>NC_090449.1:412741039-413341039 GCF_031143425.1 Pleurodeles waltl
TCGTATTTATTTATAAGCTATATGATAGTTTCTCTCAGTAAACCGATGTATGATTATTGTTTTGCTCAACTTGTTGCAAAGTATTTTGTATGTACCCTTTAATTCTGTTCTATTATTTGCTTTATTAGTCTATATGACCAGAAATAAGCTTTACAATACTCTCTTTTATACCCCTGTAAAGGAGGAAGATACACAAATACGGATTTTACAACGTGTACTTATCAAATCTTGATTGTTTTGACCTGCATTTAATCAAATAAATATTCTATATTTTTCTAAACCTGTGTGGTGTATGTTTGTGGTGTTTATGCTGCGTTATTGCATGACTTCTTGCACAAATACTTTACACATTGCCTTCTAAGTTAAGCCTGACTGCTCAGTGCCAAGCTACCAGAGGGTGGGCACAGGATAATTTGGATTGTGTGTGACTTACCCTGACTAGAGAGAGGGTCCTTGCTTGGACAGGGGGTAACCTGACTGCCAAACAAAGACCCCATTTCTAACACTAATCTTGCGGGTGGTCATCCCCACATTGTGTAGGTTACATGGGCAAGTGATCATGTATACTGCTCACTGGAAGTTACAGTTGGTGAAGTCTCTGATGTCCCATGTTGTGTTGTCGATGAAGGTGACCTGTTTGGTAACTTTCGTTAGATGGCACACACCACAACTCCCACTTGGATAGTGTTGTGTGGGTGGTGGTAAGTAGTTGATGCTGTCCAGTTTCTTACAAAAATGATGTGGACGGGTGTGCACAAGCATGTCTCTAAGGATTTTTCCCTACTTATGTGAGAACATTGGTTTGGGGATATTCAATGAGCCACTGGTGAGGATACGCCAGTGTTTGATAATAATCTTGCTAACTTGATTGGAGGCTGTATTAAATGTTGTAATACATATCGGTCTTTCCTCATTCTCCTTTTGAGGAGGGTATGCAAAAGGGCTTCTCTGTTGTTTTTGCGAGCTCGTTTCAAGGCTCGATTGATTATCATTGGGGGGTATTTCCTTCCCTCCAGTTTTGATGCTAAATTCTGGGCTTGCTTTTTGTAATCCAAAATCTTCGAGCAGTTCCCTCTCAAGCGGAGGAATTGACTAAACGGAAGGTTCTCTGTCAAGTGGTGAGGGTGGGCACTATCATACAGTAGTAGACAGTTCTTGGCTGTTAGTTTTTCGTTAGTGGTTATTTTGAGGGCATTATTGGTGAGTATAATATTTAAATCCGAAAATACCAGTTGTTCCTTGCTCATTGTGTGGGTGAATCTCAGGAACTCATCCTGTCTGTTTAACCACTCTAGGAACGTCCGTATTTGTGTATCTTCCTCCTTTCCAGATTACCAGTATATCAACAATATATCTTTTCCACAGCACTATGTTCTCTCTGTATGGGTTAGAAGGGTTTAGCATTCTCTGTTTCTCAAGATGATGGACATAGACTCCAGCCAGACTCGGAGCAGAGGTGCTTCCCATGCTGGTCCCATGTTTCTCAAGGTACAGATTTTCTTCAAACTAAATTTTTTTTTGTTAAGGCCTAGAAACAACATTCCATAACCACGTTCTGTGGTGTTTGGTAGTCCCAATCTATGCCAAAGATAACCCCTCAATTATACGTAATGTTTCACAGTGAGGGAGACTTGTGAATAGGCTCTCCACATCCAGTCCTATCAGTATCTCATTTTCTGGGTCAAAGAGTCTGTCTTTCAAGAGACATAGGCCCTCATTATGACACTGGCGGTCAGCTGACTGCCACGCCGGTGATGGCGGTAGTACCGTCGCCAGGCTGGCAGAAATGATCGCCAAATTATGACCATGGCGGTGTTCCCTCCTATAGACAGCCAATGTACCACCCCAACCGCCAGTCAGTATGAACACTGAATATGGCAGTAGCCACCTACAGGCAGGTGGAAGACAAGGATCCGCCCACCATATTATGACATAGCACACCCCAGGATATCCGGGGCTTTGGCAACGCCACCAAAAGTCTGGCGGAAACACATCTATATTGGGAGACACTCACCTCCAGGGACACAGAAGAGTCCATGGCCGACATGGAACCAGAACTGGAAGTCTTCCCAATGCAGTATCACACCATGGCCATCCAAGAGCACCAACGCTGACGAAGACGACGACGGTGAGTACAGCCACCTAGCAAACAAGGGAGGGAGGGAGGGGAGAGTGACACACACACGGACAACACACACCATACACATACCACACACCCAGAACCATCTGCGAGTAAATCGACATTAACAGAACCCAGGAGCAAAGAAAGCCATGGCACATACCTCTGTTCCAAACAGTGTAATCCAGTAAGATGAAGAGCCCAAATTCAAACATATACAGGATTGGATATATACATGCAGGGCCATTGGCCAGGTCAAAGTCTGAAAATACCCACAGGGCAAAGTCCGAGCCCCAACCTGACTCCTGACAAAGCCGGGACTCCACTGTGCAGGGTCATCCTGTTGGAAATAGGCAGGCACCTCAAGGGTCGGGGTGGGGTGAGGTGTTTTTTTTTTGGGTGGGGGCTCCTTGGGTTTGGATTTGGGAGGGGGCTCCTTGGCTTTGGATTTGGGAGAGGGTGGCTCTTTGCCGTTCCTTTTTGGGGATGGAGGAGTGGGCTTGGGGCGAGGGGCCAGAGTTCCACTTATGTGCCCCTTAGTGGCAGCTGAAGTTTTAGGGGGTGGAACAGGGCTAGATTTGGTGCTGGAAGTACTGAGCAGAGGGAGGTGGGTCCTTTCTCTTATGGGCAGGATGGGGGGAGGGGGAGTGAAGAGGTCAAGGCAGGAAAGGAACAGCTTCTTAGGACCAATGGGATGGGCTGTGGGAGGAGGTATGGTAGTGGAGGTAGAGAGAGTGGCTGTAGGAGGAGGAGGTGTGCTGGGCTTGAGTGCAGGTGCATGGACAGTGTACATGTGTGAGGTAGATGGCTGTTGGGGGTCTGAGTGCGAGCCTTTGTGTGTCTTTGTAGGGGGGCAGAGAGGGTGGGGAAGGTCAAACAGGACGTGTGGATGGATGGATTTTGTGGTGGTGTCTGCAAGTGAGGTGGGTGTGCTGCAGGAGGTAGTGATGGTGGTGACTGTACCTGTGCTCCAAACAGCTGTCGCTCTACCCTGACTATTTCCTCCACCATGACCCACAACTCCTCATCAGTGAACCGGGGGTGCCTTTGTGGGGACATGTGTGTTGTGTGGAGTGAGTTGTGCAGAGGGTGATGTGTGAAGTGTTGGGGTGTGTGATGGATGAATGGGTAGCTGTGATATGTGTGTGCAGCTGTCTCTGGGATTGGCGTGTCAAGGTGTAGCGGTCTTCTCATTTTTGCAAAGGATTGTGGGTGATGTGGGTGGGTGTTTTATAGTGCTGTTGGTGTGTGTGTGTGGTGTGTGTATTTGTGCCAGGTACGGGTTTCTGGTTCTGGCCAAATTTTGCCTTGTTTTGTTTTTGAGTAGCCATATCTGCGGCGGCGATGTACACACCAATGTTTTACCGGCGTTGAATGTCCGCTGTGGTGATTGGTGGGTCATTATTTGGTGGACGTTGTTTTGGTGGTGTAACGGTATGGGTGGTGTTACCGACAGTTTATCACGTTCAGTGGGTCTGGTGGATTTGTGGTTGGGGCTGTTTCTAATCACCTTCTTTATGCGAGATCCATTTGTGCGCTAGAGCTTGCTCCACCATACTGCTGATCCTATTCTTAAGAAATTCAGTTGGGTCCTCCTTAAGTTTTTCATTGTTGTGTGTATCGCCCAATAGACTTAGACATTCTTTTCGATAATTCTCTATGGTTTGGATCACAAAGGCACCTCCATTATCTGCTGGTTTTATTGCTGTATTGGTATTGTTAGCTAATTCCCGTACAGCTTATTTCTCGTCCTTCCTTGTGTTACGGAACACCTTCAAAGTGATAGGATTGATGTCGCTGATGTCCTTCAGGACTGCTTTTTCAAAGGCAAGAATGTCTACTGGGATAGATGTGCTAGGGGGTGTGAAGGATGACTTATAGTGTAGACCTGTGTCCCCCTGGGTTGAAGTGCCTGCTAGTTGACTTTGAAAAGGGATCTTAACTAGATTTTCCTAATAAAATAATTCTATGCACAGTCTGAATGTATCCAAAGGGGCTGTTGGGATGAAACCCAAACCCTTCTCAAGGACGCGTGTCTGTGAGTCAGTCAGGGGTACGTCACTTAGATTTACTATTAGACTGTGCAGCTGCTTGGGCCTGCTTAATTGTCCAGACTCTGTGTATTCTCCATTGTCATGCTCCTTGTCGTCATGTTCCCTTGACCGTGGTCAGATGCCCATTGAAACTGTGGTTGTCTCTTTGACTTACCCCTTGGGTATCTCTGGTCTGGTCCTAAAAAAGGCGGGTGGTATTGTGAAAATTGATCTCTGTGAGGTTGCCAATGTTCAAAATGAGTAGGGTACAGCTGACGTGGAAGGGGGCCATGTGCACAGGGGGCTGGAGACATGGGATAAGGCCCCACCCTCTACCTGTTCTGAAACCAGCTCTCCTGTTTCTTCTGTTATTCCATCTCCCCTGATATTGCCCTTTCATGTTGGGGTCTGAATTACTGGAACTTGGGTCTGATGAGTCTGTATTGTGCCCTGGATTTCTTCCTGAGGGAACACAGGCCCTCATTTTAACCCTGGCGTTCTTTTAACCACCGGGGTAACGTGGCAGTGTCACCGCCAACAGGCTGACCTTGTATACCACCACATTATGAGTGTGGCAGTTTGCCCGCTGCCAACCCACCACATCACCACTCATACCGCCATGGCGGTATGAACCGCCGGGCCGGAGATATTCATCTCTGTCCTGGAGGCCCACAGAGTACCGGCGACGGCTTTATGAGTCAGCCTTCCACCATGGTTTCCGCGGCGTTAACAACGCCACGAAAACCATGGCGGTAGGGCTCCCCCACCCCCGCCAGCAAGTACCTAACCTCCCGACCACCCCATCCATACTCACCCCCACCCCCCCAATTCAAGCAGCCCCCTGATTCATTCAGAAACACCCTCATAGACACACACAGCCAAACACACTCGCATCACCCCCCACCCCCTACGGTCACAGCGCTCCTCCCCCACACTCCCCTCTCTGCATCCATGCACACAGACACCCACACGCAGCACGCATATACCCATTCACCTACACTTACATGCACGCATTCACTCATACATACCAACACGTATTCAGGCACGCATTCATGCAGACATCCAAACACCCATTCAGGCATGCATTCACACTGACTTGTAGACACACACTTTCATACACGCATTCGCTCAAATGCATACAATCATGCATACACCACAACACTCACATTCACACACACATGCATACACACAAGCAGACACCACACACTCACACAAATCACCCACACCCTCCAACCCCCTCCCCTGTTGGACCCTGACTTACCTTGTCTGGCGAGGAGGTCGTCAAGCAGGGAACGGGAAAGGGCGCTGCCACCGCCAGCAACGCTCCACCAGCAGAACACTGCCAGGCTGTACTAATGGCCTTAATATGGCTGGCGGCGTCCTACTGGCGGGCGGTGCTGGTGGTAGTAGCGCCAGGGCGCCACCATCCACCAACATGGCTACTGCAGGACTTCCCCCCTTATTGTGGCAGAAATCCTGTAGTGTCCATAATATGGTGGGCGGAAGACCGCCAGCACTGGCGGTCTTCTGGCGCCCTTGGCATTGGCGGTATTCTGAGAATACCGCCGATGTCATAATGAGGGTCATAGTCCATAGTCTTCTCTGATATAGGGGTATACTTTTTCATGAGAAAACTTGATCACGTCCTCTTAAGTTTTTTATGTGTTGTCTGTTGTAGGTGGACCTCATATTCATTTATGGTTTGATTTAGTTCCTCAAGGCGTTTCTTGAGGGCCCCTGTGGATAGGTATGATTTTAGGTGGACCTCTATAGTGAGAATCTCACCCTTTAGTTCCTCCGATAATCATGTTGCAGTTTTAATAATGAGAATCAACCATTCCCGGGTGTAATGCCAAGGTATAAGTGACCAGTCTTTTTTTAAAGTCTTGTCGTGTTGGAAAATGAAGGGTTTATTTCTAACTATTAGAACCTGTGGGCCTGCATTTGCTCTGAGATGCTCTGTCATCATGATCCCAGGGATCATGGTTTTGACTTGATTCCTTTTCAGGGTATTAAGTTCGTCCCAGTCCTTACTGTCTTCCACATTCTCAGATATTAGTGTGTCACCGAATTGGGATACTGAGACCAACATTTTTTCTACTTCTTCGGCTGAGAAAGTGAGCTTTGTGATTTCTGCCATGAGTGTTGAAGGAGTTTCTTTCTGTGTTGGTGTAGTGAAAATCTTCTAGAGAAAAACTCCTGCAGCTCCGTGCTGCCTGTATGTACGAAAAATGAAGAGGGAGAAGGAGGTTGTATAGCTGGGTCTGTCTTATTTATTTATAGCCTAAGTAACATTACAAAAAAAGCCCAGCCAAAGGAACTACCACAGGTTGGACAAGGAAAAAGGATTTTCCTGTTAGAAAATCCCTCACCCACCAGGGTTACCCCTTTGTGACACGCTTCATCATTCCTGTTCCTTTGCGGAGCGGGGCGTTCTGCGACTGATGGGATACGTGGGAGCACTGATGTAGGCTTGTCAATGTGAATCAACTGAGGGATAGGAGTGGTGGGGTCTTGGATAAGTTAAAAATAACTCCCTCCTAGTGGTTGCAATGGTTTAATAGATCTCCTCGTGTCGGTATGGTTAAAAAGGGGCTATGGACGTTGGGTATGTCATGTACCTTACTTCCTGGTCTACATGTTTCAGAGCCTTTCACCTAGGCTGCTCTTCACGACCAAGGTTGACTCCCTGGTACCACTCCTTGTATGACTACCACTAATGAAAGCATCTACAATACATGCTACGTGATGTGGTGCAATTCACCTAACTAATGTGGTGTCTTTAAATGATACCTATCATGTATGATGTCCATCACCGATACCTGTGAAGATATAAAGAAACACAGTTATCATAGCCCTTCATCATATTTGGGTTGCTGTATATATTGCTTGTGGGTGTGGTGCCACCAATTTGCAAACTACACCCCACTCGTGGCAAAGGCACTCATGATTATCAGAATGAGATAACCAATGCATTTTCATGATGGACACTACAAGACAAACTACACTATGATACAATAGTCCACATACTGTTGAGTAGGTCACGCATGTGTGCTTTACGTGTTTATGTGTAGTTTGTCTTGTAGTGTCATAGGAGGGGTTTGTGGTCTGTTTGAACAAGGAAGTGAGTGCCAAACAGGTATCCCTGTTACCCCAATGCCCTGTGTACCTAAGTACCATATACTAGGGACTTATATGGGGGTGCCAGTATGCCAATTGTGGGGTGAGCAAAGTCCTAACCAACAAAATTTAGAGGGAGAGTGCACAATCACTGGGGTCCTGGTTAGTAGGATCCCAGTGAAAACAGTCAAAGCATACTGACCGCAGGTAAAAAGTAGGGGAACCATGCCAAAAAGAGGGTACTTTCCTACATAAACCTCCCAAACAAAGGACAATAAGGCTAACCTTGCCCAGTTGAGTCTTCTTTGTCTAAGTGGAAATATCTGGAGAGTCCATCTGCATTGGAGTGGTTACTCCCAGGTATGTATTCCACAGCACAGTCCATGGGGGTCATTACGACCTTGGCGTTAAAAGGCGGATACCGCTGTCAGAAGACCGCCAACATACCGCCGCGGTAAACCGCCACGGTCATTCTGACCCACAACACGCAAACCGCCAAAATACAGACATCCACAAAAGTCCGCCACACTAAAGGCCAGCGAGAAACTGGCGATAACCAAACCGACACCGTCACGCCAACAGAAATACGCCCACACTATCACGACACATGAATCCACGCAGCGGTCTTTCAACCGCGGTATTCTATTGGCGGTACACACCGCCGCGCTCAAAATACACACACATTTACAAACACAGCCACATTGGACAATTCAAAATACACACACCTGATACACATACAAACACCACTCCCACACACCCAATTAAATATAAAACACACACCCACATCACCCACAAACCTCCACTCCTAGAGAATCGGGACCACGCACAGAGAAATAGAGATCCGAGCACCCAGACGCGCATATTACCATCACCCAGCAATATTACCACGCACTTCACACAACACACCAATGCACATCACCACACTTAGCACCACACAATCCACCCCACACATCACTCACACCACCCCATGGCACCGCAAAGACACCCCAGGTTTTCTGAGGATGAACTCAGGGTCATGGTGGAGGAAATCGTACGGGTAGAGCCACAGCTCTTCGGAACACAGGTGCAGCACACCTCCATTGCCAGGAAGATGGAGCTATGGAGCAGAATAGTCGACAGGGTCAACGCAGTGGGACAGCACCCAAGAAATAGGAATGACATCAGGAAGCGGTGGAACGACCTACAGGGGAAGGTGCGTTCAATGGTATCCAGGTACAACATCGTGGTTCAGCGGACTGGCGGCGGACCACCACCTCCTCCCCCAGAATTTACAACATGGGAGGAGCAGGTCTTGGCGATCCTGCATCCTGAGGGCCTCGCAGGAGTATCTGGAGGAATGGACTCTGGTAAGTCTCATCTTCACTACTTCATCCCCCCACCCCACCAGCATGCCAACTCATACCCCCACCCTTACCCTCACCCCCATCACACCTACTCCTTGCAAATGTCTCACCATCACAACCCACCCATCCCAACCCCAAGCCCTGCATGCGACCACAAAGCATGGACACCCATCACCAAAGCATGCCCACTGCACATCCCCATCCACCCCCAAACCACCGTCACAAAAGCCCCCACACAGGAATGCAAGCACTGGGGTACACAGGCACCCACTCATTGCACACTATGGCACACACAGATGCAATAATCATGGTTTTATAACCCTGCAGGACCCGAATGCCACGTCACCGCGCAGGAGGGTCCACAAATGTCCACTCCACCCCCAGAAGAGGCCCACAGTGATGACAGCACCTCTGTCGACCTGGATCTAGATGACCAGCCCGGCCCATCGGGGACCTCGGGACAGTCGGTTCCCCTCAGACAGCTAGAGGCCACAGCAGACCTTCCCCCCTCTGGGAACACCAGCACAGCACCCACCCAACGGGCCCATCCCTCTGTCCCCAGGACACGTCAATCAGCGGTGTGTCCACCACTACAGGGCACCCAGGTTAACCCACCACCCCAACAACAAGAGGGACCTGGGGGCAGCGGTAGTGGGCACACGGTCCAGGGGACAGAGGCCCAGGGAAACAGGGGAACTGGGAGGGCTGCTGTGCGACAGGGGGGGGACAGGCCCAGGGAACACACTCTCCACGAGGCCCTCTCCTCCATCATGGGAGCCTACCATCATTCCCAGGAGACGATGGCGACGGTACTGGCCAGGTTTCAGGAGATCCAGCTCCTGCAGGAGGAATAGTATTTGGGGTTCAGGGAGGAACTACGAACCATCAGTTCCGCCCTGGGCACCATTGTAGGGGCTCTGAATCTGGTAGTCACCACATTGCGGGACACTGTGGCACCACAAAGGGCCCCTGACACTAGCATGGACCAAGAACTGCCTACCACCTCTGCGGCGCTAGTGGACATGAGGCCCCGCCACAGGACCAACAGGCCACCAGCACCCCACCCCCTGCAGAAGGAGAACCACCCCGCAAGCGGTCCCTGAGATCCAGGAAGAAGACAGAGTAAGATGCCAAGACCCCCGCCAGGAAAGGATACCTCCCTGACTGTCATCCCGCTGTCCCACATTGTCACCCTGTCCATCCTTAAACTGCCCCAGCTCCACTTTCCACAGGTATTTGGACAATGCACCTGTGATATAAATAGTCTGGACTCTGCCATGGACATTACTCCACCATCACCCCTCACCGATTTGCAACCACCCACCAATATAGAGCACTGTAATAAACACAGTTATTGCAGAAAACAATCAGGAGTCTGGCTGTGATTTTGAACAAATGTATTAGACATTACCGTGCCAAAATGCTTATTTACATTGTGATGCCAACATACCAATGTCACACAGCTGTAGTCCATGGGGAAACAAAGCAGATGTCACACAGTGGGGCCCACATCTCTGTAATCGGAAGGGAAAGTCACAACTCAGTTACCATACACTGGGTGAAAAGGACAGACAGTAGAGAGGTAGTAGTGTTTAAGTATATGTAATATGCCGGTGTGAATTCATACCTGTGTGTCATTGGAAATACTGCTTGTGAGAAACTGGGGCTGATTGCAGAGGCCCCCTAACTTTTTGCCCCCATTTTCCACTTTATGCTGGTGTTTTCCTGACTCTGATGGTGCCCTGGGTACTGCTAACCAGTCCCAGGGCCTGTGCTCTGTGTAAAATGGATATGCAAATTAGGCTAATTATAATTGGCTAAGTTAACCTACCTATAAGTCCCTAGTATATGGTAGGGCATGTAGGTTTAGGGACCACAGCATAGGTGGTGCACACCTAGGTGCATTGCTGAGGTGCCCAGTGTCATTTTAAAAGCAAGCCTGCCTTGCTGGCTGCTTTTAAATTAAAGTTATATGCAAATTCGACTTTGGAATTAAAGGTACTTCCAAAGTTTTAAACTACCTTATTTTTACATATAAGTCACCCCTAAGGTGTGCCCTATGTGCCCCTAGGGCTGGGTGCCATGTAACTATAAGCAGGGACTTTATAAAAATAGATTTATAAGCCCTGGTGAGGTAAAAACAGCCAAATTCGTTTTTCCCTCATTGAAGTAAATGGCCTTCATAGGCTAGAATGGGCAGACTTTATTTTAAATTTTAAAGTCTCCTTAAATGTTACATACCAAGAATTTGGTATCAAATTGATTGTTATAATAAATCCCACAACTTCCAGTTGTTGGATTTAATATAACTAGTGCAGGTAAAAAGTTTAGACTTTACCTAAAAAGTTGCCAATTTCAGCTCTGCATTGTTTTTGCTGCTGTGCTCTGATTGGCCAGCCTGCAGCAGCTTCTGCCAGGCTACTTTAATGAGGTGTGAAGTGGCCTGACTTCACACAAAGGAATGTGCTTGGGGGAGAGAATCTCCCCTCAGCAGATGGTGAGGCAGGAAGGGGGAGGGCTGCCAAACTGGTCTTCAAAGGCAGAGAAGGACATCTGGAGCACCCAGCAACACCCCCACATCCTGCAACCCCAGACAGCTAGGTGCCCCCTTGATTAGATTAGGAGAGGGCAGGAGAGGGGTGTGTTTATGATTTTTAGCCACACCAGTGGGTGGGCTCAGCCAGATCTCTCCTCTAAAAATCAGATTCATCCATTTTGGATTTTTAGAGACTGTTGCCTTCTGGGATGGATTTTTGCCACACTTCCCAGGAAGTGGTCATCACAGGGGGACGACCCTGTCCCTGATTGGAGGACCAGGGCCCCCCTGCTTTTCACCCAGGAGCAAGGATAAAACTGGCAGACCTGCACCCACGCCTCAGATCCCCACCAAATTTCAAGAAGAAAGAACTACAAGGAGAAGAAGGACTGCCCTGCTGGACCCCTGGCCTGCACCTGGACCCTGCACTCAGAAAGACTGCACCAGCTGCACACTTGGGCTTCACCACAAGAAGGACTTTGCCTGGCTTCCACTGGTTCAAGGAGGGACTCCCTGTTTGCTACAGGTGAAAAATTGCTAACCAGAGTCCCCTGCACCAACTCCTGAAAAAGTGACCAGCTGACCACTGCCCAGTGGCCAAAAAGGAGTTTGCGCCAGGTGCACTCTGGGAGTTGAAGTCCGCACTTCCCAAGGACCATCACAGAACTTCTGGACCCTTGGGGTGAGCTGTGGACCCCAAAAGAACCTTAAAAGAACATCTGGGTGAAGCCCCAGAAGTTTGGAAAAGATTGGAGAAATTTTAGAAAAAAAAGCTCCATAAAGTGACCGACTCGACGCGGAAATTCTAGCCGGCTTGCCTCAACCGCGACCCGGCCTGACTTCGTGGTTCGTCCCGGTCAAGAAAAACATCCGAAAAAAAGACTAAGTCCGAACGTAAAAAGTTGACCGGGACCTTCCAGCCATCGTATCCGAGAAGGGCTCCACGGACGTCAGATCAAGATCCAGGTTTACCCCGGTCGAAGGATTTTCATCTCGAAAAAACGACTAAGTCCGAAGGTAGAAATCACCACCGAGGAAACCGACTTCGCGTATCCGGACAAGGGCTCCAGGAGGTCGGATCCAACTGGCAGGTTCGTCCCGGTGAAGAAAAACTTCAAAATAAAGACTAAGTCAGAAGGTAACTTTTTAACCGAGGCCTCCCGCGACCTGTATCCGAGCAGGGCTCCATCGCGGTCGGCCTGAAAGTTTGACTTTGTCCCGGTCCTGGTGCAACCAGATGACCCGATTGGCGCTTTTTGTTTCTATGCGCTAGAAAATAATAATACTTTAAAAATTCATATCTCCGGTTCCCCTGAACCGATTTTAATCGTTTTTGTGTCATTTTAAGGACAAAAATAGAAGCTATTTTTATAAATTGGTTTTGGATTTTTAAACTGTTTCCTGTGTTTTATTTAATTACTGTTTTGTGATATTTGAATGCTTTACACTTTGTCTCCTAAGTTAAGCCTTGACGCTCGATGCTAAGCTACCAAGGGTAGAGCTGGGATTAATTTACTGAGACCTAACTGTACTTTTGTGGAGGTTTGTGGCTTGTTGCTAGGTGTAGGTACCTACCTGCCCTACCAGTAACCCATTTTCCAACATAATTGGAAGCAGCGACGGGATCCTGTACTTGTGTTCAATATCACGTTACAGTTTTAGATAAAACAAATTAAAAATCCTTTAAATTGTCCTAGTGCAAAAATTGTTTTTAATTTTTAATTTTAATTTTTTTTTTTTTTTTTTTAATTAATTTGGATTAATTTCAATTATTGAATTTTTGTAATTTTTCTAAATTCTTGTTTCCAATTTTTGCAAAAAGTTTTTGTTGACACAAAACTAGGGAACCATGGAGCTTGATCTGGCTAGCCTACCCACACTGACAGTAGTCCAGCTTAGGGGGTTGTGTATTGAGAGGGAGTTGCCTGCAACCACTAATCTCAGGAAGGAAATCCTGATTAAATCCCTAACAGCATGGGCTGAGGCCCAAGAGGTAGAGACAGAGGAAGCTCCAGAGGAGGAACCAAAAGAGGATGATGCTAACTTTAACCACTCAGGGGAGGAAAGGCATCAGACCCCAAGTGAGGAAGAGGAGGAACGGTCCTCACTGGACACAGTCACTAGGGGCAGACCCAAAGCTAGTGGTAGGAAGAGGGTCCTTTCAGGAGGAGAGAACCCATCCATCAGGGAAAGAGAGCTGGAAGCCCAGCTAGCCTACATAGCTTTGGAGGCAGAGAAGCTTGCCCTAGAAAAGAAAAAATGGGCAAGCAAAGAAAAAAAAGATGGAAGCAGCGATAAAGAAGCTGAGGTGTCCATGGGTGGGGGAGTTTGCCCCAGATTACCCAAGGGGGTGGTTCCTGCTTATGTAGAGGGGGATGACATAGATAAGTGGCTAGGGGCCTTTGAGAGGGCACTCCAAATGAGAAGGGTTAGGCCTCAATACTGGGGTTCCCTTTTGTGGGAGTTGGTCCCCAACTCAGGGAGGGATAGGCTTCTGACCTTAAGGGGGGAGGAGGCAGATTCATACCCTAGTATGAAGAGGTGCTTAGTCAAGAAGTTTGGTCTGACCCCAGAGCAATATAGAATGAAGTTCAGGGACACCCAGAAGGTCAGTACCCAGTCTTGGGTTGACTTTGTGGACACCTCACTAAAGGCACTAGAGGGCTGGATTATTGGCAACAAAGTAAATACTTATGAGGGGTTATACAATCTGATCATGAGAGAGCACATCTTGACCAATTGTATCCAAGAAAGGTTACGCCAGCATCTAGTGGACTCTAAGCTGACCAACCCTAGAGAGCTAGGGGAGGCAGCTGATGAGTGGTTGAGAACCAGGGTGTTTGTCAAGTCCCAGGGGGGAGACTCCAAGAAGGGGGGGACAGGTCCCCAAAAACCTAAGGAGGGAGGTGGTAAGCCCACCACAGAGACTCCCTCTGTACCCCAGAACCCTAAGAAGGAGGAGAGTAAATCCCACTCCCAATCTGACATGCAGAGACAGGGAGACCCAGGGTTAAAAAAGCTCTTGGACAGTAGGGCTTGCTTTGACTGTCAGCAGACAGGTCACTTCAGAGGAGATGCAGCCTGTCCAAAGAAAGTGGTTAGCACTGGGCTGTCCAGTGTAGCCATAGAGGAGGATTCCTCAGATGATGAAGTCCTCCTAGCATTGTGCTGGGAGACAGGACCAGATGGTAAGCTGGTGATCCCTGAGGGTGGGAGTAGGCACTTCCACCACATTCAAGTGAATGGGATCCCTACCACTGGCCTGAGAGACACCTGTGCCAGTCACACTGTAGTGAGTGACCGGTTAGTGACCCCAGACATGTATGTCCCAGGAAAGACAAAGAAAGTCAGGATAGCCACAGGGGAGGTCACCTCCAAACCTGTAGCCATAGTGCCCCTAGAGAGGGAGGGTATCCTTGACTGGATTAGGGTGGTAGTCAGTGCTGACCTTCCCCTAGATTGTATCCTGGGCAATGACCTCCCAGAGGTGAGTCTGGTCACAGATGGGGTGGTCGCCCAGGGCGCCCCCCCAACCCAAAGTCCTGGGGAGTCAGTCCCTACAGTTAGGAGACAGGGGTCCCCAAGAAAAGGAAAGAAGAAAAGGAAGGGTAGGCCACTCTTAAAGAGAGTTCCAGGGAGCCAAAGGCCTTCTGCCCCAGTAGGGGGGGAGCCTAGAGTTGGCACTGGTGAGGCCTCACCTGACCCCAAGGAAGTCCTGAGTAGTCAGGCAGCTGTCCAGATGCAAGGTGTTGCCCCTGCACTGACAGAAGGGAGAGTGGAAGGAGGGTGTCTGCCACAGGAGGTGGTAGCCCCCCACTCTAGACAGCAAGAGGGGTGCCAGGACCCCAAAGATGCCCCTAAAGCAGCTCAGCCACCTGTCAGTGGAGAGCTTAGGGTGTGGTTCTGGGTACTGACAGCTGTCAGTAGCCTCTGCTGGGTGCTAGCCTTCCTGGCAGCACTGTACTTGGCCTGGGAGGCAGACCCCAAGGCCAATAGCAAAGTAGGCCCCCTGACCCTGTTGGTCATGGTGGGGTTGCTCAAGTGTTGGGTGACCTCTTTGGGTAAGCTAGGTCTTGCCCTAGCAAAGTTAGGAGTAGGGGAGGTGGGCACCTCACTACCCAAGTTGGCAGAGAGAGAGGAGGAAGACCCCCCTAGAGGGAAGTTTCAGTTTGGGTTGGGTCCTTTTACTGTTGGGATGGCTTCACTACCCAGAGGGAGTGACCCTGACAGGAGGATATAAGGCAGAGTAGGCCCTGCAAAGGGACAGCCAGTTTTCTTCACTGTCTTCCTCGCCTAACAAGCCAGGAAGACTCTCCCAGGGTTGGGCTGAGTCTCCTGGGCGTGTGGGCTGGGGGGGGGTTGTGTGAGAAACTGGGGCTGATTGCAGAGGCCCCCTAACTTTTTGCCCCCATTTTCCACTTTATGCTGGTGTTTTCCTGACTCTGATGGTGCCCTGGGTACTGCTAACCAGTCCCAGGGCCTGTGCTCTGTGTAAAATGGATATGCAAATTAGGCTAATTATAATTGGCTAAGTTAACCTACCTATAAGTCCCTAGTATATGGTAGGGCATGTAGGTTTAGGGACCACAGCATAGGTGGTGCACACCTAGGTGCATTGCTGAGGTGCCCAGTGTCATTTTAAAAGCAAGCCTGCCTTGCTGGCTGCTTTTAAATTAAAGTTATATGCAAATTCGACTTTGGAATTAAAGGTACTTCCAAAGTTTTAAACTACCTTATTTTTACATATAAGTCACCCCTAAGGTGTGCCCTATGTGCCCCTAGGGCTGGGTGCCATGTAACTATAAGCAGGGACTTTATAAAAATAGATTTATAAGCCCTGGTGAGGTAAAAACAGCCAAATTCGTTTTTCCCTCATTGAAGTAAATGGCCTTCATAGGCTAGAATGGGCAGACTTTATTTTAAATTTTAAAGTCTCCTTAAATGTTACATACCAAGAATTTGGTATCAAATTGATTGTTATAATAAATCCCACAACTTCCAGTTGTTGGATTTAATATAACTAGTGCAGGTAAAAAGTTTAGACTTTACCTAAAAAGTTGCCAATTTCAGCTCTGCATTGTTTTTGCTGCTGTGCTCTGATTGGCCAGCCTGCAGCAGCTTCTGCCAGGCTACTTTAATGAGGTGTGAAGTGGCCTGACTTCACACAAAGGAATGTGCTTGGGGGAGAGAATCTCCCCTCAGCAGATGGTGAGGCAGGAAGGGGGAGGGCTGCCAAACTGGTCTTCAAAGGCAGAGAAGGACATCTGGAGCACCCAGCAACACCCCCACATCCTGCAACCCCAGACAGCTAGGTGCCCCCTTGATTAGATTAGGAGAGGGCAGGAGAGGGGTGTGTTTATGATTTTTAGCCACACCAGTGGGTGGGCTCAGCCAGATCTCTCCTCTAAAAATCAGATTCATCCATTTTGGATTTTTAGAGACTGTTGCCTTCTGGGATGGATTTTTGCCACACTTCCCAGGAAGTGGTCATCACAGGGGGACGACCCTGTCCCTGATTGGAGGACCAGGGCCCCCCTGCTTTTCACCCAGGAGCAAGGATAAAACTGGCAGACCTGCACCCACGCCTCAGATCCCCACCAAATTTCAAGAAGAAAGAACTACAAGGAGAAGAAGGACTGCCCTGCTGGACCCCTGGCCTGCACCTGGACCCTGCACTCAGAAAGACTGCACCAGCTGCACACTTGGGCTTCACCACAAGAAGGACTTTGCCTGGCTTCCACTGGTTCAAGGACGGACTCCCTGTTTGCTACAGGTGAAAAATTGCTAACCAGAGTCCCCTGCACCAACTCCTGAAAAAGTGACCAGCTGACCACTGCCCAGTGGCCAAAAAGGAGTTTGCGCCAGGTGCACTCTGGGAGTTGAAGTCCGCACTTCCCAAGGACCATCACAGAACTTCTGGACCCTTGGGGTGAGCTGTGGACCCCAAAAGAACCTTAAAAGAACATCTGGGTGAAGCCCCAGAAGTTTGGAAAAGATTGGAGAAATTTTAGAAAAAAAGCTCCATAAAGTGACCGACTCGACGCGGAAATTCTAGCCGGCTTGCCTCAACCGCGACCCGGCCTGACTTCGTGGTTCGTCCCGGTCAAGAAAAACATCCGAAAAAAAGACTAAGTCCGAACGTAAAAAGTTGACCGGGACCTTCCAGCCATCGTATCCGAGAAGGGCTCCACGGACGTCGGATCAAGATCCAGGTTTACCCCGGTCGAAGGATTTTCATCTCGAAAAAACGACTAAGTCCGAAGGTAGAAATCACCACCGAGGAAACCGACTTCGCGTATCCGGACAAGGGCTCCAGGAGGTCGGATCCAACTGGCAGGTTCGTCCCGGTGAAGAAAAACTTCAAAATAAAGACTAAGTCAGAAGGTAACTTTTTAACCGAGGCCTCCCGCGACCTGTATCCGAGCAGGGCTCCATCGCGGTCGGCCTGAAAGTTTGACTTTGTCCCGGTCCTGGTGCAACCAGATGACCCGATTGGCGCTTTTTGTTTCTATGCGCTAGAAAATAATAATACTTTAAAAATTCATATCTCCGGTTCCCCTGAACCGATTTTAATCGTTTTTGTGTCATTTTAAAGACAAAAATATAAGCTATTTTTATAAATTGGTTTTGGATTTTTAAACTGTTTCCTGTGTTTTATTTAATTACTGTTTTGTGATATTTGAATGCTTTACACTTTGTCTCCTAAGTTAAGCCTTGACGCTCGATGCTAAGCTACCAAGGGTAGAGCTGGGATTAATTTACTGAGACCTAACTGTACTTTTGTGGAGGTTTGTGGCTTGTTGCTAGGTGTAGGTACCTACCTGCCCTACCAGTAACCCATTTTCCAACACTGCTGTATTACTGTGTTCCTGTTGTCTATGTCGTCTTCTTCGGCTTCCTCGTCTTCACTCTCCACAGGCTCCACAGCTGCTACAACACCACCATCTGGACCATCCTCCTGCAGAAAAGGCACCTGTCGTCGCAGAGCCAGGTTGTGAAGCATACAGCAGGCCACGATGATCTGGCACACCTTCTTTGGTGAGTAGAATAGGGATCCACCTGTCATATGAAGGCAGCGGAACCTGGCCTTCAGGAGGCCGAAGGTCCGCTCGATCACCCTCCTAGTTCGCCCATGGGCCTCATTGTACTGTTCCTCTGCCCTTTTCCTGGGATTCCTCACTGGGGTCAGTAGCCATGACAGGTTGGGGGAACCAAAGTCACCAATTAGCCACACACGGTGCCTCTGGAGTTGAGCCATCACGTAAGGGATGCTGCTATTCCGCATGATGTACGCGTCATGCACTGAGCCAGGGAACTTGGCATTAACATGGGAGATGTACTGGTCTGCCAAACACACCATCTGCACATTCATCGAATGATAACTCTTCCTGTTTCTGTACACCTGTTCACTCCTGTGGGGGGGAACCAAAGCCATATGGGTCCCATCAATTGCACCTATGATGTTGGGGATATGTCCAAGGGCATAGAAATCACCCTTCACTGTAGGCAAATCCCCCACCTCAGGGAAAACGCATGTGTTTCAGCAGGGCAGACAACACTCTGGACAACACCTTGGAAAACATAGGCTGGGACATCCCTGATGATATGGCCACTGTTGTTTGAAATGACCCACTTGCTAGGAAATGGAGCACTGACAGCACCTGCACTAGAGGGGGGATCCCTGTGGGTTGGCGGATTGGTGACATCAGGTCTGGCACCAGCTGGGCACACAGTTCATGAATAGTGGCTCGGTCAAGCCTGTATGTCAGTATGACATGTCTTTCCTCCATTGTCGACAGGTCCACCAGCGGTCTGTACACCGGAGGATTCCTCCATCTCCTCGCATGTGCCAGCGGACGGTGCCTATGAAGGACAACAGAGAGCACAGAGTCAATCAACCCACAGGTACGTAACCACAGCTTGCACATAACACGATTCTCAATCCATTGAATGTTTTGTATGGGTGTTGATGCAAGGCCTAGGTATGTGTGACGCAGTAAAAATTAAGCCATGTGGGCCCCTGAAATGGCGGCTGCCTGACCTGTGAAGTGCGACAATGGGATGTGAGGTAAATGCGCTGGCGTGGCACACCGTGGTGGTAGGCGGTCGAAGACCGCGTCGCAAAGCAGCATTGGTTAACATTGAACCCTGTGGGTCTCAGGAGCCAATGACGATGTGCGCCGGCGGTCGTGGTACGCACCGCCGCAGTACGCACCGCCGCGGGCGTGACCGCCATTTTCTATCTGCTTAATCACTCGATACCTGATCTTCGACAGGAGAGGACCTACACTGCAAGTGCTGCTGTGACCTCGGTCTGGAAGAGACAATGGCTCATGCGACTGGGGAAAGGGCCCCTGCCTTCACTGCTCAGGAGTTGGATAAACTTGTGGATGGGGTCCTCCCCCAGTACGCGCTACTCTACGGCCCTCCAGACAAACAGGTAAATACACTGGGAGCATGCTTTATGGGCTATGCCTGTGTTGAGTGGGGTGGATGAAAGATGGGGGGGAGGGGAGCGATTGAGGCATGTATCAAACAACTGTGAGAGCATGTGCCACATGGCAAGGGTAGGGATGGGGGGCCAGTCACATTGAGGGTGCAGAAGGTGATGACTATTCTTCTCCCCCTGTACATTTCACATAGGTCAGCACCCACCAGAAGATCGATATTTGGCGTGCCATCGCCAAGGACGTCCGGACCCTGGGGGTCCACCACAGACGGGGCACCCACTGCCGGAAGAGATGGGAGGACATCCGCCGCTGGAGCAGGAAGACGGCGGAGGCTCAGCTGGGGATGGCCTCCCAATGTGGGAGGGGTGCCAGTCGGACTTTGACCCCCCTGATGTCCCGGATCCTGGCGGTGGCCTACCCCGATTTGGATGGGCACGTGAGGACATCGCAGCAGACACAAGGGGGTGAGTACACTCTCATTCTGTTGACTTTGCGTGCAGTGGAGGTGTCTGGGTGGGGGATGAGGGCTGTGGGAATCCCTAGGCCAGGGCGATTTCTGTAGGCTAGGACCCTCCGTAAGGCATGGCCCTGTGCCCCCACCCCCCACCTCTGAAGGGTACCAAGTACAGCTATTCATGGCTCTGTGTCATCTATGTGTGCAGATGTCGTCCATAGGCTTGTAGGCCATGTCCCACGGATTGAGTAGTTGACCCCAAGTGTGCGGCGTAGTGCAGGGGGCTTCTGTGTCTGTCCTGTCCGCCAACGGTGTCGCCGATGCATGCACTCAACATGTCTTTATTCTCCCCCCCGTTTTTTGTGGTCTTCCTGTTCATGTGTGCATTAGCATCATCAGGCGGAGGAGAAGTGGCATCGGAGCACGAGGGAGCTGCATCCAACATGGCCATGGAGGGCCACGCAACGGACTCCGAATTCACCAGTGGGATGGAGGGTGAGGTGAGCTCCACAGCGGGGACTCGGGCAGACATCAGTGACACCGACTCGTCCTCTGAAGGGAGCTCCCTTGTGGTGGCGGCAACACCTGTGCCCCCGCAACAACAGGTACAGCCGCCACCCACCGCAGCAGCACCGCCCTCCCAGCAGCCCCTCAGCGTTTGACCGTGCCCGCTCACCCAGGAAGGTGGGCATCTCCTTCGCCCCAGGCACCTCAGGCCCTGCCCCAGTCACCCCTGCTGCCCTCAGTGAGGAGGTCATTGACCTCCTGAGGACTCTCACTGTTGGGCAGTCTACCATTTTGAATGCCATCCAGGGTGTAGAAAGGGAGGTGCACCAGAGTAATGCATACCTGGAGGGCATTCATTCTGGTCAGGCTGCCCTTCAGCGATCGTTCCAGACTCTGGCCTCAGCACTGATGGCAGCCATTGTCCCTGTCTCTAGCCTCCCCCCTCCAACTTCCTCCACCCATACCCTATCACCTGTACCTCTGCCTATCCCAGACACACCATCAGACCAGCCTGCACACACCTCAACACCCAAGGGAAGCTCAGCCAGACATAAGCACCACACATCACACAGGCATTCACACAAGCAACATCCACATACAGACATACCAACACCCACTGCCTCCACTGTGTCCCCCTCCTCCTCATCTCCCTCCTCCCTCCCTGTCACGTCTCCACTCACACGTGCATGCACAACATCTTCAGCCACTACGTCCCTCAGCAGCACACACACCAGAACCCCCCGCAAACGTGCAGTCACCACCCCCACTGCAATTTACACGTCCCCTGTGTCCTCTCCCAGTGTGTCTGTGACCCCCTCTTCCAAGATACACAAACGCAGTTAGCCACCCACCCAACAGCCATACACCTCACGACAGCCTCCAGCCCAAGCACCTGCACCCAAAGACACCAGACTTACAACTCCTACAACCACAACCTCTTCCTCCACTCCCATATCCACTACACCTACCAGTCCCACTGCTCCTAAAAAGCTTTTCCTGTCTAAACTCAACCTCTTTCCACCAACTCCCCCACCCCGTCCATGTCATAGGACTACAGTCAGCACCTCAGCCACGACAAAACCAGCCCCTGTCATCACAGTCTGCCATGGACTGTGGAGTGCCCCACCCTCCAGGGCAGCCAGTTTGGTGTGAAGCCAAGGCACGGGCAGACCACCCCCGGAGAAACATCCCAAGATAGGCAGTGGCCGGCGCGAGAGGGTGAAAACACCAGGGACTAAAACCCCTACCATGGCTCCAGCAGGAAGTGTAGAGACAGCTGGCACACCGCCCAAGGTGGGGAAGGGCCACAGGCGATCAGGGAAGGCTGGGAAGGGTAGCACGGCCGACAACACCACCATCAGCCCAGCTGGCCAGGAGGGCCCCGCCAGCCCCATCCCAGGTGGGCAGGAGGCCACCAACAGGCCCGGCACAGCTGCCCAGGAGGGCCCCGCCAGCCTCAGGACAGATGGCCAGGAGGGCCCCGCCAGCCACAGGACAGGTGGCAAATGGCCACCCCACCATGGCCGGAACCGCTGAACTGGGCCCTTCATCTCAAGTACCGCTGCTCTGGGCCCTTCATCTCAAGCACCGCTGCACTGGGCCCTTCATCTCAAGCACCGCTGAACTGGGCCCTTCATCTCAAGCACCGCTGAACTGGGCCCTTCATCTCAAGCACCGCTGAAATGGGCCCTTCATCTCAAGCACCGCTGCACTGGGCACCGCCGTCTCAAGTACCGCTGAACTGGGCCCTTCATCTCAAGCACCGCTGCACTGGGCCCTTCATCTCAAGTACCGCTGAACTGGGCACCGCCGTCACAAGAACCGCTGCACTGAGCACCGCCGTCTCAAGTGCAGCTGAACTGGGCCCTTCATCTCAAGTACCGCTGAACTGGCCCTTCATCTCAAGTACCGCTGCACTGGGCCCTTCATCTCAAGCACCGCTGAACTGGGCACTTCATCTCAAGTACCGCTGCACTGGGCACCGCCGTCTCAAGTACCGCTGCACTGGGACCTTCATCTCAAGTACCGCTGAACTGGGCCCTTCATCTCAAGTACCGCTGCACTGGGCCCTTCATCTCAAGTACCACTGAACTGGGCCCTTCATCTCAAGTACCGCTGCACTGGGCACCACCGTCACAAGCACCGCTGCACTGGGCACTGCCGTCTCAAGTACCGCTGAACTGGGCCCTTCATCTCAAGCACCGCTGCACTGGGCCCTTCATCTCAAGTACCGCTGAACTGGGCCCTTCATCTCAAGTACCGCTGAACTGGGCTCTTCATCTCAAGTACCGCTGCACTGGGCCCTTCATCTCAAGTACCGCTGAACTGGGCCCTTCATCTCAAGCACCGCTGCACTGGGCCCTTCATCTCAAGTACCGCTGAACTGGGCACTTCATCTCAAGTACCGCTGCACTGGGCACCGCCATCTCAAGTACCGCTGCACTGGGCCCTTCATCTCAAGCACCGCTGGCCCATGAGCGGCAGGGGCTGGCCTGCATCTGTGTCGGGCAGGGCTGCACGAGGCACTCTGGGCACCAGGCCCCCTCCAGAACCAGTGGAGACTGTTATCCACTTGAGAGACTGTGGCTTTGCACTCCCCAGGATGTAACAGTGGGCAGCCCACCCACTGTCTGGACTTGTGAGACTGTGGCTTTGCACTCCCCAGGATGTAACAGTGGGCAGCCCACCCACTGTCTGGACTTGTGAGACTGTGGCTTTGCACTCCCCAGGATGTAACAGTGGGCAGCCCACCCACTGTCTGGACTTGAGAGACTGTGGCTTTGCACTCCCCAGGATTGAACAGTGGCCATGGAGGCCCCTCGTGGATCTGGCGTCGTGCACTCATCTGGCTGAGGTGCCCCCCCTTCCCTTCCCCCTGAGGTGCCTGTAGTTTTGCTATCTGATGCCCCTGTAGTGTTCTCTCCGTTGGAGTCAGGTATCCTGTGTGGGCTTTGCCCATGTGATTTGGGCCCAGTGGTCCACGAACAATGCCTGCTACAATGGTCAGACTTGTACATTTATGTATATAAGAGTTTTTGATTTGTAGATATATTTTTTGGGCAGTAATACAATATATTCCAATGTTTAGAATCATTTACTTTTGTATTTGCATTCTTCCGGGGGGTTTGGGGGGTGTCACTCTGATGTGTTGCTATGCATTGATGTGTGTGTTGTAGTGGGTGAGGGTGAGGGTGGGGGTGTCGCGTATGTGTGTACCCGTAATATTTTCCCCTCCACCCTCCCCTGTGTCGTAGGTGCACTACTCACCGTTGTCTTCTGCGCCGGCGTTCGTGCTCCTGGTAGAGGAGCAGGAAGACTATCACTGGGAGTATGTGGAGTTCGGGTTCCATGCTGTCCTGATACCTCGTGGGGTGTATGGAGGTGAGCGTTTTCCCTTCGAAATGGCTGTTTCCGCTGTGTTTTTATCGGTGGGGCTACCGCCCCGGAAAAGGTGGCGGATGGGTAGGTTGTGATACAGAGGGCAGTACATTATCTCCCGCCTGTCTGTTGGCGGTGACCGCCGCGCTGTTAATTTGTATGTGTGTTGACCGCCACGGTCTCTGTTGGTGGTTTCCGCCAGGGTCGGAATTCCATTTTTTTTCCCGCCAGCCTGTTGGCGGTTTTGTCGCCGCTTTAACACCGACCGCCAGGGTTGGAATGACCCCCCATTTCCTGTAGGGATGTGGACCACCTCAAAGGTTTGGGATTTTCACTTTTCATCTGATTTAACCTTAGGAGGGCCTTGTGGTCTGTTTGAACAAGGAAGTGAGTGCCAAACAAGTGTGGCCTCAGCTTCTTCAAACCCCAGACCACAGCAAAGGCCTCCGTCTCTATGGCTGACCAATGCTTCTCCCTGGGGGTCAACCTTTCGCTTATGAAAGCCACAGGTTGGCCCTGGCCCTCTTCATTCAGTTGAGACAGTACTGCCTCTATCCCTACCTCAGAAGCATCTGTCTGCAAAAAGAATTTCTTGGAGCATTGGTTCTCAACCTTTTGACTTCTGTGTACCCCCACTTTAGCATTACTGGAATCTGGGGATCCCCCACTGACTCATTATTGGAATCTGGGGACCCCCCATTGAGTCATTACTGAAACCTAGGGACCTAATCTGTTAATATTTTTTTATTTTCTATGCAGTTGCAGAACCCCTGAGGAGGCTGCAGGGACCCCCAGGGGTCCCGGACCACAGTTTCAGAACCAATGGATTGGAGTAATCAGGGCTTCTTAGTATAGGAGCAGAGTACATGGCCTGTTTGAGGTCATCAAGAACTTTTTGTCAGGTGGCTGTCCATAAAACCTTCTTGGGCATCCTTTTAGATGTGATGTCATTTAAGAGGGCTACAATGGAGCCATAGTCCTTAATGTACCTCTTATAGTGCCCTGTTAGGCCTTGGAAGGCTCTGACTTGAGTCTGAGTGGTAGGGTCAGTCCAATCCATAATGGTCTGGATTTTGCCCTGCAGTGATTGAATCTGGCTTCCACCTACTAGGTGGCCCAGATAAACTACCTATTCCTGCCCTATCTGGCATTTTGATGCCTTGATAGTGAGGCCTGCCTTTTGCAGGGCCTCCAATACACTCCCAAGGTGGACCAGGTGATCCTCTCAGGTGGAGCTAAAGACAGCTATATTGTCAAGACAAGCTGCACCTGAAGCTTTACATGCCTTGGAGAACTTTATTCACCAGCCTTTGGAATGTCACATGGGCATCATTGGAAAGTAATAGTGCTCACAAGGAGTGGAGAATATAGTTTTTGGTTTGGCATCCTCTGACAACCTGATCTGCCAGTAGACAGCAGTCAGGTCAAAGGTGCTCAGATACATATAGGATGAGCATCTGTTTTAGTTACAGTGTTGAGGCCTCTGTAGTCTACATAAAACCTCATCTCTCTTGTACCATTTTGAGAGTGGGGCTTTGAGACAAGCTATATCTGACTAGCTCAGGGACTGTCTGAAGGCTCAGTAACTCCTAAGTCCAACATCTTTTGCACCTCGGTTTGATGTACTCTCTGACATGACCAGGCTGCCAGTAAATTTTACTTTTAACAGGCAGGCTGTCACCTGTGTCAATGGAGTGTTCACACCATGTAGTTTGACCAGAGGTCAGACAGTAGAGTTCAGCGAACTGTCCTAGGAGATTTCTGCAATTATCTTTCTGTGGCTCAGAGAAGCAGTCTGCAAACAAAACTCCATCTACTGAGCCATCCACTGTATTGTGGGAGAAGAGGTCAGGGAGAGGGTCACTCTCTTCTTCCTGTCCCTCATCAGTTGCCATAAGCAAGGCCATGTCAGCTATATCATAATAAGGTCTCAGGCGGTTCACATGAAGCAACCTGTAGGGGCTTCGAGGAGTGCACAGGTCAACCAGATAGGTGACGTCACCCTTTCTCTCCACAATATTGTGTGGTCCACTCCATTTGTCTTGTAGTGTCCTGGGAGCCAGAGGTTCCAGGACCCACACCCCTTCTGTCCAGGCTTATAAACAGTCAGTACAGCCTTCTGGTCATGCCATAGCTTTTGCAATTCTTGGCTGGCCTGACGATTCTTGGAAGCCATCTTCATGTATTCAGACATCCTAGATCTGAGGCCTAATACACAGTCTACAATGTCCCGTTTTGGAGGCTTGAGAGGTTGCACCCAGCCTTCTTTCACAGGAGCAAGGGGACCCCTAACAGGGTGTCCAAACAAAAGTTCAAAGGGGCTGTAGTCCACTCCATTTTGAGGAACCTCCCTATAGGCAAAGAGGAGGAAAGGTAAAGGGACATCACACCTCTTTCTGAGTTTCTCTGAGAGTCCCATTATTATGTCTTTGGGGGTTTGGTTAAAACTCTCAACTAATCCATTGGTTTGAGGATGGTAAGCAGTGGTGACTTTATAAGTGACACCACACTCCTTCCACATGGCTATAAGGTAAGCAAACATGAAGTTTGCATCTCTGTCTGATACAACCCACCCTTGAGAAAATTCCCAGGAGGGCTTTGGCCACTGCAGGAGCTGTAGTGGGCCTAAGAGGAATGGCCTCTGGATACCTGGTGACATGGTCCACCACCACCAGTAGAAATATATATCCAGAGGCAGTTGGAGGATCTGGGTTGCCAACAATATCACCCCAACCCTCTCAAAGGATACCCAAGCACTGGGACTGGAATTAAGGGGCCCTTTGGGGTGCCACCTGTCTTGTCACTGGCTTGGCAGGTGACACAGGAGCGACAAAACTCATTGGTGTCTTCAGACATGTGGGGCTAGTGAAAGTGAGGGACAAGCCAGTTCCAAGTCTTGCTTTGCACGAAGTGGCCTGCAAGGAGAATGTCATGTGTACTACTTAACAGTAACTCCCTGAACGTCAGAGGGATGACCAGTCTCCTGGTGGTACCAGGTTTAGGGTCCCTTGCTTCTGAGTACAGTAGGCTGTAATCCCAGTACATCTTATGGGTGCCACTGACATCCCCTGCCTCTTGTGCTGCAGCTTGCTGCCTTAAGCTTTCCAGTGTGGGACAGGTTTTCTGTTCCATACTGAGTTCCTCCCTGGTGGGCTCCTCTGCACCCAAGAGCTCAGCTGTGTCAGCTTTGAGCTCCTCTGATGTAGGTTCCACCCAAGGAGTAGGTTCTTCTCCCTCAGGAGTCGAATCTTCACAGGAAGCTGGAGCAGGGGGTACTTTTTTACCCTTCTTGCTCTTCTTTTTAGGAGCCTCCTGGGCCATTGTTCCAGGCTTCAGGGCCTCCTGTTCCCTTTGTTTCTTGGCCTGTGCTCTGGTCAAGCACAAATATGCCCAGGGATGCCTAGCATTGCTAAATGGGCCTCCAACTCCACTTCAGACCAAACTGAAGCCTTTAAGAGGATACTACAACCTGTTTAGGGCTAGTCTTCCCCCGAGCTAAAGTCAATAACTGCCATAGGGTGACACAAAGTGTTATTGTGAGCATCAGTCACTGGGTACCTGTGACCAAGTAGGTGTTGCTCAGGTGACACCAGTTTTTCAGTCACCATAGTGACACTGGCCCCTGTGTCCCTGTAGGTCACAGCCTCAACATCATTTATTGAGGGATGCTGCTTATAGTTACCGATATTAAGGGGAAAGGCAGCTAAGGTGGCAAAGTCAAATCCCCCTTTGGAGACCAACTCAGACTCAGCGATCTCTCTGGCTCACCCAGAGCCCACTACAGTCCCCAAGGAGAGCCCAGCTACACCTTTAGACTGATTACTACTATCACTGTTACCACTACTATTGCTATTGCTAGGGGCACTAGAGGTAGTAGTGGTATTAGTAGTGGTAGGGGACTTGGTGCCTTTCTGAGGACAGGTGCTGTCTCCTGCCCAATGGCTTTTTTCCTTACAAATATAGCACCAAGGTTTCTTAAAAGTTGAGGAAGAGGATGTACTCCCACCCCAGAAGAGGGGTTTGGGCCTGATGAAGACTTTTTAGTTTTATCTTTGTCCCCACCTTTGTCCTGATGCTTACCTGCTTCCTTCGTTTTGTGGTCGCCCCATATGTGAGTTTCTCTACTCACCCTGGTGCAGACCCACTTGTCTGCCTTCTTTCCCAATTCTTGGAGAGAGGTCAGATCAGAGTCCTCCAGGTATTGATGCAGCTGATCAGAAATACAGTTATCCAGAATGTGCTCTCTTAGAAACAAATTGTATAAGCCCTGATAGTCACTCACTTTGTTCCCCCACAACCAGCCTTCCAGAGTTTTAACAGAGCAGTTCACAAAATCGCACAATCTTGGGAGGACTTCTTTTTGTTTTCCCTGAACTTAATTCTGTATTGTTTAGTGGTTAAGCCAAAACCATCTAAAAGTGCATTTTTGAGGGATGTATTATCATCTGCATCTTACTCTCTGACAGCGAGGAGTTTGTCTCTGCCTTTGGCAGAGAAGGAGAGCCAGAAGATTACTGCCTACTCTCTCTGGAGGACCTTCTGTACTTTACAAGCCATCTCCAAGGCAGTGAACCATTTATGAATATCATCTCCCACCTTTTAAAGTGGGACTATCTTGCTCAGGTTCCTAGAATCATAGGTGTCTTCCCTGACCCTGGTGTCCCTAAAACTAAGATTGCTGCCACCATGGGAACTAACCCCAAATCCTGTCTCTCCCTTTCCACTGTAAGGCCTCCCTACCTAGGGCTAGCTGTTGCTGATGTAGCCTCAGCTTGGCCTCCTCCAACCTCTGCTGTCTAAGCTCCCTATCTAAGGAATCGTCCCCTGAGATGGAGCAGTGGGCCCCCTCAGATACTGAGAAGACATGTGCATTGACAGAGGAGGATCTGTCCCTCCTTTTGGGAACTCTCTGAACCAACCCTGCAGGAGTAAATGTAATCCTACTGGAATGACCCCCTTCTCACTACCTGCAGTGCTCCTAACAAGGCTGTGGTGTTCCCCAGATTCTTCCTGACCCCCCTCAGTGTGGCCTAAATCTACCTTGTCTAGAATGGGAGGGTCAGTTTCTACTTCCTCCTCCTCATGGCTGCCTGCATTGTCCTGGTCATCCCGGGGGAGTAATCCCAGAAGCACACTTTTATTGGGAGTCCTTCCTGTCTTTAGTTTTCTGGAGGCAGACATCTCCCTTAACTCTTAGAAAGCAAAACTCTCAAAGTGAGAGTCTGGGGCCTGAGTGGTGTGCTCCACTGAAGACATCTTTCTAAAGTGGTGTGGGAGCACCTGACTACTCTAACAACTAGTCTCCATAGAAGAGTGTGGGGCAAGGGCTATGCTAGACCCCTAACTTACCCAAACTAGGAGACTAGAAATCTTGATAACTAAGTGCATTGTGTACCTAGTAATGGTCTTTCCTGTGGAAAGAGGCTAGTGACAAAGTGTTAAGGCAATTGCAAGTGTCTTATCCTCCCGCTGCACCACCAATGTAGGAAGCTGGCCTGATGTGCGCTAGGAACCTATGGTATTATCAACTAATACTAACTCCAGGTATCCCCTATTAGTGAAGTGAAGGCAGTGTCTAGGAAGCCAGGGCTCTCTAGAGGAACTGTGGATGAGCAGCCAAGACTTATCTAGGAGACATGCAAAGCTATGCAATACCACTATATTCACACAGCACTCTCACAGATGAAAAAAACACACAGTGTTACAAACATAAAGAAAGGTATTTTATTATAGTAACACAAATACTAGAATACGGAATAGGCAATACCCCAACTGGAGGTGAGTAAACACACTATTATATACACATTAGCAATCAGTAAATAGCTTGGAAAGCAATGCTCATTGGTAAAAGCAATAGCAAATAGTGAGGGTCCTAGGGGAGGGCCAAACCATATACTAAAAAAGTGGAATGTGAATGGCAGTCCCACAACCAAGGAAGTGGAACCAGTAGAGGAGAGCTGGAGGAACTAGGAACTCCAAGAGGTGAGTACCAGAGTGACCCCCAGCGACCAGGAGAGGAGAGGTAAGTACCTGGTTTTCCCCTAAACTAACAGGACTTTGGAAAAGGGTTATGAAGGACCCAACCAAGAACCCAAAGGTGGATCCTTGCAGAAAAGGACCTGCAAAGGAAGGGGACCAAGTCCAGTTTGTGTTGGAGTGTCTGGTTGTGTGTCAGGAGCCACTACCAGCCCTTATGTGGATGCAGGACCAGGTCGACGGTGGATGAAGAAGGTCAGCATTGCAGCACAAGAGATGAAGATAAGTCCCAGAAGTGATGCCAGTGATGTCCCACATTGGCGGTTGAGATGCAGTCGGTTAGTGGTGCTGGAAAACCACCAACAAGCCTTGGCAAAGGCAGGAGACAGAGGAGGCGGTTTGCAAGGCTGAAGAGGACCAGCAAGGTTCATGGGTCTCAACCCAAGGAGAGGAGTCCAGGGTGAGCATCAGCAGCTGGGAGAGTCACAAGAAGAGGAGGAGCCCCCACAGGCAACCCACTGGCAGCAGGCACAGGAGTCGCAGTGAGGCCCACTCAGCACACCTGAAGAGGAGTCCCACATTGCTGGAGCAGCAGGCAGTAGACTGTGCTTTGCAGGAAGGAGTGCTGGAGGTTGGGGCTGCAAGGAACCTGAAGATCCCTTGGAGGAAGAGCAAGAGTTGGAGTGCACAGGGGTACTGTCCTGCAAGGAGAGACAAGGGTTTACCGTCTTCCAAGTTGGACAGCTGGTAGAGAAGACCAAGGGGACCACTCCAGACCACCACATGCAGGATCCGGAGAAGAGCATTCCCATGCAGCCAGTCGTCATTGCAGTTGGTGCCTGCAGATGCAGGGGGGTGACTCCTCCACTCCCAGGGAATTTTCTTCTTATGTCTTGTGCAGGCTGAAGACTCAACGTCCTCAGAGGATGCACGGACGTGGAAATGTTGCAGTTGCTGGAAGGAGCTGGAGAAACAATATTGCAGTGCAAAGTCATTGCTGTAGTTGCAGATTGTCAGTCCCTGGAGGGTCCAGTTGCAGTCCCAGTGGCCAGAAGATGAAGTAAATGTTGCAGAGGAGTCCTGCTGGAATCTTGCATATTGCATCTCAGGACCCACCCAAGAGGGAGACCCTAAGTAGCCCAAGAAGGGGCATCGGTCACCTAGCAGGGTGACCACCTATCAGGACTGGGCTGTGATGCCACCTACCTGACCTGGCCACCCAGATGCTCCCAGGGGCCTCTGCCCACCTTGGATTCAAGATGTCAGAATCAAGTGGCCACCTGGAGGAGTCTGGGCACCACCCCTAGGGTGGTGAAGGACAGGAGAGTGGTCACTCCCCTTTCCTTTGTCCAGTTTCATGCCAGAGCAGGGACCGGAGTCACTGGACAGGTGCAAACTGGTTTATGCAAGAAGGGCACCAAATGTGCCCTTCAAAGCATACCAGTGGCTTGGGAAGGTTACTCCTCCCAAGCTATGTAACACCTATTTCCAAGGGAGAGGGTGTGACCTCCCTCTCCCACAGGAAATCCTTTGTTCTGCCTTCCTCTGCCTGAGCTGGTCAAGCAGCAGGAGGGCTGAAACCTGTCTGAGGGGTGGTAGCAGCTCGGGCTGCCCGTAAAACCCCAGAAGACTGGCAGGAGCAATACTGAGGGTCCTCTAAGGAGTCCCCAGAGGGCATGGCATCATACAACCAATACTGGCAACAGTATTGGGGCATGATTCTGACATGTTTGATACCAAACATGCTGAGGTTCAGACTTACCATTATGTAGCTGGACATAGGTAGTGACCTATGGCCAGAACACTGGTAAAATGCTTCCTTGCACTTATGAAGCCCAGTGTAAAGGAACTGAAGTTTGTAGGGGGCACCTCTGCTAATGCAGGGATGCCCTCACACACAGGTACTTGCTTGCACCCTGCTCTCTGGGCTAGAAGGGCCTACCATAGGGATGACTTACAGTGATCTAGTACAGTGACCTGTACTGAAAGGGTGCATGCACCTTTTCATGCAGGCTGCAATGGCAGGCCTGCAGAAACATTTTGCATGGGCTTTTATGGGTGGCACAATACATGCTGCAGCCCTTGGGGAACCCCTGGTACCCCAATGCCCTAAGTACCATATACTAGGGATTTATATGGGAGTACCAGTATGCCAATTTTGGGGTGTGCAAAGTCCTAAGCAACCAAATTTAGAGGGAGAGAGCTCAATCAATGGGGTCTTGGTTAGCAGGATTGCAGTGAAAACAGTCTAAACATATTGAAAACAGGCAAAAAGTGGGGATAACGATGCCAAAAAGAGGGTACTTTCCTACAGGGATGCATGCCCTTTTATCTGCTCGTTGGCCTGGAAATGCCCTTCTTTTTACTCCTGGCTTTCTTGTCTCCCCTGCTCTGGGCCTATGGAGACTCCCTCGACCAGGTCAGCCAAGTTCTCTAATGTACCACTAATGTTATGGCCAGACCTGGAGGACTAAGAGCCAGATACATCACTCAGGGCAACATCCATAATTTCTGACTCCTCTGTAAGAGAGAAGAATTTCTCTGTAGGCTCCAAGATTTCCACCATCCCCTGTTCTTTTGACACCGTTCTGGTCTCTCGGCCATCCTGCCAAAGTCCCATCGGACCAGCTTAGGGGCTCCTGGTCACACCTACAGCCAAAGAATTTGATTCTCCCACTCCTGTGCTCATGGCACCCTTATCACACTGAAATGTTCCACGGAGTGTATTGCGGGAGCCGGCCCATATGTTGCCAGACAACTTCGTATAACAGGGTCATGTACAGTACTAGGCAAATCTTCAGGGTTAACTACCATGTCCAATACAAGGTTCGCCCTCCCAGGCTGCAGACTTGCCTCCCCTTGTAACCTATGGTTTATGTCCAGGGGTATAACACCATACCCTGAGGCTGCCAGGGCGGGCTCCATGTCTGCAGTAGATACAACATTGAGAAACCTGCAATGGAAGACTGGGAATTACCACTCAGACCCAAGCAACATTATTTATCAGGCAGTTTCTTTGCTGTGGCCCCTAGGGCCTCAGAGCGGGCACCCTCCTTGGCTTCACTGACTGCCAAGGTGCCACTATTACTCTCCATACCAGCACACTAACTCCCCTTGCGCCGATGAGCAGATTAGGCTGTTAAAACCTTGCCTCCTTGGTCGCAACTTAACGCACTTGCTTTGGCAGCATAACTACACGAAATGACAGTACAATCCGGACTTCCGTTTTTCCCCTCCAAGAAGCTAGACTGCCAACTAGCTTCTGAGGCCGGAATGTGAAGCAGTGGGTGGATCGGTTCACAGACTGTTGCCAGATCCCATTCACTCCTGAGGATGTGAGACAGAGAGCTCCGGGCTACTTGGACACCATACGCCGATGTGGTACGCTTCTCAATTAGGTCTGACAGCACATTCCACAACTTGGGGGTCCTTCCTTTCCTTTCTCCCTGGCTCCATATACACTGCACCTGAACACTGCCAAATCACCACTGTATTGAGCAGCAGGGGAGAGCGGCTGCGCAAAAGACCTACGCAATCTGGACAGACAATTACTTGATTCCATATAACATTCCTATATCATCATCAGCAGCACCTAAATCTAGTACTATCTTCAGTTTACATCAGTGATCCAAATCAGCCAGTTGGGAACTTGCTTTAAAGAGTGGAATCTTATGCCCTTTAACAGAGTTCTTGAAGGAGAATATATTTTGTTGTGTTACAAGGCATTAAAGGAGTGGGTCATTAAGGCACTAGGGGCCAGATGTATGGCCTTTTGTTTTGCGACTCACAATTTGAGATCTGTCTGGGAATCACAAATTACCAGTCGCAAAACAAAATGTACAACATTGTTAAGTACACTGTTTACGATTCCCAAAGGGGTCATAAATTGTCTACCTCATCAATATTCATGAGGTAGGTCGCAATTTGAGACCCGAGTGGGAATGGCTGCACTCACAGGGATGATGGCTTGCTGGGGACAGCACACCACCATGTCTGTGACTGCCTTTTAAATAAAGCCGTTTTTTGGGGGGGAAATACAGCTTGTTTTCCTTAAAGGAAAACGGGATCCATTTCAAAAAGAAAAATGAACAGTTTTCTTTTCATGATTTTTAGAGAAGGCAGTGGTCCGTGGGACGACTACCTGCTCCGAAAAAATATTTTTGCTACCATTTACGAAGGGGAAGAGGTCCCTTGGGGACCTCATCCAGTTTGCCAATGGCTTAAAACAAATGTGAAATTGCTGTTAACTGCAATTGTTTTGCTACTGCATTCAAGGTCGCAAAACAATCATACATACTATTGAGATTTGATATTTGGAAGGGAAGTCCTGAACATGCCCCTACCTAATACAGAATCACAAAATCCAAATTGTGATTCAGCAACAAGTTACCGAATCGCAATTTGGGCTTTGCACATCCCCTAAAACATTTTTCTAGCTGCAAACGGGCTGATTCACAGAATCGGCCGTCTGCTATCGGCCCGTCTGCGACTAGAAAAATGCTTTGTACATGTGGCCCTCGACGAAATAGTCCACATCAAAATATGTAAAAGAGCTAAACTATTGGAAAAGTTGAATAGGTTCCCTCTAGAACTGAAACAATTGAGAAAGGAGTGCAAGGTACAGGAAAGGAGATGGAGAAGGGGTTATGATGAAGCAGAGAAACCTATCTATTACGCGCTAATAAAAAAAAAATCAACATGCTATCCGTAAAGCATGGATAAATTACCTTCAAAATAGGATTAGCTCTTCTCCTAACTCTACAAAAGAAATCTATTATACTTTTCTGAAAGTTAACTCCACTGAGGGAGGTCTTCCACCCTCAGCAGAGCGCTGTGAGTTACTGGCAAAGTACTTTCTTGGGAAAGTGAGTAGTATCTAATACTAAGTGGCATATAGGACTGTGGTTTATCAAGATGAGGAACCGGGCTTTAATACTCAATGAGCTAGACGCTTGAGGTTCCCTCTAATAAATAGAGAGGCGGTAGCAAAAGTGGCAAGGACAGTGACATTAGGCTCTCTATTAGATCCTGTCCCTATTGACATTTTATTGAAGGGCGGTGATGTTATGTTGACTGCCTTTACAGATCTGTACAATCTATCATTGAAGATTGGGCAGGTCCTGATTGACGGGGAACATGCAATTAAAGAAACCCTCCTTCGGTCCTTCAGCGATTGAGATCTATAGACCAATATCCCTAATTCCAGTGACAAGCAAGATTCTGGAGAAGATAATCAACAATAAGCTATCAGCTTTTCTGGAAGTTAATAACATCCTCCACCCAACCGAGACAGGCTTCCGCTTAGATCATAGTACAGAAACCGCATTACTGATGGCAACAGAGGACCACAAGCAGGTTCTTGATCAGCAGTGAATGGCAGCTCTCATTCGTCTGGATTTGAGCACTGCCTTTGACACAGTTTCTCACAGTGTCTTATTTCATCGCCTGGAAGGTTTAGGGATCTCTGGACTGGCTCTTCGATGGTTGGCCTCCTTCCTCTGTGTGAGGAGCTTCCAAGTTAATGAGGGGTCATGTTACTTCTCTAGTCATCATTAAGATGTGGAATACTACAGGGCTCGTCATTAAGTCCTACACTCTTTTATATTCATGTCCGCCCATTGTCTGACACCATTAAGGTGTCTGGGTTTTCTATGGTCTCCTATGCTGACAATGCCCAGCTGTTACTTGTTGTCCCGCGATATTGCGACCACCTCTGCTACTCTTAACAGCTGTTTTGCTGGGGTAGCTAAATGGATGGGAGACAGCTGCCTCAAGTTAAAGGGAGAGAAAATGAACGTAATGGTGGTTGGTAATAATCCATCGCTTTGGCATCAAATCAGCTGGCCCTCACCTCAAGGTGATCGCCCAGCACTGAAAACCAAAGTAAAAATCTTGGGCTTCACTTTAGATCATAAGCTCTCAATGGCCTCCCAAGTGAATAGGATCGCGGGCGGGCACCTGTTTTGTCCTTTTGAGATTGCTTAAAAAAACTGGATTTGGCTTCCATTGGAAGCCAGAAGAGTTGTGGTCCAGAGATTGATAATGTCATGCCTGGACTACGGGAATTCAATTTATTTAGTCAGCCTGAAAGTGGGTATCAGGAAATTACAAGTAATCCAAAATGCTGCAGTTCGTATTCTTCTGGGAATTCCTAAAGTTTATTCAGCAAGGGAAGCGCTTAGAACGCTGCATTGTTTACCCATAAGTGGCAGAATTCAGTTCAAGTTTCTTTGCCTGGTCCATCGAGCTAAACATAAGCAGGGCCTAAAAATTCTCCAGAAATTGATTGACCCGTACCAACCTAGCAGGTCCCTCAGATCAGCTCCTTGGACCTTCTCGTCATACCCAGGATAAAGAGATCCAGAGGTGGCAGTCGGTCCTTTGCTTATTTAGCCCCCAACTTGTGGAACTCGCTTCCGGTCAATTTGAGAAGTGAAAACAACTGGCTGTACTTCCGTCACCAATTAAAAACATACCTTTTTCCTAAGTAGAGTTGCCTGGGGGTTACTGGTTTCTCTCTAGCGCTGGGAAGAACAGTATTGAGTAGTCATGCACTTTATAAATCTGGTGTATTGTAATGTAATGAATGCAGTCGTCATCTTGCTTTACATAGTATACGTTCCCTTCTCAATTAGAATGTTTATTGTAGTGCTTTTGAGGGCTTGAAGTGACTGTTAAAGATAGAGAAGGCAGTTGTGGCTGACTGGAGCTTTTTTTTTAATTACGGCCTGATTTTGACATGCACCAAATGGAAATAAAATACATATTAGAAGAGAGACCAGTAATACATCTCAAGGGGTTCTCGCTAATATTTGGACAGCTTCCAGCATAGGACAAAAGGGACAAGACAGATGGCAAAAGAGATGTTGGTTGTATGAGTGAAGTCAACAAACTTATGTGGAGGTAGATCACCCTCGGGCAGCTTTGGCTGGAGACCCTCTGCAGCAGCAAATCTGGTCTGGTCATTCATTTTTCGCAGCCACTGTATTTGGCTAAATAGGATGCAAAAGTATAATTCCTACACATTCTTACATGGGCTACTACAAAACATATGGTCGTGTCCACACACAGATGCAAGTGACATAGAGGGAATGCTCCCTTTTGCACACAGTGTGCTCAACCAGCATCACCACCCACACAGAACAGATACGCCAAAGACTTGCAGTACGAACTACATGCATACCTACAGGTAAACCCGCAGTACATACTCTGGGGGTAGAGTTGGACACCAAGTACGGGTGTTTGAACATACTGTTCCTGCGAGTGCTGCTAGGCTTCCTTAAGAGGGGTACATGTAAAAAGATTTGTTCCCCTTTCCAATATATTCAGCATTCACAAACGTCAGTTTCTCCATGGCATTTTGAGGGCTAAGTGTCCTCCCTCTATCTTTTACTAGGAGGGCATATTTTGGGTGTATCCTCCAGATAGCAGAGCTTTGGGTTTCACCAGTGGAACATCAAAACTCCTGCAACATCCTCAGTGAAATTACGTTTGGGTGAGACAATGAAGGAAGAACACAGGACAGAACAAATACAACAGGGGCAAACGGATGTAGCTTTCAAAGATAGAACAAGTACCACAGGGGCACTCAAGCATGGCTATCTTAGTTATAAATTTGCATAACTCAGAGATATATTGACATAAGGAACAACTAGGAGCATAAACCCATTCCTTATTGCACCTAGAATTGCACCCTTGTTAGAGACATCAAACACAAAAAAACAGAATTGGTTATTCAGCTTTGCAAAGTGCGCCGCTCTTCAGCATTATTCACCCCTTTGTTATAGGAAGATTTAGACTAATAAATTACAGGGCAGAGTTTCTAGAGTGCAACAAAGCTTCAGCTGCTAGAATCTCTGTCAGTAAAGGTTTTTCAGTTGCAATTTCAGACATTGGGTTTGAATACGACCTTGCCAAAGGGGATTACTCTGTCCCAAATCTGCCGGATATAGTGCCCGCCAATTTAAAAATGTCATAAAACATAATGGAACTTGTAATACGGTAGACGGGATATTCATCACGTTTGGGACGGAGTAATCCCCTCCGCCAAGGTCGTAATCAGGCCCATTATATGGTAAAACCTCCAGGGACCCAGGCACCCGGGGGAAGGCACCGGCATCTTCAACAAGGGGCAGGAGCCCTTTAATTTCTGAAAAGGGGGAGGAGCCCTTTAATTTCTGAAAAGCGCTGCCGCCGTGCGAGACGAACACACCGGCATCACGTTAAGGGGCAGGAGCCCTTTAAATCTTTGGAAGCGCTCCCGCTTTGCGCACTCCAGGGACCCAGGCACCCGGGGGAAGACATCGGCATCTTCGACAAGGGGCAGGAGCCCTTTAATTTCTGAAAAGGGGCAGGAGCCCTTTAATTTCTGAAAAGCGCTCCCGCCGTGCGAGACGCGCACACCGGCATCACGTTAAGGGGCAGGAGCCCTTTAAATCTTTGGAAGTGCTCCCGCTTCGCGGGACGCGTGCGGGCGACGCCCGGGCCAAGGGCGGGCCCGTCCTGCGCCCTTCAGCGGCCGGCAGAGGCTGGGCTGGGCCACCACCCTGAGAACTTCTTCGTGATCTCAGGATCAGGTTCCTTGGACTTTTAAAAGGTACTGCATTTTTCTTTTTTGAACCCTGGTGATTGTCTCTCCATAGCCCCCTCTGGGTTTTATGGCTTATGAGGTCCCAAGTAACCGGCATCCAAGTAAGATTTGCTAACTGAGTAGTTTTATTCATTTATTTATTTTCTCCATACTGCCATAGTTTCCCTGTGCACTACCCATACTGGTTTAGATTGCCCCAATATTATTCGTAAGGCGATGGGTAAAAGAAAGAATACCACACTTGGGGCTGAAGGAGCACATGCCGTGCCTGTCCAATCATCAATAACCAGCTATTTATCTTCAGTTATTGGGGCCATTGAAACTGAAATTGTCCTAGTAGAAGAAAGGATTGGGGTGGCTAATAATTTGACTCAAAGAACCTTTTTAGAACCTACGACTCACATACAGTCTGTAGACTCTTCAATTGCCCCCCATAATTCCAATCCGCCTCTGCCTGAAGACGACGTTAATGCTTTGCACTCCTTACAGCCCTTTAACGTAGCTAACACTGAACATTTAGTTGACACTCTCCCTCCTTCAAAAAAAAGGAAAGCTGGAGGACACCGCAAGTGTATTAAGCTAATTAAACAACCAACAAAGGCCAAGGAATTTATTTCGACACCATTGGATGCCCCGGCCGACCTTTCTCCTAAGACAAGTCTATCATTTGGCGAACTAGGCTCAGACTTCAGGATTTTAAGAGACAATCATTTGACTAATTTAGACTTGATCCTCAAACCCCTTTTTTCGGCCTTAGAGGAGAAATTAACACTACTAATTAATCCTAAATTTGAGCAGCTACAAGAAACTGTTCTTAAATATTTGCCTTTGCAGTCCACTATAAAAACTAGTACAAATTCCACTTCTTCCATTCAGAAACTGGTGTTTGATCCCGAAGCCTCTCAGCAGGCTAATTGTTTAACGAATTATAATCAACTCTCATCCCACCGCACACTCACTTGCGATTCCTATGATGATTCATTAATCGATTCTCTGCCCACTTTGGCTGGTGGTGCGACTGCTTTATCGAAGCCTGAAACTGCTCTTAAACTTAGATCCTCTAGCAGCACAAAGGAGGTTCTACAGCTTCCACCGGATAGTCTGCCATATGTTTTAATTCTAGCAAACGTACCCCCTCTCGATTGCACTCAGAAGGAAGATACTCATGCGCTAATAAGGAAATGTGCACATTGGATGAGCCAAAAATGTAGATACCAAGATGATCTAAATAATAGAATAATTATGGTAAGAAGGGTGAAGTGGGTAGGTTTGTCTAAAAAAGTACACAAAGGCGATTGTATAGTGATCAACTTTGCAAATTCTCATTTTGTTAATTACTTGCTGGCACCTCTACCATTGTGTGCAAAATGGGAAGGTGGGATCAAAGTCTATTCATTAAGCTTTTTCTATAGGCCGCCCACTTTATCACTTCCTTCTATGAAGGCTTCCCATGGTCAAAATACTGTTTCAACAAAGGCACTTTTACGGAACCCCACCCTTGACCTTGAGGGTATCCAAAATCACTCTTCCCTTGATGTGATCGATTGACAATTGGAGGGTTTGGTGCTCCCAAATGATTGTTTTCAGAAAATCAAGTTGATGGGAGGGCATACACCTTTGGAATCACCTATAGGGTCTGATGAGCCAGTTAGTTTCTTACACTTTATAACAGATACGGCCATAATTAAGGAGTCTGAGATAACGCCCCAGCAAAGTAATGCATCTTTATCTTTAATCAGTTGGAATATTGCTGGGCTTCATTCTAAAGCTGAAAATTTAGAATGGTTGGAGTTCATATCTACATTTGATATTATTTGCTTTCAAGAAACTTGGCATACGGCACCCTTCTACTTAGATGGCTACTATTCCGTGTCTCAGCCAGCAATTCCATCCAGAGCAGGCAGAGCAAGTGGTGGTCTCCTGGTACTTGTGTCATTACTACTTCCAAAAATTGAGGTTTCATTGATTTGGTCTTCTGCTTTCTTATTGGTAGTTTTATTATCAATAACCGGACGGAAAGACATCCTACTTTTAAATTTTTATAATAATGTTCCAAGTGCCGCCCTGCCAGGAAGCCTCGAAGAGCTCACGGACCTGCTAGACTCCGCTGGGAAACTTCAGGACAGGGAATTTGATATGATCTGGGTTGGATATTTTAATGTTCAGTTATGTAAGTATGAATTACCTCACTTATGTGGTGCTGCTACAGAAGGCAGAGAGTCACTTACTCACTTTATTCACTCTAATTTAGGAAATGCCTTGAATACCCTTATTTATAAATTTGATCTTGCTTTTGCAAGGGACATGGCAAACAGTTGGATAAGAGAAATACCCACCTATACAGGGAGTACGAACGGTAGCATTATTGACTTTGTTCTTATCAGTTCCACACTTTCACGTTCAATAGTGGATTTTAAAATTAAATCTCACTGTGCCAGTGACCATAATCCCTTGAGTATAAAATTATCTCTCAAAACTAGGGTAATCCTATCTAGGATTGTACATAAAGAGAAAGAGGTTTCTAAAAGAAATTCTGTCCCTCGCATGAGGTGGGAGAGAGTAAACCCTGACACTTTTCATGCAAACCTTATAACTCAAAATAAGGTCCACATCAACACTTGTTTGTCCCTGCAACCCACTTGCATTCACCTTATAACTGCTTTTGAGTCTTTAAGCTGTGCTATTTCTGAGGCACTGACGTGTGCCCAATATCCCAAAGGCGTAAAACCTAAACAGTGGTTTAACTCGGCCTGTACGGCTGCCCACAGAGATCTAAAGACAGCCATTAAAACTATTCCATTCAGTTGTGATTTAGTTAAACAGGCCAGGGGCCGATATAAATCAGTCCTTGAAGAAAGAAAGAATGAAATATGCACTAGCGCATGGGAAGATCTCATGGCAGCCACAGAATTACGGGATCCCTCTCAATTTTGGAAGGTGGTTAATCACCCATATTTCTCAGGAAAGGTAAATAGGGACGATGACTGTCTGATACCAGAGGGGGTTTGGGTAGACCATTTTTCATCTGTATTTCAATCCGCAAACAATCCCAATTATGGAGGGGAGGCACGTGGCCTCCCATGTTCGGCTACCCTTTCTCCAATTAAGAACGGCATTTCACTTGAGGCACACGAGATCAGTGCAGCAATAACTAAAATGAAACTAAGGAAAGCCCCCGGCCCCGACGGGATACCGGTGGACTTATTTAAATCTCTACCTGATCTGTGGGTTCCACTAATCACAAATGTTTTGAACAGTGCTATTCAAAGTGCTATCCCCTCTTCATGGTTAATGGCAATAATCCTCCCGATATTCAAAAAGGGTAATAGACTTGACCCCTTTTGCTATAGACCCATCTCTCTCATTGACTCCACGGCAAAGATCCTGGGGAGTGTCATTTTGACCCGGCTTGAGGATTGGGTTGTAAGGACAAACATTCTATCGCCAATTCAATATGGGTTTAGGCCTGGATTAGGCACAGTGGATCAGGCCCTAAATCTACATCTTATCCTTAGCAAATATGTTATTGCAAAAAGGGAACCTATCCACTTAGCCTTCATAGATCTGTCCAGTGCATTTGATATGGTGAATAGAGCAAAACTGTGGGATATAATGGATTCAATGGGGATTGAGCAAGATTTGTTGGATTTGATTAAACGCTTATACTCTGACCTTTCTATTATAATCCAGTTTGGACAACATGGTGAAAGGTCTCATCCCCTTGCATCCAATCGGGGTGTTAGACAGGGCTGCACTCTGGCACCTTTTTTATTCCTACTGTACATAAATGGCTTGTATAGTTATTTTGCCCTAAATGTTAAGGACTTCCCAAGGATGAGTTTTAGACAATTGCCAATTTTTTTATATGCCGATGACGCCATTTTAATTGCCCGTACGGCCAATGGTCTACAGACCCTTCTGGATCTTTTTTTAACACAAACACGAGAGCTTGATTTGAAAGTCAACTTTAAAAAGTCACACGTCATGACTTGCAGTAAAACACTCGCACCAAATGTATAAAATGGGGGGGGAACACCTTAACAAAGGTAAAAGACTTTTGCTATCTAGGCCTGTATCTAAGTTCCACTCTGTCATTGAAATTCCACCTGAATTTTATGCTCCAACAATTGGAAAGAAATGCTGAAGCAATCTTCCGCTTTGCCTGCAGATTAGGGCATAGACCGGTCCACCAGATCATCACGCTCTACAATTCTAAATGCGTCTTGGCGGCGAACTACGGGGGTGGACTCTGGGGATATACCAGTCCAAGTATTTTACAGTTGGCAGAGAATAAATTCCTTCATCGGTTACTTATGGTACCTAAGAACACAGTGAATATTTTATGCCATGAGGAGCTGGGAATCCGCTACATTACAGATTTGATAGACATTGCCCCCCTTCTGTTATGGATAAAAGTATGGTCAAATCCGGCGGCTACCTTAACACACGATTGCGTAAAAGACTGTATTTCATTAACAAATTGCAACAAAATTCCATGGCTAAATTTTGTTCATAATGGTTTTCGAAACTTGGACTTGGGGTTTATGTATTTTAAACCAGACCTTCTGCCCGCCAATGCGAAAGAAATTGTTAAACTCCAACACAAAGAGAATGTTATGAACCTTAGATATCAAGCGGCAGAGAAATTGAGTTCTTTTAATTCATATGTACAAATTCCATCATCGGACTTGTTAGAACCTTATTTTGTTTGGTTCCCGATCCCTTCTCTATATTCTTTACTCGTACTTTTTAGATTTAATATGATCCATTTTAGAGTGGCGTTTCCGACAAAATGCATGTGGGAAAAAACACTACCGCCATGCCCTTGTGATAACTCTTCCAAACAAAGTACTTGCCATTTTATTCTATTTTGTACACTTTACTCAGCTACTAGGAAAACCTTTTTATTACCTATTTTGCGCAATTTGCACACTTTTTCTTATAAAGAAGGATTGATTGGCATTCAAAGCCTCTCATCCAAACAAATGTGCAGTTCTATTCTTAGTTTTATCAAATCCGCTATCACCATTAGAAACCGATATGAAATGGTAATGTGACTATTTATTACGAGATACTAGATAATTTCTTGTTGGTATATACGATTCTATAAGTATTTATTATTTTATACCGATTTAGCAAGCTTAGGCGGTAAGCTTAGATTTTATAGATTTGCCCTCAAATTATGTAATAAGTATTGTATTTTATGATTACTTTTATGTATGCATGTGTACTTTTATGGCAACACGCCGAATAAAGTTATTTTGACTGACTGGTAAAACCTGCTGGTAAAGCATTCAGCTTGGCAAGTTTATTCATTGGGGTCTTACTGCTGCTTAGTAGAATTTGCATTCTATGCAACCTGTTTGAGTTTCTGTTTTTAATGAGAGACATCCAGAGCCCAACAGGGACAGAATATAGGCCTGGGCACCGAAAAAAGTGGGCCTGTTTAGTGAATTAAAAAGCTAAAAAAACAGTGACCGATGTTTGCAAACTGGGCTAGTTTTCACCTTTTAAAGGCAGGTTGTAGAAATGTTTCCCGTGGTATGGAAGACATAGGTTTGAGCTTGTTGCGGGCAATGTTTATTTTAATATCAGGGAACTCAACAGTACAAACTGGCCAAGCAGACCATAAAAAGGCCCACAAACATCCAGCCAAAATGTCCCAAACACTGACTTGTCAGACCAGTCCCCACCCCTCTCCCCTCCCCTCCCCGGCACTACCTGATTGCCCTATAGGCCAGTTTGACCCTTGGGGCATCTCAGCAAACTTCAGGGTATGCAAACAATTTGTACTCATTATGTACTTACTGTGACTGGCTTCATGTTGATGACTTTAGAAAAAATGTGCTTCTTGAGTCTGGAGTCTAAAAAGTTAACTAATATATGTGGCTTAGCACTTTCTCTAGAACGTATGAATCAATTTGTGCTCTAGTGATGGTGAGATATTCTGGTAGGTCTGTAATAATATGGTATTTAATCAAATGGCTAACATAGTTACTTATGCTTATTTACCTGGTGCTTCTTTTCTGGCTAACATAGTTACTGATGTTTATTTACCTGGTGCTTCTTTTCCGGTATTCTGACCAGTCTTAGGTTCGAGCAACGTTCACTTTTCTAATTCTTCATGCTTCAATTTAAGGGAAAACATGTTATTAGAAATGTTTGGTGTCTGCATTTTTATGTATTATTGTTTATCATCCGTGCTAGAGGCAGATGTTTCTACCTCCTTAAGGTGAGTGTTGGAGGCCTCTAAACTCAAATGTATGCTTTGAAACTTCAACTGAATCATGGATGTCATTGCTGCTGGTCTGTAATTTATTACATGGGCAGCTCGCACTAGTTGCTTTAACTCTGGTAAAATGGGCATAGCTTATCCTTCACTTCTTATTGGCTACTCCACAAATCTAGACTGATCACTTTGTTATCACTTTTAAAGTTAAACTCTAGCCTAAAATTGAATCAATTTTCCCTTCTTCTACCCTATCAAGACCATGGCACAAAACTAATACGGAACAGCTCTGCAAATTTTTCTCCCCCCCCCAGGATTTAAACTGCCCTCTACAAAGTTATTCTAAATAATGTCTTATAAATAAGCTTTGCTATCACCTTACACAGATTAATATATTAATTGTCTTGGCAAAAGTCAACAAAAATAATATTTGAAAGAATCAACAAACTTTCCAATACCTTCTTCTACTATTTGCCCACAATCCTTTTGTAATGAAAGTTCCACATTTTTCACAGATAAATCAGTTGTAATCATGGCCTAGTATGAGCAGATTCTGTGTCATATGCAATGTCTGAGGATGTTGAGGGAAATGTTCACCTTAGGAGACGTGAGTACTTCCATACTCCTCTGAGGCATTTCTTTAAAAAGGAATACAACCATATAAATCTGGATCTCTCTTTGACCCTTTACCCATTGGGATAATACATAAAACACCCCCTGTATTACCAACTCTAATAATCAAATAGTTAACATCTTTCGCTTTTGGATTAGTCCCATCTGAACCAAATCAAGGAAAAGCTAGCATGAGAAAATCTGGCCTTGACTTACCAACCTCAGTCCCATTATACTCCTTCCGGCAGTGTCTCATATTTTGGAAAAGCTTGTAGTTAGTCAACTACCCTTGCACCTTGAAATGCACAAAATATTAGATGATTGTCAGTTGGGTTTTCGTACCTACAGAAGTATATATTCAACCCTGATCCCTCTATCTGACAAGCTTTGACTGGCTGACTCGATCTTATTGGATCTATCAGCAGCCTTCGATACAGTGGACCATTCTGTCCTGAGCTCAAGACTGGTTCAGTGTGGAGTCATGGGCTCTGTCTTAACCTGGTTGAATTCCTTCTTAAGCAGTGGAACTCAGTGTGTAGTGTTAAATGTTATTACACCCACTCCAGTTTCTGTAATTATTGGAGTTCCTTAAGTTTCCATTTTGTCACCCGAGTTATTCAACATCTACATTCCTCCTTTGGCCTCTTTAATCCGGATGTTGGCTGTGTTTTTTTTTATCTATGCTGATGATACCAACTGATCTTTTGGATAAGTAGTCGAAAATGAGACCACAGTAGACTGTTTATGCTCCATTAATGCATTGATTGACTCAAACTAGCTTAAAATAAACATGGATAAAACAGAGATCCTAGTACTTGGTGGTCCAACTTCAAAATGGTATTCTTTACTTTGACCTTCTGTCCAACCCAAGGCCATTGTCAAACGTTTCAATCAAATTAGACCATAAGCTTAAAATGTGTGCTCAAATCTCTGCTTGGGTTTTGGACTGTGCTTTTCTTTTTGGAAACTGAAGACCCACCTCCTTCTTCTTTCCTTTAACTGGAATATTTCATCAATGGACACCTTCATCAAATCCAGTTTAGACTATTGTAACAGTCTTTGGCTATGTATTTCCAACAAAAAATCCATCAGTTACAGATCATTCAAAATCAGACAGCCAGACTTGTTACCTCAGTGACTAGTTTTTCTTCCACTCCTCTGAGTCTGTCTAACTTGCGCTAGTTATCCTGTTGCATAAGTTATGACGTTTGCATAACTCTACAAGGTCTGCTTTCCCACCCACAGGTGACACGAGTGAACTCAATTAAATGCACCAATGATGAATGGGAAAGAGGGGTTATTGTAGCCCTGCACTATTCAATGTGTAATTCCTATAAAAGTATTGATATTGGATTACTAGCAATCCATTAAAGGATCAAGGGCATCGTGGAAATAGAAGCCAACCTTATTTTGTTATACCCTATATGACAAACACTGTATTATTAGGAATGAATGCTTTTAAGTATAAAGTATTCACTACTACAGGAAAAATCTGTTTCTCAGTACATCTAAAACAACTACACAGAATATTATAAATCCAGCAAGCAGGCACGCTATGAATAACAGGAATAAAAGGAACATTTCTAGCATTGTTTAAAATACCACAAGCAAAAAATGTCTGGGTAGGTGAACTTTGCCTACGGCTTGATGATTGTGTCAGAGTGCCAGGAACAAAGGTGAAGAGCAGAACCCAAGCACACAAGCACAGATGAAGAGCAGTGCCCAAGAAGAGGCTTTGTTTCATCATTAGGGAGCAAAGCTAAGCACCTGGCCATACCCTAGTTGTGTTTTTTATAGACTGCAGGATCCTTGAATCTTGCAGTAGATCCTTATATTCCAGGATCCTCAAATCTTGCGGTTGTCTGCCATTCGCATAAGGCAAACTTTCAAAGCTTTTGAGGGGCCCACATGGGGACAAGACTGGCTGTGCTGGTGATAGGTGGGGTCATAACTGGGCAAAACACATCTGGCAGCCACAATCTTGGTTGGCATAACTCCTTTAATCTTGAAAAGCAATACTAAGAACAAATTGGCCAATAATATCCAGGACCAGAAGTTGATGGGAGTGACTGTCAGCACTTGTGGCAAGCCTTGACGTCCGCAAGCTTTCTTGGCTCCTGGGCAGACTCCATTTCATCATTTGTCACCTAACCATACCCCATTCAACTGGGCCTTGGTATAAATGTTAGGTTGTGTATGCTATGTTATGTAACTGGGACTTCATATGGCTATCATTTGGCAGCTGTCTTCTTTGTGCTTTGGCCTGTGATTGTGGGTTTTCCTTTTGTAAGCCCTACATAGGGGGAGGACCCTCCACCTAACTTGCGTCTTCTGTGGTTTTGCCTATTCATCTTGTGGCTTTGAAGGACTTCCTATGAGTGGACTTGATGTTGTAGTCCTCTGCTGATTGTGGTAAAAATGAGACAAGTTACTCATGTTCTTGAGACTGATGTTGGATTCTGAGTTGTTGCATTCTGGATCTTGGTTTAAGGATCTTCCTTCAAGGATATTGCTGCCATGGTGGTTTATCAATCCAGGGATTACTTCTAATATCCAGTGGCACTGAGCTGATGCAACTATATGCTTCTGATATGTTTCTGATAAATTCCTCATGTTTACTATTACTTGTTCAATGTGTTTCTTGCTATGAGCATTCCCAAATATATATCGCAGATCCCAGCTAAGGGCAGCTTCTTCTTAGGATTCCTGCCTTCTTCTAAAAATGGAGGTATGTTTAATTTCTGTGGTTGTAGTCTTTAAGATCGTGGGTGATGTGGGCCATGTTCAAGTCTGTAGTCTTCAAAAACGGCAATGCCATAGTGTTTTTGACTTATCTGTCCTTGCTTGCTTGGAGACTCTTTAGTTAGATGCAACAGATAGCTGTCCTGGGAGTGTTGGGAACATGGATTTGGAGGCTATATTGTGAGGGGTGGATTAGGGAGTCATAGCTTTTGTATTTATGAGCAGAAAGGTGTTTGTACAATCATGGGATGTGTTGTGTGCACAGAGGGTTTGTAATAGTGCACCTGTATGATAGACTGACAGGGCTCTTTACCACATTTGTGTGGGGTGGCAGGGAATTGTGAGCGTGGAATAATAATTTAATGGGGAATACTGGATGCTGATGGTTAAAGTGCTGTGTGTGAGTATGCTTGCATTTCCTGTAGATCACTGCAACTTCTCTCTTTCCTTTACCGTTAACTGCATTTCTCTTGAAATGACATCACCACTGGCCCTCACAAGTGTCTTTCAACGTTCTTACCCTGCTCAAACATCTCAACAGACTGGTGCTGTAAACCTTATGAAGTCCAGTTCGATACAAAATACTGGCTCTGAAGGGTCACCATATACTTTCACATTGACCACACAAACCTCCCAGATCAGTCACACATAATGCATGACAGGTTGAATCCCAATCTAAGGAATTTCCTGTCCTCTAAACGGGAAACCCTTTCAGAAGCTTCTGAGTGCTCTGGTGAGACATACCATTGCTGGCCCTTCAGAGGAGTCAGAGCTCCCGCGTTTCTGGTGCCTTTGAAAGCATCTTTGCAATATTACTGCTGAACCCCATCTAAAGAGTTCAGTGTTCCACAGACCAGCATGATCTCAGAAAACAACAGTTCTGTGTCTGGCTCAAGACACTCAGCGGAGACATTAAGAACTCCATTGTTAAAGGCCAGCAACAGAACACTCCCATAGCATCAGGATATTTTTAGCCTCAGAAAAAATGCTGAAAGGCATGCAGCCAAGATAGAAGCAAGCCAAACCTCCGAGCTGAGGCTCACCATCATGTGCTCACATTAAATGCACATAAAGAACACTGCTTTACCAATGTGAGTTGCATGCTAGAGGCCCATGCCAACAGAGTGATGCTTTCCTTTCCATGAGGGTTGACAGGTCTTTGCTGTCATCCAAACAACAATATAGTGCAGTGGAAGTTAAAAGCTTCACTTATGATTCTTGGTGCTGTTCCAATTTTAAGAGAGGCCAATTAAGGTCTTTTAAGGTTGGGGAAACCACTACTCCCAGTTCCAGATAATCCAGCAGTCAGCATTGATGAAAGACAAGAAACATATCTTTCCCCTCAACCCAGCTACTCCTCCCCTCAGTTCCAAACAAAGGCAATACGTTAAGCTTAAATCCTTACTGTCCTTCTTGTACACTGTCCCCGAATATGACTAGGCTCAGTGAAATATCTTTATGGTCCTACTACCCTCTACACCAGTTGTCTTCAAACTTTTTAATGTTGCGACACCCAGTGAAAGAAATATATATATTGGGCTCCCCCACAAAATGTTCACAATTATTCTATTACATTGCCAATGTTTATATATGTGTAGACTTATTTAAACATTGCACTTAAGTTCTGTTACTGTTTTAAAAATCCAATCAAAAACGTGATGCCAAACATACTATTCTGGTCAGGCAGGCCTTGCTAATGCATAAAAGAATTCACAGTGGAATTATTAGAAGTGGGGTTAGGGTTTTGAAGAGTATTTGTAGAAAACATGTTCATAACGGCCCATTACAGAGCTGTTTACTGCTGCTCATTTCTTTTCAGCTCAAAACAAACCCCTGTTACCAGCATAATGCTTCGTTTGTCTAGAGCCTAGAGTTTTGTACTGCAGAGCAAGATGCACCTGGGCATGCACCTGGGTATGCATCTGGGTGAAGGTCAGGCTCAGAGCAGGCCTGTGTTTGCCTGTCACTGTCTGGAAGAGGCTGGTCTGGGCCACTGCTCCTGGTCCTACTTTGTGGTGACCCCCTAAGGTACTGTACCCTAATATTCTCTTTTTAACTATTGTGTTTGTGACCTGCCCCATGATAGGATGACCAGGAGTCTCGGATTTGCCGGGACGGTCATGATTTTTCCCCAGCTGTACCAACAGATTTTGGGAAATTTAGCTCATGTCACGGTTTTTAAAGAGGGTCATCTGAAAAAGGTCTTAGGTGATTTTTTTGTTTTCCAAAGAGGAGATACTTTGCAGGTGTTATCAGAAAGCAACTTAATTAACAGGCATTTCACTGGCTTTAAAAATTGCATTTTATTTATGTTATTAGTGCCTCTTCTGTAATTCTGTGCGGATGAGCGCTGTCATGCTGTGCGCTCAGTAGAAGTAAAAGTGTAGTCCTTCTTCTGTTGTTGTGAAATGTCTCCGTTTTTGGCTTTAAAATTCTGGTCACCCTACCCCATGATGGTGAAGCGTAAGGCCCCTGCAACAACAAAGGCTGGAGTAAACCCTACAACTTTAGATGATTACATTATGAAGGCAGTAGGAGCCTTAAATAAGGAAATTGATCATGCAGAACATCGTTTATCTGCTACTTCTGGACAGACACTTGGCTTAATGGTACGTTCTAAGACATCGCCATTGGGTGGAAATGTACACTTCCCCATAATCGCATTGGACACATGCCCAGAGTTAGCCTCTCAAGCCTTGCACATAGTGCATTCTGTAGCTACGGTTTTTAATGATTGGGCCCAGGATAATAGTCTGCTGTCAGTGCTTCCTCACAATAATGCACCCCCAGCTAAACAAAAGAGAAGCTAGGGATCAAAGACAGTGATACCATCTTCAAATTTGGCTACCGGTTCAATTGGGGACCTGGGACTATTGCAGTGAAGACTACTGGGTGGCATAAAGGGGTAGTTGCAAACAGTGGAAATTCATCTCAGAACTGCGCGAAGGACAAAATAACATGCAGCAATAATTGTAAGTAGTACCAACTTTGACCAACTCAATCTGCTCCTAGGCCATGCAACATAGGAGGGCTGTGCACTTTCGAGTTGAGCTGACATTGGTTAGCCAGCCACAGCTCCAGTTAAATTCCTCAGAAAGTATGTTGCAGAAGTCAGATGATAGCACAATTACCAGAACTGCCCTCTGGTGGCCTCACCCAAGTCTCAGGAAATGAGAGAAGCAATGGTAATGAGGGGATGTCTGATGCAGTGACCATAAACCTACCTCTGGCTTATGGTCCCTAAGTGGCAGTCATGGTCAATGCCCCATCTCTGGCCCCCGGTACAATTGAAACCCCTGCCCAGCTAAACAACAACATTCTACATTGGCTCCAATTTAAGTTTATATTTCCAGTTAGCCAAGCTGACTAAATTTTGATGGCAAGGAGAGTAGGATGGATTGGCCCTATTAAAGAGGTATTCAAAGGGGATTGTGCCATTATTAACTTTAAACAACCAAGATGTGCTGAATAGTCCCTGACATGATCTGCGTTGCCTTACTCCGACTGACAGAAACATCACGCTACTTCTTCTGGGCTACTTTTATCTCTATGCATGTCGGGTCCTAGAGATGTCTTCTGACCGGTCATTTGGACAATTGCCCACCGCCTAATATCCATCCATTATTCTACTGTCTAATAGGTACCAGATTTTGAGCACTTTGCAGGAAAACGATTGACTCTGTATTACTCATGTACCTTCTCTCACTAGTAATATGGGCAGTTGTGTGGGTGATGGTGATGACCAGGATATGGGACCACCAATCGTTGGTCTAATGTGTTCACCCACACCTGTGGCTCTCACTCCTATTCAATGCCATTAACCAATTATGTCTAATAGTCTGGAAAGATTTAGGCACTCTGATTTATCATTGGAAACTAATTGTCATGGTTATAAGGGAGAATGTTATCTCACCATTGGAATGTGTGTAAGCTTCAAAGTGAGCTGAATCCCCCAGACTAATGTCACATTACCTCAGTTCCTGATGTAATTTGCATTCAGGAGACCTGGTGTGTGGAGCCAATACATGTTGCAGGGATTGCTTCCTTTTTAAAAGGAGATTTTCCATTCCTAGAGGGCGGGCCAAAAAGGGGTCTGCAGATTTTTTACTTGAAATGTGTTTCCTGTCAATACTGGGAGGGCAGCAACTGTTTCACTCTATGCACAACTCCTTTGGTTATCACCTAAAGATGGTCCTGATTTGCTCATGGTCAATTTTTATAATCATGTTTTCGATTTTTCCCGTAGTACTGTTGTACATGCATTAGATGCAGTACTGGAGGCGTTTCTGCGGACAATTCACTCTAAGTATATTATTTTCTCTGTAGGTGATTTTAATATTCAGAAATGCCCAATCCCCCCAAGATGGGTGTGTGGTGTAACTAATGTTGAGAGGGTTGGAATTCCTCACATCCATCATAAGGACTACGGAAAAGCGTTGAACTCACTCATTTTTAAATACGTTTTTTGGAAAGTAGCTGTGCGAATGTTACTAAACCGATTCCTTCATTTATTGACAGAGATGCACACACTACGATCCACCTTCTTTGATTTCCTCCTCTGCTAGGAATTTGGTTTGTTCCACTAATATTACCCAAACAGCAGTGAGTGACCACAACCCAATAGTTATTTCTTAGGCAATACAGGTCCGCGATATTAAAGGAACTGCATGCATCGCAAATGTTGTCCGAGTTAGGCCTAATGGCATTCGGATTACATGGGTAGGGATCGATCCATGTAGAGTTTTGCGGGAACTTTTAACTGTGAAACCTGATGAATTCAGCTACTGTTTAGGTAAAGAGGTGGACCATGAAGGACTATTGAATGCCTTTGGGCAGTCTACTAGGTCACTCAGTTTACTACTTACACGACCCTTAAGAACAGGTAGTACAGGAAAACAGGAATGGTTTGGTCATTCATGCACCCAGGCATCCAACATTTTAGGAAATGTCCTTCACAGTTCTCCTAGGGATTATCCAACTATTACATAGCTGCATAAGAGGGTACCCTGTACAAGAGGGTACTCACAGCCAGGAACAAGGTATAACAGGAGGAGGCCTAGTTAAATTTGGCTCAGACTGTTGAGACAAAAGATTCGGCATTATTTTGGAGCACAGTAAATGCCCCTTTTTAAAAGATGACTCACTGCCTGAACTCACTTCCTTGGTCTCCTGCGAAGCATGGATCAGCCATTTCACAGGTATTTTTGACTCTCATATGGAGGGTGCACCATCAGCAATGGACAAGGGAGAACTGCTTAAGCCTCATACTCCTCTGTACATTACTCTGCAGGAGGTTCTTCTTGCTATAGATACGAGTGCGGTGGGGAACATGCCATGACCGGTTCGGGTACCAGGTGATGCTTTTAAAGCTATGGGTTAGTTTTGGGGTCCCATTAAGACCAGGGTACTCAATGGTACAAAAGAGCGGCAAAAACAGAAGCAAGTTTTACTAAATCCATTATCTTAGACTGCCTAGCTCTAGATAATGCTCGTAAAAACATTTGGCTTTCATACATAAACAAATCTTTTAAACTACTGATCAATTTATCCGTTTTGAGCGACCCTCAAAGAACCTTTCCCATAGAGAAGAGCGTAGTTAAGGCTTTCTTTTTAAACCACAGACAGGATCGTAGAATATGCGATGAATCTAGGAAGCATACAGTTGTTTCATAAGTGCCGAACGATTTGTATGAGGGATGGCATTTTTTTTTTACTAACATTCAGCATTGTTTTGTGTTAACAAGACTGCGGCTGGGCACCGTACATCATTTGGTTACCTTCCCTGACATGAAAAAATGCCCATTAGTTACGACTACCTGCCCCGTGGTGGCGTATCGACACAAAGCACACTTCACTTTATTTTATTTAGTGGTTTTTGAGAGGGTTTGAGGAGTCTTTATTTAAAACCAATTTGCCTTGCACAGAACATCAGGGAATATAAATCTGCTTTACATGATATATTTGCACTTGGAAATCCTTTGGTATGCTTTAATACTGCACTTATTGGGACGCGCAGGACTGCCCTGTTGCTGCTGGCTGGTGCTGGGGGCGGGAACCTTCAGCCCCTTTAATTTCTACATTGCGTGGGACGCACAGGACTGCCCTGTTGCTGCTGGCTGGTGCTGGGGGCGGGAACCTTCAGCCCCTTTAATTTCTACATCGCACGCCCGCCTCGTGGGACGCGCAGGACTGCCCTGTTGCTGCTGGCTGGTGCTGGGGGCGGGAACCTTCAGCCCCTTTCATTTCTACATCGCGCACCCACCTTGCGGGACGCGTGCGGGCAGCGCCCGGGCCAAGGGCGGGCCAGTCCTTCGCCCGTCATCGACTTGAAGAGGCTGGGCTGGGCCACCTCCCTGATATTTTATTATTTTTTATCTCAGTCAAGAGTCTGTGCGTTTTACAGATTAAAGTATCTAGAGGTACTTGTATTTTATTAGGGAGATTCTTATCTCTAATTTTATTATTTTATATATTTTTTTAGACTTATTGTACCCCTCTGGTGAGGGATCTATCATTGCACGGGCGCTCTTTAGCGTACCGCGTTGTATCGTGGTGAAGTTAGTGCTCGTTAGGGCTGGGTTTGGTTATTTCTCCTTTGTTACACCAAAAACTATTTAAGGAGTATTCAGATCTGCGGTAACCACGTCAAGGATAGAAGGTTTCACTGTTGTCCTTTAAGGGGTACGCGTGAATTTTTATCTATTATGGGGAAAATAAAAATTAGCTTGCAACAGGGGGACTGTGGGAAGGGCTCTTTAGTCCAACCTTCCATTTCTAGTTATTTATCCTCTGTAATCGGGGCTATCGAATCTGAACTGGAACAAGTAGAAGAAAGGATTTGGGTTGTCCAAAAATCTGCTCAACTGCCCCCACTTGAGCCTGCTGTTCATATAATTACTAACCCAAAAACCAGGCCATTATCACTGTTTTCGTCTACCAACTTTATACAGTCTGCCCATGATGCTACGCCTCCTTTAGACCTAATCAAATCTCCTACCCCTAATGTTAATTCATCTCTGGAATGCTCCCAGGCTGACTCCCCTTCACCGAAGAAGAGGAGAGCGGGAAAAAGGTCTAAGAACATAAAAAAGGAACTGGGCTCTAAAAGGAGAACATACACCCATCCGGCAATAAGTGCTAAGGATCCAGCTGTTTTGGTTTCCACTTCTGAATGCTTCTTGAATAAGGATGTTCTTTGTGATTTTACTAGCACAGTAGATTCTATACTTAAATCTTTCTGTGAAATCCTAGAGGAGAAACTTATCACGATGATCACTAGAAAGCTTGACTGTTTCTGTAATGATGTGATTAGTACCTTATCTCAATCACTCAATTTAGGATCATTAAGTACGGGAAAATCTCACAGTCACGAATCGGTAAATCAAATCAACTCATTACCTATACTGTTATCCCAAGGAGTTGGTACTCCCTTGGCCAATCCCCAGGCTGTTTTTGGCCAAGATAATATTGTGAATGACTTTGCTCAAGGGAAGCCCAAGGATGTTTGTTTCTCTAGGTTACATATTTCGGCATCTAATAAACCTGTAAATCATGTAGAATCCTTGCACCTACCTCCTGACTGTATTATGTATGTATTGGTTTTATCAAATGTTCCTCCTTTGGATAGTTCCAAAAAAGAAGATACACAATCTTTAATCAGGAAGTCTGTTCATTGGTTGAAATCTAAATTTAAACCAAATATTCACTCAAATAATAAGATCCTTATGGCGCATAGAGTGAAGGGGGTTGGTTATTCAAGGAAAACAGGTGAGGGAGATTGCGTTGTATTAAACTTTGCAAATCCTTGTTTAGTTGACTATTTTTTGGCTAACTCTGATCAATGCAATAGATCAGATAATGGAAATCAAATCCATTCATTGTGTTATTTCTACGACCCCTCGCTCTTACTACACCGCTCTACTGCCGATTTAAGTAACCACATTTTGGTTCCAGTAAGGCCACAACTCCAGGTAAACGTTCCCACTATCAATCGTTGTCTGGCTCTTAACTCTCTCGATGAGAACGAATGACTGATGGTTACTGAAACCCCGTGTCCCAAAAATTTGGTGAGATCAAAGGTCGGAAATGATTATGATAACTCTATTCGGGAAGCAGGGAAGATTGCATTTGATACGTCAACTCTTAAAAACACTGATGATTTAACATTATGTCGCGGGTTTAAACCGTGAACCCTGATCAGTTGGAACATAGCGGGGCTTCGGTCCAAAATAGATAACTCAGACTGGACGAGTTTTATATCATCCTATGACATAATTTGTCTCCAGGAGACTTGGTCAAAGGATACGTTTCTCCTGGATGGATATACATCCTTTTGTCAGCCAGCTATAACCTCTCCAATGGGGAGAGCACGTGGTGGCCTTTTAGTTCTTGTATCCCTACATCTTCCATTATTGAATGTGTCTTTAATTTGGTCTTCTCCTTTTTTTTATGGTCTTTTTACTATCCATCAGAGGACAAAAAGGTATTTTGATTTTAAATTTTTATAATAACATTCCTCGTGGTCTCCTTAAGGGAAGCCTGGAGGAGGTAGCAGATTTTATTGATTCATCCAACGATCTGCAGGATGATGATCTAATTGTTTTATGGGTTGGTGATTTCAATACTCCTTTGTGTTGTAAGGAACCCTCTGAATTGTGTGCTATCCCCATTGAGGGTAGAGAGTCACTAACCCATTTTACTCATTCTGCTGAAGGAGAAGATCTGAACTGTTTTCTATGCAAGTTTGATCTGGTACATGTTATGGAGAAATTGGCCTTAGATGCCTCAAATACACCCACTTTTAACTGGAAACCGAAGGGGAGTATTATTGATTTTATTCTTATTAGCTCCCCAGATTATCATCTAATACATGATTTTAAGATTATGCCTCACTGTGCTAGTGACCATAATCCCCTAAGCATTAAACTGGATATAAATATTAATCAGGTCTCTAAGAATAAAGGTTTGAGAAGTAGCACTGTTTATAATGCAAATTTTGGCTTACGTCTAAAATGGGACAAAATAAGTCCAAAAATATTTAACTAGGAAATTATATGAACTAGGATTGATTCTATTAATATCTGTTTGTCCCAGCAATTAGACCATGATCATATAGTCCATGAATTTAAACTTTTCAGTATTGATATTTTGCAAGCCTTGGTGGTGGATAGGCCTTCTATGGGCCCGGTTGTCCACAGATGGTTTGATTCTGCGTGTTCATCAGCCCATAAAAAACTCAAAGAAGCCCTTAAAGTAGTTCCCCCTTCTCGCCATCTAGTTAAATTAGCCAGAGCCGAGTATAAGGCTGCTCTGGAAAAAAGGGAATTAGAAATTAGGATCACGGCATGGGAAGAACTATTGGCTGCTTCTGATTTGAAGGATACTTCAAAATTCTGGAAGGTGGTAAATCACCCATATTTTTCGGATAATAACACCAAGGCTGATGATTGCCTCATTGCAGAGGATGCATGGGTGACTCATTTTAGGAAAGTATTTTGTCCAGACAATGACGACAATGAGAACTTGATCATGGAGGATAAAATTACTACACAGTCTATTTTAGACTCCAATACAAATGCCCTAGACATCACTTTTGATCTTCATGAGGTCCTAGGGGCCATTAATAGGCTAAGGCAGGGAAAGGCTCCTGGCCCTGATGGGGTCCCTGTTGATCTCTTTAAATCTGAGCCTGATCTCTGGGGCCCTCTAGTTACAAATGTGTTGAGAAGTGCTGCCAATAGTAATATACCTACCTCATGGAAATTGGCTACTATCATTCCCATCTTTAAAAAAGGTAACAGACAAGATCCTTCCTGTTATAGACCAATATCTCTTATTGACTCAACGGCCAAGATTTTGGGAAGTGTGATCTTATCTCGCTTAGAAGACTGGGTGACTGAGGCTCAGATTTGATCTCCAATTCAATTTGGTTTTAGACCCGGCCTAGGCACAGTTGAGCAAGCTTTAAACTTGCACCTGTTACTTAGAAAATATGTAATTGCCAAAAAGAAGTCTATTCATATGGCATTTATTGACTTAACTAGTGCTTTTGATTTGGTCAATAGGGAGAAGCTATGGCAAATTATGGGAGCTCTAGGTAGTGATGTGACTCTATTGGAGCTTATTAAACGCCTACATACGGATTTAATGGTGTCAGTTCAGTTTGGCTCATCCAGTCAGAGAACCTCTCCTATTTCCTCAACAAGGGGCGTAAGACAGGGATGCATTTTAGCGCCTTTCCTTTTTTGATATATATAAATGGGCTTTATGATTTTATGATAAAATACGGTAAGGATGTACCAAAGATGGGCCAGAGACTCCCTCCAGCTTTATTATATGCAGACGATGTTGTATTAATTGGTCGTACTGCAAATGGTTTACAGGGCTTATTGGACCTATTTTACAACTTTATGCTGGATCTTGACTTGAAAGTAAATTATTCCAAGACTTTTGTTATGACATGTGGCCCCCGAAACACTTTACTATGGGAGGCAATATCATTAACAAGGTAAAGAATTTCTGTTATTTAGGTATGTATGTGAGTTCCTCTTTGTCCTGGAGTACTCACCTCAATTTTAAGACCCAGCAGATGGTAAGGAATATCGAAGCGATTTTCCGTTTTACTCGTAAATTAGGCCACAGGCCTCCCCCTCAGATTAAAACGCTTTATAATTCCAAGTGTGTTTCAGCAGCCTTATATGGGGCAGTAGTCTGGGGCTATAACAAAGTACCCTCTCTCCAACGTGTTGAAAATACATTTTTGTGCAGGTTATTGATGGTACCGAAGTGTATAGCAAATTTCATCAGTCATGAGGAAGTGGGTCAATGTTTTCTGGAGGACACAGTTTCTATTGCCCCTCTATTGCTCTGGATTAGATGCTGGCTGAACCCAGCGGCAAGCCTTGTCCAGGATTGTATTTCTGATTGTTTACAGTTGGACAATTCAAATAGGATTTCCTGGCATTCGTATTTGTGAAAATCTTTTGGAAAGCTGGGGCTCAGGTATATGTTTGAAGAACCCCAACTGTTAACTACAAACTCTAGGTCTGTTTTGAAATCACACCATTTTGAGTATACTTCAGATCTGAGATTTTATAGTTCCCTGAAACTGAAATCTTTTGACCCTTATGTCCAGATTGCTACGGCTTCATACATGGAACCTTATTTGACCTGGTTTTCATGCCCTAAAATATGCTCTCTTTTAACTCTTTTTAGATTGAATTTGATTCATTTTAAGGTGGCCTTTCCTAAACAGTGTATTTGGCAAAATGATTTACCACCCTGCCCTTGTGATTCTAGATCAAAGCAGAGTACTTCTCATTGTTTTCTTTTTTGCTCTTTATATGCTACTCCTAGAAATGCTTTTATTTTACCCATTTTATGCCAACAAAAAGACCCATTCACTACAAGGAAGCTCTACTATACTTTCAGAAACTGTCAGACATTCAAACCTGCTATCATGCATTACATTTTATCAGAGCTTCTATAGGTATTAGGAAACGGAATATTTTGATCTAATTTTTATATGCCTGCGACAGTTTCCGTATAACATCTTAAGGTATTTGATATTAGCCAATGTCCTGAGAAGAATTTTTGTAAATTTACACTTTTAATGATTTTAAACTGTGTCTAGTATACCTATCTGCTACCCGTAAAGGGGTACTTGGATTAGATAATTATGTGCTGGTTAGGTAAATTTATTTTACGGCATTTGACTGTGTTTTAAATCATTTTATAGATTAGTAATATGTGTTTTTGTTTGTACTTTTATGGCAACTGACGAATAAAGTTTATTTGACTGACTGACTACTGCACTTTATGTACGGGTTGCCAAATATCTTACGAAAAGCATTATACTGTTGTGAACACTAACAGTGGTGTTCTAAAAGTTTTAACTTCTTTTGTTTCAGTTGTTTCAATGTGTTGTATTTATTGATTATGTGTTTCTATGTACTTTTATGGCCATTGAGGTGTGCCGAATAAAGATTTAAATCAAAGTCCACAATTTCAACAAGCCAAACTCAAATTAGATGTATTTTTTTTTAACAAATGAGAAAATGTACCTAAAATGCAAAACTGTTATATTAAGACAAAGGGGAGAAAGCAAACCATCTGCTAACACAGGAACTCAAACGCATAAAAACGCATAAAAAAAGCAAATTAAACCTTAGAAGGCCAAATCAAATACTCAGATGGGAAACACCATACTGACTTATAATTAATGTCACAAGCCATCATATCTAATACATATTTGGGCCTCTCCCAAATCGCAGCACACACAAGCAGAAGCATAATAGGAGCAGTCCACAGTCTAGCTTCACTAGAATCATTTGTCAACCATCGAGTCGTAGGGCCCGATTTGTCTAGTCTCCTTTTTAAAAATAAAAAATGTAAGCAAAATCTGCCTAATTGCCCTTGAGTCACAAGGCCCGAAGAAGTGACCTAACAAACGCATTTCTGGATTTTCACTGGATGAGCAAAGTAATTAAGGCAAACCTTCCTTGGGAATTTTTGTGGGTCTCTTCGTGTCAATAATTTGAATTCAATAACTCAAATGGAACATTTGATTTCAAATTTATCTGAAGAGATAAGCAAAAAAACTATATTTTTACAGACAATTCTGAGGCAGACCTATTAAAATACTTCTGGGTTTACAAAACGAGAAAGCATGTATATGATTCACTTTCCCCAGCAGAATATGGTGCTAAGAGAGGAGTGTCCGATACATTGAGAATAAGCACTAAACTTTCTAAGCATTAGCTCTTGCTCATGATGGAGTGAGTGATCATTGATAGTGAACAGTGTACAGAGGACCGTGTACAAGTGCAGGGAGGGGTATAGGTACAGTGCAGTAAAGGATATTAGATGGTTCTACAGGAAACAAGAGCACAGGTAGCAGTGCAAGCTGCACCATGCAAGCGTCATTAGACGCAGAAGACACTCAGGTAAGAGAAAAGGAGCAATGTAAGCACCACAATCAACACATATAGCATCGGGGATAGGCCAACCTTCATGACACACAAAACACTTGTAGCAAAGGAACAGTCTGTAACTGTGCACCTAACACAGACTGTACATCAGGTTGTCTGCAAGCTTACCATACAAGTGCAGAACACACATGGCCGACATAGGGTCAGTTCCTTGTACACTGAGCTATGTATGAATACATCTACAGCATGCGAAGAAACTTTCAGCCTGGCGTGACATTTACAATGCATTCTTATTTCCTACAGCTATAGCGAGGCCTGCAATTATTTATAACTGAAAACGTGCTGTTTCTAATCTAGCTTTGCACATGAATATTTGTTGAAAATCTTCTTGGGCTTTTGCCAAGTACAGTTGTTTCCATTACTGAGTTGGCGGGTGGAGGGGCTTAAATGTTACTTGGCAGCATTTTTAAATCTTTGCACCAGTGCACAGACAGACATGTGGAACGAACATCTACCCATCACTGCCTATCTGTTAACAGAACTGGACATTAGAAATGAGAAGTTGTACAGAGACTATGATTTGAGAAACAAATTTTGCACATCGTATACAACTACACATGATGATGTTAGGCGCTGCAGGTAATTAGACTTGAGTGTTTAGTGAACAAGGGCTTTGAATTGTGTTGTGCGTGGAATAAATCAAACTCCTAAATACACCCATCCCTCTTTCCCTTATCTACAATCAATGACAAAATACGAGATTTCATATAAATTAAAGTAAGTATAAAGTCAATGAGTGATAAGAGAGGTAGCTGGTTTGTGCACTGGTATTGCATTGTCCTGTTCTGTTCTTATATCATTCCTTAACATTGCTAATACATGCTGATTATCATTATTTATAAGATATTATCACTTTAGTTTCCGTGTATTAAAAATGTGAAACACCTCATTGTTTTAGTGTATTGTAGAGAGCGGGCATTAGACTGCTGAATTTAGATGTTTAATATCGCAGGTCACGGGGGCGTGGCCTAGGCGTCAAGATGGTGGTCGCACTTTTTAGTGCTCAGGACCCCTCCGTCATCCGCCACCTACAAAACCATCATCCGCTCGCATTAACTCCACAGGGGCTCTTCTGAGGCCCACTATTCCACCCCAGTACATGTGGCGAGATTTTGGAGCTTCCGCACCCCCGCAGGGCCGGGGCTCTGTTGGTTTCGTCTCCGACCGCGGCCACCTCTGATTAAAATGGCAGCCGGGAGGCAGACCTGAGATGCGACCCATCCGACGTGAGGGACGACGGAGGCGACTAGGAGTGTCGGAGGGCTTGCGGCTCAGCCCAGGAACAGGAAGGACGCAACCCGCAAACGGAAAGCTGTGGTGGCCGGGAGAGGCCGCGACGGGCCTCGGAACCCTGAGGCGGGGGAGATGCGAGTTGCGGCTGAGGAGCCACGGAGGCTGAACGAGACTTTGGTGAGCCCCGGGCCTTGGTCCCCCTGGCCTTTTCCCCACTTCCCGATCTGACCAGAAGACAGGGGGTGAATAGGGGCGTGCTCCGCGCTTGGTGCTGGGGCGCGAGACGGGTGGAGACCGGCGAACCCGGTTCCCTGACACCCAACAGGAGAGGGCGACCCGCCGCGGGTCGCTGGAGGCACTGCCAGACCATAAGGAGACCTGCTGGGGCGCGAGGCCCTCTGCCGCTGAAAACCAGGATGAAGGGCCACAGAGAGGGTCGCCTGGCGGGGTTCCCTCGAGTGTGCAGGTGGAACACACAATGATAGAGACGCACCCAAAAAGAGGTAGGCCCGAGTGGCTGCTGCTTCCCTCTTCCCCGAGGTGCGCGACCCCCTGCGATCGGGGTGGGACCCGTCCCGCCAGACCTCAGTGACGAAGAAGGGGCCTGGAACAGCGGCCAAAACAACTGAGAACAGGGGCCTGGCTGCAAGGGAGGTAGAACGACTCGACCTATAATAGGCCGAGGCCAGGTCAGACAAGTGTAACCCTGCAGTCCCCTCAAAGAAAGAGGAAGACATCGAAAACAAGTCATTGGGCAATAAGGACAAACTGTGAGCCGAGATAAACACTGGGTCATAAAAAAGAGAGACTGGACTCCTGGGGCCATAGGGGATATGCCCATCGCTCCCCCCCCCCCGGCTCCTCTTGCTGTGACATAGACCTGGCCTGGAGACGTCACGCTATAAACCGCGAGAGGTGATCCGCTCCTCTTCTCTCTAGGTTGATTTCCTCGTTCCCTGGCATTAGACATCCTCACCTGCTGGATACCGGAGGCCCCGGGGTCATATTGGAAGGGTAAAAGAATCATTATCAGGATAGACCATCGACAGGAGGAAGCAGTATCAACAATAGAGAAGAAAAACTGGACTATGTAACACTGCGTCCCCCCAAAGATCCCTGGAACTATCCGACGAGCTCACAATATATGATACACTATAACGAGGTGTAGTTCACCCCCTGGGGACTCTCGGTCAGCCCTACACTAAGACGAGACGACTTTGCCACAAACAGTTGATAGACCACTGAGATCCCAGTGAGGCCAAAGCTGCACTCAAACACCATAGGCAAAAACAAACCAACCAAACAAACAACGGCGCAGACTCGCATGGACCAGTTCACCACGGGCGTGGCGGGTCCCCGACCCGGTGACTCAACCCCACATGGTGATGGGGACCCATGGACACCATCCAGCGACCTGACGGCAATCCTCCAAGCAATTCAGGCTTCCCAGACAGCTGTTGAATCTAAAATAGGAGAAGTTGGAGTGGATGTTGTCCTGATCCGACAGGACCTCCGTAACGCTGTGACCAGAATCACGGAAGCCGAGTCTAGAATCTCCACGGTGGAGGACGAGATAAATACTCTTAAAACCCAAGTCTCAATGCTGACCACGCGCACCCCGGAGTTGCACAGGAGGGCAGAGGATGCCGAAAATAGATCTATACGCAAAAAACTGCGCATGGTGGGTCTTCCTGAGGCCATGGCAGAATCGTCGTTGGCCGCGTTCCTTGAGGAATGGTTCAGATCCTGGATTCCGGCAGACCGCCTCACACCGTGGTTTGCAATCGAACGAGCCCACAGATCACTACGGGCAGAGCCTCCGCCGGGTTCCCCACCCCGGCCGGTGATAATCCGTCTGTTCAATTTCAAAGACAGAGATCTGGTCCTGCAGGAAGCTCGCTCCAGAGGAGACCTCCTCTGCAATGGGACGAAAGTCCTCCTTTTCCCGGACTACACATTTGAAGTACAGCAACAACGTCGCTCATTCATGGAGGTGAAGCAAAAATTAAGATCGATGGACATCCAATATCGCCTCCTATTTCCAGCGAGACTCCGAGTGATCTACAATAACAAAACCTACTTCTTTGTCCAGCCGGCCACGGCGTGGACTTGGCTCATGGAAGAAACCCCACTGGATATACACAGGCCAGGAACACAGCCGCCCCTCAGGACAATGCCAGTCTACCAAAAGGGGCAGCAACCGGTGCGTAGTCAACATACATGCTCACGGCGAAAAAGAGGGAGACGTGGGTCCGACTCGGGCCCCCCCTCCGTGGCCCGTCGCTCGGAACCATGAAACATACAATCAGTAGAGAGACTGGAAACTAATCGGCCTAGTCAAAACCTACAGAACACAACCCAAGCCCAACTAGAGATGCAGGAGGACACAGACTTGTCTCGAAGCCCGGTCCTGTGACTATACTACCCCACAAGAGACCCATTCTGGGGATAGACTCAAGACACCAGAAAACAGGAGTGACATGCCTAATATGAACACACACAAAATGCTATATATTCTCATATGATCCGATACTACGGAGGAGTCCACCGCCACTACCACAGCCTCACTAATTGAAAAGACACCTAACAAATTTTAGAAATGAGGGATTATTTATATATGGGCGACAGATGCTTCTGGGGGGAAGTATGGGGAGGGGAGGGAGTTGGAGGGCAAGGGAGTTCAGGCCTCGTTTTAAAGGCCAATGTTAGAAATTCTACACTAATGCATAGTTCACATTTGTTCATTGACACACAGGACGAGAGGCTTAGCAATACGACTGACATAACAAGGACCCAAGACCGGCAAGGGGGAGAGTCAAAGACGAACCCCCACAAATCTCACAGCCTAAGTACCAAAAGCCGGAATAACTGTTTTAAAACCCTAATTCAAACCATCCATCCCCCATGAAGCAAGTGCAGATTATATCGTGGAATACCAATGGACTCCTTGATAAGATCAAACGCACTGCAATATTCACCTTTATACATAGACACCGTCCAGAAATACTCTTGCTGCACGAAACTCACCTCTTAGGGGATAAATATCCCTTCCTGGCCCGTTGGGGATTTGATAGGGTGTACCAAGCGGGATATACACGTGGATCGCGAGGGGTAACCATGTTATTACATCGTACCCTTCCCATGACACACATCCAGATATGGAGGGACCAGCAAGGGCGATATGTAGCCATCACCGGTAAAGTAGAAGGGGTCACATTCAACATAATAAGCGTCTACGCCCCCCCCTCCCTGATTGGCCCAACCCTCCAGGCACTCACCAAACTACTCTCTGATCTACCCCCTGGGCACAACATATTAGGCAGCGACTTCAATGCAACTCCAGACCCAACCATGGATGTGGAAGGGCCAATCTCCACACATAGACGCACACTGGCACTGGAAATCAATGGATGGCTATCTGCTACAGGGCTCTGTGACGCCTGGCGGATCTGGCACCCAAGACGGAGACAATACACACACACCTCTGCAGCTCATGGCTCCCAATCCAGGATAGATCTGGTGCTTCTTCCGAGCACAGACTGTACAACCCTCTCACACGTTGAGATTCTAGGTAGAGGAATTTCTGATCATGCCCCTCTCCGGCTCACGTTGGGCCCGGCTCGTCCCCAGCGTCGGCCTTTGTGGAGACTAAACGCATGGTACCTCCAAGATGAACAATTTTGTGAAAGGCTACACCAGATACAGGAGGAATATTCTCTCTTAAACGAAGGCTCGGTCGCCTCGGAGGGCACCCTGTGGGCAGCCGGAAAGGCGGTGGTTTGAGGTATGGCCAAAAACTTGATACGTATTCAAGAGAGCGCTAAAACCCAACATATAGAGCAGCTAGAACTCCGGGCGCTGAGCCTTGAAAGAGACAACATAACAAACCCAAGTGAGAAATTGACACAACAAATCCATCTAATCCGAGAGGAAATACGGGATCAATCCCTAGAAGCGGTGAAACAAATATGGAGGGCAAGTAGTGGGAGAATCTATGGCTGGGGAGACAAAACCGGGAAAATGTTATACTGGCTGATCTCCCGCAATCAGGCCTCGAGAATTGTTACCGAAATCTAAGACAGGGACAGGATTTTAGTGACAGGAAACGCCAAAATTGCGAATGCGTTTGCCAATTATTATCACTTGCTATACCAGGTATCTACACCAGTAAATCTACAGCAAGCCCATCGACTACTAGAGGAGATCCCCCTTCCGAAATTACCCATGATAGAAACACAGCTATTAGAAGAACCCATTAAAGCGGAAGAAATTGAGATGGCGATCTCGATACTGAATACCGGTAAAAAGCCAGGCCCAGATGGGTTCCCTTCAGAATACTACAAAACATTTAGGAAAGACCTGACCCCACGCCTACTACGCCTTTTAGCAGAGGTGGAACAGGGCGGATCCTTTCCCCCAGAACTAGACACTGCCACAATAGTAATGATCCCCAAAACCCAGCCCCCTTTGCCACACTGCGCAGACTACAGACCAATATCGTTGATCAACACCGAAATTAAAATCTTTGCCTCTATCCTCGCCACTCGCATTAAAAGAGTCCTGCCGCAGCTAGTTCACCCGGATCAATGTGGGTTCATGGCAACCCGCAGTACACAACACGGTATCCGCAGGCTACACGTAGCCCTGGCCGAAAGACACTGACTGCCCCGTAACCTGGTCCTCTTGCTTATAGATTTCGAGAAAGCTTTTGTTTCAGTTGACTGGGGATTCCTCCTCCTGGTGCTCTGACGGGCAGGCATGGGGAAACAATTCTGCCGCCTTATTCAAGCGCTATACACTAATCCTACGGCATGTGTACAAGTTAACGGGACCATATCCCGTAGGTTTGACATTCGCAGAGGTACGCGACAGGGATGTCCCTTGCCCCCCTTCTGTTCACCCTGGCCTTTGAACCTCTGGCGCAGATGATCAGAACTGACTCAGTATACCGAGGATGGAAATGGAGCCCATCCCATGAAAACAAGATAGCCTTATACGCAGATGATGTTCTTTTATATATGGAGGAACCGAATATAACTGGTCCCAGAAGCCTGTGCCTCCTACAGAAATTTGAACAAATCTCAGGCCTCAGGATGAATCCAACCAAATCAATTCTAGTCCCGCTTACAAATATGCGTGATTGATTTTGTTGGCAAAATACAATACCCCTATGCAGACTGAGTTTTAAATACCTAGGCATTTGGATATCCCTCCTGCCGGAATTGTCCTTGGCGAAAAATCTATCCCCTCTGCTAACACAAGTCAAAACGGACTTGCAGAGATGGCAAACACTGCCATTAAATGTGATGGGTCGGGTGGCCTTATACAAAATGATGATCTTACCAATACATATTTCCAATCCCCATCCCTCACTCTTGGTTCAAAAATCTTGAAAGCATCACAGGAAGATTTCTGTGGCGGGGCAATAGGCACTGTGTAGCGATACAACACTGCCGGAGAGGACTACACGACAGGGGCTTGGGTGCATCAGACCCCTATCTATATTATCTGGCTACCCAATTGATAGTGATCCACGATTTAATGGGGGCTGGGAAGACCCGGCGTACAGGACAGAATTGACACTCCTAGGCTTCCCACAGATCACCGCTTCCCCGTGACATGGAGGAAGTAACCAAGGTGGTCTACCTGGCGTGGCGTGCAGCACTACGCTACACGCACTGGAATACGGTTATCACTCTCTAGACTCCGCTATGGAGAGGGAAATGGCTAGGTACCTCGGCTACGCTGGAGGGATTCGCCACCTGGGACCTAATAGGTATTTCCCTAGTCGGAGATATATGGAAGGGAAGGCCATGAAATCGTTTCAGGATCTACAAACAGAATCTCAGCTAAATCAGGCACAATTCTTTAGGTGTCTCCAGCTGAGACACGCTCTGAGGGTCCACTTACCTACCACAGGCTTCATACCAGACTTTAACCCACTGGAAAGCAAAATACTTATGGGAAGGCTAGAGAAGAAAGGCTTCTCTCAAATTTACAAAACACTAATTAACAATGCCCCTGATAACTTAGTTATTCTCAGGACTAAATGGGAGTCATGGATTGGTCCCTTGGAAGAAGTGGAATGGAGGGAGGCTCTGATGGCGCTCAAAGTATTGGCGATATCGGCAAGACTCCGCACGATACAATTCTACTATTTATATGGAGCATATCTGACACCATCCAAACTGTACAAAATGGGAGCACGCCATCTGCCAAATGCCCAAGATGCCCGAGTGACCCAGCAGACTTTTTCCATATGGTATGGATCTGTCACATAATACAGAAATATTGGGAGGGAGTGCTCCGGGATATAGGAAAGGCCCTAGGACAAGAAATTCAAAAATCTGTGAAACTTACCTTATTGGGGGTAATGGAGGAGATGGGAGGGACACGTGCCAAACGAGCGCTCACAGCCACAGCACTACTGGTCGCCAAGAGGGACATTGCCGCAACTTGGACCCTCCCTGAGGCCCATCGATCCAAAAATGGAGAAGGGGTGTGTGCAAGCCAGGAGAAACTGGTATTCAAGTCCAGAGGATGCCCAAGTAAATTTGAAAAGATATGGGGACGATGGTTGGATTTACTAACATAAACCAGACAAGCCAAACAACAAATAATGTTACAGGGAGACATAAAAGGTCGACGGATTTACTGATAGGCCCAAAATTAATAAGATTGTCGATTGCAAACATTGATACTAAACTGTTAATGGAACTCCATAAATTACATGTGTCTTTTGCCTTGTGCTTTAATCTCGTTTGTATTGTATTGTTTTTCCCATCCCCTTTCCCTATGCAAAAACAATAAAAATTGTTTATAAAAAAAAATAAAAAAAATATCGCAGGTCACAGAGAGAACTGCAGAACGTAAATGATGCCCATCAGGGCACCTTTTACCTTCTGCTCTTGGCATTGCCTACGGCACGACCGAGCCTATGGATCGCAAAGGCAGTGCAGGCGTTGCATGGAGTAAACCAGGGGTCGCACCTGCAACCCCTATATGACGAACATAGGGCCAGACATAAGAAAAATGGTGCTGCACCCAGTGCAGCACCACTTTTATTGCACCCCTTAGCACCCCCCTAACGCCACCATGTGTGCGCCATATCTGAGATTGGCACACCATGGCAGTAGTTAGGGAAGTAGGGTCAAAGTTTCTGATGCTAGTATGGAGCTTTGCGGGATTAGCATAAAAAATGTTGACGCTAATCCTGCAAAGCCCATTAAGGCCCATTATGAACAATGGTCTGGCTCTTTTTAACTCCTGCTCTGAGCAGACGTTAAAAGTGCAGAAAAAAATGATGCAAGGAAATCGCTTAGATTGCTCTGCGCCATTTTTTCTCCCCCCCTCCCAAACAGGGGAATGTCCCTTTTGCACAGATTATGCGTGGCACGTGCATGATGTAGCGCAAAGTGTTACAAAGTGGTGTAATGCATGCATTGCTCCGCTTTGTAAGTCTGGCGCTGTGTTTTTGGCCATCTAACGCCACATTAGCATAAAAAAAAATGATGCTAATGTGTCGTTGGATGGCCCAAGGGGCTCTTAAATCAGTCTTCAGTAAGTGACTTAACCTGAAAAACCTTTGATTTAATGAATGTTTACTGACTGCGGAGTTCGGAAACACAGAGAGGGAGTTACTGCAAAACATACAACTCGAAGAATTTTCAAGTTAAAACATGCACTCGGCTTTAAGTGGGATGAAAAAAGTGGGGGTCTGTAAAAGGGCATGGTCTAAGAAACATATGTAGGGATCATTTCCAAGAGGCGTGGCAGGTAATTGAAGGGCATGTTCTGTGCTTTCCATAGCATGCTGTCTGACCAGTATTTTGGTGCCTTTCTAAACTTTCTGTAATTCCATTCATGTATCACGCAACAACAGATATCCCATAAAATAAGAAGACTATTGGTTTTGCCAGTCATTGTTAGCAGTATCAGACAAATCAGTAGGAACAATGATTTTGCTTTGAAAAATTAAATTGAAAATCGTTCAGTTCTGAAAATATGAGACTGTGAATTAAACGATAGTGAGGTAATGATTTTCAGAATGTCGCAATACCTCCTGATCCCCCTTCACATTATTTTTCTCTGTGTCCTTTCCGCGAGGCTCACCCTATTCTTCCTACATCTTTATGACATCCTCCATCTCACACCTCATCTCTTTCCCCTTCTGCACCCTCTTTCACTCTCTCCTACATACTCTTTCTTGCAACTACTTCACTTCAACATCCTCCATACGAACAATACTTACCTACTCACCTGTAAGTATTGTATTGTATTGTAATAGTATTTATATAACGCTTACTACCCCTGACGAGGCGTCAAAGCGCTTTTTGGTGAGCAGCATGCTACTCTGGAACCCAACAAGAATTAGTGATGGATTAGTATCGGGAAATAAGAGTACAGTTTTAGTATTATTATGAGTTAATTTGAGCCGCGGATATGAGAGTTTGTTAGTTAGATTGACTGGAGTAATGGAGGGGTGGAGGAGGAAAGAAAGTCCAGAAGTGTTAATTGGGAGTATATCCCTCATTTACTCAACCCAAAGGCTTGGAATGAGTAAAGGGGGATGGAGGAGGGAAGAGTGTGGAAGGGTTAGGGAGAGCATAGTAGCAGGGTGAGATAAATGAGGGAGAATCATGTATTTTCGCACTGCAAATAACTTGATAGCTGTGTTCTTCCTTCACACACACTTTTGCCTAGACTCAGATTTACAAGTGGTATTTGTGAAAATTTCTCTGTGCGATATGTATAGAGGTCAAGGGCTGGATAAACGTATTCTGAACACCTTTGAGCCTCACTGACTGCCTGGAGCCTCAGTGACAGAGCTCTGGAATGTACTGCATTACAAATACCCGCCCCTAGTCTGATTCACACAGACATCTACAGCCAACCCAATTCACAGTAAGCGTTATGAAAGAGTGATATGCTGCGTGGAAAGAAAACTACAGAGAAACAACATCCTGGAAAAAACAAATACTCTTGAGAAAGTAAATTAATTAAACATGTGAAATGTAAAAAAGAGCTACCTCGCCGACAGGTTGTAATAATGGTATGTATAGCCATTGTTAAAAAATCGATCAATAGTTTCCCTTATAAATTTACAGATAGTATCAGGGGCTTGACAGCCCTTTAACTACTACCGGGTCTCGGAAGCGAAACCCCGCGCCCCCCCAAAAAACAATTCTGCATGCATCGAAGACGCCAAAAAGAAGGGTACAGACTCCTAAACTAGCGTACCACAGAAAACGGAATCATGATGAACCCCAGGATAGTAACTGCGTGGTAAAATAAAGTTATGCTCCTATTTAAACTACGACAAAAACCAAGTGGGATTATTCGCACATGTACAAAAAGTCATGACAATTGTGCTGTTGAAAGACGTATTTCATGTGGAAAGTAAATGTCAGCATGCACTTTAACTAGGCTGTTAGGAAGCATATTAGGAGCATGATCTTATGCAAAATCATTTTGTTTCCCTTAAAAGGAACGTAATACCATGAAAACACCCTTTAGTTATCCGTGCACTCCATTCAACTATTCCTGCACTCATTTGCTGTCCATTGTTGACCCATTCTCACATAGGATGACCACCTGGCATTGAGGCAAATTCTGGACAGGACTGTAAAAAATTCAGGACAAAGGGTCAAAATTCAGGACAGAAATTCAGGACAAAGGGTCAAAATTCAGGATAAAAATTCAAGAACAAACGTCAGTTTTACAGACACACCCAAGAGAGGCCATGCCTCACCGTGTTGTCAGTACATTTATTTACTTTTTTTTAACAGAGCACTATTTATTCACTCTGGTCTTTTTGTGATTGCCTCCTGGTATGGCACATTCAGGTGTCACATTAGGTCCTTGTTCAGTAGTAAATTAATGCCCTTCAGTACTGTGTCAAGGCCATCACCCCTACCCAAATATACCCAATCTTTCTTGAAGAGAAGGAAATAGCAACATTTTGATTATGCTTCTGAACATTTTAAAACCCCTGGCAAACAGTTTGGGAAACATTAAGGTAATTAACCTTAAGCTAGTTTAAACAAATTGAACAAAAACATCTGGCTCACCCTAACCACCCATGGACTTTCAACCTAAAAAAAAATAATGAGACAGGCAGATGGTGTGGGCAACAGTCTCACACCCAATGTCAGAATGTGAGGTACCCACAACTTGTCTGTAGTCTCACAGCACTAGAGTGTATGTCTGGGACTCTACATTTATCTCAGAAATGGAAGCCCGGACTACCAATCAAAGATAATAAAAGAGGAGGATGAAATCGAGATCAAATGGGAGATCCACAGCAAGTGATTCAAAGGGCTGTTGCTCCGAACTGGATAAATAAGGAAGAGAAGAACAAGGTGGGATAATTCCTAAACTCAGACAAGATGGGTCCACCAAGACTATCGGAAGGTATTTGGTACCTGGAGAGTTGTCTCTGCACACAGGAGAGAAACAGAAAAGGCACTGTCAAATGGTTGAACAAGCAACACCCATCCACCTCGGCAAACACTTCTGGTGCAATGGTCCGCTGTTCGTGGCTGTGAAGGGTGAGCAGGGGCCAGACTCCTTGCAAGGTTGTGCAAGGCAATTGCCCGCTTTGTCCATGTCTTTAAATGGTTTTAAAATTGAGCAAAAGCCAAACTAGTGATCTGGGTTATCCCTAAGTGTCAAGTACACATAGAATCTTCAAAATATTTGGGATGTAAATTGCACAAGCAAACTGTAAACATTTTAAAATGTAATTAGTGTTTCTTTAACATATGGCACCGTTTTCCCCTTTATATACAATTAGATCTCATATTGAACTGGGCACCAGTTACCTTTGGATACCTAGTGATTAATATTTACCATTCTCCCACTGATTTGCAGGATGGAAATCACGGCAGAGCCTCACAATCCCTCCAAGCCCTATTTGCTTTTTGGTCTTCTCTTCTGCTTTCTGTAGTGGGCCATGTTGCACTAGTGAAAATGGTGTGCTACCCCAATGATAGTATTATTTTGCACACCTTCCCCTGCTCGTCCTTCATTCCTTCTTCAGACATGCCACACATCTGATTTGGTCGCTGTGGAGCCGTTGGGTAGCTCTTCTACTCTAAGGCTACCTGTGACTGCAGGTGGATTAGGTCTTCTGGACTTAGAATGCTATTATTCAGCTGCACAGGTCCAATGGGTGGCTCGCTGGCTTTCTGCCTACCTCCCTGCATGAGAAGGGGTTTATCATTAAAGACTTTTAGGGAGGCTCAATGCACTGCTCATTGTTTCCTACTGACCATTCTACGGATCACCTTCCGGGGTTATCATGCACAGCTTTCTCTTGCCTTGCTAAAACCTGTAAACTCACTGACACAAAGAATCCCTGTGCTCCTGCACTATATTTGTTAAGCCTTCCCACTCGCACAGGACGGCTGTGCTCAGAGCAACTCCATCAGCGGCATGCTGCAGGTGTCTTAAAATTGGGGGATTGGTTTCTGGACAGCTAGCTACTAAATTTCCAAACCCTTGTGGCAGACTATCATCTTCACCCCGGTCAACTCCTTACTTACAACCACCTTAAGTAATCATTAAATGCCCTATTTCATGTCTGCCACCTAGCACTAACCCTACACGTGGTGTGCCAGAAGCTCTACACCATAGTAACTGGTGGCAAACTGATAGAATGGGTGTACAGACCTTTCCTGCAACATGGAAACCACTCCAGGTCTTCTCGACATACTACCTTGGTGATTGATGTGGCCAAACCTCTGCAAGATACGGATGGACTAAAATACTGGACTTTCCCCACAAAGTATCCCATGGCTGTCAATTTAAGTACATTCATGGAGCTGCATTCCACCTGCTGCTTGCCATTGGCATTGTGGTTTGTAACTCACATTTTGTTGCTTTCAATTTGCTGACTTTATTTGTTTTAGGCTATGCAGCTTGAGTTTGTCCCTTCCCTTGTCCAAACCTTCTTTACAGTATCCTTCCGAGTGCTCCCTTTCTGTAAACAGGCCTGTAAATCTTGTTCTTATCTCATCACATTTGCTGTGCCTTCAAAGAACAAAGTCAAATGTCAGGCTCTTTCTTCGGTGGGAACTTAGCGTTTACTTTTCTTTATCTGACTTCAAAGTGAGAGGATTTATGAGACAACTTCCTGGATACTGGGGTTAGGAAAGAGTGTTTTTATTACATGACAACATTTAAATACACTTCAAAATATATCAGAATTAGGAGTACAAATTAAGCATATTTTTATTAATTCTGAAATGTGCTGGAAACAAATACCTTTATATGATTAAAATAAATCATTTCATTAGGTGGTGCGATTTCCACACATCATCATCTGTGCACAGTATAGTCTGATTTGAAAAATTGTATGTCTGTGCAAATGTGATGGTCATTTCAATCAAAAATGTGTTGTCCATAGTGGCAGTGTGTTACCACACCATGCATACTTCACTCTGCTCTGCACCACTCCAGACCACTGCACCCTATGCTGCATCACTCCACTTTACACCACTCCATGCCACTGCACTGCACTCTTCTCCATTCTGAACCACTCCACATTATGCTACTACACTCTATGTTACTTCACACTATGCCTCTCTACTCTGTACCACTCTACTCTATGCTAATGCACTTTACGCCTCTCTACACCACTGCGCTCTGCGCCTCTGCACGCTATACCACTCCAGTCTAAGCAACAGCAATCTAGTCCGCACAATTCCACTCTGCCACTCTGCAACACTGCACTGTATGCCACTGCACTCTAAGCTAATACACTCTATGCTAGTGCACTTTACTCTGTAACACTCAACTCTATGCCCCTGCACTCTACATCAATACACTGTACGTCACTCTAATCTACTCTGCACCTCGGCACTCTACACCACTTTACTCTATACCATTACACTCTATGTCACTCTACACAACTCCACTCTACCCTGCACCTCTCCACTCTAAGCCACTTCACTCTACTGTGAAACAATCTGCTTTATGCCACTGCGCTCTGTGCCACTGCATTCTATGCCACTGCACTCTATCCTGCACCTCTCCACTCTGTGCAACTGCATTGTATTCTAAAACAATCTATTCTACGCCACTGCACTCTACGCCACTATGACCACTGCATTCTAGTTCAATGCACTCTACGCCACTGTACGCTGACACTCTACTTTGCAACACTGCATTGGTCGCCACTATACTCTACACCTCTCTACTCTATACTACTACATTCTGCACCAATACACTCTATTCCACTGCACTCTATGGCACTCTACTCTGCCCCATGCTACTCTATGCCACTGCACTCTACGCCAGTGCACTCTAAACAACTGCACTGTATGCCACTGCCCTTTACTCTGCATCACTATACTCTATGCCACTGTTCTCTGTAACACTCTACACCACTGCACTGACACTCTACACTGCAATACTGCACTCTACACCACTCTACTTTGTACTACTGCATTCTATGCCACTGCTCTCAATGCCAATGCACTGTGCATCACTGCACTCAATGCCCAGCACTCTAGGCACTATACTCTACTCTGCACTGCATCACTCTACAATACTCCACTCTGCACCACTCTACGCCACTGCACTCTATGCCACTGCACCAGTCTGCATTACTACACTATCTGCCACTCTATTGTATGCCACACTACTCCACTGCACTCTATGCTACTCTACCCCATGCCACTCTATGCCACTGCACTCTGCGCCAATGCACTCTAAACAATTGCACTGTATGCCACAGCCCTCTACTCTGCACCACTGTACTCTACACCACTGCACTCTATGCCACTCTATTCCACTCTACATCACTGCACTGACACTCTACTCTGCAACATTGCACTCTCTGCCACTGTACTGTACACCAATCTACTTGGTACTACTGCATTCTACGCCACTGCACTCTATGCCACTCTACTCTGCATCACTCCTCTCTGCATCACTCCACTCTATGCAGCTGCACTCTACAGCACTACACCACTCTACACAACTCCACTCTATGCCACTGCACTCTCTGCCACGCGAGTCTAGTCTGTACTCTATGCTACTGCACCACTCTACACTACTGCACTCCCTGCCACTCTATTGTATGCCACTGCACTCTATGCCACTCTACTCTGCCCCACGCCACTCCATGCCACTGCACTCTAAACCACTGCATTCTACGCCAATGCACTCTAAACAACTGCACTGTACCCCACTGCACTGTACTCTGCACCACTGGGTTCTATGCCACTGCTCCTATGCCACTCTACTCCACTCCACACCACTATGTCACTAACTTTTAGCCATGAACAGTAGCCACTCTGGTGTATGACATGGCTAAAACACATTAGCTAAGCCAATAAGTCGTGCATAGACGAGACCTATTGGCTTTGCCAATGTTTGTCAGCGCTATGAGGTACTGAGGTCCCTGAAAGAACTGTGAATGTGTAAGTCCTTATTTTAAACATGCATTTGATGCCTCGTCAGGGGTAGTAAGCGCTATATAAATACAATTACATCATAATATAGGCTGCTACAAAATGCACAAATACATTTTGGTTAAATTAAAAAAGTGCTTTTCAAATACAGATTTGAATAACATACAGTTTATACCTATAACTAATATTTTTTATAACACTCCATTAAAACCACACACTCCACAGCTCACCTTGGAACACCATTACAGTACCTCTCTAAAAGAAAATATATTTTCCATCAGAAAGCTTCAGGTGACTCTTTTGATTAAAGTCAATGCAGGTTTTCAAGCCCCTTTGCATTTGCGGATTTATCGATTGCGCACATCTGCATTTCTGTAGGGAAGAAGACACCCTGGCAAGAAGGCTTTTTCTTATCTGTCTGCCCCTCCCTCCCGCAGAGCACAGAAGACTCCCTGCCTTTCAATCCAGCTGGGGAAACTCATGTGCCCGTAATTTCGCCCTGCCGTCCTGTCCTTTTGGTGAAAGGCTAAAATTACAAACAAATGCTGTCCGTTAAGCCTTTCATCACGGACAACGGACGGCAGGGCGAAATTACGGACAGTCCGTGAAATTTAAGGACGGGTGGTCACCCTATTCTCACATTAATTCAGTCACTCATCCAAAAACCCGCCAGCCAGTAAGGAAGCACTTTCAGTTATAATATATTGCCTTTGCCCATGTTTATTTTAAATGAGCTTGGAAAAGAAGAGCTCAGAGGACGGAAAGTAGTACCTTTAAAACAATGAAGTATTTTGGAATATATTTTGGATGTACCCGTGCTCGCTAATCTTTGGATAGAAATTGATAACCTTTACTAAGGAGGTAATGATGTTAACTATACATGGACAGAAAATCCTTCAGCATCTGTTCTGAGTAAAATCTCATATGCCCCAGATAGGTTTAAGTCTACTCATTCGAACACTAGTGCCAAATATTGAGGTCTCAATGGCTAAGTAGTGCTTAATTTGTAAAATAATGAAAGCTTGTGTCCAAAGCGCTGCTCAGAGGGCCAGCTGGCACTATTACATGTCAGCGCGCTGAATACAAAGGCAGGGTACCCCTGAATCCTCCTCAGGCCTCGTTAATCCATTGCCAGACACTGCCTGACCCTTTATTTCATTCATTTGATGAGGAAAACTAAGTGCAAGTGTCCCCCACTGGCAACCACTCAAACTTAGCATTGTGGCTAAGCCAGCATGATGGTAAAGTTGCATTCAAGAGTCTATAATGACAGACACAGATCTTAACTTGATATTTCACGCATTAGTAAGGATGGGTGATCTGAGGATTTTTATATGCAGTCACGGAGTTCCATGTTCAGCTCCCAAAACAGTGAAAACATATCAGTGCTTTGAACATATTGATACTGCCTTGGCATAGGTTGCACCTCATTAGTATCAGTTTCTCACTCAAATATAGATACAGAAAGGTGACCACTCAGTCTTTGCAGAGGGCTGTCCACTGTGTGGCAAAAAATGCTGCTGTGTTTTTAGCGATTTTGAACAGTTTGAGCTATAAACTGTTTTTATTTTCTTAAAATTTGTAGATTATGCCACAGATGATGAATTATGTGGCAAAATCAACAAATCCATGATAATGCAAAAAACCCAGCCACTGCACAATAGCATAATTTCTGTGACCCTGCCTATGACCGGCCAGCAGCAGAATAAAGGGAGGAGTGCTGTGTTTTTTGTAGCAGCTGCACTGGAATGTAGGGTGACTATTATGAAGATCCACAGATCTTGGATTCGCATTTGACATACAACAGAAACAGTGATAGCGTTATGTACCTTCTCTTGATAAATATATACGTGCATCAAGAAAAAGAGGCAGCCTTTTAGTTAAAGATATTCTTAAGTTAGAAGAGGAACAGTTAAAGGTTAGAGAGAGGTTTCCCTCCACTTTTCTACCACTAGGAAGTGGGGCAAATGTTAAGATAGACCATGTTGGAAATGACCCTTTTTGCAGGGTCATTCCTAAACTTTTTGCCTCCTTCGTCCTAATTTTTCTGACCAGTTTTTGTTGGCTTTAAGGCTCTGGGCACTTCACCACAGCTAACCAGTGTTAAAGTGCATATGCTCTCTGTGTAAACTGTATTGGTGATTAGTTTATCCCTGACTGGCATATTTGATTTACTAGTAAGTCCCTAGGAAAGTGCACTAGAGGTTCCCAGGGCCTGTAAATCAAATGCTGCTAGTGGGCCTGCAGCACTGGTTGTGCCACCTACATGAGTAGCCCTGTAAACCTGCCTCAGACCTGACACTTCACTGTTTCAAGGCCTATCTCTCTCTTAGGTTAACATGAGGGCTGCCTTTAAATAACTTTAAAGTGCAGATTCCCTTTGAGAGTAGATAGAAATGTGGAATTCGCGGTCTCTGAACTCACAATTTAAAAATACATCTTGCAGTGAAGTTGGTTTTTAGATTGTTAGTTTGAAAATGCCACTTTTAGAAAGTAGGCATTTTCTTGCTTAAATCATTCTGTGACTCTGCCTGTTCGTGGATTCCCTGTCTGGGTCAGTTTGACAATTGGGCTGTTTGTGAATCCCCTCTAAACAGTGAGACAAAGGGAGCTGGTGTGTAGCCTGCATATCCTGATGCTAGAGTGGAGGGAGGAGTGGTCACTTACACGTGAATGGGCTGTGCCTGCCCTCTCACAATGTCTCCAACCCCCTGGTGTGTATCTGGGGCATGGCCTGGGCAAGGCAGGATCCTGTAAACAAGAGAGACTTCCCTTTGAAGTTTACCAACTTCAAAGGCAGAAAGGGGTATAAGTAGTGGACCCAAAACCCCAGACTTTAGATTTCTGGGTGGGGAGTGTCTAACTCCTTTTGGTGGATTACCCAAGCTTGATGGGCAGTTGAGGGCCCAACAGCAGCAACAAGGGGGTAGGTACTTTTTTAAAGATATTGTGGTTTCACCTCCTTACTTTCCAGCTATGTTTTGTGCCAACTTTTGCGAGGAAGACACATGTCCAAAGCCTATGATGATTTCTGGACATATGAGTTGGTCAGACTGTGTCTGATGCTGTGTGTGGTGGTTTGGTTTGTGCTGTATCATGACACTAGATTCCTCGTCCAAAGTCAATTACTGTTGTAGACAGACACATGGCAGGGATTGTCAGTATTTTCACAATGACATGAAGGACAGTTTCTCAAAGCATGCCCCAGGTCATGATTGGGTTAGATGTGATGGTACGTCACAAATGTGTGTTGTAAGTGTAGGCTTCCTTATTGGAGATAGAGGCAAACTGCAACTGTGAAGCAGATGATATATCAGCTTTGACATTGCTAAGTTGGTGCTATGACAATGTGAGAATGTGCATCTGCACAGAAAGTTTTGATATTCTGTGTACAGTGACATCATTCCGTATCTGACACATTTGAAAGCAGTTTCTTCAGCAAACGTATGATACTTTATATTGACGGTAGCAGGTGGACCTGAGTCCTTAGCTCTTCACAAATATGCATATAAGCCAGTCTGTGGTTGGCAACATGAATTTCTTGGCCAAACTGTATTGTAATCAACAGACATGAATGTGTCCACATTGGCAAGAGATTTGTGCGGACCGCAGGCAACAGTCCTGCCCAGAGGAGAAGTTAATTATGCAAAGCAATGTGACCTTGAAAGAGACATTTGCATGTAGAAGGTAACATCACACAGACGTTGTGGTGTCTGATTTTGGGCAGACAATTTACGTCCCAAAATCTTACCTTTCAGGAGAAGGGAACCAATTTTAGCTCTGTACTGCAGTGGTTTAGTGATGTAGCCAGGCCTACGTGTTTACGTATGCATTGGAACCCTTTGTTATGAAGTGAATGACAAGTGTATGAGTGACAAAGGCATACATGATGTGGGAGCAGAGATGGGAGGATAACCAAACTTCTTACAAACGTTGTGTGTTATACATTGATGTCCAATTGTATTCTCACATATACACTATAACTGTTGTATCTTTTTTTCAGCATCAACTGGCTAAGGCAAAGGTGACAGTGGCCACATCGGTAGGGATGAAACTGGCCACTGGGGATCGGATGCCAAGACCACTGACACAGAGGGACCCAGCGGCACAGAGGGTGAGGGGACTGGTCAGGAGGCCGCGAGTGACTCCACATTTTCCTTGGAGGCCTCCAATTAATACCAGTCCCAGTGGGGGTGGACCCTGGAGAGACGGTGACACCTACATCTTCATCTACCCCCTGCATTCCTAGCTCCACCCTTCCTCTTTCTTCCTCCCATTTGACTGTAGCCACCCTGTGAAAAAGGGCAGCGCTACCCTTGCTGCAGGCACCTCTACCCCTGCCCCGGTGTCCCAGGCTGCTCTCACTGAGGAGGCTGTGGATCTATTAAGAACAAGTAGGCCAGACTGCATTATTGAATGCCATCCAGGGGCTGGCTGACCGAACACCCAGATGCTGACTTACCTGGATGGCATTCATAGGGCCCTGTCTGACCTACAGCAGTCATTCCAGGGTATGGCCCCCTTTGGCTGCAGACTCCCACCCACCCCATCCTCATGTCCAGACTCACACTCCTTCCCCATCCAAAAGCCCTTAACCCCGCCCTGTCCAAAGCATACACAACATATAAACACACACTCACAAGCAGCATACCCCAACACAAACACAGTTAGAAACATAAAAAACATACACACACATGCAGCCACAACTCACCACCCACAACCAGACACTCACACCCCCAGACACGACACCCACCACTACAGCAACACCCACAGATACCACCAGCACTCCCCCAGTCATCACAGTCACTACATCCCCAACACACACCACAGACACACCAACAAGTCATCGCACCTACCACCACACATGCATGCATCAGCACACCCACAGACCCCACAGCAACACACACCACAACCACAGCAGACAAATCCACACACACACACACACACACACATACTCAACCCAAACAGACATGACCACTCCCTCTACCTCCCAAGCCCAAATCCCGTCCCGAGCACCCTAGCCATTTCCCTGTGGAATGTTTGCTTTTTCCCTGGCCCTCACCCCTACTAAATTCCAACCCACCCTTCCAAAACTCAAACCCAAACTCACCTGTCCCAAACCCAAGGACCCACCCCCTAGTGAGATAATTGAGTTGCCTGCTTTCTGCACCATGGATGCCCATTCTAGAGGAGGTTTATTCTGGTAGTGAATTTAGGAGGTAAGTGATGGTCCTCGAAGCCATTGGTGGCCCACATGAACATTGACATTTACTATGTAAATATGTGGACTTATGCACTTTATTTTGAGTGAGGAAACTCAACATTTTATAAAATATTTTATTTTGTGGATTCCCTTTTCTGGTCTTATTATTTTATCGTTACTGAATGTTTGCTGATGATGTTATTTCTGCATATGTGTGAGCCATACGCTGTATTTGAGAGCAATTGCTCTCATTTGTGACAGTAACATACAGAGTATTCAGCTGCTTTTTTTAAATGCATACATTAGTGTTGGACATGTTGATTCTGGTGCAAGTTGATTTTGGTGCAAGTATTCATGTCATTACTGTACACTTAAACCAAAATTATATGTGTTTCAGTTTTTGTGAGTGAAGAATGCATGTCTGTTTATTTTGGCATGATGTGTCAACGATATACACATATGCATTACACAGATGACCTGGCATTTAAATTTAACAATGATCATATGTTTGTGATATGTTGCACACACCAAGGGGACATGTGACCTTCGTACATCTCTGACATGTTTGCTGTTCACCATTAAGTATTGTGCTACATTCTGGGTATACCCACCTGTAGCATGTTATAGTGAAATTGCTACATTGGAATGGGTTTGTTGGGTTAAAATTGGGTATACTGTTTCAGTTGTCACTTTTAATATTTGGGGTATATTCTTGCACACACCTTTGAGGACACATTCCTGTTTGTGATTGTCGAGACTTTTTTGTGTAGATGTCCGTTGCCATGTAAGCAGTCCGTCACTAATTGGTGGGGGATACTTATAGCTCAAGGTCTGTTCTGATACATTTTTGTGCTTCAACATTACACACTTCAGCATTGCACAATAGTATGGTGGTGTGTATCCAAATTATTGAGGCATGCACAATTCCAGTGTTGCTCTGCATCTAACAGTCCGAGGGTAACAGGAATATCAGTGACTTACCTTCTGTTCCATCAAGGGGTTGATTTCCATCTTCGACCTGGCCCAGGAGCAACGGGAGGACTGGTAGCAGCGAGTTCATGGCGACAGGATACTTTCAAAGTTGGGTTTTGTGTTTATGTAGTTGCCAAACCGCCAGATCAGGTGTGGAGGTTTAGCCACCACAGTTCCGTCGGCGGGACTGCACATTGTGATTTGCTTGGCGGTAAAATGGGCGGGTATCCCGCCACAGCCACTTTTGCTATGGCACCATTGATGCAGGAGAAGATTCCTAACAGTGATGGTGGACCGTTGGCGGTCTTTCATGTATGCTCCCGTTGACATCTAAATAGGGCGGGAGGACCGCCATGCCAGCGGGCGGTTTTCCCGTTGAAAGTCGACGGCTGGACCATTACTACCAACATGTAAAACAGGCCCTTTATCCAGAAATTCCATCCTGAGACTACTTTGTAAGCCATACATAATGTCTGTAAACAACAGCCGTTGACAAGAGTTAAAAGACTGGCAATGCAATACGTTATGTGCACATGTTAGTGACTAGGGTGGGCAATGTCTCTTAGGGCTCCATTGACTCACAGGATTAAATGTCAGTGCATGTGTGGAACCTCACCGGACAGTTTTGCAAGAGGGGCCTGATTCACAAAGAGCCTCTGCCCTCAGGGTGGAGGCGCCACATTATGGGGGGGGGGGGAGTTCTCTATTAAAATTGCAGAGATCCTGCCCCAAGTGCGGAGACTCCCCCGAAACTCTGGGGCCTCCCCCACAATGGCAGAGGCCTTTTGAGAATCAATCAGGTCAATTGTATGTGTGTGTGCTGCAAATCAAGTGGCAGTGTGGCCATATGTCTGTCATATGTACACCATGGTACAAGTGGACCAGTGTAAAGACATGGATAGTCCATGCTCGTAGCTGCCATGTTTGGCAGCTGCTCACTTGATTTGCCACTTCAGGCCTGTGGTTAATTATAATGGAAACTGGGGCTTGTGTTCCTGTTTCACTATGGAATTAAAAAGACTACAAGTCATATATGGGCCTGATTCACAATGGGCCCTCGCACTTGGAATTCTCATTGTGGAGATCCTGCCCGAGTGTTATGACTCCCCCATGACTGTGGGACTCTGCCACGTGTCAGGAGCCCATTTGTGAATCAGGCCCTATGTGTCAGCACTACCTGATCCAACTTTGATAAAACACTACATTCTACTTTGATGTAAATGCAAAATGTGGACCGCATGTACCATAATGCAGAGGGGCAAACTGTGCTGAGATGTGATGATGTGTGTACCTAAACACTCTCACCTTCCTGAATTGAACTTCCTGCCCATCTTTCTCATTGTTTCTGATTTTCTACTTATTAAAACTTGTTTTCCGTCCTGAGTGTGGAGTCTCCGTCCGAGTGCAGAGTCTACACCTCAGGTGCAGAGAGTAGGCCCCTTGTGCGGAAATTCCACACTCGGGCGGAGAGTCTGAGAAGGGCCCGGAACCCAAGGTTTTCATACAGGAAATGACAAAGGAGAAATACAAGGCAGGACCATCATGACAGGAATTTGCAGGTAGCCATTGTATGGTCATTCTGAGTCATCCTCACCTCAATAGAACATCCTCTGCCATCCTGCTGCTCTGTTCATCCAAAATGCCTCCAACATGGCTGACGGACTTGATGCGAAGGCACCCCCTTCAGTGAAATGTGAATTGAGCATATTAGCTGGGGGGTGCTTGATAGGTACCCTCAGCTTTATTGGGGTCCAGAGGACCAGCTGAGCAATGCAGTGTGTGCCAGACTCTGGGCCGACAATGCAGAGCACTGCAGTGTAGTGGGCGTGTTCCACGGGTGGGCCAGAACATGCGTCAAGCACTGGAAGGACTTGAAATACTCAGCTCGTTTCAAGGCCTAGTAATTATTGGGCCTGTCCTCCCTACGCACGTGCACAGGCCCCACCTTACGCCACTGTACAGGAGGGTCCTGAGGGCAGCCTGGCTGACCCTCCTTGCCCAGCTGGAGTAGTATGAACAGAAGAGACCTGGTAAGTGCATGGCCTGCATTATGTGTCTGGTAGTATGATGTGAGTGGTGACAGAGCTGTCCCATCATGTGTCTGTTGTCACTGTTCATGTAATCTGAGTGATTGCTGCAGTATTTACAAGGCCAATGCCTCATTGGAGCACATTGAATGCCCTAACCAGAGGCCATTCTGGGACTTGTAGTGTTCTGATCACAACTGGGAAAATGGCCCTCACTGTTGCATAAGAATGAATAAATGCCCTGCCAACACCATACCTGGTGAACCAAGGACCTTGTAACTGCTGCGTGCAATGGGTACGGAAAAGGCAAGAAAATGTCCAGTGTGGGGACGAGAAGCCTTTGGGTGTTGGATGCTGTGTCATGCATGCCTTTTGTGTGTTTCTCAGGCCTCCTTTCACGTAATCTGAGCGTCTGCTGCAGTAGCCATAAGGTCAGTGCGTCATTGGAGCGCAGTGGATGTACTACCCAGAGTGCATCCTGGGATTTGTAGTGTTCTGACTACAACTGGGGAAAGTACCCTCACAGTTGCATTTGAATGAATACATGCACTGCCAACACCATGACTGGTGAAGGAAGGGCCTTGTAACTGCTGCGTACAATGGGAAAGGAATGGGCCAGAAAATGTCCACTGTGGGGATGAGAAGCCTTTAGGTGCTGGATGCTGTATCATGCATGCCCTTTGTGTGTTTCTCATGTCTTCTTTCATGTAATCTGAGCGAATGCTGCAGTAGTCATAAGGCTAATGCCTCATTGGAGGACACTGAATGCATTAACCAGAGTGCACCATGGGGCCTGTAGTGTTCTGAACGCAACTAGGGAAATGAACTTCACAGTTGCATTTGAATTAATAAATGCACTGCCAGCACCATGATTGGTGAACCAAGGGCCTTATAACTGCTGTGTGCAAAGGGAAAGGAATGGGCCAGACAATGTCCGGTGTGGGGACAAGAGCCCTTTGAGTGTTGGATGCTGTATCATACATGCCTTTTGTGTGTTTTATCAGGGTAAAATGTTATATCATGTGCCTCGAAGAAAAGGCTGACTTTTGGATACTTGTCTCACTCAAAATAGTGCCAACATTTTTAGTGGGGACCAAAAGCATGTATCTTCCCAACAGTGGCTCGTTTGTCATATGTAATGTCTAGTTAGCTGTACTAACAATGCACACGTGCCAACCAGAATACAGCACCAACAAGCAGTCTTGACATGCTAAATGTGGCACTTGACATGTAGAGTGTCTGATGTTGTCAGGACTATGTCAATACTTAGATTTACATCTTAGCAAAGGTCATATCCAAAGCCTTGTTTGTATACGTACACGCAATCAAGAATTTGTGTTGTGTAAGACAATGCTACACATCAGATAACATTTGATAGTAAGTGTAAGAATGTTAAGACTGCACATTACAGGATGACTATAGATCCATGCTTAGGTCTGGACATATCCATCCAAACTGTGTCCCATCTCCGCTTGTAGGCTGACATTGGAAGATGACTATGTAGCAAGATCAGGTAACACTGATTGCAGTAATGCTGAAGGTGAGTCAGTACAGAAGTGTATGCTTCAGAGGATTGTGACAGACGTCAATGTGTAAGTTATTTGAGGACATCACAGTGATAGTACACATACTTTTTGGCTCCAAAACACATCTAATTGGTTAGTGAGATCAAAGGATAACAGTCTGCACTTGCTTCATGTGCTTACATGCTTTGTTATGACTTGTACACCAACTACATAATGTTATGACTTCTGTTTCAGTGGACCAAGCTGGCCACGAACACCAGAAACAGGATCAGGGGCAGAGCAGGGCATCCTCAGGATGTTGGTGGCCATGACTTCTTTCCTAAAGTGAAGAGAAGGAGAAGGGACCCAGAGCATCATCAGGCAGGGGTAGTGCACCCAACCGGACAGAGCCTACTACCACTGCAACAGACCGGGTGAAGGCTGAAGACACTGTAGTGGGGGGGGCACCGATCTGGACACCTCTGGCTCAGAGGGAGGGGGAGGAATTTGACTCTCCCCTTGACACATGAACTGGACACAGCTAAGCTGTGCCCAGAGCAGGCCCTATCATCACCTGGGCCTGTCACCAACCCCTCCCTACCTTTCAATCAATCAATCAATCAATCAATCAAGTAATTTATAGAGCGCGCTACTCACCCGTCAGGGTCTCAAGGCGCTGTAGGGGGAAGCTACTGATCGAATAGCCATGTTTTGAGGCTTTTCCTGAATGTCAGGAGGTCCTGGGTCTGGCATAGGTGGAGCGGTAGGGAGTTCCAGGTCTTGGCGGCGATGTGAGAGAAGGATCTTCCTCCGGCAGTGGTGCGGCAGATGCGGGGATGGAGGTGAGGACGAGGCTGGCGGAGCGGAGATGGCGGGTGGGAGTGTGGAAGGTGAGTCTGTCGTTGAGGTAGGCCGGGCCAGTGTTGTGGAGGGCTTTGTGTGCGTGGGTGAGGAGCTTCGTTGCGGGTAGCCAGTGTAGGTCTCTAAGGCATGATGAGATGTGGTAGCAGCGTGGGACGTCGAAGATGAGGCGGGCGGATGCGTTTCGGATTCATTGCATTTTCGTTTGGAGTTTGTCTGGTGTTCCCACGTAGAGTGCGTTTCCGTAGCCTAGTCGGCTGCTGATAAGAGCGAGGGTGACTGTTTTCCTGGTTTCTACGGGAATCCATTTGAAGATCTTGCGGAGCATGCAGAAGGTGTTGTAGCAGGAAGAGGAGATTGCATTGACATACTGAGTCATGCTGAGTGCTGAATCCAGGATGAATCCTAGGTTTCGTGCTTGAGTGGTGGGTGTGGGTGCAGTTCCTAGGGAGGTAGGCCACCAGGAGTCGTTCCAAGCTGAGAGGTCGGTGCTGAAGATCAGGATCTCTCTTTTGTCAGTGTTTAACTTGAGGCGGCTTGATTCCATCCAGTTGGCGATGGCGTGAAGTCCATTGTGGAGGTTGTTTTTTGCGGTTGCAGGGTCTTTCGTGAGGGAGAGGATCAGCTCACAATGAAAAGGTCCCCATTTCATTGTGGCCTCCAGTTGCACCCCCTACCACTAGTCCCTCTCCAGGTGGCTGCCCAGAAGACTCCAGGGAAAGCTCTTGTTAGAAATTGGGTCTCTGGTTGGCAGTCAGTTTGCACTCTGTCCAAGCAGGGACCCTCACTCTAGTCAGGGTAATGGAGATACACAACTAGGATAACCTCTGCTCACCCCCTTGGTAGCTTGGCACAAGCAGTCAGGCTTATCTCAGAGGCAATGGGTAAAGTATTTGTACCAAACACACAGTAATACAGTGAAAACACTACCAAATGGCACCACACCTGTTTAGAAAAATAGCCAATATTTATCTAAATCAAACAAGACCAAAATGACAAAGATCGAACATACACGAATAAAGTTATGAATTTTAAATTAAAAAGAGTCTTACACCGTAGAAAAGAATGGATGCATTGATGTTACACACAGTATCTGGTCTGCGTCAAAAATAAAGCCGCACAGGCGAGCATGTGTCGGAAAAGTCAGCAATGCGTTGATTTCTCACTGGCAAGCAAGGCCGTGTGTCATTTCTTCTCCGGGTTGGGTAGGCGATACATAGTTTTTCTCTCCCGTAAGAGAGTGATGCATCGATTTCCAGACCGGCACCTCGGATCCGGGTGGATTCACATTGATTTTGATGCCCAGCGACGATGCATGCGAAATCTGACTGCACAGTGAGGAGGAACTGTGCTGTGTGAGGGTTGTGTTGATTTTAGCAGCTGCAAATGGGTGTTGTGTTGTTTCTCCACCAACGATGCAGATGAAGCATCGATTTCCCAGCCGCGATGCAGGCTGTATGTCGATTTCTCAGCTTCATTGCAGGTGGTGCATCAGTTTTACAGCTGGGTAGCAGGTGGTGCATCAAAGTTTTCCTCGCATTGCTCCTGTACGTGGATTTCCACCTGGGTTTCACCAGCTTCACTTTTCAAGGGCTCAAGGACTGAAGTGAGTCTCAGCAGTGAGTCCAGGTGTTGGCAGAGGACGTCTTTAATTGCCCTGAGACTTCAAAAAAGGAGGCAACCTCAGACCAAGCCCTTGGAGACACTTCACAAGGAGGAATATACCACAAAGTCCAGTCTTTGTCTTCTTTCAGGCTGAAGCAACAACTGCAGGCCAACCCAGCAAAGCACAGTCATAGGCAAAGGGGCAGTACTCCTCCTCCAGCTCTTTAGCTTTTCTCCTTGGCAGAGGTTCCTCTTGAGCCCAGGAGTAATCTAAAAGTCTTTGGTTTTGGGTCCACTACTTGTACCCCTTCCTGCCTTTGAAGTAGCCAAACTTCAAATGAAAGTCTCTGTTGTTGACAAGATCCTGCCTTGCCCAGACCTGGCCCCAGACACACACCAGCGGGTTGGAGACTGCATTGTGTGAGGACAGGCACAGCCTTTCAGATGTAAGTGTCATCTTCTACCTCCCCACTGTAGCCCAGGAGACTCATCAGGATATGCAGGCCACACCCCAGCTCCCTTTGTATCACTGTCTAGGGGGAATTCACAACAGCCCAACTGTCTGACCTAGACGTGGAATACGTAAGCAGGCAGAGTCACAGAATGGTTGAGCAAGAAAATGCCCACTTTCTAAAAGTGGCAATTTCAAACTGACAATCTAAAAGCCTACTTTACCAAAAGATGTATTTTTAAATTGTGAGTTCAGAGACCCCACACTCCACATCTCTATCTGCTCCCAATGGGAAACTCACTTAAAGGATATTTAAAGGCAGTCCCCATGTTAACCTATGAGAGATAGGCCTTGCAACAATGAAAACTAAATATGTCAGTATTTCACTGTCAGGACATGTAAAACACATCAGTACATGTCCTACCTTTAACATACACTGCATCCTGCCCAAGGGGCTATTAGGGCCTACCTTAGGGGTGCATTACATGTACAAAAAGGGAAGGTTTGGGCCTGGCAAGTGGGCACACTTGCCAGGTCGAATTGGCAGTGCAAGACTGCACACACAGTCACTGCAATGGCAGGTCTGAGACATGTTTACCGGGCTACTTGTGTGGGTGGCACAATCAGTGCTGCATCCCCACTAGTAGCATTTTACAGGCCCTGGGCACCTCTAGTGCACTTTATAGGGACTTACTAGTAAATCAAATATGCCAATCATGGATAAACCAATCAACAATACAATTAAGACAGAGAGCATATGCACTTTAGCACTGGCTAGCAGTGGTAAAGTGCCCGGAGTCCTAAAGCCAACAAAAACTGGTCAGAAAAAATAGGAAGAAGAAGGCAAACGTTTGGGGGTGACCCTGCAGAAAGGGCCAGGTCCAACATCACTCCTGTGGATGCATCCCAGGAAGTGATGGTGGCATCTGAAGGGGAGCCAGATATGTCCTCTCGGATCCTTCTGTGTATCTGTGATCTACTGTGTAGGTTCTGAAAGGAACATGCTACAGACATGGCCACCCTCAATGCCACCATCACTTCCTTGGGTGCTGCCATGTTGGCTGCTGTGGCACAGTGTCCCTCCCAAACCACCCTCCATTTGTCTACCTCTATGTCTACCCACACTGTTCCCCCCGTACCCCTTGTACTACTCATGTTTCACACTACCAAAGGTGTCTGGTCCTTCACCCGCCAGCCAGGAGGAAGCCTTAGAGACAGAGGATCTCCTCAGCATGGAAAAGAAGGATGATGAGGATGACCAGTGACTGGACCATGTTTGGACTGTGGATAATTTGTTTCTCCCTTGTATACGGACAAGTTCCCCTGACGTTTCCTGATGTGCTTTTTTTAGTTTGTCTAATCGCCTCCAAATCCCCTTGCCCATTCTGTAAGAAGCCCATTATTTGATTTCCTTTCTCCCTTTTCAGGGGATGGTTATTTAATTGCATTCATTTTTTCAAGTTAATATATAAAGCCATTTTTTGATCCAACCTCTCTGTCTTGTGTAGTTCATTGTATATGCTGGATTTGAAGTACGGAAGTATACCTCTGGAGTGGTTTAGCTATGCTTGTAATCGAAAAGGAAGAGAGACGCCCTATTCAGCCGAAAGGGACAGGGTCATTACATAGCCAAACCAACGAGTAGGAGACAGGGTTTATCAAAGTGAGCCCTATCTCATGGGAAACTGGTTGAGTCTCAGACAGTTTGAATTATACCAGGAGTGAAAGAGATGGGTATAATACTGAAGGAATACTCAATGTTACGTTTGTAAAGAGAATGTATCATTCATGAAAATAAGGTTTTAACACAGTCAGGACCATCACTTTGAATGACCCTCATATAAGGCGCATATAGACCCAAGAAGTGGAGATAAGGTCTTGAAGTCCACCACCCGGACTTAAATATTTGATATCAGTGGGGTAGGTGAGAAGGCAATGAATGGAATGATGGGAATATATACGATTCATTGTGACTGATAAGCTTAGAGAAGTAATATAAAAAACATATTGGGCAATAATATAAAGGGTGTATAATTCCCAGATTTTTTCTATGCAATACTAGGATTTTAGAGGTACATAGAAAAGGCGATGATAGAAAAGACGTATAAATCCAAGATTAGTTCCGTGCAATAGATATATAGAAAAGGTGATGCTTGCCTTTTCAGTAAATGTGGATACAAAAAGGGGGTGGGGGTTATTTGTCTATTTTCATAGGGAGTGATAAATTGCACTAAACAATATGTCAGAACTACATGTTTAAACACTATTGTGATTGTCTATATTATGTCTGATTTGAAAATTGATATGTTGTGTCTGATCTTTTGATTTTAGATATGTGCATTGTTTTAATTTCTGACTGTGTCCTAAAGAAGGTGGGATGAACAATCTCAAATGCCACCAAAACTCTGTGTCCCCAGTAACTTTGGCAGTGCTTTGATAGTATTTTTCAGAGCATTTGGACATATGTTTTTTTTATATGTGATTATGGAACAGTTATGAAATAGTGGTTATTTATGGGCCTAAGAATGTGGATACAAAAAGGAAAGGCCTATGATGTTTATATTGTTTTTAAACTTGTTGAAATATTTGATGCAAATTGCATTTGATTGTGGGTTTGTAATAAATACAGACTGTATATTTTTATATATATATATTAAGAGTATTTGTTTGTTTGGACATACATGGTCTAGATATGTTTGTGTACTTTCATCATTCCACAATAAGTACAATAACCCCCTGTTTTCTAATAAAAAAAAGAGTGGTACCACAAAAGGCAATTCTTTTTTGGTTTAGCTATGCTTGTTTCACAGATGGTCCTACAATTCTACAGGACCTACTCAAATACATTTATTGTCACATCTATGGCCTAAACCCAGGGTAACCAATTGACCATCATCACATATTATGCAACTCAGTATTGACTTGTAAGCAACATCTTTTAATTGACATATATTGTGGGTAACATATTTTACTGTGATCATGTGGGATCTTGCTTGCGACTTCTCAATTGTAGTGGTGAGGATCGCTGTGAGTTTGCTCACTGGGGTTCTGAGGTGAGGGTGGTTCTGGTGCATCTGCCTATACAGGTGGGGTAGGTGCCTGGATGGGGGATGAGGGTGTCTGTACATGTGGGGAGGTTCCTGGACAGGGGGTGATGGTGGCTGTACAAGTGGTGGAGGTCCCTGGACAGGGGGTGATGGTGGCTGTACAGGTGGGAGATGTGACTAGGCAGGAGGGGTACGTGACTGGGAAGTGGAGAGCATGTGCAAGGAGGGTGGTGCATCTAAAGGTTGGGAGGGTTGCCTGTGCAGGTTGTGGGTGTGATGTGGTGCAGGTAGATCTGTTGGTTCCCCTCCACGTGCTGACCGTGATGGTATACTTTGGATCAGCTTCAGCATGCCCTCCATCACCTTCATGGTTAAGGCATGGTGTCTTGCACTCTCTTCGTTATGGATGGTTATGATGTAATTTATCTTGTTTGACATGTCTTGCCAAAATGTATCCACCCTGTCCAATACCTCGGTCATTCTGTGGACCATCTGTGGGTGTTGGCAAATGTTCTGTAGTGAGTCTGAAATCTCAGATCGAGTAGCCCCTATGGCACAATTGTCCTGCCTCACATTAGCCTGCTGTTGGAAAAACTCCTCCTCCCACTGTGCACCATGACCATCTGTCAGCCCCCTCCCCAAGGGATGACCTTGGGTGCCACCATCAGGTCCATCAGCAGGGGGTGGGGTGGCAGGTGGGAAGTTGTGGGGAGGAGATTAGTGCCTAGGGGCTGCCTGCTCCTCACCAGTGGTGACAGGTCCCTGAGATGGTGGAGAGAAGGCCTGGGAGGCAGCGTCATGGGAGGAGTGTGTAGGGGAACCAACATGTCTGACCTGGATGTGAGGGCTGTGAGGGGTTGGTGGTTGTGTTGGGGTATGTGAATGTTGTGGCTGGTTGGCTGACTGATGGGAAACGGTAATCCTTGGGGGTGGAGTGGGAGGCACTATGGTGGCTGGAGCAGGTGTGCGCTTAGATGGTTTGCCCAGTGGGCCCACAATGGTGGGCAGGGGATCAGCCTCACCACCCTCTGCAAACAGCGCCAGATCTTCATCCGCCTGTACTTCCTCCTCATCTACGTACTTCTCCTCCTCTTGTCCTTTTCTGGCAGTTGACAAGGCTGCTTGGAAGAGGAGTTGCTTCTCCCCTCAGATTGCCCATTGCTCGCCACTTATGGATGGTCCTTCTTCCTGAAGCAACTCATCGTCCTCAGCACCTGAAAGACAGAGGTTGCAACAGGTTAAGTATTTGCCTTAGAAAGCTTGTGGTGCAACACAGGGGTTCAGTCAAATGATCTTTGCATCAATGGATGTTCCACATGTGCCCTGGTTTGTGCACACCTACACGTGACAGCTCACAATGTATCATTGAGGTGTTCAATGCAGATGTGCAATGCAAAAGGAAACTCACCAGTTCCAACCACAGCTCTGTGTGGTATTGAGATCCCCCTTGATGTCAGCTGCTGAACCTGGCTCCTCGAGTGTGTAGCAGAAGATGTGGTCCTCGATCCAGAAGCTTGTGGCACCATACTTATTGAATTATATGTGAACATGCACACTTGGCACACATCACTGATTATGTTGGGGACATTTTAAACATCAACTTTAGTAGCAATACAAAAGTGGCTTTATCTGCTAATGCCCTTCCACAAGAATTTGGTTATTGTGCATGAGGTGGAAATCAATAGTCTGCAGAACTATATGGCACCCTCAGCTGATGGACAGATGGCAGTTGGTATGAATGCTGCAGTCAGGATGCCTTCCAAACCCCTGGATGGTGTCATCTGTATCACTGAGGAAGTCCTGCCAGCAGCTGTAATGTGACATACATGCCCATATTTAAGTGCAAAGGATGATGGTAATGATTCTACATGTACATGTCATAGGTATAGGGCAGTGATATGCAATTTACGGGCCGGGGGCCACTTGTGGCCCTCCAGACCTTTATGTGTGGGAGCACTGGGCAGCTGTTAATTAAACACAGCCCGGCATCAACCAGGTATCACATTTACAGGCAAACATGCTTTTGAAGGGTATTGATAGTTTCAGGTATGAAGTAATTAGTGTGTCCTGCACCGCCTACCTTTGGACACACTTTCATTTTTAGGAGCATCATGCATCATAAATATGAAGTGGTCTCTTCAGATTTCTAAAGGAGTTTTCCAAAGCCTGCAGCCATGTTTCACCTTTGTGCAACAGATCATGTAGTGCATTGCAGAGTACAAGTTTGATATGTAGAAATATCAACCAAATTTGGGTAACATTAATTCTTCTATCCCCCATGTGGGACAACATTGCCTATTGTGGACTGGGAGGTCCACCATTTCTGCTGGGCACTCTTTTGCTGGCATGTGTTCCCATTATACATGAAAATATCATGGTCTATTTTACCTGATACTGGATAAGGTTTTGTACCGCACACACCCTGAAGTCATGTATTTCAAGGTCTGCTTATATGTGATTATGGAGGAAGAGGAGGCAAAGTGAAAATCAGCATTTGGCAAGGATCACACAATTTGGTCAGGTGGAGAAGCTAGGATGATCCCCACCTCTACTGGTTTCAGTTTGTGCAGTTCAGCCACCAGATGTATATGCTTCACTTCCTCTACACCCACATTACAAGCCCCAACACTCCTCTCCAACTGTAATCCTGCTGGCATCAGCACGGCCCTCATCCACATCAATTACTATACCTTTTGGGTCCTGGGATTTTGTCAACGAGTATTCATGTCATGGACTTTCAAACTAGTTGTGGCTACTCCTCTCCATAGGAGACTCTGGTGCATATTTATGAGCCCCTTGCGCCGCCGGAGCATCACTTTTTGTGCAGCTCGGCAGTGCAAACTACAAATTCATATTCGTGAGGCCATGCAAAGCCACTGGGCATGGTTTTAAATGGACTCATAGATATATAGTAAGGCAAAGTTGTGCAAATCCCTGTGGTGCCTTACTCTGCCCCCGGGTGGCGTTCCCTGGGCATTGCAGGGGGTGTTCCCACACAACACCCAAGGATTTTGACACTTGCCAAGATTTACAAAAACACGTGAACCTGGGGATGTGCCAAAACCTTACACCTCCTGAGGTGAGACGTGATGACTTGTAACGTAAAGACTTGCTGCACTGCCTTATGCCAAATCCACATATATGAGGGCCAATATGAGCACTTAGGTACGTACTGTACACATATATTTTGAGTCAACCTTTCATTAGCCAACATGTTATTGTTAGAAATTGGGTCTCTAGTTGGCAGAGGTATTCACCCTTGTCCAATTAGGGACCACAATCCTAGTCAGGGTGAGTCACTACACAACCTAAATTGTCCTGTGCTCACCGTCTGATAGCTTGGCACAGAGCAGGCTGGCTTAACTTAGAAGGCAATGTGTAAACTATTTTGTGTAATAACTCATACAGTAACACAGCAAAAACACCACAAAAAGTACTCCACACCAGTTTAGGAAAATAGATAATATTTATCTGAATAAAATAAGACCAAAACAACAGAAATTCAATATGCACAATATGCACAAGTCAAGATTTTAAAGTTTTAAATTAGTCTCAATCCTTAAGAATCAGTGGTTGTTTCACACTACCTTGGATGCGTCAAAAATAATGACGCATTGGGGCTGCAGAGGAGTAGATGCTTTTAAAGATAAGGCGCTGCATCGGATTTTCCGGTGCGGCACAGACAATGCGTTGTTTTTACCACGCTGCAAGGTGATGCATCGATTTCCAAGAGCGCAGCCTTGGTTCCTTCACTGTGATGCAGTGATATTTTGACACCCAGGGACGATGTGTTGAAAATCCTTGATGCACTGGTAAGAAGAAGCAGGCACTGCATCAATCCGGTAGGTGATGCAGCGATTTTTCAGCTGCGAGGCAGATGCTGCAAAGATTTCTGCAGGCGTTGTGTTGATTCTCAGATACACTGGGATTTTCTTCTCTTTGGTGAAGTCTTTGTAGCCCTGAAACTTCAGAACAGGAGGCAAGCTTAATCCACGCCTTTAGAGAGCACTTGTTGGGAATAAGAATCCCTCCAGCAGAGTCAGGGGCCAGCAGGGCAACAAATAGGGCAGCAGTCCTTCCAGCAAAGCAGCCCAGATGAGTCCTTTGAGCAGCCAGGCAGACCCTTTGACAGAGTCCAGTTGTAGATCCAGAAGTGTCTAAGTTTGGACGGTCACAGACTCAGTATATATATATATATATATATATATATATATATATATATATATATATATACCCAAAAATGCCTCTGAAGTGAGGGAAACTTCAAAGAGTGGTTTTGAAGTGCATAAGCTCCCCTTTCAGCCCAACCCAATCTGCTAGAAACCCTGTGGAGGGGTTATCAGTCCTTTGTGTGGGGTCAGGCCACTGGCCTTTGAAGTGTAAGTGAGAGTGTAAGTGAGAGCCCCGCCACCCATCCTGCCCAGGGAGATGCATTCAGTATGCAGATGAATGCAGATGTGACTGAGTGTCCTGTGTTTATGGCTGTCTGAGTGGAATGCAGAAGGGGAGATGTCAACGAGCACAGCCCAGATGTGGATTGGAGACAGGCTGTAAGGCACAGAAAGCAGTAAGTGCGGTGAAATGCCCATTTTCGAAAAGTAACATTTCAAAATAGTAATGTTAAATCCAACTTTACTAGTTAGTATGATTTTCCATTACTAATCTGGTCATACTAACCATGACAGGGCTACTCCTTTGAGATCAGAATCTACCACTTAAAAGCATATAAGGGCAGTTCTAATGCTGGCCTATGTGAGGAGCAGGCCTCAGAGTAGTCAGAAACAAATTTGTGAGTTTTTCACTACCAGGACACGTAAAACACATAAATACATGTCCTGCCTTTTACTTACATACCACTATGCTCTTTTGGGTTACAGAAGGCCTACCCTAGGAGTGACTTATATGTAAAAAAAAGGGGAGTTTAAGCCTTGGCAAGTAGTTTTAAATGCCAAGTTGAACTGGCAGTGAAACTGCACACACAGGCCTTGCAGTGGCAGGCCTGAGACATGATTAAGGGGCTAAATATGTAGGTGGCACAATCAGTGCTGCAGGCCCACTAGTAGCATTTAATTTACAGGTCCTGTTCTAGTGCACATTACTAGGGACTTGCATGTAAATTAAATATGCCAACTGGGTAGGAGCCAATGTTACCATGTTCAGGGGAGAAAGCACATGCACTTTAGCACTGGTCAGCAGTGGTAAAGTGTGCAGTCCTAAAACCAGCAAAAACAGGATCAGAAAGATGGAGGGAGGCAGGCAGAAAGTTGGGGAAGGCCACCCTAAGACTGCCAGGGTTAACAGTTATGAAGTGGTATACTGATATGAGCCATATGTGAGCATATGGAGATGAGTGACAACAGTGATATTAGACACACACCACATACTGCTGACATTTAATCCACTGTTTAGGAGCATGAGCATTTGCTAAAGTCATTTTAAGTATACTTACCAGGGTCCTGCATCCACCCAGTGTGTGATGCCTGACCAGATGTCACACGCATAGATGTAGCAGAGATCACTACAGGCTTTGTATTTTTGGACATCACAGGGCCTTGAATATGTGTATTTTCAGTTTACATTTTAGCTGATACATGTAATGCACAACATGTCCTTGTTCATTTCACAGGTTTGGGACTGTTTATGGATTCTATGTGATATATCTAAGTTGACTGATCACAGTGTAGGAGTTAGGAGCCTCTCCCGGACATATTTACGTACCAGTTTGTGCTGGTTGTATGGGTTGATGTGCTCCATGATTTTGCCTCCCTGATGGTGCAGGGACCTCTGCTCCAGTGTGTGACTGTACTCTAACTGCATGTGGCAATTAAAGGGAAAGGTCACTAGACTTAACCAAGAAATGTTGAATTTGTGCAACTTGTCACATATGTACACAATTGCATCTACATGCCAACAGTAATGGTAAGTGAATGAGACATCGCCCTGAGTGCGGACGTAAAGATACTACACGTAAATGCCTTTTGTGAATACCAAAAAGCTTAACCGTAGACTTTTGATCTAAGTTCAGACCAAAAGTCAAAGGTTACTTTTGTGAATCTGTTCCAGGGTTTATTACATCAGGCTTGGCCATGCTGGGGGGCGCATAGCCAGGGAGATCTCAACATGCAGGTATCCGGGGATTTCCCATACTGACATGGATTTCCATGATGGTAACTTGGGCAAAGCCACATGAGTCACAGTCTCATTTTGGTCATGCCTGTCTTTGTCTATCATAGGCTTCATCGTGCTCTCTGTGTTACTTTGTCAATTTGCCCCCTATCTTACTCGCATTCTTTTTTATTAACCTGGGTCGGATTTTGTGTGGTCTGGAAGGAAATTTCCAGTTTTTATCTCTACACTAAAATCACACCTAGAGGCGGGAGGGCTGGGAATCCTGCCATAGAAAAATACTACCTTGCTCCATAACTCTAGTGGGTCTAAAGGGCTGACTGGCCATTCGATAGAGAGCAGCCTTGCAAAGGACAGAATCAATGATGATACTCTACAAAGAATTATGTTTCCCACTGAGTGACTATCTATTCAATCATCCATCTTACTGTGGACAGCACTGCATTGCCGGAAACATAGTGGCGCTCTTACTAAACATATAGGGTCTGATTTAGATTTCGGCGAACAGGATGTCCGTCACTGTTGTGACGGAGTAACCCGTCCACTGAGTTCTAAACCCGGCCTGTACCTCCTTAAGCCCCTGCTACCTCATTTCTTGGTCTCCCCACACACAAAGAGGGGGTCATTCCGACCCCGGCGGGCGGCGGGCGGCGGGCAGCGGGCGGCGCCCGCCGGGCGGAAACCGCCAAAAGACCGCACTGCGGTCAAATGACCGCAGGGGTCATTCTAACTTTCCCGCTGGGCCGGCGGGCGATCTCCAAAAGATCGGCCGCCGGCCCAGCGGGAAAGCCCCTGCAAAGAGGAAGCCGGCTCCGAATGGAGCCGGCGGATTTGCAGGGGTGCGACGGGTGCAGTGGCACCCGTCGCGATTTTCAGTGTCTGCAAAGCAGACACTGAAAATCTTTGTGGGGCCCTGGTAGGGGGGCCCACGAAACCCGTTCCCACCAGCCTGGTTCTGGCGGTGAAAACCGCCAGAAACAGGCTGGCGGGAAGGGGGTCGGAATCCCCATGGGGGCGCTGCAAGCAGCGCCGCCATGGAGGATTCTCTGGGCCAGGGGTAAACCGACGGGAAACCGCTGGTTCCCCTTTTCTGACCGCGGCTTTACCGCCGCGGTCAGAATGGCCCAGGAAGCACCGCCAGCCTGTTGGCGGTGCTTCCGCGGGCCCTGGCGGTCATGGACCGCCAGGGTCGGAATGACCCCCAGAATGTCCCTAGGAACACCAGCTCCAAGTGTGGATTGACAGAAGGGTGGGAACGCTTGGGGATTTATTTGGAGATGAGACTCTAATTGACTTCGACACCCTAAGAGAGGATTAAGAAGAGGGGATTCTGACATATTCAAAGCGTCAAAATACTCTGGCTGGAGAAAGATCCTCCTATACCCAAGCAGGGTCTTCACAACGCACAATCTAAGTATATACAAAATAATATTCTTAATAGAGCCTCCTCACATTGTTCGGAATGCTGCGCTGAGGAGCCAACTTTGCTCACATGATATGGTCCTGTGATGTGCTGTCAAACTACTGGGCAAGCACTGTTGCTATTTTAAACCAGCGCACCAAATTCAAAGATCTCTTACACTTGAAGCCTGCATATTAAGCCTCTTCCCACGCCACAAGATAGATGAGCAGTAGGGAAGGTAATGGATCTTACTTCTTGCAAAGCGTAATATCACAATGATTTGAAAAAGTACTTTTTCCCCATCTATTACTAGATAGCTTAATGTATCCCTAAACTTGTTAGAAGCGGAAAGTAAGCACTTGCATAAGGAGGAACGTGCAGGACTTAGATGAGATGCTTGCTTGAAACCTAAAAGGTGAAATCTAAAAACGATGAGCGCCCGCTATAGATTCCCCTGATGATTTACGCCACAAATTGACTACCTTGATTTCTGTTGTATACCTGTCATTGTATACCTTCTAGAATGTCAGGTTGTAATATCGATGAGCGGACTTGAGTAACTGGATTCTAGATGGCATGCTGAGAGCCAGTTGGGTGTTATCTTGTGGTCATTAAGGTGAGGGAGGTAGGTGTGCAATTCTATTATAGTCGTTAGTTGTTTTACTCCTTTGATTGACTTAGTATGTCTCACAAAAAAAGCTAAACTATATGCAGATTGTTGTAAAGGGATGCGTACAATCAGTGGAATACCAACTGATTATTACTGTATAAACATTGCTGGTGCCGATACCTCTGAATGCTGCGATAAGCTAATAAAAATTGTTCTTAAAAAAAGCTTCTAGCTCAAATTTTATTTTCATGAATGGAGCTGCCATGTGTGTTCCCATTCAAAATAATAGTAAACCAGGCCCTTAGTAGGGAATGCCACAGTGACTGCTGGGAAATTTTACAGACCAATTTATGCCCCTGTTTTCTGAACACATCCAAACCTTCTGTGTCTGACTCTGGCAAAAGGATACCTTGATATTTTATTGAAGTTGCTTTCCACATAAGATTTGCCAACGTAACTAAGGTTGCATTGAGGTTGGGAAAGGATTCTGTTACCCTATGTTTTTTTCTGGGGACGTCATCAGTGTATCTACCTTAGCTTTCCTGCTTGTAAATAATAGGACACTTTTGGGCAGTCACTTTTTATGACACTCTAGCGGCGCACAGTGCACACCCATATCTACAAGGCTCCACAAAGCCACTTTGCGTGGCTTTTCATGGCCATGGCCTCATAGATATGATGTAAGACAATGCAGCGCAAGTTGCTACATTGCCTTACACAGTGACCAGGGTGGGGGCGGCGTTCCATGGATTTGCATTCAGCAGCACAGATAGAAAGAGGAAAAGGCCTCCATGGATTGTTTGTGTGCAGGAAGGTGTCTCACCCTGCACAAAAACAAACAATCCTGCCAACAATGCTGACACCCATGCACCATGGTGCAAGGGTGCCTGCGTTGGCGCTAGGCACCAGATGGTGCACTAGCGCTTACTGAAAGGACAGCAGTGCACCATATCTCATAAATACAGTGCATTCCATCTCCTTCAAATTAGCGTAGGGCAGCACAGCAAAAAGACATGCGGCGCTGCCCACGCCAATTCATTGTAAATATGCTCCTTTGTTTCAAATTTATAGTACTGACATTGTCAGTGTCATACCCTTTTTAATTACAGTAATTTTAATTACAATAGATCAGTTCAACACACTACCACCTCCTGAAGTAATCTTTACTTGCTTGAGCAGCTATACTTGGGGAGTCCAATGTACAAAGGGATCAACTTGTATTATCATTTGAGTTAAACCTTAATCGTGTGTGCTGGTCATTTTCAGCATTTTACACTAACTGCCGGATTAGCCCTCAAATCTTTTCAGAATCGCCGCTTATGGGCCACAAGAGGGAGACATTGTTCCATATATCATTGTTTTTGCTTCTCAGTAGTTCAATATATTGGTAACACAAGAGTCCCTTGCGATGGTGACTAACTTTCAAATGTCATTTCGCAGGGTAATTTAGAATCGTGCAAGAGTCAATAGTTCAGAAACATAAAAATTCAATCTCGCTTCATAAAAAAGAGTTGCTGTAGGAAGGACTGACTCAAGGACTGACTCATTATTTTTGCGTTTGAATCAAAATATCGCTTCGGTGGTAAGTGCAGGCAACTCTGTGTCACAGCTCATGAGAGACAGACCAACCAGATGGGAATAACACTAAAAAAAATCACTTTTGAAGTATACTGCCAAATTTTTCCATCAGCTTTACATTACATCATGAAGTAATCTATAATATAGCTTTTGCTTTCTCTCCACAGATAATCAAGGCATTGATGGTAATGTGGTTAAATTGGCAACTGTGCAAGCAGTAAATCCACTTTGCAATCCTGGACTGCCTTTCGATCACATTGGCCTCGATTACGCGTTGAGCAGTATAGAACCCCTGCATGGGATATCACCAGTGGCGACTGCCACTCAACAGGGGTGGCGGGGTGGGGGGTGATAAGGGAGGTGAGGGAAGGGGTGGAAAAAAAGCTTACCTGTGGGGGAGACACATTTGTCTGTCCTCTGTCCTCGTCCTCTTCCTGTTCCCAGCCAATCACAATGCTGCTGTCAACCGTGATTGGTCTGAGCGGTCGGCCTTGCCGCTCCGACTAAGAATGGGAGCCTGGGCATGTTCTCCACTCGGCTGTGCTATACAGCCGGGTAGAGAACATGCAAAGTGCGCATGTCTTTTTGGCCGGCCCAACACTGCCGGCCAAACAGACATGCGCACTTTGTGTGCACATAGCCCTCCTCCAGGCCCCTCCTTCCAGCCCAAACCCTTCTTCCAGGAAAAATAAAATGAAAATAGGATAAAGTTATTATCATTTAGTTTTGCCTTTCCCAAAAATCCAGTGGAGCAATGCTCCTCCGACTCAGCAGAGAAGCCACCCCTGGATATCACTCCGTATAAGAGGCCTGGTATTCCTGCACCTGGAATTTCTGAGTGCGGGAACAACAGCCCCAGTCTTTTCTGTCAGAAAATCCAGACAGTAAAATGGTTTTCAGGGTGGGGTGAAAGTGTAGCCTAGCCCGGGCACCTGCGTGCAATGTGTGGTCCTCTGGTTCCCGGCTTACAGCAACCGTGGATGATGCGGGTCTACCAGCACCTGGTGCAGTGCTGCAGGAATAAATAAATGGAGACTGTGTGAAATTAACTCAGTGTCTGACGTGTGACTGTCGGGCAGCCATGCCTGACACCTGTTATTTGTCACCATGCAGGGCGTGTAGGTGAAACTGTTTGGGGAACATTGTGGGGTGTGTCATCAGATCACCCATCTGCCTAGAGATGGACATTACATTCCTCCTCAACTTGAATTAAACAAGATATCACAAAAACACAATACTTCACAACTGTAAACACCTTATACACATAGCCTTCAGCCCAAACTGGAATTTAAGACTAGACAGTCTTTTAAGTTGGTGGAGGGCTCTGGATTGCTTCTCAGACAGCATCTTGGGCGGCGATCACCTTGGTCTCCGGAGTCCTGTGGAGATGAGACAGGCGTGCGACCCTCATGGAGGCCCCAAAGGATGCAACTAGGGATGTTCCTGCCAGGCCAGGATCCTTGGGGTATCTTACCTGGGCTGGTGCATTGGGAGGTGGGAGCAAGGGGGCTTCATCCTCAGGCACTGGGCAGGTAGACGTTGGGTGTGTGCTTGTGTCATTAAAATCTTCTGTAGCTGGCTTGAAAAATAAGGGGGCCGATTTATTAAAAGTGGCACTGCACCTAGTGCAGTGCCACTTTTCTTACGCCCCTTAGTGCCTCCTAACCCCAACATTTGTACGCCGTATTCAAAATACGGTGCACCATGGTGGCAGTCAGGGGTACTAGCATCATAATTTTTTACGCTAGTCCGGCGATTTGCAGGATTAGCGTCAAAAGTGCTGACGCTAATGCTGCAAAGCACCCAGGGTCCCATTGAAAACAATGGGAGCCTCCCTTTAATGCCTTCTCTTAGAAGGCATTATAAATGCCGATAAAATGATGCACCAAAATCTCTTAGTGCCATTTTTTGGCGCCCCTAGTGCCGGAACGCCCCCCCTTGCATACATTATGCCTGGCACAGGCATAATGTGGGGCAAGGGGTTAAAAAGTGGCGCAATGCAAGCATTGTGCCACTTTGAAATATAGCGCTGCATTTTTGGCCTTTCAACGCCACATTAACGTCATAAAAATGATGCTAATGTGGAGTTGGAATGGTGTTAGGCCCTATTAAATCAGGGCCAGGATATTTTGGATGATCACCTCTTCATGTCGGCTAGCGGTGATCATAGCGCCCCTTAGCCGCATGACAACCCGATGATGGCGCTCGAATGACAGTCTAATGGGCTCATTTACAAGCCCCTCGCGCCACCATAGCATTATTGTTTTGATCCTATGGCAGCACAGAACAGTTCCCCACCCCAAGCCATATTTACAAACTGGCACAATGGTACCATTGCACCAGTTTGTAACATTATAGCTGTGCCAGGTATAATGTGTTCAAGGGGAGAATTCCCCCGCTAGGAGGCCCACAGAAATGGCGCAGTAAAATGTACAAGATTTCATTGTGTCACCCTAACGTCATTTTTAATGCCTGATCAAGGACAGGCGTTAAAGTGATGCTAGGCTGTTTTAAATGGACGTCCCAGAGACTTGCTGGACTAGCGTCCACATTTCTGATGCTAGTCCAGCAAAGCGTCACAGCTGCATCATAAATCCTGATGCAGCTGTGCTAATGAGCGCCATGGTGCGCTTATTGTAAATACATCACTCCCATTGTGTCATTAGGTGGGCGCAGGGCGACGCAAGCAAACTGACTCATCGTGATCAATGCACCAGTTTGTTGTAAATGAGGCCCTAAATTTGCTTCCTGGATGCTGGTCTTTCACAAACACTGTCACCAGGCTGAATGCTGGACTGGTGAGCTCTTCGAGTGGTACTCGCTCAGTCATTGGTGATTTTTCTCCTTTGAAAAGTTCTTGCACCGTTAATTGGCACAGAGTCCATTCCGGGCAATGTGGGATTCTGTCGGTGCTGGAAAATCCAGGTGCTTGCCCTATGGTGGAACGTCAATTCTGTCGATATTCCCTGAGGAGTGTATAGATGGCTTGTTCCATTGGCTGGTGATTAGCAGGGGCAACATATATTTCTTTGTTAAGGGTGCACATGAAACATTCAGCCTCTCTGTTGGCTTGGGACTAGCGTGGAGTCACTTTGAGGTGGTGGATGCCCCCAGACTGTAAGTAGTCTGCAAACTCTTGTCTCTGAAATGGATTTCCATTGTCAGTTTTGAGTTCTTTCAATAGACTATGCGTGGCTATAATTTTCTGTATCCTGGGGCTGACCTCAGTGGCAGCTTGACACTCTAACAGCTCTATTTCTGGGTATTTAGCATAGCCATCAATAAAGATGAGAGTGTAGCACCCATTGGGGAGGCACCCGACATCCAGGCTGGCGCACTCCCAGGGCCAATGGGGGACAGGTTCGGTGAGTATTGTAGTGGATCCTATTTAGTTTTAATGGGAATCAGGAGTTTAGGTAAGCCTTCTGGCTTGCAGGCCTGTGCCCCCGTCACCTAATGACTTTTAACCTACTTAGCTTGCTCTGTTTTAGCACATTTATTTAATTATTTCTTCCAAGATGGCTGCTATGTTTATAGTTGGGAAGATGTTTTAGTTTCACATTATCAATGCCACTCTGTAAAGGCGTCACTATCAGCGTCAAAGATAAATGAGATACGTGGGTATTCACATCATGTACTTTCCCACTTTCGTGTGACAGTAACATAATGTACCTTTTCAGGGAATTGTTTATATATTACTGCCACAAGCATGTCTTCTTATCTATTGTTTGGGAACATACCTGCATCAGGGGTGCTACAAGATCTTTATAAATACATCTCACACAGACAAGATTATCAGAGGGATTCCTACCAGATGCTATCAATGCTATCTATGCTACACGTCGCCTTGATGCAGATCCAACCTTCGTGTCCCCCCAGAGTCTGATCTACAGACCTCTTTCCAAGGTAACAAGGGTTGGGGGGGCTCTTTTCATGGATATGGTACTGGCAGATTAGGTTTAACACACCTAGCTCTCTTTAGGTTAGAGATTAGGGTCATCATGCTAGGGTATTAGAACCTATTTCACATCTATTTCATATTACATGTTATTGCAAGATGGTGGGGGTCTTTGTTTTTACAATTCTGTTTCTTGCATTGTTCATTAAAACTTCACTGCACCTCCTTCATTGTCTGTATGTGATTAATACTTGTGGCTCATGTGAGAAAAGGGTAATCTCCATTTAACTACGACTCCCCTGAGGTGTCCCACTCTGGAGTCCATGCGTAAAGGCTGCCAGAAATCACCTTTTACTGTTTGGGTTTTTGGTGAGCTACTGCTTGTGAGCCGGGAGGGTTGGGCCAGCAGTTATGACTTGTTGTAGGATAGGCCTAGTCACCTACAAACAAAAGTGCTGTCATCCCTAAACCAGCTGTCTTGCCTAGAGCAAGAGTCCAACTACGACATGGCTGTTTGGGCCCTAATTTACAGATCCCCTGAGTATCTCTGTCTCACATACAATAGGTACCCTAAGTACCATTATACGGAGACGCCAGTGGTCTTGGGGATGATCCTCCTCAGCTGAACAGGGAGCACCTAACTAGGCTGTAGGTTTTTAGAGCTCGAACTATTAAAATGACTTTCTCCCCACTTGGTGTTCCATCTCTTTACCCACTAAACAATATAACTAACGCCATTGACATTCCTGAGAATGCCAGACAGGCATTAACACTACACTTAGTAGTGCATGGCCTAACAGAAGAGGGCTGCTTTGTCACATTCATAGTAGAAGATAATGAAGCTTACCAAACAGAAACATTCTACTCTTGGGTCACCTTTCCTCAGGAAGACTATAGATCACTCATATTTCACACATACAGAATTGCAAATGTACCACAAGGGTGCCATGCACACCAGTATCTTGAAATTTCAATTACTTATCAAGGACATCACAACTGGTTTAATGGCACACTACCGCACGTAATACAACCCATGAGATTAGGTCCCTTAGGTAGGGAAGAACAAACGTGGCCCATGTTTGCCACACATACACCTCACTCAGTGAGGTGTATATGTGGCAGCTGATCTGCACAATCTATACATTGATCTAGTAACACTATATAGACGACTTGTTCAGTTCATAATGCGAACTCTGAACACAACACCAATGCGAACAGCACCAACAGCACCTGCTGGATACCATTTGGCTACTACTGGGATTAATCCACAAAAAAACATTATATCATGGGCAAAGTGCCCATGGAACAAGAGAAAATCCCATTCTGGATAGCCCAGAAAACTTATCAGCTGGAAGCTGTGTTTCCACATACGGGGTCACAGGAAAAACAAGGAATTCTCACAATGTGCTTGCCCTTCGGGATGGTTCCCTCAGTGGTTGACTGCGCCACATGGGGTACAGTCTTTGCTGCGATTTATACTACTACACATGGTACCCAGACACTTGCCAATTTACCGGAAGTGTTAAAAAATTCAGAATGAGCAAAGGGCTGCTCCAGCTTTAGACCTGGGGGTGAAATTAATGCATAACTCCTCAATTATTCTCAGCAACATTAATGGGGATGTGGTAGCGTTGGCTATATGCCAGCAGCTCCAAGAGATTCCACACCTGGAACAGGAGAAACAGCTACAGAAAATATTTCTGATACCTATACCAGTATAGGGTAGAATTGTTTGGGAACCAAGCCAAAAAAGCTTGAAATACAGAGTTCCACCCCTAAGGAAAGTGCTAAACAAGCACAGGGGAGATAAACAAAAGCAAATTAAAGAAAGAGAAAGAGAAAGTCGGAGAGCAGATTCTCCACACCCGGAGAACTCCGAAAGGAGATATAATCTCAGAAATAGAGGAAAAAAATAAAAGCTTCTGACAGATATACTGAGTCACGCCCCTCTCGTTCCTTTCAGGATGCACCCGATAGACGTAGCAAGAGCGTGGGCCGGTCAGAGCTACTTCCTGACTACGTGAAACAAAAGAAAGGCTCACCACAAAAAAGAAGATAAGTCCCCACAACAAAAGCCACAGTTTAAAAAAGAAAAAGGAGAGCAGCACTGTCAACAAAAAATGTCGGTAAACTTGAGAACATTGCTGAAGAACAAGATGTCGGCAGTGACACTGTTAGACAACGCAGCAGAAGTCATGATATGTCGCCAGAATCTGATAGATCATCAGGATGCAACAGGAACTAGTGACTTTATGCAGTTGAGACTGCAGGCGGGCGTGTTCTCCCACCCAACAGGGTTTATGATTTAAATATCCAAATTGAGGGAGACATAGATCGCACCATTAGTGTGATACTCTGGAATTAACTTAGTTGTGATATCCTGATGGCCGAGAGGGACTAGCCACCCGAGCACATGGTTGAGCTCCCACATGGAGAAGATGTAATTTTGCCTTCTTTCCCTTATCTTGTTCCATAGGCAGTACAGGAAGCCTTCTATGTCAACTGGGCTCTAGCGCAGGCGCCTGCACTATACTGCAACCATGTGGATTGGGGCAAGGATTCTCCTTGCCAAGTAATACCTGTTAGGTCTACACCCCAGCCTCAGCCACAATATCCTGTTAAATACGAAGCTAAAGCTCCAGTGACGGAGATCCTCACTCAGCTCGAATACCAGGGAGTAATTGAACCCTGTGTCTCTGCAATGAATAATCCGGTATTCCCTGTTGCAAAACCCAACCATTCATACAGAATAGTCTTAGATTACAGACACTTCAACAGTCATACTCGCATATATGCAATACAAAATTCACACAGCACAGCACTAATTAATAACAGAGTGCGTAAAAAACACAAAACAACTTTGGATATCTCCAGTGTTTTTTTCTGCCAAAACTTAGCACACGAATGTCGGGACCCGAGTGTATTCTCATTTGGCTCACAAAAATGCTTCTGTTGTTTGCTCCAAGGCTGCAAGAACAGCCCAGGGATGTTCTCAGCCCGTGTAACATCAATATTGCATGATATTGACCCTGAGGCGTTGTCTTATGTGGATGACATATATCCCACAGATGACGGCCTCAACATTCATCTTGCCTGGGTCGATTGGATCGTTCTAGAATTCGCAGCCCCTGGTTACAAATTAAATTTTAGGAAAACTAAAATAGCCTTTCTCAGTGTAGTTTTCCTGGGATACGAGCTATCAAATGAGGGCAAGAGCCTGGGCCTGCACTTTTTAGAAAAATATGCTCAACTCCATCCACCAAACACTATCAAGAAACTATAGTCCTTACTTGGTTTCTTTAACTTTGGCAGAACATACATTCCTGATCATGCACAATGTATCAAGCCACTCTATGACTTAATACACCCAGATTTTTCCAGCAGACACTAGACAGTAGAACACACACGCATCCTTAGAGGGTTGCGACCGAACACGCTAGAAGCAAAACACTTACAGACACGTGACAACAAAACAAATTTGGTTATCAGAATAATTGCTGGTGCCATCGTAAGGGATGGTTTGATGAGAGGTGTTCAAAGGCTAAGTCTGGGCTAAAAGCAGTAGTAATGTCTGGTTCCCAGGGGGAGATCAAACTAGCTAGGTCTCTATATAAAGAAACCTTGTTCAATGCAAAAAGCGGTGGGAGGATTCCTTGTGGCAGGAATTATTAAATGCCTCTAGAGAGAAGAATAGCAAGCGTTTTTGGGAACTTCTGTCTAAAAGAGAAAATGGAGGTAGGAGTTGCCCTAGCAACCACATACAACCAGAAAGCTGGGTAGAACATTTTTCCACTCTTTATGCCCTACCAGAGGGTCCAACGGACACTAATGTAGTCCATTCCTCATCAATGCTATTGGATTTGAACCCCAGTACGCCCCTCCAAGTGGGGGCCCAGTGTATCCCTAAGGGTCATTTCATTTTTAAAATAGAAGAAACCCTTGAGGCTATAAACAGTCTGAAACTTGGCAAAGCACCCGGACCGGACAAACTTCCTGGAGATCTTTATAAATCGGAACCAAATATCTGGTCCTGGTATATCAATGCCATCTCAAATAGTATAGCTGCAGGGGGACAAATCCCGGGTACATGGAAGGGGGCCGAAATTATACCCATCTATAAAAAAGGAAATGCTAACCTTCCAGCCAATTACAGGCCAATTAGCCTTACAGACAACTTACAAAAGATTTTCGCTAAACAAATTCTAGCTGGGTTGAGGAGCTAACTAGCTGGGTTGAGGAGCACCAAATTCTCTCCCAACTGCAGGCAGGGTTCCGTGCTAAAATTAGCACGGTAGACCAGGTCTTTCGATTGGCTATATTGTATTGGAAATATGTTTTTATTGCCAAGCAATGTCTATATGTAGTATTTATAGACCTGCGATCTGCTTTTGATCTGGTCCCAAGAGCTAATCTGTGGGAAGTGCTGGGCAGATTGGGAGTTCCAGAGGACTTATTACTCCCGCTAAAACGATTACATGAAAATACTTATGCCCAAGTGACGTGGGGTGAAGAAGGCGAACTGACAGAACAGATCCCAATCAGAAGGGGAGTTCGCCAAGGTTGTGTGCTAGCCCCCTTATTATTCACTTTATTTATCAATGAAGTAGTGAAGGCTGTGTCCACATGCCAGAATGACGCTCCCTCCTTGAATACACAAAAAATCCCTATCCTGCTTTTCGCAGACGATTCGCTCCTCATTTCCAAGACACCGATGGGGTTGCAAATCCTTGTTGATCGGTTCAATTTATTTTGTAGCGATCACGGGTTGGAGGTTAACATTAATAAAACAAAACTAATGGTGTTATCCAAAGGGCCTAGTAAAAGATGTTCCATTTCTATTGATGGAGTCCCCTTGAAGGAAGTTAGCTCTATAGACTATCTGAGAGTCAGGCTAACTAGTAAACTATCATGGGAAGAGCAGATCACAAAAAGCGCAGGGTTGTTACAACACAGAGCTTCATCCATACTGCGCTTCAATCAAGGTTCCTTTGCAAAAGCTGTTTCCCCAGCATTAAAGATCTATATATCCAAGGCACAAGATGCAGCTCTGTATGGAGCGGAAGTATGGGGTTTCTCCAACTGCAATAAGATCTCAGTGGGGGAAAACAACTTTGCCGGGGCCTTGATAGCGTGTCCGCGCTCTACACCCCTGCTTACAATATTTTTGGATCTGGGGTTAAGTCGAGCAGCAGATCTAGTTATCTTAAGACCCCTTCTCTATTGGATTAGGCTATGGATTACCCCTGAATTAGGTATATATAAGACCTCATTACTTGATCTATTAAAATGTCAAAATGCTAATACTCTCCCCTGGATTTGTCATGTGTCCCATTGGTTTCGCTTGTTGGGTCTAGGCAATTATTGGGAAAATCCCCACAAACTATAGAGACAGCATACATTTTTTTAAAGTTAACTTATTGGTCTTATGTTGGGACAATAATATAATCTGTAATTCTCGCGGTCATTTAACCAATTCTTTTATTGATCTTAAATGGACTTCAAAGCTTGAACCCTATTTGGACATCATACCGGATCTGCACGGCAAAAGCCTATATGCAAGGTTTCGTTTCGGCTCCTTGCCCATGATGTCATTGATTCATAGGTGGGGGCCGATCAGTCTTCCTGATATATGCCCTGCTTGTGGCAGTACCTCTGAAACCATCGAACACTTTATGTTCTTCTGTCCAGCCTATGCGATTCTGCGATCAAAATGGATTCGCAACACTTGTAGTGCCATGGGATTTAAGAACTGTTCCTTGGCTCTACGGGTGTTAAAAAGTCATAATTCAGTCGATGTAATTCTTCCAGTGAGCAAGTATTTAGTGACAGCCTGGCGCATACGCTGCCATCTCCAAAAAGTAACCTAAGGTTATTATCCTTTTTAGAGTTTTATGTGTAATTTGAGTTTTTTATTGTTTTAATGATTTCAAACTAATTTATAGATGTGTAGATGTTGTATTTTAACAAAAATGATTATTTATCATTGTAACCTTTGCTAGTTTGTTTTATGTTGCTTTTATGGTCAATTGATCGAATAAAGCTGTTTATTATTATTAATTGCTGGTGCCATTGGGTTTACTTATGTCACCTTTAACGAAGGCGACACAGTGCCCACAGCATATAAATCACATTTATATTCCAATGCAGAACAACGCTTTGCACACACAGAAGAAATTCTAACTGCTGTACAGATGGCTGTCATCAAGGAGAGACCACTTGCCCAAGGGAAATGCATTATTTTCGGTACCACAGCGCCAGCCTTAGGGGCCGTCACCAAAGCTAGTGTTCCTAGCGGTAAAGCATTACATCCATGTTGGATTCAATGGGTAACCTCCCTGACTGCCACCGATGTTGATTACATTTTCAATCCAAAACTTCAGACACAAGAATTTCTCCAGTATGAACCGGAGTACCCCGCACCTCTAGACATTTTGCCGCTTGACAGATACCATACTGTCATTTATACTGATGGTTCAGCACATCCAGCTGTAGGTACCAAACATCAATACTAAGCCGCTTGCCCAGCCATGAGCGGAATGATGAAGGATGGTGTATTCTACCCTCACAGTACCTACACACAGACCCTGAGGGACTGCACAGCTCAGCTGGCTGAACTTAAATACCTTATCTTAGCCCTAGAACATATAAATCCAGGACAACTCACTTTGATTGTCTGTGGTTCATACTACTGTGTCCAGTCCTACAATGATTATCTTAATCATTGGCAACTGAATGGGTTCAGAGACTCAAAAGGGAACACCATCAAACACAGAACTCTGTGGGGGAGGGTGGCTGATCTGAAGGATAAGCTACTGAGTGCTCATGTAGTCCAAACATTGGGCCATTAACGTGTAGGAGTACAGGGTATTGGCAACACTTTAGCTGATGAAGCAGCCAAATCAGCAGTAGCTACGGCTTCTGTTGCTGCAGTGACTCGTTTGCAGACAAGACTTGATAATGAATTATTGGCTGCTGTGAAAGCTTCAGCTGAAGCAAGCCTGTCCCAAAAGCATACCCTACAAAATACTCATACCATGTCAGTGTAGAGAATGTTGCTTATGCAAGACTTCCTGGGGTTGGAGATCTGGTGATCCCCAAGCAAGACCAGAGATTAGGGCCCGTATTTATACTTTTTTTGCGCCGCATTTGCGTCGTTTTTTGACGCAAAAACGGCGCAAACTTGCAAAATGCCAATGTATTTTGTAGGTTTGCGCCGTTTTGCGTCAAAAAGCGGCGCAAATGCGGCGCTAAAAAAAGTATAAATACGGGCCTAGATCTAATCAAAGCAGCACATGAGGGTTTTGCCTCTGCACATGCTGGTGTTGCAGCTACAATAACACTCTTACAGAAACGCTTCTGGTGGCCAGGTCTATACAAACATACTAAGCAATATGTACTTTGCTGTGACATTTGCCAGCAAATCAAGGGCTCCAACACCAAACGCCCACCGCAGACAGCTAGAGTATTCGTTTCTGGCTACAGCTGGCTTCATCACCTATATGGGGTCCAGAGAGCACTGAATAATCTGCCAAGAAGGTCCTTGGGAGGACGCACTCCTTATGTGGTTCTTTTTGGGATACCTATGTATGTCCCAGATCTAGATGGTCCTTGTTTGGTGGCAGCAGACACACCTTTTGACATATATGAACGTCTCACTGTCTTACAGGAGGTTCAGCAATTTTGTGATGATAAGTCATCCGCCAGTGCTGCCACCTTAGCTATAAGGGGTTAGTCAACAACTTCTATTTTTCGGCCCATCCTACATAGCACTGGTCCAAGTCCTAGGAATACAAGGTACCCGAACTGTCATCTTACCACCTCTGCCTGGTTCCAAAGCAAACAGATTTGTCTCCATTGACAACATCAAACTCCACCATGTGGCCGATCCTGCACAGTAGACCCAGAGGTCCCCTGGGTAGTTCGGTCCCCTCTAACTACCCAACAAGACATACCTCTTCGAAGAAGAAACAATAACCCTTCTGACTACACCAGCATGTACAACAATGCTACGAATGCCTCTTTGAGCATGGGGAGGGTGGAAAATGAGCTTTTGCTGATTCCTGTTACCACGTCTATGACAACACCTGACCAAGATGTGGCTTTCTTCTACTCCAACACAACACAAACTGACAACATCTTCTATTATGAGCCTCCACGCGAAGTGGATTCATTTACTATTAATGCACCGGCTCCTGTGTTTGCAGTGACTGCTTCTGGTTATTTCATTGACCTTGATGACTACTGTGACTTCATCTGCACCTGCAACTGAAAGTGTTTCAAAGACACGTAAGCTGTACATATGGCTAAAAAATAACTATTTAATTTATCCATGGAACTATCTGTGGATATTTTTGCCATTGCTTGCATTTCTATTGTGGATTGGTTTAATGTCTGTTTTCTTTCTCCTTATAAATGGTCATTATCTTCCTGAATGCTCTTCTGTCGAGCCAGTGGATGAAGTCTTAACTCCATATCTTTCCTCACAGAAGGTCTGAAGAGACTTGTCCCTTGTGAACATTTCAGCAGTACCATTTCCTGATGGATTGTGTGGGATAAAGTTCCATTTGGTACATAAGGACCGACTAAGGTCACTCAAATTCCATACGTCTTTAAAATGTTAATGACTGATGTAATTACACCTGGTGTTGTTTCTGATGACTGGGATGTTCAAACAGTTGATTCCATGTTAGCTGAATTGAAGGATTGTACTGTATTTGAAAGTGATGATGTGTATATCAACACAAAGAATTATGGGGAAATGTTCTGTTGTAACAATTGGGGACATTACTACCTGCACCATGCAACTAGACAGAGAAGAGTAGTTAATTGCACACAGGGGGAACACTGTTCAACTTCGCCTGTGGGGAGCCCAAAACATTATTCGGATAAATTCACACATTTTTCTGGGCATGACATTAAGAATGCAGAGGTGTACTATTTCAAGTTAGCACCTTCTCAAATTAGGAAAGATTCCTTTGTTTCCCGACTTGCAGTTAAAGGCTACGAATACTAGAAGAACACTATTGATGTAAAGAGTGTATGGGGAACACAAGATTGGCAAATTCAGGGTTGGGAAGCTTTATTTAGAGCATGCCCTGTTCCTGTTCAAATGATCTCTATGAATGACACAATTCAACAGACATCCTGTCTAGGGTTAGCAAAAGTAAAGGAAATGAATGCGACCAGTATCCCCACACCAGCGAAATTCACCAATTTGCAGTCCTTCCTAAACATCACTAAGGAAAAATTAGATGCAAAGGTTCAGGCTGGTACCTATAATTCTTCACTTTCCAGCCCGGGCGGGTGGTATTTTGGCAAATAGACACGAATGGGTGCTAGGCACGTATTGTGAATTCCTCGGTGGGAGGAGGTTTTCGAAATTAGCCAGCTGGACCCTCGCTTTGTCTCGGTTCAACACTTGGGTATAGTATACAATATGGGTAAACTGTGCTAACAGTGGTTACAGACTAACACATTAGTAGCAGTTAAAGAACATCTTAATACTCTTTCTGAAGAAACAGACTTGCAGGACTTCTTGTTAGGTCCGAGAAAGCCTCGCTCTAAAACATTAATCTATGTCATATACAATGAGATCTGGAAGCTTTCTCAAATGGAAACAGCTGTGTGTTTAAGGCAGATAGATAAGGAAAATTTGGAAAAGGCTTTAGCTGTTGTCGATAATGGCATTGTTAGACCTGACAGCCTTAGGGTGGTCACCCATAACTTTTTTTCTGCCTCCCTCCACTTTTTGGACACTGTTTTTGCTGGTTTTAGGACTCTGCACACTTTACCACTGCTAACCAGTGCTAAAGTGCATATGCTCTCTCCCTTAAAACATGGTGACATTGGATCATACCCAATTGGCTTATTTAATTTACTTATAAGTCCCTAGTAAAGTGCACTATAAGTGCCCAGGGCCTGTAGATTGAATGCTACTAGTGGGCCTGCAGAACTGATTGTGCAACCTACATAAGTAGCCCCTTAACCATGTCTCAGGCCTGACATGGCAAGACCTGTGTGTGCAGTTTCACTGCCACTTCGACTTGTCATTTAAAAGTACTTGCCAAAACGTAAACTCCCCTCTTTCTACATTTAAGTCACCACTAAGGTAGGCCCTAGGTAACCCATAGGGCAGGGTGCTATGTAGGTAAAAGGCATGACATGTACCTGTGTAGTTTATATGTCCTGGTAGTGTAAAACTCCTAAATTCGTTTTCACTGCTGTGAGGCCTGCTCTTTTCATAGGCTAACATTAGGGCTACCCTCATATACTGTTTGAGTGGTAGATTCTGATCTGAAAGGAGTAACAAGGTCATATTTAGTATGGCCAGAATGGTACTACAAAATCCTGCTGACTGGTGAAGTTGGATTTAATATTACTGTTTAAGAAATGCCACTTTTAGAAAGTGAGCAACTCTCTGCACATAAATCCTTCTGTGTCTTACAATCCACATGTGGTTGGGTTAGTTGACAGCTCCCTTGTGCATTTCACTCAGACAACCCCAAACACAGGATGCTCAGTCACACCTGCACACATATGCATACTGAATGGGCCTTCCTGGGCTGGGAGGGTGGAGGGCCTGACAATTACATGTCAAAGGACAGTGGCCTGGCCTCACACAACGGACTGCCACACCCCCTACTGGGACCCTGGCAGACAGATACAACTGAAAGGGGACCTTGTGCACTTCTAAGCCACTCTTTGAAGTCTCCCCCCCTCTTCAAAGGCACAGTTGGGTATTTAAGCAGGGCCTCTGACCCTACCATCTCAGACACTTCTGCACAAGATACTACTGGTGAAGAATCTCTGAACCAGAACCTGCAACCTGCCAAGAGGAACTGCCTGGCTGCCCAAAGGACTCACCAGACTGCTTTTCTGCAAAGGACTGCTGCCCTGCTGTTGCCCTGCTGCCTGCTGCCCTCTGGCTCTGCTGATAAGTGCTCTCCAAGGGCTTGGATAGAGGCATTCCTCCTATTCCTTGAAGTCTCAGGGCCAAAAAGACGTCTGCCATGCGACAGAAATTTCCCCACATAGCCCACCAGATTGACGCAGCTCCTGTGACTTCCTCCTGCATGCCCAAGATTTCTCTGCATCGTCCCCAGGTCGTCTAAATACTCCTCAACCCGAAGAGGATCAAAGTCTGCGTACCGGAAATCGACGCAAGGCCCTTGCTGCGTGAAAAATATTGACGCATCGTCTGTTTGCACCCGGAGAAACCGACGCACACCTCCCCGTTTTTCATGCATCTCCTCCTCTGCGGTCCCTTGCGGATAATTTAGGCGCAAACCAGGTACTTGTGCTTGCAAGAGACACTTATTGCTTTTAAGACCTTAAGACTCTTTTTATCATTCTCTAACATGATATTTCAATGTGTACTTATCAAATGTATAATTCTATATTTTTTTAAACCTGTGTGGTGTATTTTTGTAGTGTTTGTACTGTTATCGCATTATTTATTGCACAAATACTTTACACGTTGCCTTCTAAGTTAAGCCTGACTGCTCAGTGCCAAGCTACCAGAGGGTTGGTACAGGATAATTTGGATTGTGTGTGACTTACCCTGACTAGAGAGAGGATCCTTGCTTGGACAGGGGGTAACTTGACGTCCAACCAAAGACTCCATTTCTAACATTGGTGATCAGCGGTGTTATAGGATGTGTATTTGTGCAGTGACATGCAATAACTATGTGTACACTACCTACCCACAGTTGAAGGTCAACTTGATTTTCTTAATCTTTTTCTGCAATTTCCTTTTCTGCCTGTTATTTTTTAACTAAATCCTCATTCAACATGTTTCTGGCTGGGTCTTAAGCAGGAGCTGAAGATTTTGACCTAGCCAAGCTGGAGATATGCACTGTTAACCAGCTGAAGAGGTTCTACAAGGGGATGGGAGTACCTACCCGGGGAGTCTCCAGAAAGGAGGAATACCAAAAGGCACTGAGGGCCTGGGCAGAAGCCCATTCCGATGAGAATGTTGAGGAGGAGGGTCCAGAGTATGGCCCCTCAGAGGATTTTTTGCCAGTAGTGGGGGATGTTAACCCTGGAATTGCGCCCCCTAGTAAACCAGGGAGCAGTGTCTCTAGCCATGGCCTGACCATAGAGAAAAGGAGGGAGGAGAGAGAATTTAACTACAAATGGCAAAGTTAAACATGGAGGAAGAGGAGAGGAAAGCAGAGAGAGAGGCTGAGAGAGCCTTGGCTGAAAATAAACTTTGGTTGGCTCATGAACTGAGTCTCAAGGAGCTGGATATCAAGAAGAGGCAGCCTGAGTCCAGCAGTGATGGTGGCAGATACGTGCAGGACTTGCTGGGGAAAGGAAGGTCCGTATACCCAAAAATGTAGTGCCAAGTTATGTGGTGGGAGATGACATTGATAATTGGTTTGTTGCTTATGAAGTTGCACTAAGGGCTCATGGGGTTTCTGAACAGCAATGGGGGGCAGTCTTGTTGTGGTATGTACCAGTAGTGGGGAGGGACACACTTCTTACACTGGATGCAAAAGATCAAAACATATATGCCCCCATGAAAACCACTTTACTTGCCAAGTTTGGGCTGGCTCCTGAGAAATACCGTCAGAGGTCCAGGGACAGCACAAAACTCTCCACACAAACTTCGGTAGACTCTTTTGATTTTTCCAGTAAGGCACTGAATCGATGGGTGCGGGACAGCAAAGTAAATGATTACACAGGGTTATATAATTTGATTCTGAGAGAGCATGTGCTCAGTGTTGGACCTGGCCCTCTTTGCAGAGTCACCCCCAAACCTTTTGCCTCCTTCCTCCTATTTTTCCTGACTTGTTTTTGTTGGCTTTTGAACTCTGAGCACTTTACCACTGCTAACCAGTGCTAAAGTGCATATGCTCTCTGTGTAAATTGTACTGTTAATTGGTTTATCAATGATTGGCATATTTGTATAGTCCCTATTAAAGTGCACTAGAGGTGCCCAGGGCCTGTAAATCAAATGCTACTAGTGGGCCTGCAGCACTGGTTGTGCAATCCACATAAGTAGCCCTGTAATCATGTCTCAGACAAGACACTGCAGTATCTGTGTGTGCAGTTTTAAACTGTAAATTCGACTTGGCAAGTGTACCCACTTGCCAGGCCTAACCCTTCCCTTTTCCTACATATAAGACACCCCTAAGGTAGTCCCTAGTTAGCCCCATGGGCAGGGTGCAGTGTATTGGTTAAGGTCGAACATATACAACGGCCCTCATTACAACCCTGGCGGTAAATCCCGATTACCGCCGTGCAGAAGACCGCCAACATACCGCTGCGGCTGCGGAATTCCGCTACAGGTATTACGACCACAGCCCGGAACCCGCCACAATCCAGACATCCACACAAGTCCTCTACAACAAAGGTCAGTGATAAACTGGCGATAACAAAACCGACACCGTCACGCCAACAAGAATACGCCCACACTATCACGACCCACGAATCAACGCGGCAGTCTTTCAACCATGGTAATCCATTGGCGGTACACACCGCTGCGCTCAAAATACACACACATATACAAAATACAACCACATTGGACAATTCGAAATACACATACCTGATACACATACACACACCACACCCACGCACCCAATCCAATATAAAGCACACACCCACATCACCCACAAACCCTTACTACCAGAAATTTGAAAGCAGGCCAGAGAGAGACACTACCTAAAACAACACCAGCATCCACAGACACACAACACCATCACTTACACCACATCATGGCACCTCAACGACACCCCAGGTTTTCTGAGGAGGAGCTCAGGGTCATGGCGGAGGAAATCGTTCGGGTAGAGCCACAACTATTATACAGGTGCAGCAGACCTCCATTGCAAGGAAGATGGAGCTATGGCGCAGAATTGTCGACAGGGTCAATGCAGTGGGACAGCATCCAAGAACTAGGAATGACATCAGAAAGAGGTGGAACGGCCTACGGGGAAAGTGCGTTCTGTGGTCTCCAGACACCAGATTGCTGTACAGAGGACTGGCGGTGGACCCTCACCTTCTCCCCCACAACTAATAACATAGGAGGAGCAAGTCTAGGCAATACTGCATCCTGAGGGCCTCGCAGGAGTAGCAGGAGGACTGGACTCTGGTAAGGAAAATCTTTACTACCTTATCCCCCCACCCCACCTGCATGCCATCACATACTCCCAACCTTACCCTCACACCCATCAACCCAACAACCCACAGATACCCCACCAACACAACCCACACATCCCAAAACCAAGCCCTGCATGTAACACCAATGCATGGACACCCATCACCCAAGCCTGTCCAGTAACGAGACTCACTCATGCCCCAAAATCACCAATCACACAAGGACCAAGCCAATAATGCAAGCACTGGAGTAGAGGGTCAACCACCCATTGCACACGATGGCACACACAGATACAATAATTATGCATTTACACCCCAACAGGACCCATACCCAACGTCACCGGACTGGAGGTGCCAGACATATCCAGTCCCCCCACAGAAGAGGCTCACAGTGATGACAGCAGCTCTGCACGCCTGGATCAAGATGACCAGCCCGGCCCATCTGGGACCTCGGGACAGTCGGTTCCGCTGACACTGTCACAAGCCACCACAGAGCCTCCCCCTCAGGAAACACCAGCACAGCACCCACCCAGCTGGCCCATCCCTCTGTCCCCAGGACACGTCAATCAGCAGTGTGTCCACCAATACAGGGAACCCAGGCAAACCCACCAACCCAAGAAAATCATGGACCTGGGGGCAGTGGCAGTGGGCACACGGTTCAGGGGACAGAGGCACAGGATAACAGGGAAACTGGGAGGACTGCTGTGCGACAGGGGGAGGACAGGCCCAGGGAACTCACTCTCCACGAGGCACTCTCCAACATCATGGGAGCTTACCAACATTCCCAGGAGACGATGGCAATGGTACTGGCCAAGTTTCAGGAAACCCAGCGGCTGCAGGAGGAACACTACCTTGGGAACAGGGAGGACTTGAAGACCATTAACTCCACCCTGGTGACCATTGCAGGGATGCTGGCAGACCTTGTCAACACCAGGAGGGACACAGTGGCACAACAAGGGGCCCCTGACACTAGCCTGAAAGATGAACAGCCCTACCCCTCCGCCGGCGCTAGTGGACAGGAGGCACCGCAATAGGAACAACAGGACACCAGATCCCCACCCCTGCAGATGGAGAACCACCCCGCAAACGGTCCCTGCGATCCAGGAACAAGACAGAGAACATTGCCAAGACCCCCGCCAGGAAATGAGACCCCCCTGAATGTAACCCTTCTGTCCCACTATGTCACACCTGTCCATCCTTAAACTGCCATTGCTCCACTTCTTATGCCCCTTTGGACAATGCACATGTGAAACAAATAGACTGGACTCTGCCATGGACATTCCTCCACCATCATCTCAGCCCATTTTGCAACCCCCTCCAAGTATTAGCACAGGAATAAACACACTTCAATCACAAAACAATCTGGAGTCAGTCTGTGCTTTCACAAATGTGTAATTGCAATAACTATGGAATATAGCAATGTCAATGTACTTGTTCACATACCAATATAACACAGCTGTAGGCCAGCAGTAAACATAGCAGAGGGCACAAAGTGGAACCCAGATCTGTGAAATGGAAAGTCAAAGTGACAAGTCAGGGTCCATACACTAAATGAAAATGACAGACTTATGCTAGTTCCAACAATAGAATGAGATGTGGGAAGCAGTGACATCTTTTTACCTGTGTCTCACTGGAAGTATTGCATGATGATGTTGTTTCTGTTGTCGATATCCTCTTCTTCTGCCTCCCCTTCTTCACTGTCCACAGGCTCCACAGCTGCCACAAGACCACCATCTAGCCCATCCTCCTGCAGAAAAGGCACCTGGCATCGCAAAGCCAGGTTGTGCAGCATACAGCAGGCCACGATTATCTGGCACACCTTCTTCGGTGAGTAGTATAGGGAGCCACCTGTCAGATGGAGGCACCGGAATCTGGCCTTTAGGAGGCCGAAGGTGCGTTCGATCACCCTCCTAGTTCACCCATGTGCCTCATTGTAGCGTTCCTCTGCCCTTGTCCTGGGATTCCTCACTGGGGTCAGTAGCCATGACAGTTTGGGTTAACCAGAGTCACCTGCAAATGTCGAGGGACAACTGTTAGACAAACACTAACCCTTAGGGACAGCCCCATACCCAGACAGCAAATTAAACTGTGTGGGGACTTTAGGCTCACCTATTAGCCACACACGGTGCCTCTGGAGTTGCCCCATCACATAAGGGATGCTGCTATTCCTCAAAATGTAAGCATCATGGACTGAGCCAGGATACTTGGCATTCACATGGGAGATGTACTGGTCTTCCAAACACATCATCTGTACATTCATAGAATGGTATGTCTTACGGTTTCTGTACACCTGTTCATTTCTGCGGGGGGTACAAATGCCACATATGTACCATCAATGGCACCAATGATGTTGGGGATATGTCCCAGAGCATAAAAGTCACCTTTCACTGTGGGCAAATCCTCCACCTGAGGGAACACAATGTAGCTGCGCATGAGTTTCAGCAGGGCAGACAACACTCTGGACAACACGTTAGAGAACATTGGCTGGGACATCCCTGATGCCATGGCCACTGTTGTTTGAAAAGACCCACTGGCCAGGAAATGGAGTACAGACAGGTCCTGCACTAAATGGGGGAATTCCTGTGGGATGGCGGATAGCTGACATCAGGTGCAGCTCCAACTCGGCACACAGTTCCTGGATTGTTGCACAATCAAGTCTGTATGTGAGTAGGATGTGTCTCTCTTCCATTGTCGACAGGTCCACCAGGGGTCTGTACACCAGAGGATGCAGCCATCTCATCACCTGCCCCAACGGACGTGCCCTATGGAGGAGAACAGTGAGCAGAGAGTCATCCAACACTGAGGTATTACAATGTGTTATTTTCAGAAACTTTATTAATCCGCAATGTGCCAGTATCTGTCTATATTACCGGCCTAGATAGGTGTGACGCAGTTAACATCCATCCCATGTGGCCTCCTGAAATGGCGGCTGCCTGACCTGTAAGGTGGGACAAGGGGATATGAGGTAACTGCGCTGGCGTTGTACACCGTTGCGGTGTGCGGTCAAACACCGCGGTGCAATTCTGCATTGGTTAACATTGGCCCCTATGGGTCCCAGGAGCCAATGATGATGTACGCCGGTGGTGACGGTACGCACCGCCGCAGACGTGACCGCCATTTTTTCTCTGTTCCCTCACTTGATACATGACCTTTAACAGGAGAGGACCTACACTGCAAGTGCTGCTGTGACCTTAGTCTGGAAGCGATGATGGCTCATGTGTCTGGGGAAAGGGCCCCTACCTTCACTTCGGAGGAGTTGGAGAAACTAGTGGATAGGGTCATCCCCCAGTACACGCAACTGTACGGCCCTCCAGACAAACAGGTGAGTACACTGTGAGCATGCTGCATTGGCAATGCCTGTTTTGAGTGTTGTGGATGGAAGATACATAGGGGGGCTGAGGCCTGCTTGTGCACATGGTGAGTGTATGTGCGTCAGGGCAAGGGTGGGAACTGGGGGGCAATGAGTATGACGGTCCGGACGGGTAAGAAATTTCCTTTCCCCCTGTACCATTCCTCTAGGTCAGCGCCCACCAGAAGAAGGGTATTTGGCGTGCCATAGCCAAGGACGTCCGGACCCTGGGGGTCTACCACAGACGGAGCACCCACTGCCAGAAAAGATGGGAGGACCTGCGCCGCTGGAGCAAGAAGACAGCGGAGGCCCAGCTGGGGATGGCCTCCCAACATGGGAGGGGTGCCCGTCGCACCATGACCCCCCTGATGTTCCGGATCCTGGCGGTGGCCTATCCGTAGTTGGATGGGCGCTTGAGGGCATCACAGCAGCCACAAGGGGGTGAGTACACTCTCATTCAGCTGACTCTGCGCGCATTACAAGGTGTCTGGGTGGGGGAGGTGGGCAGTGGGTTCCCCTAGGCCAGGGCGAACTTGGTAGGCAATGTCCCTTGTGAGGCAGGCTATGTGGCACCCCAACCCAACCAGCCTTCTACACCTAGTCAGGCTCCTGTGACTTCCAGGTGTCCAGCAATTAGTCTTAGGCCTCGTACCCCATGGTCAGCTGAAATTTCTAGGAACTGTCAGTGCATGGCGTAGTGCAGAGGGGTGCTCCATGTGTGTTGTGTCCACCAACAGTAGTGGTGTTGCATGCACTGAACATGTCTTTCTTCTGTCTTTCCCCCCCTTTTTGTGGTCTCCCTGTTCTTGTGTGCGATAACATCATAAGGCGGAGGAGCATTGGCACGGGAGCAGGATGGAGCTGCAACCCACTTGGCCCTGGAGGGTGAAACAACGGAGTCTGAAGCCACCAGTGGGACGGAGGGCGAGGGGAGCTCCACGGCGGGGACAGGAGCAGACAGCAGTGACAGCGACTCCTCCTCTGATGGGAGCTCCCTTGCGGTGGCGGGCAACACTGTGCCCACCGCATCAACAGGTATAGCTGACACCCCCCCACCAGCACCGCCCTCCCAGCAGCCCCTCAGCGTGTGTCCTGTGCCCACTCACCCAGGAGGGTGGGCATCTCCTTCGCCCCAGGCACCTCAGGCCCTGCCCTAGTCAGCCCTGCTGCCCTCAGTGAGGAGGCTATTGACCTCCTGAGATCCCTCACTGTTGGGAAATCTACCATTGTAAATGCCATCCAGGGTGTAGAGAGGCATTTGCAACAAACAAATGCATACCTGGAGGGCATTCATTCTGGGCAGGCAGCCCAACAGAGAGCATTTCAGGCTCTGGCCTCAGAACTGATGGCAGCCATTGTCCCTGTGTCCGGCCTCCACCCTCCAACTTCCTCCACCCAGACCCAATCCCCTGTACCTCAGCCTATTCCAAGCACACCATCAGACTAGCATGCACCTTCATGAACACACAAGAGTGGGCATGACAAACATAAGCACCACACATCCCACAGGCACTCACACAAGCACCATCCCCATGCAGACACAGCAACATCCACTGCCTCAACTGTGTCCCCCTCCTCCACGTCCTCCTCCTCCCTCCCTCCCTGTCTCGTCTCCACTCACACCTGTATGCACTACATCCTCAGCCACTGCCTCCATCACCAGCACGCCTATCACCACACACTGCTCACGTGTACTCACCACCCCCACTACCATTCACACATCCCCAGTGTCCTCTCCCAATGTATCAGTGAGCCCTCCGCCTAAAGAACACAAACACAGGCACACACCCACCCAACAGCCATCCACCTCACAACAGCCTCCCGCCCATGCACCTTCACCCAAATTCAGCAGATGTACACCTCCTACAACCACTACCTCTACCTCCATTCCCAAACCCCCTACATCTTCCCGTCCCAGATGTCTAAAAAACGTTTCCTGGCAAACCTTGACCTCTTATCTTCACCCCCGTCCTTCCCCTAGGGCCAGGCTTTCCAGATCCCAGCCCAGCACCTCAGCCACCAAATCCCCAGGCACAGTGGTGCCAGCAACTGCGGGGTCATCAGGTGCGTCACACATCAGGGCTGCCAGTGTGCCACGTAGTGAGGGCAAGGACATCCCACCACCTGCCAAGGTGAAAAAGGTGCCCACATCCCGGAGAGAGAAGCAGAAATTACCAGCCACCAAGAGCTCAGCAAAAAACAAAGGGGATAGTGAAGAGATAACTGCAGCACCATCAAAGCTGGGGAAAGGCCAAAAGCTGAAGAGCAGGAGAGGGCATGGTGGCACTGACTGAGGGACCAGTGTCACACTTTCTGTCCACGACCATGCCAACCTGTACGGCAGCGAACACCGCTAGCTGCCCCGCCACCACAACCGCCACCAGCACCGCCACCTGCACCGCCACCCTCACTGCCCAGCACGTCTACAGCCTCAACGACAGTCCCCAGTGGGCAGCCGTCCGAGGCTGCAGGAGACGTCCTGCTGTGTCCCTCTGCAGGTGCTGACCCATGCACCGCCGCCAGCACTGCCGCCAGCACCGCCGCAACAGATACTGCCGCAATACCGCCACGACAGACACCGCCGCAAGCACCACCACCTGCACCGCCCCCGGCACGTCTACAGCCTCAGCGACAGTCCCCAGCCTCTTCCCCATTGGGCAGCCATCCGAGGCTGCAGGAGACGTCCTACTGTGTCCCTCTGCAGGTGCTGACCCATGCCGCACGCACAGCCACCGGCCCGCTGCATCCTTGGACACAGGCACCACCGCTGACATGGCTACCATCTCCAGTGGTCAGTCATCTGAGGCTGGAGGAGAGTTCCTGGACCCTGGGTAGCTTCCATGAAGCATTTCTTCCATCACTGTTGGCACGTGCAGGTGCAAGGCGCAGCCGCAGCAGTGTGGGGTATGTCGCTGCCTCCATGGCATATCATGCTACCTGAACCTCGCAAATCTCGTGGCACGCATACCCAGGTGAGGGAATTGTACCTGCCACACTGCACGTGGAGCACTCTGGGCACCAGGCCCCCTCCAGAACCAGTGGAGAAAGGCATCAACTACCTCAGTCCTTGGCAGGATGAAGCACTCTGGGCACAAAGACCCCTCGAGAACCAGTGGAGACTGTTATCCACTTGAGAGACTGTGGCTTTGCACTTCCCAGGATAAAGAAGTGGGCAAACCACCCACTGGAGAGACTTGAGAGACTGTGGCTTTGCACTCCCCAGGATAAAGCAGTGGGCAAACCACCCACTGGAGAGACTGTGGCTTTGCACTCCCCAGGATAAAGCAGTGGGCAAACCACCCCCTGGAGAGACTTGAGAAACTGTGGCTTTGCACTCCCCAGGATACATCAATGGGCATGGAACCCCCTCGTGCAGCAGAGGCGTCATGCGTTCATCAGGCTGAGGTGCCCCCCTCCCCTGAGGTGCCTGTATATTTTCGATTTCATGCCCCAGCAGTGTTCTCTCCGTTTCCAGTCAGGTATCATGTGTGGGCCTCGCCCATGCATTTTGGGCCCAGTGGTCCACAGACAATGATGAGTACACTATCCGGACTTGTGTAGTTGGTGTACATATTTGTATATACTGAATTTGGAGTTTTGACTAATTAATTTTTAATGATTACAATTGTTACAATCATTTCCTTTTGTCCTTGCGTTCTTCCAGGGGGTGGGGGGTGTAAATGTAATGTTGCTGCATGTATTTGTGTGTATGTTGTTGTGTGTGAGGGTGGGTGTGTTGCGTGTGTGTGTCACTCTCTTTCCTCCCCCCTCCCACCTCCCCTGTGTTGTAGGTGCAGTACTCACCGTGGTCGCCGCCTCCGCCGTTTGTACTGCTGGTAGAAGAGGAGGTAAGGCAACATGGGCAGTACGTGTAGTTCGGGCTCCATGGCGTCCTGGTTCCTCATTGGGTGTCGACAGGTGAGTGTTTTCCCTTCTGTGTACTGTATCTGCCGTGCTTTAGATAGCGTTGGTTCCGCCACGGAAAAGGTGGCGGATAGGCCTCTTGTAATACAGGGGGCGGTACTTTGACTCCTGCCTGTCTGTTGGCGGTGTCCGCCGCGCTGTTTGTTACTACCGCCGTGGCGGTCAGAGTGTTAAAGTGGCTGTCTACATTGGCGGTTTCTGCCACGGTCGTAATCCCATTTTTTTTTCCACCGGCCTGTTGCCGGTATTACCGCTGCTTTAACACTGACCGACAGGGTTGTAATGAGGGCCAAAGTGTTTTATTTGTCCTGAAAGTGAAATACTGCCAAATTTGGTTTTCATTGTTGCAAGGCCTATCTCTCTCATAGGTTAACCTGGGGGCTGCCCTTAAACATGATTAAGCGTAGCTTCCCTTTGGGAGCAGATAGACATGTGGAGTTTGGGACCTCTGAACTAACAATTTAAAAATACATCTTTTAGTAAAGTTGGTTTTAAGATTGTGTGTTTGAAAATGCCACTTTTAGAAAGTGGGCATTTTCTTGCTTGAACCATTTTTGTGACTCTGCCTGATTGTAGATTCCCTGTCTGGGTTAGTTTGACAGTTGGGCTGTTTGCACCTCTCTCCAGACAGTGACACAAAGGGGGCTGGGTTGTAGCCTGCATATTCCAATGAGCCATCTGTGCTAGAAGGGAGGTGAGGAGTGGTCACTCGCACCTGAAAGGGCTGGGCCTGCTCTCACTCAATGTAGACTCCAACCCCCTGGTGTGTGTCTGAGGCCTTGCCTGGGCAAGGCAGGATTTCACAATCAAGTGACACTTTCCTTTGAAGTAATCCTACTTCAAAGGCCAAAATGGGTATAAGAAGAGCACCCAAACCCACAGACTTTAGACACTTCCTGGAGAAGAAAACTGGAACCAGAACCTACATCCTGCCAGAACTGCCTGGTTGCCCAAAGGACTCACCTGACTGCTTTCTGTGAAGGACTGCTGCCTTGCTGTTTCCCTGCTCGCTTGCTGCTCTCTGGCTGTGGTGAAGAAGTGCTCTCCAAGGGCTTGGATAGAGCTTGCCTCCTGTTCCCTGAAGTCTCAGAACCAAAAAGACTTCATCTCTACAAGAAGGACTCCTTGTGCAGCTAAATTTGACGCACAGCCTGCCAGAAACGACGCACAGCCTGCCCCGTGGTGAAAATGTCACCACACGCCGATCTGAAACGACGCAGCCAAACTTTGCAACAAGAAGATCGACGCAGTGCCAGCGTAGTGACCTGAAATTCGACACGCAGCCCAGCGGAACGACCCCCAGCCGAACCGGAATGATGCAGCCTGACTTCCAGAGAGGAATTGAAGCAGCGCCTGCTGTGCTGTAGAAAATTAGACTCAACGCCCACCGAATCAATGCAGCTCCTGTGACTTCGTCCTGCCAGTGCAGGAAATCCACGCATCATCCCCAGGGCGTCTGAAAACCCCGCAACCCGAAGAGGATCCATGACCAAGGGCCGGGAATTGACGCACAGCCACCCCTGCGTGAAAACTAAACGACACATCGCCGTGTGCGGCCCGAGAAATCAACGCACACCCCTTTGTTTCCACGCATCTACTCCTCTGCGGCTCTTTGTGGACATTTTTCACGCAAACCAGGTACTTTGTGCTTGAAAGAGACTTTGTTTTCTTTTAAAAGACTTAAGACACTTTGGGGGTCATTACAACATTGGCGGTAAAAGCCGCTTACCGCTGTGCAGAAGACCGCCAATACACCGCCGCGGCTGCGGAATTCCGCCACAGCTATTATGACACACATCTCGGAATCCGCCGAAATTCAGACACCCACACAAGTCTGCCACACCAAAGGTCAGTGATAAACTGGCGAAAACAAATCCTCCACTGTCACGCCAACAGAAACACGCCCATGCTATTACGACCCACGAATCCACGCGGCGGTCTTTCAACCGCGGTATTCCATTGGCGGTACACACTGCCGCGCTCAAAATACACACACATCTCCAAAACACCGCCACATTGGACAATTAAAAATACACACACCTGATACACATACAAACACCACTCCCATAAACCCAACACAATATAAAACACACACCCACATCACTCACAAACCCCTACGACCAAAAATTAGAGATGAAGGCGACAGAGAGAGAACAGCAATAAACAACCCCACCACACAGAGGCACATGACACTATCACCCACACAACATCCACGCACAAAACACCCCACACCACTACACATCACCACACTCATCACCACATACACCACCCCACACATCACCTACACCACCCAACGGCACGCCAAAGACACCCCAGGTTTTCAGAGGAGGAGCTCATGGTCATGGTGGAGGAAATTGTATGGGTAGAGCCACAGCTATTTGGAGCACAGGTGCAGCATACCTCTATAGCTAGGAAGATGGAGCTATGGCGAAGAATCGTGGACAGGGTCAACGCAGTGGGACAGCACCCAAGAAATCGGGAGGACATCAGGAAGAGGTGGAACGACCTACGGGGGAAAGTGCATTCCGTGGTATCCAGGCACAACATCGCGGTTCAGCGGACTGGCGGCGGACCCCAACCTCCTCCCCCACAACTAACAACATGGGAGGAGCAGGTCTTGACCATTATGTATCCTGAGGGCCTCGGAGGAGTCGGTGGAGGAATGGACACTGGTAAGTCAAATCTCAACCAACATATCCCCCACCCTACCTGCATGCTATCACACACCCCTCCCCTCACCCCCTTCCCTATCACTCCAACTCCTCACACGTCCCAATATCACAAACCACACATCCCAACACCAAGCCCTGCATGCAACACCAAAGCATGGACACCCATCACCAAAGCATGGCCACTGCACATACCCATACACCACCCTAAACCATCATCACACAAGGTCCTACACAGGAATGCAAGCACTGGGGTACACGGTCACCCACCCATTGCACACCATGGCACACACAGATGCAATAATCATGCTTTTATACACCTGCAGGACCACTACCTCACGTCACCAGACAGGAGGGTCCAGACATCTCTACCCCACCCACAGAAGAGGCCCACAGTGATGACAGCAGCTCTGGCCAACTGGGTCCAGATGACAAGCCTGGACCATCGTGGGCCTCGGGACAGTAGGTTCCCCTCACACAGGCACAGCCCAACACTGACCTTCCACCCTCTGGAAACACCAGTACAGCACCCACCCAGCGGGCCCATACCTCCGTACCCAGGACACGTCAATCAGCTGTGTGTCCACCACTACAGGGAACCCAGGATAACCCACCACCCCAACAACAACAGGGACCTGGGGGCAGTGGCAGTGGGCACACGGTCCAGGGAACGGAGGCCCAGGAACACAGGGGAACTGGGAGGGTCTGCTGTGCGACAGGGGGCGGACAGGCCAAGGGAACCCACTCTCCATGAGGCCCTCTCCTCCATCATGGGAGCATACCACCACTCCCAGGAGACGATGGCCACGGTCCTGGCCAAGTTTCAGGAGACCCAGCGCCTGCAGGAGGAACAGTATTTGGGGTTCAGGGAGGAACTCAGAACCATCAGCTCCGCCCTGGGCACCATCGTAGGGGTGCTGAAGGACATACAGAACACCATGAGGGACACCGTGGCACTCCAAGGGGCCCCTGACACTAGCCTGGACGATGAACTGCCCACCACCTCCGCCGGCGGTAGTGGACAGGATGCCCCGCCACAGGACCACAACAACAGCACCCCACCCCCTGCAGATGGAGAACCACCCCGCAAGCGGTCCCTGAGATCCAGGAACAGGACAGAGCACGATGGCAAGACCCCCGCCAAGAAATGAGACCACTGTCCCACTTTGTAACCCTGTCCATAATTAAACTGCCCCAGCTCCACTTCCTATGTCCATATGGGCAGTGCACCTGTGAGACTAATAGACTGGACTCTGCCATGGACATTCCTCCACCATCACCCATCACCATTTTACCGCCCCCTCCAATAATTTGCACTTCAATAAACACCCTTGAACCACAAAACAATCTGGAGTCAGTCTGTGATTTATAAAATGTGTATTAGCAATGACAATAACAAAATCCGTTCTCAATAGTAATGTCAACATCCCTATGTCACAAATCACAAGTCCATGAAGGATGCAAGCAGATGACACACGTTGGTAACCACACCTGTGAAACCGTAATGGAAATGTACAACTCAGTTACCAATTACTGCTTGAAATTGACAGACAGGATAGAGGTAGAAGTGTGAAAGTAAATGTATTAGTAAAGAAAGTGTTCTCACCTGTGTGTCACTGGAAATATTGCTGTATGACCGAGTCCCTGTTGTCAATGTCGTCTTCCTCTGCTTCCTCCTCATCACTGTCCACAGGCTCCACAGCTGCCACAACACCATCATCTGGACCATCCTCCTGCAGAAAAGGAACCTGGCGTCGCAAAGCAAGATTGTGAAGCATAGAGCAGGCGATGATGATCTGGCACACCTTCCTTGGTGAGTAGAATAGGGAACCACCTGTCATATGGAGGCACCTGAACCTGGCCTTCAGGAGGCCGAAGGTGCGTTCGATCACCCTCCTAGTCCGCCCATGTGCCTCATTGTAGCGTTCCTCTGCCCTGGTCATGGGATTCCTCACTGGGGTCAATAGTAATGACAGGTTGGGGTAACCAGAGTCCCCTAATAGCCACACCCGGTGCCTCTGGAGTTGACCCATCACATAAGGGATTCTGCTATTCCGCAGGATGTAGGCGTCGTGCACAGAGCCAGGGAACATAGCATTTACCTGGGAGATGTACTGGTCTGCCAAACATACCATCTGTATATTCATCAAATGATAACTCTTCCGGTTCCTGTACACCTGTTCACTCCTGTGGGGGGGGACCAGAGCTACATGGGTTCCATCAATGGCACCTATGATGTTAGGGATATGTCCCTGGGCATAGAAGTCACCTTTAACTGTAGCCAAATCCTCCACCTGAGGGAAAACGATGTAGCTCCTCATGTGTTTCAGCAGGGCAGACAACACTCTGGACAACACGTTGGAAAACATAGGCTGGGAAATCCCTGATGCCATGGCCACTGTTGTTTGAAATGACCCACTTGCTAGGAAATGGAGCACTGATAGAACCTGCACTTGGGGGATTCCTGTGGGATGGCGGATTGGTGACATAAGGTCTGGCTCCAACTGGGTACACAGTTCCTGGATTGTGGCACTGTCAAACCTGTAGGTGATGATTAAATGTCTCCTCCATTGTCAACAGGTCCGCCAGCGGTCGGTACACCGGAGGATTCCGCCATCTCCTCACATGTCCCAGCTGACGGTGCCCAGGAAAGACAACAGCGACCACAGAGTCAAGCAATTCAGAGGTATGTACCCACAGCTACACAGAACACGAAACAAAATCCAAAAAGTTGTCTGTATGTGTGTTGAGTCCAGGCCTAGGTAAGTGTGACGCAGTTGAAAATGAAGCCATGTGGGCCCCTGAAATGGCGGCTGCCTGACCTCTAAAGTGGGACAATGGGATGTGAGGTAACTGCGCTGGCGTTGTACACCGTCGCTGTAGGCGGTTGTAGACCGCAGCGCAATGCTGCATTGGTTAACATTGGACCCTATGACGAAGTGCGCCGGCGGTGATGATACGCACGGCCGCGGACGTCACCGCCGCAGACATGACCGCCATTTTCTATCTGTTCAATCACTCGATACCTGATCTGCGACAGGAGAGGACCTACACTGCAAGTGCTGCTGTGACCTCGGTCTGGAAGAGACAATGGCTCGTGGCTCTGGGGAAAGGGCCCCTGCCTTCACTGCACAGGAGTTGGAGAAGCTTGTGGACGGGGTCCTACCCCAGTACACACTACTCTACGGTCCTCCAGATCAACAGGTGAGTACATAGGGTGCAAGTTGTATGGGCTATGCCTGGGTGGAGAGGGCTGGATGTAAGAAGGAAGGGGGCAGAGTTCTGCGAGCATGAAGGAGTGTGAATGCATGGCAAGGGCAGGGATGTGGGCCACTCACTTCGACGGTGCAGTTGCTAATGACATCTCTTCTTCCCCTGTACATGTCATGTAGGTCAGCGCCCACCAGAAGAAGGATATTTGGTGTGCCATTGCCAAGGACGTCCGGACCCTGGGGGTCCACCAGAGACGGAGCACCCACTGCCATGAAAGATGGGAGGACATTCGCCGCTGGAGCAAGAAGACAGCGGAGGCTCAGCTGGGTATGGCCTCCCAACGTGGTAGGGATGCCCGTCGCACCATGACCCCCCTGATGTTCTGGATCCTGGCGGTGGCCTACCCTGAGTTGGATGGGCGCATGAGGGCATCACAGCAGACACAAGGGGGTGAGTACACTCTCATTCTGCTGACTTTGCGCGCAGTGGAGGTGTCTGGGTGGGGGAGGAGGGCTGTGGGTTTCCCTAGGCCAGGGAGAGTTCCGTAGCCTAGGCCCCTCCGTAATGCAGGCCATGTGCCACTCCACCCCACCTCTGTAGAATGCCAAGTACAGGTATACACGCCCCTGTGTCATCTATGTGTGCAGATGTCCACCATAGCCATGTAGGCCATATCCCAGGTACTGCATCTGTAGAGCCCAAGAGCGCGGCGTAGTGCAGGGGGCTGCTGTGTCTGTATTGTCCGCCAACTGTAGCGGTAAGCCATGCACTCAACCTGTCTTTCTTCTGTTTCTCAACCCCTTTTTGTGCTCTCCCTGTCCTTTTGTGCATCAGCATCATCAGGCGGAGGTACAGTGGCACCGGAGCACGAGGGGGCTGCATCCCACATGGCCATGGAGGGCCACACCACGGACTCAGAATACACCAGTGGGACGGAGGGCGAGGGGAGCTTCACGGCGGTCACCGGATCAGCAACCAGCGACACAGACTCGTCCTCCGATGGGAGCTCCATTGTGGTGGCGGCACCATCTGTGCCCCCCACTTCTACAGGTACAGCCGCCACCCCCACTACCAGCACCGCCCTCCCAGCAGCCCCTCAGCCTTCGCCCCGTGCCCGCTCACCCAGGAGGGTGGGCATCACCTTCGCCCCAGGCACCTCAGCCCCTGCCCCTTTCACCCCTGCTGCCCTCAGTGAGGAGGCCATTGACCTCCTCAGGTCACTCACTGTTGGGCAGTCTACCATTGTGAATGCCATCCAGGGTGTGGAAAGGGAGTTGCAATACACTAATGCATTCCTGGAGGGCATTCATTCTGGTCAGGCTGCCCATCATCGAACCCTGCAATCTCTGGCCTCAGCACTGATGGCAGCCATTGTCCCTGTGTCTAGCCTCCCCCCTCCAACTTCCTCCACCCAGACCCAATCCCCTGTACCTCAGCCTATCCCAAGCACACCATCAAACAAGCCTGCACACACCTCAACACACAAGGGCAGCTCGGGCAAACATAGGCACCACACATCCCACAGGCACTCACACAAGCATCACACACATACAGACACACCAACATCCACTGCCTCCACTGTGTCCCCCTTCTCGTCGTCTCCCTCCTCCCTCCCAGTCTCGTCTACACTCTCACCTGCATGCACTACCACTACAGCCACTAGGACTCGCACCAGAACACCCACCACCACACCCCGCTCATCTGCACTCACCACCCCCACTACCATTTACACGTTCCCTGTGTCCTCTCCCAGTGTGTCTGTGACGCCCCCTCCCAAAGTACACAAACGCGGGCACACACACACCCAACATCCATCCACCTCACGACAGCCTCCAGAGCATGCACCTGCACCCAAATCATCAAAAGTTACACCTCCTACAACCACCTCCTCTTCCTCCACTCCCAGACCCCCTCCAGCTACCCGTCCCAGTGTTCGTCAGAAACTTTTCCTGAGCAACGTTGACCTCTTTACCCCCCCCTCCAATTCATTGGTCCCGTAGTAGCACCTCAGCCAAAAAATGTCAGGTACCAGTGGTGCCTGTTAGAGGTATGTGGAGAGCACCGGGCACCAGGGCAGCCAGTGTGACATGGAGCCAAAGCACAGCCAGTCCCCCCCGTGAAGCACCAGAAGTTGGACAGTGCCCGACGGGAGAGGGTGAAGACTCCTGCCGGCAAAGCCGCTCACAAGGGTCTCGGGGGGAGTGTTGAGTCAGCTATGACTCCTCCCAAGGTGGGGAAGGGCAGAGGAAAGCGCCAAAATCTGGGCAGAGCAGCACAGAGGAGAAGGCAGCCATCATCCCCGCTGCCCAGGACGCCACCGCCAGCCCCATCATCACTGGTCAGGAGACCACCGCCAGAGTCAGTTCCCAGGAGGGCAGCACAATCGTCACTGGTCAGGAGACCACCGCCGGAGTCAGTGCCCAGGAGGCTCCGGCAGCCACAGCCCCGCTGGGCAATGAGGGACCGCCATGGCACACACCGCTGCACAGGTCAGAGACAGCAAAGTCAAGCACCGCTGAACAGGGCAAAGACCGCCATGGCAAGCACCGCTGAACAGGTCAGGAACTGCAAAGTCAAGCACCGCTGAACAGGGCAAGGACCGCTGAACAGGGCAAAGACCGCCATGGCAAGCACTGCTGAACAGGTCAGAAACTGCAAAGTCAAGCACCGCTGAACAGTGCAAAGACCTCCATGGCAAGCACCGCTGAACAGGGCAAAGACCGTCATGGCAAGCACCGCTGAACAGGTCAGAAACTGCAAAGTCAAGTACCGGTGAACAGGGCAAAGACCGCAATGGCAAGCACCGCTGAACAGGGCAAGCACCGTCAACTCAATCACCGGTAGCCCATGTGCGGCAGGGGCAGTGACGGGACTGGGACCGTCACGGGGAGACTGATGCACTCTGGGCACCAGTCCCACTCCAGAACCAGTGGAGACTGTTATCCACTTGAGAGTCTGTGGCTTTGCACTCCCCAGGATGGTACAGTGGGCAAACCACCCACTGTAGAGACTTGTGAGACTGTGGCTTTGCACTCCCCAGGATGGTACAGTGGGCAAACCACCCACTGTAGAGACTTGTGAGACTGTGGCTTTGCACTCCCCAAGATACATCAATGGGCATGGAGCCCCGTCTTGGATCTGGCGTGGTGCTGTCATCCGGCTGAGGTGCCCCCCCTTCCCTTCGATCTGAGGTGCCTTTTGTATTTCTATCTGATGCCCAGCAGTGTTTTCTCCGTTTCTGGACAGGTATCGTGTGTGGGCCTCGCCCATGCATTTTGGGCCCAGTGGTCCACGGACATTGAATGGTGAATACCTGCACTACTAATCGTGGTGTATATTTTTGGAATGTGTATATATATCTGTATATATTAGCTTACTGTATTTTTATACATTACAATGGATGTACTCATTTCATTTTGTCTTTGCATTCTTCCGGGGGGGTTGGGGGTTGTTACTGTGATGTTTGGAAATGCATTGGTGTGTGTGTTGTAGTGTGCGAGGGTGGGGGTGTTGCGTGTGTGTGTCCGTGACTTTTGCCTCCCCCCTCCCCTATGTCGTTGGTGCAGTACTCACCGTTGTCTTCGGCGCCGGCGTTGCTGATGTTCGTAGAGGAGCAGGAAGACAATCGCAGGGACTATTTGGAGTTCCGGCTCCATGGTGCCCTCCTTCCTCGTGGAGTGTGTTAAGGTGAGCGTTTTCACATTGAAATGGCTGTTTCCGCTGTGTTTTTATCCACAGTGAATCCGCCCCGGAAAAGGTGGCGGATTGGCCTGTTGTAATACTGTGGGCGGTACTTTGTCTTCCGCCTGTCTGTTGGCGGTGACCGCCGCGCTGCTTGTCTGTACCGCCGTGGCGGTCGGAGTGTTAAAGTGGCTGTCTATGTTGGCGGTTTGCGCCACGGTCATAATTCCCTTTTTTTTACCTCCGGCCTGTTTGCGGTCTTACCGCCGCTTTAACACCGTCCGCCAGGGTTGTAATGACCCCCTTTATATCACTTTTCAGTGATATCTCAACATTTACTTATTGCATCTTTGATCTTTTTGACCTGCATTTATCCAGATAAATATTATATATTTTTCTAAACACTGCGTGGTGTATTTGTTTGGTGCTATATTGTGTTATTGTATGATTTATTGCACAAATACTTTACTCATTGCCTTCTAAGTTAAGCCTGACTGCTCAGTGCCAAGCTACCAGAGGGTGGGCACAGGATAATTTAGATTGTGTGTGACTTACCCTGCCTAGAATGAGGGTCCTTGCTTGGACAGGGGGTAACCTGACTGTCAACCAAAGACCCAATTCTAACATTGGTGATCAGCGGTGAGAATAGGACTTGTATTTATGCAGTGACATACAGTAGCTAAGTATTCACTACCTACCCACAGTTGAAGGTCAACTTGATTTTTCATCTTTTTGCTTTTGGCTCTCTGATGTCCCCCTGGATATATTGTTGATATTTTTAGACTCTGGTTTTGGGTTGCACCTGTGAGGCCTTGGTACTATGGAAGTCAACTTTTGGAACTATTTATCTATATAGAGAGGGAGCTCAAAAGATTCTGCAGGGAAAGGGGACTGACTGTAAAGAGAAAATCCAGAATGGAGGATCTTGAGTCAGCCCTGTTTCAGTATGAGATGAAACACTGGATGGCAACACTACAAGTTGAGTCTGAGGAGGAGGACTACTCGGATGAGGAAAGAGAACCAGTGGGAGATGAATGGGTCATAGCTCAGGAGGTGGATGGAAGAGCTAGATGATGAGCTTAAGAGGGCTGAGGCAGAGAGAGCCTTAGCCCACGAAAAAGAAAGGATTGCAGCTCAGGGGCTGAGCTGTGAAGAGCTGAAACTGGAAGCCATAAGGGATGAGTCCAGTTCAGATGGTGGCAGCAAAAATCTTGAATCCAGTACTGCTGAAAAAGTGCACATGCCCAGAGATGTGGTCACCTACTTGAAGAAGGGAGTTGACACACACCAGGAGGTTCAGGAGTATGAGGTAGTTCCTGTAATGCACAGGGTCCCTGAGGAGGGTTGGGGAACTGGCACAGGGAGTCATATTCCTACTGAGGGGAGGGACACTTTACTCGCTCTAGGTGAGAGTGACAGGGAGAAGGGTTCACCCCAGGTAGAAGTCCTGGTTATGGAGTGTGGAGACATCACAGAAGAGTGTGGGTTGAGTGTCAGGGACAGTCAGGTACTGTCTCACCAGTCTCAGGAGGGTGATGTGAGGTGCTTTTTCAAGGCTGAGTCATTGGATGCTTGGATGAAGGGTACTTTGGTTAATACATGTGAGGGGCTGAGTGATGTAATTGCTGGAGAGCATATGTCTAGTCCTTATTTTCCAGAGCTACGCCAACACCAGGTGGAGTGTGAGTTCTCTGACCCCAGGGAGCTTACAATGGAGGCAGACTTCTGGGTGAGTACCAGAGAGTCTGAAGAGGCATTTGGGGGTACTCCTGAAGGGAGTGGTCTAGGTGTTTCCCAACCAGGTGAGGTGGAAAAGGATTGCAGTGTCCCAGGTAGGTCCCAGTGTTGTGGGATGGGTGAGGGACCCCATGTCCAGTCTCAGAGGAGAGGGAATGGGGATGGGCTGAGGCCCAGTGTGCCCGAGATCTGGTCCCAGGTCCTGGAGGGTTCCATGAGGGAACGCCAGGAGGGGAGCCTAGCCTGTACCGTAGAGCCACCTGTTGAGGGAGACCCCACAGTGTCAGAAGAACTTGGGTGGGTAGATGTAGCCAGCATCCCACCAGTTCTGGTGTCTGGCAGTACCACTCCTAGTGAGGGGGTGCAGAAGTCCAGACAGAGGGATGAGAGGGGGCTGTGGACCCCAGTGGAGGACCTGGAGGGTCAGGGGTCAGCTCTGAGAGCAGAGCCCCCCCAGGAATGACCTAGGTGAGACCATTTCTGGTTTGGGGGGAATCCAAACTCTGCCAGATGGGCAGAGGTCAGGAGACCTGCGACAGCCAGACTCTTGTCTGGCTCTTGGGGGTGGTGTGTCCCTTGGGGGGGAGAGTGTGTCCCCCAGGAAGTCCTGGCATGCCAGGCAATAGGTCAACCTCAGGGTGGTGACTCTGGGTTGGATGACCAGGTTGAGGGGTTAAACTCTGACCTGGTGGGGGGTAGGTGTGCCCCCCAGAAAGTCCTGGTTTGCCAGGCAGTGGTCCGGTCTGAAGGTACTGACCCTGAATTGGAAGGCCAGGTTCAGGGTGTCCCCTCTGACCTGGAGGAAGGGGCTACTGCTAACAGTACCCCTACCATGTTGTCTTCTAGGGGGGGCACTCCTAGTTAGGGGGTGCCGGACCCCAGAAGGGAGGGCGCCAGACCCCAGAAGGGAGCTCAGTGAGAGGGAAGCGTCACCCCTGGCCCTAGTCCAACCTAAAATTACAGACCCTAGGTTGGTGGAAGACCAGTTGCAGGTTAACACCCCTGCACTGGTGGAAGAATTGTGCAGGACTGCTTCTATAAGCACCCTGACAATTTTGGACTCTGGGGGTGCCGCTCCAGGAGGGAGGGTACAGAGCCCCAGAGGGGAGGACCAGGGTCAGGCTGTCATCCCTGATCTGGTGAAATGGAGAGTGGTCAAAAGGTGCCCAGCACCTGGGGCTACCGCCCCCAACTCTCCACAGTCACAGCGGTTAGAGAGCTTTGAGAGGCCTGGGGCATGGCTCTCATCCCTGACAGCTGTCAGTGGCCACTGTGGCTTGCTGTCCTGGTGGACAGAGTTACACCTGGTGGGGGGAAGAGTCACAGCCTGGGGTGGAGTGGGCAACACCACTGTGTTGGCCCTGGTGGTTCTATCCGCCCCCTGGGATACATCTGTGAGCAAAGTAAGGTTAGGTGCTGCACAGATGGTATCGGCAGGAGAGGAGAAAGTTTCCCCATGGGTTGGCTTAGTGGGCCCCGAGAGTACGGACAGAGGGATCCAACTATAGTCAGGAAGGCAGAGAACCGGAACATGCCCCTGCTGTTGTGGGCCTGGGTCCTTGTTCTATCTCATCAATCAGGGAAGTACATCAGGATAGTGATTGTTCTCCCCTGGCTTTAGGCTGGTGGTGGGTCATGTTGGACCTGGCCCTTTTTGCAGGGTTATCCCCAAACTTTTTGCCTCCTTCCTTCTATTTTTTCTGACCTGTTTTTGTTGTCTTTTGAACTCTGAGCACTTTACCACTGCTAACCAGTGCTAAAGTGCATATGTTCTCTGTGTAAATTGTGCTATTGATTGGTTTATCCATGATTGGCATATTTTATTTGCTAGTAAGTCCCCAGTAAAGTGCACTAGAGGTGCCCAGGGCCTGTAAATCAAATGCTACTAGTGGGCCTGCAGCACTGGTTGTGCCACCCACATAAGTAACCCTGTAATCATGTCTCAGACCTGCCACTGCAGTGTCTGTGTGTGCAGTTTTAAACTGTAAATTCGACTTGGCAAGTGTACCCACTTGTCAGGCCTAACCCTTCCCTTTTCCTACATTTAAGACACCACTAAGGTAGGCCCTAGGTGGCCCCATGGGCAGGGTGCAGTGTATGGTTAAGGTATGGCATATACTAATGTGTTTTATATGTTCTGACAGTGAAATACTGCCAAATTTGGTTTTCACTGTTGCAAGGCCTATCTCTCTCATAGGTTAACCTGGGGGCTGCCTTTAAACATCCTTAAAGCGTAGCTTCCCTTTGGGAGCAGATAGACATGTGGAGTTTGGGACCTCTGAACTCACAATTTAAAAATACATCTTTTAGTAAAGTTGGTTTTAAATTGTGTGTTTGAAAATGCCACTTTTAGAAAGTGGGCATTTTCTTGCTTGAACCATTTTTGTCACTGCCTGTTTGTGGATTCCCTGTCTGGGTTAGTTTGACAGTTGGGCTGCTTGCACCTCTCTCCGGACAGTGACACAAAAAGGGCTGGGGTGTAGCCTGCATATTCCAATGAGCCAACTGTGATAGGAGGGAGGGGAGGAGTGGTCACTCGCACCTGAAAGGGCTGGGCCTGCTCTCACACAATGCAGACTCCAACCCTCTGGTGTGTGTCTGAGGCCTTGCCTGGGCAAGGCAGGATTTCACAATCAAGTGAGACTTTCCTTTGGAGTAAGCCTACTTCAAAGGCCAAAATGTGTATAAGAAGAGCACCCAAACCCACAGACTTTAGACACTTCCTGGAGAAGAAAACTGGAACCAGAATCTGCATCCTGCCAAGAACTGCCTGGCTGCCCAAAGGAATCACCTGACTGATTTCTGTGAAGGACTGTTGCCTTGCTGTTGCCCTGCTGCCTTGCTGCTCTCTGGCTATGGTGAAGAAGTGCTCTCCAAGGGCTTGGATAGAGCTTGCCTCCTGTTCCCTGAAGTCTCAGGACCAAAAAGACTTCATCTCTACAAGAAGGGCTACTTGTGCGGCGAAATTCAACACACAGCCTGCCAGAAACGATGCACAGCCTGCACCGCGGTGAACATTTCACTGCACGCCTATCCAGAACGACGCAGCCTGACTTCGCAATGAGAAGATCAACACAGAGCCAACGTAGTGACCGGAAATTTGACGCACGACCCACGGAACAACACCTAGCCGAACTGGAACAACGCAGCCTGACTTCCAGAGAGGAATCGGGGCAGCACCTGCTATACGGTAGAAAATTCAACGCAACGCCCACTGAATCGACGCAGCTCCTGTGACTTCATCCTGCCAGTGCAGGAAATCCACGCATCGTCCCCGGGGCGTCTCAAAACCCCGCAACCCGAAGAGGATCCACGACCGAGCGCTGGTGTAAGGAAATGCCTCCTAGGCACGGTTACCCCCTGACATATTTGCCTTTTGCTGATGCCAGTTAAGATTGAAAGTGTGCTGGGACCCTGCTAACCAGGCCCCAGTACCAGTGTTCTTTCCCTAAACTGTACCTTTGTTCCCACAATTGGCACAGCCCTGGCACCCAGATAAGTCCCTTGTAAATGGTACCCCTGTACCAAGGGCCCTGATGCCAGGGAAGGTCTCTAAGGGCTGCAGCATGTATTATGCCACCCTGGGGACCCCTCACTCAGCACATGCACACTGCCTCACAGCTTGTGTGTGCTGGTGGGGAGAAAATGTCTAAGTCAACATGGCACTCCCCTCAGAGTGCCATGCCAACCTTACACTGCCTGTGGCATATGTAAGTCACTCCTCTAGCAGGCCTTACAGCCCTAAGGCAGGGTGCACTATACCACAGGTGAGGGCATATGTGCATGAGCACTATGCCCCTACAGTGTCTAAGCACAACCTTAGACATTGTAACTGCAGGGTAGCCATAAAGAATATATGGTCTGGGAGTTTGTCAAAAATGAACTCCACAGTTCCATAATGGCTACACTGAAATCTGGGAAGTTTGGTATCAAACTTCTCAGCACAAGAAATGCACACTGATGCCAGTGTGGAATTTATTGTAAAATACACCCAGAGGGCATCTTAGAGATGCCCCCTGAATACCAGTCTGACTCCTGGTGCTAGGCTGATCAGTTTCTGCCAGCCTGCCACAATCAGACAAGTTGGTGGCCACATGGGGAGAGTGCCTTTGTCACTCTGTGGCCAGGAACAAAGCCTGTACTGGGTGGAGGTGCTTCCACCTCCCCCTGCAGGAACTGTAACACCTGGCGGTGAGCCTCAAAGACTCATGCCTTTTGTTACAGCACCCCAGGCCATCCCAGCTAGTGGAGATGCCCGCCCATCTGGCCACTGCCTCCACTTTTGGCAGCAAGGCTGGAGGAGATAATGAGAAAAACAAGGAGGAGTCACCCACCAGTCAGGACAGTCCCTGAGGTGTCCTGAACTGAGGTGACCCCTGTCTTTAGAAATCCTCCATCTTTACTTTGGAGGATTCCCCCAATAGGTTTAGGGATGTGCCCCCCTCCCCTCAGGGAGGAGGCACAAAGAGGATGTAGCCACCCTCCAGGACAGTAGCCATTGGCTACTGCCCTCCTGACCTAAACACACCCCTAAATTCAGTATTTAGGGGCACCCCAGAACCCAGGGAATCAGATTCCTGCAACCTGAAACAAGAAGGAGGACTGCTGACCTGAAAGCCCTAGAGAGACGATGGAGACGACAACTGCTTAGGCCCCAGCCCTACCGGCCTGTCTCCCGCCTCAAAGAAAACTGCACAGCGATGCATCTGACAGGGACCAATGACCCCTTAAGCCTCAGAGGACTGCCTTGAAATCCGAAGGACCAAGAAACTCCCGAGAACAGCGGCACTGATCATCTACAGCAACATTTTTGCAACTTTCTAACAAGCTTTCAAAGACCTCACTCTTCCCGCCGGAAGCATGACTTCACACTCTGCACCTGACGCCCCCGGCATGAGCTCCAGAGAACCAACACTACAGGGAGGACTCCCAGGTGACTGCGACCTCGTTAGTAACCCGAGACTACCCCCCTGGACCCCCACAGCGACGCATGCAAAGAGAATCCAGAGGCTCCGTCTGACCGCGACTGCCTGTAACAAGGAACGCGACGCCTGGTTCCCACCAGAAAAAAAAGGGGAGAGAAAAACTTAAAAATAAGGAGTTCTCAAAAGGCCCCCAAAACAATTGCCGGGGGGGGTACCCAGTCCCAGCCTGAGTCTGAGAAGAGGCCAGGATTCATTGACAAGAAGAAAGGGAAGTTTATCCCCAAATGCGTAGAGTGCTTCGAGTTTGGACACTCTAAGGGCGACTCCCAGTGTCCCAAGAGGACACAACCCACCACTGGAGGGCAGACACCTGGGTTGGCTAGTGTAGCGCTCGGGGGAGATGGTACCAGTTAGCTTGGGAGAACAGATAGAGGTATCACTAGTGTCCCTGGGAGATAAGGTAATGGTGCCAAAAGCCCACATGCCTGCCAATACTTCCATTTGGGTCACCATTGATGGGCAAAGGGTGGAGGCTATGCGTGGCACAGGAGCCAGTATGACTACTGTCAGGGGTCAGCTGGTGTCAGCAGAGCAAGTCATCCCTAACATTCCGCCAGGTCATAGTCGATGACAATCGCGAGAGCCACCTATCGGTAGCTCTGGTTCCCTTTGAGTGGGGGTGGTCTCTGGTACTCTAAAAGTAGCTGTGAGTCCAGCCATGCCTGTACATTGTCTGTTAGGCAATGATCTTGAGCACACTGCCTGGAAGGAGGTAGAGCTCAGATCCCACCTGGAGATGTTAGGTTTGCCTGAATGGGTCTGTATGACCACACGGTCCATAGCTGCCTGGGAAGGGAGTCAAGGGCGTCTGGAGCCTGGAACAATGGCCCAGACAGCTGCACAGAGGAAGGGCAAGGGCCTGGGAAACCTGGCCAAGATATTCCTGCCGTGGTTGATGGGGTCCCAGAAGAGGAGGCCCCTGAGCCAACTGGGGAGGATATTGCCGCCATGGGTAACCTGCCTGAGCTTGCTGGCTGGCAAGTGGAGGGTGGGCCAACCAGGTAGGAATTCTTCAAAGTGCAGAAGGAAAGCCCCACACTTGAGGGTCTGAGGAAACGAGCCTCAGCTCAAGCAGCAGGTGAAGCCTCTGGCGATCACCACATATATTGGGAGAATGATCTCCTCTACAGTAAGCCTAAGGTACCGGCTGCTGGTGCAGCATGCGTGCTGGTGGTCCCTCAGTGTTACCAAGCCTCCCTACTGGGCCTGTCTCACAACGTCCCCCTGGCAGGACATTTGGGGCAAGACAAGACCCTTGCCAGGCTTGTCACCCACTTTCATTGACCTCGTATGCAGGTAGCCTCAGATGCCCTCTGCAGGTCCTGCCCAACCTGCCAGGCAAGTGGGAAGACAGGGAAAATGCTCAAGGCTCCCCTTATCCCACTCCTTGTCATTGGTACCCCTTTGAAAGGGTAGGCATCAACGTCATTGGTCCCTTGGACCCCCAAACCGCCCTAGGCAACAGGTTTATCCTGGTTTTGGTGGACCATGCCACCTGCTAGCCAAAGGCAATCCCTCTAAGGACAGTGACTGCACCAGTGGTGACCAGAGCTCTGATGGGGATATTTACCCGTGTGGGGTTCCTAAAGGAGGTTGTGTCTGGCAGAGGCACAAACTTCATGTCAGCATACATGAAGTCCATGTGGGATGAGTGTGGGGTAACCTCCTGGTTTACCACCCCTTGCTATCCTCAAACCCACAAGACCCTGAAGGGCATGACCACTGGCCTGCCTGAGTCTATGAGGCGTAAGTTGGACGTCCTCTTGCCATGCCTTGTCTTTGCTTATAGGGAAGTGCCCCAGAAAGGGGTGGGGTTCAGCCCCTTTGAACTTCTCTATGGGAACCCTGTCAGGGGACCACTAAGCATAGTCAAGTAGGGGTGGGAGACAGCTTCCAAGAAACCTCCCCATGATGTGGCAGTTACATGCTGGTCCTCTGCAACCAGACACAGCGTTTCTGGAAACAGGCCAACAGCAACCTTGAGGCCAGTCAAAAGGTGATGAAGGAGTGGTATGACCAGATGGCCACTCTGGTAGAATTCTCACCTGGTGAAAAAGTATGGGTGATGGAGCCAGTAGAGCCTAGAGCTCTCCAGGACCACTGGACTGGCCCATTCGAAGTCAAAGAGCAAAAGGGGGAGGCCACTTACCTAGTGGCCCTCAAGACCCCTAGAAACCCCTAGGGGTTCTCCATCACAACAGACTGAAGCCTCATTTTTAGAGGTCTGTCATCAGTATGCTTCTTGTGACAGATGAGGGCATGGAAGAGGAGAGTGAACCTCTCCCCGACCTTCTCTCTGCCAAGGAAGGTGATCGGTCAGTGGAGGGTGTTAATCTTTCTGACTCCCTGACTTTATATCAAAGAGGAGACTGCTATGAGTTGTTGGAGCAGTTCTCTTCCCTGTTCTCCCTCACTCCTGGGCTCACACACTTGTGTGTCCACCATGTTGACACTGGAGACAGTCCCCCTGTGAAGAACAACATTTACAGGGTGTCAGACAAAGTGAGGTCTAGCATCAAGGATGAAGTTGCCAAGATGCTTTCTCTTGAGGTGATAGAGAAGTCCAGTAGTCCCTGGTCCAGCCCAGTGGTGTTGGTTCCCAAGGCTGCTGCTCCTGGTGCCAAGACAGAACTCCAGTTCTGCATGGACTACTGGGGTCTTAACTCTGTTACAAAGATAGACGCTCAACCCATCCCCGAGCTGGTGAGCTTGTAGACAGGCTAGGTCCTGCCAAGTTCCTTAGTACCTTTGACCTCACATCAGGGTGTTGGCAGATCGCCTTGATTAAAGGGGCTCAAGAGAGATCTGCTTTTTCAACTCCTGAGGGTCATTACCAGTTCAGAGTGATGCCTTTTGGGTTGAAAAAAGCCCCAGCTACCTTCAACGGTTGGTTAGCGGGGTCCTAACTGGCAAGGATGCCTTCTACGCAGCCTACCTAGACGACATTGCCGTCTATAGTTCCAGCTGGAAGGCACACCTGCTCCACCTCAAGGAGGTGCTTCAGGATCTGCAACAGGCAGGCCTGACCATCAAGGCCAGTAAGTGCCAGATTGGGCAGGGTTCCATGGTATGCTTGGGACACCTAGTAGGTGGTGGCAAGGTGCAGCCCCTCCAGGCCAAGATTGAAACTATCAAGGTGGTGCCCTTGCATGTCAATTTGCAGTGAAAGGAGCCGGCCAGTGATCTTAGCCTGCACACAGGACACCCTCCCCGGGATGTTCATGGCCAGCAGGATCGCCACTCCCACCCGTCGTCCAGGACCCAATGAGTGAAACTGTCAGTCAAACCAGCGCAACTCATCTTTTTCCAGTCCTGTCGAAGTAAGTGTGTTTCTTGCAGTAAGCATATGTGACATTGAAAGTTTCTAAGCTGTAACAGGAGAGCCTGTTTCTTCACCGGGGCATTGAGGCCTCTCATGTTAAGACTAAGGCCCTCATTATGAACATGGCGGTCTGTTCCGCACCGCCGGCGATGGCGGCAGAAACCACCAACAGAGGAGCGGTCCGGACCGCCAAATAATGAACCAAACGAAACACACGCATCCCGTGTACCACCCACCGCCAGGAAAGGATTCCCGCTGACGACGGAGGAGGCCGCCTACAGGCCGTCAGAAAGGCCCAACCCGACCATCAAATTATGAACCACCATTCCGCCGCCAGTACCGGGGCAGGAACCACCGCCACACAAACCCAGGCGGAAATGAAACAAATAGAAGGAAACACTCAACGGAGCTCAACAAAACGTGCAGCGGCAGCCATGGACAGAGAGCTGCAGATCATGCCAGCCTTGCTCCTTGCCATATGTCTACACAACCGAGACTGCCGACGAAGACGACGACGTTAAGTCCCGCAACCTACAAAACAAGGGAGGAAAAGGCAAACTTACATACCCACCCACTCCACCCACTCCGCAAAGCCCCCCCAACCCTACCCAGCAGCAATAGTCAGACACCCCACACCAAGAGGGACGTACCCGACCGAAGGCCACTGCAACTTGGCCATAGGACATACAATAGCACCACAGCCATAAATTATTTAAACAAACACCAGGGTGGAACTGCGTGCAGCCCAAACACAGGCCACACCGAACCTTTATTATGAAGCTCACTGAGCGAAATGATGAAAAAAGGGCCAATGGACAGTCCATAAAAAGTCCATCTTCCTTGGCCACAACTGGCCACACCCGACTCCCAAAAGGGCTGGGTACTCCACTCAACAGGACACCATAGGGGGATCCAGGCACCTCACGGAATGGGGGTGGGGGTGGGGATTTACGACAGGGGTGGGACTTTGACTTGCGTGAGGAGGTTGGAGGGGGAGGGCTTCTCCTTAGAAAGGGGTGGGGGCTGTTTGGCACGGGCGGAGCTGGATGCCTTAGGCTCAGAGTGGGCCTTCTTCTTAAGTGGAGAAGGGGCACGGCAATGGGAAGGCTGGACCGGGGTGGGCTGCGATGTGGAAGGAGTGGAAAGAGCAAGGAGGTGGGCACGTTTCGGGACAAGACAGGGTGGGCCAGTGGGTTCGAACAGGTCTACACGGGAGAGGAAAAGTTTCTTGGAGCAATTGGGGTGGGCGTGGATGAGGGTGTGGGAGTGGAGGCAGAGGGAGTTGATGTATGGGGTGTAGGTGTGCGTGTAGTGGGTGCTCAGTATGCTGTGGTGTGGTGGATGTCTGATGGGTGGGTGTCTTGCTGCGTTTGAGTGTTTTGGGAGGTGGGGGGGGTGGACACAGTGGGAGAAGACAGACAGCTAGTGTGGATGTATGTTGGGTGGGTATCTGCAAGTCGGGTGAGTGTGCTGCATGTGTCAACTACAGTGGAGGTGGTGAGTGCAGGTGTAGTGTATGGGGTGCATGTATGGCTGTCTGCTATTGTGGTGAGTGCAGGAAGAGGAGCAGTAACAGTGAGTGACGGTGCAGTGCATGAGGGTGTGCATGTAGAGGGGACAGACAGGGAGGCGGAAGAGGCGGCCACACTGGGGGAAGTGGACGTTGTTGTGTGTGCAGGTGTATGTTGGCTGTGTGAATGCTTGTGGTGGGAGGTGTGGTGCTTGTGTTTGGAAGTGTGTTTTTTGTGTGTTGAAGTGCATGACTGTGTGTCTGAATGTGTGCCTTGGACGGGTGAAGGGAGTGGGGTGCTGGAAGGGGTAGAGGAGGTTGGAGGGGGGATAGAATGGCTAGGGAAACTGGCTGTCATCCAAGAGGAGGCCAGAGCCTGAAAAGATCCCTGTAGGGCAGACATGGCACTGTGCATGCCATCCAGATAGGCATTAGTCTGCTGCACTTCTGATGCTAGCCCCTGGATGGCATTGATGATGGTTGTCTGCCCTACAGAGATGGTTCTCAGGAGGTCAATAGCCTCCTCTGTGAGGGCAGCAGGGCTGACGGGGGCAGGGGAAGAGGTGCCTGGGGCGAAGGAGACACCCACCGTTCTGGGTGGGCGGGCACGGCCAACTTGGTGGGGAGCAGAAGGGAGGGCACTGATGGTATGGGTGGTGGCGGAAGTTGTCATGGTCGTGATCTGTCCTCTAGTGTACGTCACTGCCGGAGGACCCCCATCTGAGGAGGTTTCAGAGTCACTACCACCGGTGGTAGTAGCCTCCCCGTGGAAGTCCCTTCGCCCTCCCACCCACTGGTCCCCTGGGCGTCCGTTGTCTCAGCCTCCGAGGATCCGTGGGTCGCTGTCTCTCCACTAGCCGGTGCCTCCGCTCCCTCGCCTAATGTTGATGTTGTACCAGACACACAAAAGAGAACAGGGATGGGGAGACAAAACAGGAGAGACACTTGTAAGTAGGTGAATGCTGATACACAATGGCCAGACATACACCTACCCAGCAGACATACCCAACAGGCAACACGGTGCACGAGGCCCATGACCATGGCCCTGACTGCTGAGCAGTATACTGACCTACGCCCATATCCTGTCATTGCATTGAAGCTGAGGTAGGTGAAACCTGACAGGGACACCCGTACACCCTTTGGGAGCAGTTAGTAGCTGGACACCAGTCAAAACTCTGCTCTAAGCCCCATGAGCCCTATCGCACACACACTCATCCTTCCAGGCTGAAGTATGGGCTGTGAGTTCTCACCCCCTTGTGACTGCTGTGTAGCCTTCAAGCGCCCATCCAGGTCTGGGTACGCCACCTGAAGACACAGAGAAGAAACACAGAGGTCAGGCACCTGCACGATGGCAATAGTTCGCTGATTGTTAGACATAGGGCAGACAGTACTCCCAGACATGCAGGACAGTGGCACACAGCATTCCATGCACCAAGCCCCATCCTGGCTCACAGGAACGCACATCTGGGCAATCCACTCTATCCATTACACACACAGTGCCCCCCAAACCCGGACTCACCTGTACCTCTGGCCGGGGCGTAGAGTCTGCCGTACAGGGGCAGGACCCCTTCCACTAGTTTCTCCAGTTCTTCCTGGGTGAAGGTCGGGGCCCTTTCCCCTGCACCACGTGGAACATCCATAGCCAGAGGCAGGCCACAGCAGTACACGGAGTGGAGTACTATTCCGCACAAGATCAGGGAGTCAAGTGACCACACGATGACGAACGCACGTACGTTCCGCGGCGGAATGCACCGTCACCGCCGGCGGCGATCATGATACGCCAAGATTCCCCATTGGCATCCATGTTATCCAATGAGGGTGCAAACAGCGGTAAACACCGGCGAACGCTGTGACGTCAACCGCTAGCTGTCTTAGGTCACTTCCACAACGAAGGGGCAGAACTACAGTGGGCAGACATTTTGCCATCACCTACGCATCTAGAAATTCAATTTAGTCCCAATGCTAAGCCTACTAGCCATATGAATCACATATGTCTCTATCCGTAGAGTATATTATCACACATGATTTACTCCGTTCCTTCTTACTGATGACAATGTACAACTGTCAGGTTGCAGTTATTGTACAGACACTACTATGAAGAATGCAGTGAATGTGTTTAGCAAATATGCCTGTGTATGTGTGCACATGACTCCTTGTTCTTACCCCTCACAGGTACAGACCCTTGTGGCGAGGAAGGGCACCTTCTGTGTACAGACCACTTGTGGATATGGGGACCATGGTGGAGCGTCAGATCATTATCACTTACAGACTCACACGTGCAACTATTCAGGACCTATGTGCATTAATGGATCCTGCACTGACTCCCGGAAATTGTAATCAGCATGCCATTCCAACTGAGGTGCAGGTGCTCTCTGCACTCCATTTCCTGGCCCAGGCTCATTTCAAGTGACAGTGGGCATGGGTGCTGGTTTCTCACAGCCAATGTTCAGCCAGGTACTTACAAGATTTCTAAATCCATTTGTACAACATCTGCAATCCCATGTGCGATTCCCCCAAAGTGCTGAGCTCCCTATCATCAAGTCAGACTTCTATGCCTTTGCAAACATTCCCCATGTTATTGGTGCCATAGATGGAACCCACATACCCATCATCCCCCAAAGAGTGAGTGAACAGGTGTACAGAAACAGGAAGAACTTTCACTCCATGAACATCCAATTGGTATGTACAGCAGACCAGTACATATCCCATGTGAATACCATGTTTTCTCGTTCAGTCCATGATTCATTTGTTTTGAGGAACAGTAGTGTGCCACAAAAGATGGAACAACTCCAAGAGGACAGAGGGTGGATCATAGGTAAGTGTGCCTGTCACTAACTGACACATATTTCAGAAAACCAGCCTGTCAGACTAAGGACATTCCAATGATGACTCTGTATTGACCATTTCTCTAGGTGTTTCTGGCTATCCAAACTTGCGTTGGCTCCTGACACCAGTGAGGAATCCCAGGACGGATGCAGGGAGGAAATACAATGAGGCCCATGGACGTACTAGGAGGGTGATAGAGCGTACTATAGGTCTCCTGAAGGCTAGATTCCAGTGCCTACATATCTCTGGGGGTTCCCTGGCCTATGGGCCTGATAAGATGTATAGGATAGTGGTGGCTTGCTGCATGCTGCACAACGTGGCAGTGAGACATTCAATCCCCCTTTTAGAGGTGGAGGGTGCTATAGGTCCTGATCTGTCACCTCAGAGTGGTGAGGAGAGTGATGTGAGGATGAGGAAGGGGAAGATGTAAATTCCAGAAACCAACTGATACAACTCTACTTCCAATGACTGTCTGGGACCTCAGCCTGTATATGTGGTTAGTGGCTGATACTGAAAGTGTGCCAAGTCAACTAGAGGAATTTGGTCATAATATGCGAGTCATGGACCTCTTCAGCATGGTACAGACAGACAACATAAGCATTCCCTTCTTGACTTTTTAGAAACACACTGTACCAGCAGCATGCACAATTTGACAATAAAGTTTATCCCTGCCTGTTGCATCATTACTCCACGTTGTTCAACATTGAAGACAGGGGACAGTGTTACAGGTGAGATATGTTGTTTATTGGTGGAATACAGTGAAATGTGCTATGTACAGTGATGGAAGTCGTTATGGTTGGCTTTCCTCACAACCGACTTGGTGGCAGGCCTGTTTGATTTCATAGGTGGGTCCTATTTGTAGTTCTGTACATCATTTAGCCCTCAGCTAAGTGCAGTTTGTGAATGGGTGGGTTGGTTGCTTGGCAGTAGCAGCAGTGTCAATTGTTGGTAGGAGGCTTGTTCTTAGCTGGGTTTCCAGTGCCATATCTTGGCCTGAGACTACGTTTGGGCGCCTGTTGTGAAGCTACTTGGGGTGACATGGTCGGCGCTTGTGATTCCTGGGAGGTTTTTCCTGTGCTGTTTCAGCTGCTTGGGACAACTGTTGCTGTTTGTCCAGGGCTTTTGTGGGGGCCTCTTGTCCGGTGTGGGTGTCTGAGGGTTTGTTGACCAACTGCAGCAGTGCTCCAGCAATGGTGGCCATTGTGGCATTGTGTTCTTTCCACTGCTCCATGGCCTGTTGGTGGTGTTCCAGCTGCATCCTCTGGATTTGCTCCAGGGTGGTTACAATCTGTGCCAACCCGTCTTGGGTATGTTGGTATGGCCCCAATACCTCTGCAATGTTGTCCTGGGTTGCTGCATCTATCCGGTGCCCTACCCCCTGACCCTCTGGGGCACTTGACCTTGCCCTGGCCCCCTGTGCCTGTGTCCCCTGCACAGGTCTGGATGTGCCACTAGTACTGGGCCCTCGTCTTCCTACATGTTGGGTGTGGGAGACTGTGGCCTCTGTTGCTGTGGTCCACCTGTTAGTGCCCTGGGTCCACTGGTGTGGGCACACCTCCACTGGCCTGCTGGTCTTGTCTGGGTGTTAGGGGTGACAGTGTTTTCCTGGGTGGGGCTGCTGTATGGTGAGCATCCAGGGCTGTGTGAGGGGCCTGCCTGCTCATCAGTGTCCAGGGATCCTTCACCAGTGTCCTGTGATGTGCCTGTCTCCCTGGAATGCTGTGGCACTCCTTGTCCCCTCCATTAGGGTTGCATGGGTGGTGGTGCCTGTCGGGGGACATAGAAGTGTTTGTTCCATATGCAGGAGGGTCTGAGGTGGGCAGTACTGTATAATTTAGTGCTGGTGTGCCTTTCAGTGGCCTTCAGGGGTGCCTTTGTAAGGTGGACATAGCATCTAGTGGCAGTGGTGGTGTTACATTGTGGTGGGAGCTATTATTCCATTGTGGGAACGTACAGGGGTGGGTGGTTGTGCACAGCGGCAGTGATGTGGGCCTGGTAGTGAGTTGTGGGTGATGCAGGGTGGTGGATGTGGTGGGTAATGGCTGGGAGGGGTGTGGGTCTAGATGGGTGTGGGTGGGGTGGGGTGGTGCATGCATTACAGGTATGGTGAATATGGGGTAAATGTAGACGACTTACCCGAGACCATTCCACCAGTGAGTCCCTCTGGGTGCAGGATGGCGAGTACATTCTCCTCCCAGACGGTGTAGTCGGGTTGTGTTGGTGGTGGCCCTCCCCCTGTCTTCTGCACTGCGATGTGGTGCCAGGATGCCATGGCCCGGACCTTCCCCTGCAGGTCTTTCCATCTCTTGCGGATGTAGTCCCTGGTGCGTGGATGGTGTCTCACTGCATTCACCCTGTTGACGATGGTCCGCCACAGCTCCATTTTCTGGGCGATGGGTGTGTGCTGCACCTTGGAGACGAATATTTGTGGCTCCACTTTTAGGATCTCGTCCACCATGGTCCTTAACTCCCTTTCGGTGAAGCGTGGATTTTTGGGGGAGACAAGGTGAGGGTGGTGGATGGCGTCGGGACTGGGGACGGTGTTTGGGTGCTCCTGTGTGGGTCGCTATGCGTGTCCTGTCTGCTGGCGTTCTCTGTCTGGCTCTGGTGCTCTCCGTCTTCTGGTCCTGGTTTACTTCCAAGGGATTGTGGGATGTGTCTAGGGGTGTTTTATGGTGTTCTGGATGTGTGTCAGGTGTGTGGGTGCTAAGCCTAGCCAATGTGTGCAGTGGTTGCTGTTGGGCCCATTTGCCGCCCGTAGCGGTCGCAGCCGCCAATGGTTGTCCGGCCTCCACTGTCCGCTGAGGTGATTTGTGCATCTTTATTTGGAGGGTGGGATGTGGGTGTGCTTGGCTGTGGCGGGGTGGGGTGGGCTGTGATTCTTACCGACAGGGTCCTGGCGAGGAGTGGTGGTGTGGGAATGTTTGGCGGGGTTGGGTTTTTGTGTTCATTATATGGCGGGTTTCCATACGCCGCCGCTGGTGAGATTCTGTTCACCGCCGCCATGGCGGTCAGCGATCTTTACCGCCATGTTCATAATGACCGCCCAAATATGGTTATCATCTGACAACTGACAGATGTCGCTGTGTTGTATGTCGTCCCAGTGGGTGAAGCGTGTGTAATGGTTCCCTCCTGCATATTCAGTAATGATAGGGTAAGAGACATACATCCCCTCAAGAGTGGTGTGGGGAAATAGGGTAAAGTGAACATTTAACTTGGGGTAAACTTGCAACAATGTTCCCCACCTGGGAACAGTTTTCAACATCGCCTGGGGACTGCGCCTACACATCGGTCTGTCGGAAGTTCAACCATCGCTCTGTTAAGGTGGAGCTCCGCCGACCAGATAACTCAGGGGGTCATTCCGACCCTGGCGGCTGGCGGTTTGCTGGCGGGAACACCGCCAACAGGCTGCCGGTGTCCCACCAGCTATTATGACCGTGGCGCAAAAGCCACGGCCATACCGCCGGCCCCTCCACTTAACCGCCAGGTTTCCGCCTGGCGGTCATAATCCCCAAGGCAGCGGTGCAAGCACCGCTGCCCTGGGGATTATGAGTCCCCGACCGCCAGCCTGTCCGTGGCGGTAGACACCGCCATGGAAAGGCTGGCGGTAGGGGGACGCACGGGGCCCCTGGGGGCCCCTGCACTGCCCATGCACTTGGCATGGGCAGTGCAGGGGCCCCCAGGCGTAGCCCCGTCGCGCATTTCACTGCCCGAATTTTGGGCAGTGAAATGCGCGACGGGTGCTATTGCACCCGCTGCACATCAACATTGCCGCCGGCTCTATTACGAGCCGGCGGCAATGTTGATGTGCCATTTCCACTGGGCCAGCGGACGGTAACGCTGTTACCATCCGCTGGCCCAGCGGAAATGTCAGAATAGGGAGGCATGAATACCGCCGGCAATGGCGGTATTCTGTCTCCCCCGGCCTCGGCGGTCTGGAAAAAAGACCGCCGAGGTCGGAATGACCACCTCAGTCTTTTCATAACAGTGGCTGTGTCCTTTGATGGGCGCTCACTGAGGCCTTTTGGGGGTCCCCATCCCAGGTGAACGCATGGCGGCACGCAGGGGTATGATTCAGTTCAGTGGTCCTGGTCCATTTCTGACACACTAACCTGGCTGCTGAGACTTCTAATTAGCGCTGCCTTATATTTTTGTCTCTCGACCTTTAAGGGTTTGTAGGTTGTGCGTCGACAGCTGGCTGTTTTTGGTTGACCCTTATCTGAGCCCCGCCGCTGCGCTGGTGGGGCTGCCTTCTGGGCCCGCTCCTCGAGATTCTGTGACATCCCCTCCAGTCCCTGAGCTTCTTCTAGGGTTCGGATGCCACGGAGTTCATTATGCCATGTGAAGAGCAGTCTGAAGGGATGACACCATTGATACTTGATGCCTTCCTCCCTGAGGAGGTCTGTCACTGGCCTGAGCAATCTACGGTGCTGTAATGTTATCATAGAGAGATCCTGGTATAGACTGATCCGATGGCCTTCAAATTCAATGGTTGTAGTGTCACAAACTGCCACCATAATAACCTCTCTCTGTTTAGAATAGTGTAAACAAGTTAGTATGTCTTGAGCCTGTCCCGGTGCTCGGGCGGGCCTGCCAGTCCTGTGTGTTCTATCAAGCACAATATTCTGCTCTTTCAGGGCCAGCACCACGTGACGAAAGAGGCGCACCCAAAGTCTTCCAGGGATCCCGCTATTGCCTGTGCCGCAACCCCTTTTATCTGAATGTTAGGGCAGCGTGATCAGTTCTCTAGGTCCTCAATTTGGTAATGCAATTCTTGCTTCTTGTCTTGTAAAGTGAGAAGTTCTCTCCTGTGACAGTCCAATTCCTCCTCTCTTGCGTCGTGGGCCTGTTCCACCGTGTCCCAGCACTGGCCCAGGTCAATCACCTTCCTTTTAAGGTCTTTGATGTCGGCTGCTATTTCCCACTGCAGAGTTGCGAGGTCGTCGCGTAAGGACTCAAAGAGTTGTTCCATGAATGCTCTTGTCAGGGGAGCTCCATCAGTCTCCGACGACACAGGCCCCATCGCATCTCCCCACCCCGTTTCTAGTGGTCCTGACTGTGCCGTTCTTTTGGCAGGGGTTTTAGCGAAAAGATCTTTAAGGGACCCCTCTTTTTTGCTGTGCTTTTGGGATGCCATTCCTAAATGTCTGTGCTCTTTGGTTGCCAGTGGCGGCCACGCCTTCTGACCGCGGCTGGTACACTCACCGGGCCGACAGACTAGTATGCGCCGCCTTCTCTCTGGTGTATGGCCCAGCACCGCGGGGTTCGGACCAGCTGGTCCTTCGTCCGTCCCTTGCAGGGCCCCTCTCCCGAGGGAGCCTTGTCTCCCCGTGATGAGGGGATCTCATGCTTCTCAGCTCCACCCAGCTGCGGCAGCCTCTGGTCAGGGCTCCTCAGCTGGGTATGGCTTGCCAGGTGCGCCGCTTCTGTTGGGGTCCACCTTCCGTCAGCCGCACACCGCACTGGCTTCAAGGCATCTGACAAATCGGGCCAGCAAGTGCCTCACTCCTTTGCCCCATGTGGGCCTCTTCAGCAACGTCTCCACGCAGGGCGGCCCAGCACGGGCCCAGTCCCCCTACGCTGCAGCAGCGCCTTCAGCCGGGCCTCCCCCCTCGCTCCGCCGCTTCGGCAAGCGGGGGAGCATCCAAGTGTGCCCCGATGATCTCTTTCAACGGCGCAGCAGCAGAGGAGCGACCCAGGGAGCGCCATCCCCGCCACCGCCTTATTGCTCGAGATCCATGCTCACCACGCTGCCACCATTTTCAGGCTGCTCCAGCCGTGGCTTGTGTCGGTCCGCGGCCCCGGACTCCGTGAGGTCTGTCTTCACCTCAGGCGGCACTAGCCGGTCCCTGGGCCATCCAGGGGACCCAGGCTACCGCATAACACCCTCCATCAGCTTGTTCAGGCGATAAAACCTGGACACCACACTATCCAGCCGTAGAGCTCCAGCGGGACGCTCCTACTCAGCGGCCATCTTGGCCACGTCCCCCAGGAAAAGCTTCTTAGGGACGTTGGGGCGGGATGTGGGAGCAGGGATGGGAGTGGAGGTTGAGAGAGTGGTTGTCGGAGGTGCACGTCTGCTGGACTTGGGTGCAGGTGCAGGCAGTATGCCTGTGTGAGGTGGATAGCTGTTGGGTGTCTGAGTGCGTGCATTTGTGTCTCTTAGGAGGGGGCAGACAGGGTGGGAGAGGACAAAGGGGACGCGTGGGTGGATGTTGTGTGCATGCTTGTCTGTATCTGTGCCTGGGATGGTTTGGGGTTGAGGAGACTGGGACTGGGAAGTGGTAGTTGGAGGGGGTACGGTAGGAACAGGGACACTGGCTGCCATCAGAGAGGAGGCCAGAGCCTGATCGATCTCTGTAGGGCCGCCAACCCACTGTGGATGCCCTCCAGGTAGGCACTGCATTGCTGCATCTGAGATGTCAGTCCCTGGATGGCATTCACAGTGGTTGACTGCCCTACAGAGATGGATTTCAGAAGGTCAATAGCCTCCTCATTGAGGGCAGCAGGGCTCACTGGGGCAGGGCCTGAAGTGCCTGAGGCAAAGGAGATGCCCACCATCCTGGGTGAGTGGGCATGGGCAACTCGGTGGGGGGCAACTAGGAGGGCGGTGCTGGTATGGGAGTGGCGGCTGTACCAGTAGCTGGGGTGGTTCCAGAGGTGTCCACCACCACCAGGGAGCTTCCATCAGAGGAGGAATCAGAGTCAGTATTGTCACCTCCTGTCTCCTCCGTGGTGCTCCCCTTGCCCTCCGTCCAACTGGTCCCCTTGGTGTCGGTGGACTCTGCCTCCTGGGTCCTGTGGGATGCAGCTCCCTCAGTCGCCGGTGCCCCTGCTCCTCCACCAGATGATGCTAATGCACACATGGACAGGATGACAGAAGAAAATAGGGGGTAGAGAGAGAGCACTGGGTCAATTACAGATAAGAGCCAACCACCACTAACTGCATCTCTCCTGGGTCCCACTAAGCCCTGTCTGACATGGAATGCAACCTAGCTAGGTTATCAGATTTTGCTATCACCCATGTACCTTGAGCTGGATCATGCAGCAATGGCTGAGCTGGCATTAAGGGGCGTCCACTAACTGAACCCCACCACCAGGATCCCATGCGACCCAACTATAATTGTTGTCACACTCACTGTACTCACCCCCTTGTGGCTGCTGTGCTGCCCTCAAGCGCCCATCCAGCTCTGGGTAGGCCACTGCCAGTAAGCAAGCCATCAGGGGGTTCAGGTTCTGTCAGGCTTCCCGCCCTCATTGGGAGGCCATCCCCACCTGGGCCTCCACGGTCTTCCAGGCCCAGCGTCTCATGTTCTCCCACCTTTTCCTACAAGTGGGTGCTCCACCTGCTATAGACCCCCGGGGTCCGCATTTCCTTGGCAATGACATGCCACAAATCCTTCTGATTGGCGCTGACCTGCAGACGTAATACAAACAGGAGGACACCATTAACCATACAATCCAGCCTGTCACACATATGGTCCACAAATACCATTACCATCTCCATTGGCACGCACTTCAACCGGAGCCCTGCATGTACACTACCACCAGACATATCCCCCACCCAAATGAAACACTGCTAGCACACACATCTCCATGCACCTTGTCACATGCATCGTGCCCATGGTGTCATCACCTGTTGGTCTGGAGGCCCATACAGCTGAACATACAGGGGTAGGACCCCATCCGCCAGGCTCTCTAACTCCTCCGAAGTGAAGGCAGGGGGCCTTTCCACGGTCACACGGGCCATGGCAGGATCCAGACACAGGTCACAGCAGCACACGCAGTGGAGGTGTTGTCCTAGGTAAAGTCAGGAATCAAGTGAGGTTTTGAACAGAAAATGACTGTTACGTCCTCGGCGGTGCACACCATCACTGCCGCCGGTGATCCCCATTGGACACTCTTCTCCATAGAGCCCCATATTAGCCAATGAGGAATAGCACAGCGGTGCAAGACCTGACGCCCAATGCGGGTGGAGTTACCTCACTTCTACCTGTCCATACTTACAAGACTGGCGGTCGCCATTTTATGGTGGTGGAGAACATTCAGAAATTAGAAACTGCGTCATTGATGTAAATTGCACATACATTGCCATTCACATTGTCCAATTACATATATGCTCTATGTACACTGAGGTGGTGGTTCCATTGTTCTATTTGTGACACTCTACTCACTCATGTGTCCCTTAGATACCTACCACTGTGGAGGAGTAGGAGGAGGAGACAAGACCCCATGTGCAGACCCCTTGTGGACCTGGCTACAATGGAGAACAGGCACACTATACTCACCTATAGATGGGACAGGGTCACAATCATAGAGCTGTGTGCACAATTGGAGCCTGATCTGATATCAGCTATCCGTCATTCCACTGCAATCCCCCCTCTTGTGCAAGTTCTATCAGTGCTTCATTTCTTGGCAACTGGTTCTTTCCAAGTGACAGTGGGCTTTGCAGCAGGAATGTCACAGCCAATGTTCTCAATCATGCTGGCAAGGGTTTTGTCTGCCTTGGTCAAACACATGTGCAGCTACATCGCTTTCCTCCAAATTGAAGATATGGCCACTATGAAGGGTGGATTCTATGCAATGGGACATATACCAAATATTATTGGGGCGATTGATGGAAAACACATTGCGTTTGTCCTCCACCAGGCACAATGAAGAGGTGTTCAGGAATAGGAAGAGTTTCCACTCACTCAATGTGCAAATGGTGTGCCTGGCGGACCAGTACATCTCCCACGTCACTGCCAAGTATCCTGGTTCAGTGCATGGCGCCTTCGTCCTGAGGAATAGCAGCATCCCAAATGTGATGGCACAAGTACAGGGGCACAGGGTGTGGCTAATAGGTGAGCCAGAGTCCCCACCCAATGTATGTCAGTGTATGCCTTCAGGAGTCATCCCCCATACAACTGTGTAAGGCTAATGTTTGTCCCTCAATACTTGCAGGTGACTCTGGCTACCCAAACCTATTGTGGCTCCTGACCCCTGTGAGGAATGCCAGGACAGGTGCTGAGAATCGGTATAATGATGCACATGGGCGAACCAGGCGGATCATAGAACGTACCTTTGGCCTCCTGAAGGATAGGTTCCGATGCCTCGATCTGACAGGTGGATCCCTCTGCTACTCCCCTGAGAAGATTTGCCAGATAGTTCCTGCTGCATGTTGCACAACCTGGCCCTCAGACGACATGTGCCTTATCTGCAGGAGGAGGAGATTGGAAAAGCTCCTGTGGAATCAGTGGACTCTGAGGACAGTGAGGATGAGAAGGAAGAGAATGAGGATTTGGACAACAGAACATCAGTTATACGTCAGTACTTCCAATGACACACAGGTGAGACAGTGTAGCTGTGGCAGGATGGCATTCACTTCCTTTGCTTCTCTACTGACTGTCACCCATGCCTTCTCATTTTGCAGATGTTGGTGTTATAACTACTGCGTACTGATGTGATGATTACAGACAACTACAGCTCATTATTTGTATGCTATCACAGAGTTCAGGTCATTTGCACAAGATGTAACTGTTACCATAATTTCACATTTTCATCACATAAAGTACTATCACTCAAGTTGTGTTCAAGGGTGTTTATTGTAGTGAAATTTATAGATGGAATAGTGCAGTGGAATGGGGTGATGGTAGAGGTAAGTCCAGGGTATTGGTCCAGTCTGTTTGTAGCACAAGTCCAGTGTCCAAGTGGCCATAGGAAGGGGAGCAAAGGCATTTCAAAGTGGACAAGGTGACAGAGTGGCACACAAGGGGGACATTCAGGAGGAGCTGATTCCCTGTTGGTGGTCTTGGTCTTGGCAACTGTCTCTGGCATCGGTCTTGGTCGCAGAGAACGTTTGCGGGATGGTTCACCTTTTGCAGAGGGAGGGGTGCTGGTGGCCTGTGGGTCCTGTGGCAGGGCTTCCTGTCCACTAGCTGCAGCAGATGTGGTGGGCTTTTCAGTTGACTGGCTAGTGGAAGGGGCCCGCTGGTTTGCTGTCCATTCCCTCATTATATTGGCCATTTCAGCCAGCACCCCTGCTATAGAACACATGGTGGTGTTGAGGGCCTGCAAATCTTTCCTGATCTCCTGATGGTGTACCTCCTGCAGCCGCTGGTTCTCCTGCAAGATGTCAAGAATCTGGCCCATCTTGAGCTGGGGTTGTTGGTAAGCGCCTAGGACATTAGTGAGAGCCTCCAGGACAGTCAGTTCCCTGAGCCTGTCCTCCCCCTGGCACACAGCTGTCCTCTCAGTGTCCCTATCCCCCGTGCCTGTGTCTCCTGAAAGGTGTGCTCACTGACACTGACCCCAGGACCCTGATTGTCTTGGCTGTGAGGTGTGGACTTGGGTCCCTGTACAGGTGGGCACACTGCTGATTGACGTGCCCTGGGGTCAGAGGTGTGGGGATGTTGGGTGGGTGCTGTGGTGTTGGATACTGAGGGGGGAGGCTCTGTGGTGGACTGGGAGTGGGCTGGGGTGGCCGACTGACCAGTGGTCCCTGATGGGCCAGGACGTTCATCCAGATCCAAATGTCCAGAGTTACTGTCATCACTGGAGGCATCTTCTATTGGAGGACTGGATAGCCGTGGCACCTCCTCGCCACTGGGATTGGCTGGGGCACCCGCGGGGATGTAAGTGATGTATTATGCATCATATCTGTGGCATATTCTACATCTCCAGCTTCCCCTATATCGTTGCTGTTGCCCTGCTACCTTTGTTTGTGTATGGTGATGGATTGTGGGATTGTTAGTTCTCCATGCTGTGCATGCATGGGTGGTAGGTGTACATGCAGGGCTGGGAGGATTGTACATGCAGTGGGTATGGCAAGCAGTGCTTGGCATTTGGGTTAGTTATATTTTCTATTTTTAGGTGCACTGTGTGGGATGTAGTGGAGTGTTGGGAGTCAGGGTGAGGGGGTGAGTTGGCAAGCAGGTATGGGGGTGATAGGTCATACATTTTGACTCACCTGTGTCCAGTCATGTGGCTACTCACTGAGTCTCTCAGGATGCAGGATTGCCAAGACTTGCTCCTCCCATGCTGTCATCTGTGGGGGAGGAGGTGGGGGTCCAGCGCTAGTTCTCTGGATGGCGAGCTGGTGACTTGCTGCCATGGAACATACCTTCCCCCATAGGTCATTCCACCTCTTCCTGATGTCGTCCCTTGTTCTTGGATGCTGTCCCACTGCGTTCACCCGGTCCACAATTCTCCGCCCTAGCTCAATTTTCCTTGCTATGGATATTTGCTGTACCTGTGCCCCAAACAGCGGTGTCTCTACCCTATTTCTCCACCAGGACCCGCAACTCCTCATCTGTGAAACGGGGGTGCCTTTGTGGGGACTTGGGTCCTGTGTGGTGTGTGTTGTGCAGTGGGTGTTGAATGATGTGGTGGGGTGTGCGGTGCGTGATGGATGGCTGGGTGTTAGTGGTGTGTATAGTTGTGTCTGTGATTAGTGTGTCTTTCTCTTGGCTATTTTTTGCGTTCGTAATGGGTTGTGGGTAATATGGGTGTGTGTTTTATAGTGCTGTGGGTGGGTGTGTGTGTATTAGTGTCAGGTGTGTGTTTTTGGTATTGGCCAATGTTGTATTGTATTTTTTTTGGGTGACCGCGGCGGTGTGTACAGCCAATGGTTTAACGCCGTTGAATGTTCGCCATGGTGATTCATGGGAAATAATGTGGAAGTCGTTGTTTTGTTGGCGTGACAGTGTGGGTGTTCGTACCGACACTTTACCAATTACCTTTGATCTGGCAGATTTGTGTTTGTGGCAGTATTCTGTCCATTTAGTGTGTGTGTCATAATATGGCGAACGGATGTTCGCTTCCGCGATGGTATGTTGGCAGCCGTCATTGCAGCAGTAAGCGGGATTTACCGCCAATGTCATAATGAAGGCCATAGTGTTATCTGCGATAGACATCCTTCAGAACGACATGTTCTTTTTACATCATGGACTAAGTCAGCTGCGTTCCATAATGCAGTTAGGTCGGACACTACAGATTTTTAAAAATGGCTGCGTTTCTTGGAAATATATCAACAGTAGTGACCTGTTTGCTGCTTTTAATTTAGTTAGAAAAGTTGCCTTTCACGGTTGCAGAAAGTCCATTATGGCTCGTACATGGCATTATAAATCTGCCCATTTCCACTTTTCATTTTTCTAAATGCTTGAAACATCTTGCCGCGGGCAGATACGAGGAGCTAGGTGATAGCTATATTAAAGAAGAGTGTGGGTTGCCCTTTGAATATAAATGTCTGGACGGTGAAACAGAGGTCTTTCTCAGCGGAAGTGAATGTGAGACTACTGTTAGTAATTCAACGATTTGCAAACAGGTGTCCCTTCATGGCCTTTGCAATGTGGGGAACTTGTGGGGAGCTTGGCCTGTTTTCTGGAGGGTACTCCCCTCCCTTTGATTCGTCCAGCATTTCATGTACTTTCGAATGAAAATTATGTGGTCCTAAATGAACAAAGCTGTTGCTGTATCAGACCAGGAATTGTCTACACAATTTCAGTCTCTAAGATTGTAACATGTTACGGGCATGTGTTATTCCCTCCCACACAAGAGATAAGAGTAGCAGAAATGTGGCCTCATATTGATACTACTAATGTAAATTATGACAAGCTCAGCGGAATAAAAGGCGCTACTGTTCCAGAAACAATTTGCGTTAACATCGGAGAGAGACATATGCTCTCGAGAATGAAAGATCGTCAGCCGGGATACAATCCCTATTAAATGCCAACTTCCCCAAGCAGTCTGGAGAGCTGGTATCCAGAATATTCAATGCTTTGAGCACTACAGGGATTGTGCATTTCTTTAAGGCTGTCAGGTCTGGATTTGTGTCCATCTTCCAGACTGTCTTCGGAGTCATTCCTTCACCTATCCATTCACACTTTTCATGTGTGTTTGGCAGCTTCCCTGTGACTTTGTAATTTATCAGCGGGATACTACTGCTGTTGTTCCTGATTTACAGTGGTTGTGCCTTCCCAGCTAAGCAGAGTGATGGAGCTACTACTACCAGCCTAGCTATGCCATGATTCCATGGTGCAGTTCTTTGGTGCTCTGTTGCTGGAAGAATTGGAACATGACTGGTCACTATCATTCCGACCAGTCCTATGGTGTGTGCAACCAGTCTTTCATTGCACCTGGTACCTGTTCAAACATCTACCTTCGGTGTGCCTTGCTGTTCCGCCAGTGCCTCCTGTTGACAAAGAACTGCTGATGTTCCCGATGAGGGTTCATTCACAGTCGTGCCCTATGAGACTGAGGCTGATTTGCGAGGCCACTTACGAGCCACCCTTGCAGGACTGTTTGGCTCCTTTAGGCACTTTGGATGGTGCTGCCCTCGCGGGTGATTCTGCGCCTGAGGCTGCTGTTCACTACTGCTCCGTAGATCCGTCTGCCAATCCTGTCATCGATCTAAAATCTGACGATGTGTATTCTTTCCTGAATGCCTTTCCTTTCGATGGCTTCGAAGACATTCTTCAAGATCATGCCTACTGTTAAATAATTTTGCCCATTTGCCCATTCTAAAGTTTCAAAGTTTTGCCAAACACTGCCTTTAACTTTGGTCTGCTGTGCTTGTCATGGTCGACATTGTGACTCTTTGTATGTTTTAGCTATTTTAACACATTTTTAATTAGATTTTAGTTATGTCTTAATTCGATTTTAGCTTGTTTTAGTCCACAGCATTTTAGCTTAGGTTCATTCACTTTCTCTGGCATAATCATTATGGCATCATACTTGTTCCGGCAGCGGAGAGGGTGTAGTGGATCCTATTTGGTTTTAATGGGAATCAGGAGTTTAGCTTAGCCTTCTGGCTTGCATTCCTGTGCCCCCATCACCTAGTGACTTTTAACCTACTTAGCTTGCTCTGTTTTAGCTAATTTATTTAATTATTTCTTCCAAGATGGCTGCTATGTTTATATTTAAGAAGATGTTTTAGTTTCACGTTATCGGTGCCACTCTGTAAAGGTGTCACTATCAGCGTCAAAGATAAATGAGATACGTAGGTATTCACATTATGTACTTTCCCACTTTCGTGTGATAGGAACTTAATGTACCTTTTCAGGGAATTATTTATATAATTCCGCCCCAAGCATGTCCTCTTATCTTTTGTTTGGAAACATACCTGCATCAGGGGTCCTACAAGATCCGTATAAATTAATATCACACAGACAAGATTATCAGAAGGATTCCTACCAGATTCCATTGATGTTATCTAAGCTAAACATTGCCTTGTTGCAGACCCAGCCTTTGTGTCCCCACAGAGTTTGATCTGGAGACGTCATTCCAAGGTAACAAGGGTTGGGGGGCTCTTCTCATGGACATGGTACTGGCAGATTATGTTTAACACACCTAGCTCTCTTTAGGTGAGAGATTAGGTTCATCATGCTAGGGTATTAGGGCCTATTTCACATCTATTTCACATTACACATTATTGAAAGATTATGGGGGTCTTGTTATTAATGAGACTCATTTTTACAATTCTGTTTCTTGCATTGTTCATTATCTTAATCATTGCAGCCCATGCATTTTACAGTAGATTGCAGTCTTGTTAATAAAACCCATTGAAAACTTAATTGCCTGTATGTGATTGAGACTTGTGGCTCATGTGAGAAAAGGGTAATCTCCATTTAACTAAGACTCCCCTGAGATGTTGCACTCTTAAGTCCATGCGTAAAAGCTGCCACAAATCACCTTTTACTGTTTGGGGTATTGGCGAGGTACAGCTAGTGAGTCGGGAGGGTTGGACCGGCAGTTGCGACTTGTAGGATTGGCCTAGTCACCTACAAACAAAAGTGCGGTCATCCCAAAACCAGCAGTCTTGCCTAGAGCACGTACAACAAAAGTGCGGTCATCCAGACTGTTGTTTCCAGAGGGCGTGAGACTTGGCACCACTGACATGACCATCTGTGGGAACCAGACCTTTCTCTTGAGCTGGTTCTTCGTTTTCACCTTGCCTTGCTGGCCATGGTGGGTGAGCTGTACGGCTTGCTCTATCAGTCTATTGGGGATCACCAGACTGGGGTCCTCATAGCAAACATCCACTTGCAACATGAGTTCATGAGGTACATTGAACAGTGAGCCTAGAGACTTCATCACCTCCGGCGTCCTGCTGGATCGGTGTTCGGTGAGTTTCACCTCCCATTCTGGATCACCACAATGGCCAGCTGTAGGCACTTGTCTGCTTCTGTCACAGAGCAGATGGCAATAACGGATAAATGAAGTAGCCTTGACCGCTTCATGACGTATCAAACATATTCTTCTGTTTCTTCTGCATCTTCTGCTTCGTTTTGGGTGGTGGCACCGGGGTGTCGGATAGGTAGTTTTCTGGATTGCTGTCACCTGATTGATCTTCCACCTGGCAGTCATACTTCTGGAACTGGATCATCCACTTTTCTATGCTGGGTAGGGGTTTGAATGCTGAGCTTTGGAGTTTCCGATCAAGGGAGGACCTCGTCTGGCGGCCTTGCAGTTTGGGCTGGACTGTTCCCATGGGGAACAGGGTCAAGACTGATTTGCACATGGCTGGGTCCAAACTGGGGTGGCACGGTGAGCAAAGGAACAATGGATTAAACCCAGATCTGTGACTTAGAGTGAGTGTTCAAAGTTTCAGCACTCTATCATCCTTTTGTGTGACTACGAATGGATATCCATACACGTATTGATGAAAATGCCTGAAGGCCCAGTATACAGCTGTGTCTTTCAATTTGCGAATACTTCTGTTCCATGTCAGTGAGTGGCTAACTGGCATACGCCACAGGTGTCCAGTCCCCCTGACGATGTTGTTGAATGAGGGTGGCTCCTAGCCCCTTTGGGCTTGCGTCGACTGGAATGGTGGTTGGCTTCAATGGGTCGAAATATGACAGTGGGCTCTCTTAGTTGGAATGCTTCTCCTGCGCCACACCCCATGCCCATGGGGTTGTGGCATTCATGAGCTCCTGGAGGGGCTCTGTGAGGTCTGTGAGGTCGGGTATGAACCGCCTGCAATAGTTCAACATTCCCAAGAAGCTTCATACTTCAGACATGCTAGTCGGGGCATGGGCCTCCTGGACATCTCTCACCTTCTCCAGATCTGGAGCCACTCCATCTGCTAGGAAAGTGTAGCCAAAAAAGCTGATCTGCTTCTTCAAGATTTAACACTTCTCTCTGTGGAGCGTGAGTTCTGAGTCACAGACTCTCTGGAGCACCCCTCGGAGGCACTCGTATTGTATTCTCATCGACTTGGCTAATATTAGGATGTCCTCACTGACATTGATCATGCCCGGCTACCCTGTAACCAGCTACCGGATTGTATTTTGGAATACCTCAGCAGCACATGATATTCCAAGATATCATTGGAGGTCCACGTGGGTGGAGAACGTGGATATGTACCTCGAGTTGGGGCGTAGGGGTAGGGGTAGCTGGTGATACCCTGAATGCAGATCAACTTTGGAAAATCGTTGAGCTCCGCTATGTTGTCATCAACAGTGGGAGGCAAATGGCGTTCTCCATTGATCATTACGTTTGGGAGCTTCATGTCTATGCAGATGTGGACTTCTCTAGGCTGCTTTTGTTTTTTGGGCACTACTATTGGGGATACCCATGACGTGGGGCTGGTGACCTTCTCGATGATCCCAGTGTCTTCTAATTTGTCCAACTCCTCCTCTACTTTAGGTGGAACTCAATGTGCCCGAGACTTAGTGCACCTGCCTGTATAGACTGGTCAATGTGCAGCCGCACAATTTTGTCCTTCAGACAGCCAATTCCTTTAAATACATTTTCAAACTCCGCCAGCATGAGACAGCTCCTCGATTTGCTCACTAAAAGCAAATGAAATTAGGTTTATTGTTTAAGTGGGGTGGCCGCTCACTATCTTGCTGTGACCTCCATCTGCCACAGAGCTGGGGTGTCCATGCTTGCATTTCAATGGGATACTGAAAACTTGAAACTCCCAAGCATGGGCAGTGGCTGTGTTTGCCCATATGCAAAAACCCTGACTCTGGTCTTCACAAGTGTTGGGGGAAGTTTGGCAGTGTGTGATAGGTGTCGTCTGATATGAGGTCTTTCAAGGCTCTAGTGTCGATAGTCATGATGACTATATATTGGCCCAGCTAGAGTCCACCTGGAGTTGGCTCTGTGGGTGCGGTTGGTGTTGGTACTTGTGAGTTCCACAACAAAGACGTGCACCATGTCTTCATGACTAGTCTTGTCCCCTGGCCTGCTGTGCATCGTGGCCTTGGATGCGGGCAAATAGAGCTGAGGGCTGGGTCACAGATCAGGGGCCTCTACGCAAGTGGAAGAGCCCGGTTGTGCAAGGTCCGGGCGAGTCTGGGTTCTGCATGTTTCAATGAATTGTGTAGCATGAGCACCGCTGCCGTGGAGGAGCACTGGCCAGCCACTGTGTTGCAGAAGGCACTGAATCTCTGGGTGCGCAATGGCTCAGGTTGAGCTCCGGCCACATCGCCAATGTGGTGCTGGGCACCCTGGCTTGCAGTGATCCTGGATAATGCGGGCCTACCAGCACATGGCACGCGCGCCACAGGAATACATACAGGGAGGCTCTGAGAAGTGTGTCTGGCGCATGACTGCAGGGCAGCCACACCTGATGCCTTCTATTTGTCACCTTGCACAGCACGTAGGTGAAACTATTTGGGGAACGTTAGTGGAGGTGTCATCAGATCACCCTTCCGCCGATGTGAAGGTGGACAACATTACACAATGCTCTGCCAAACCACATTCCCCCTTCCTTCAGTCATCCTTCTATCTACTCCAGATTCATCAGTTAGAGCAGGTGGCAAATGTGAATACTAATCCCCACAGAATTGGGAATTCCATACAGAATTCCACATGGAAAAAACACAGTCTGCAGTTACTCTGTATTCCATTCTGTATTCCGTGGGGGATTAACTTGTAATAGACATAGTTTGACGTGGTGATACTGTTCGAGATCATTCATTCCAGCCTTCTGGTATCTTAACACTTAACTACGCCTAACTCATAATTGAGGCCTTTGTGTAATTTATCCGAATATATTTATCTCCACGTGCATCTGTCCCACTATCTTCCTAAAATGCAACTTCCATGAAAATTGTTTGATGTCCACAGTAAGTACTATATAAAACAATCTCCATTGACCCTGAGTAAGTGAAGGTATTATGTATTCCAGCAGAAATCATTAACTCTGACTATCCACATAAGTCGATGTGTGCGAGTTTGCTGCTCGCCACAATTTGTAAACATATGTATGATTTTCTACCAGTGCTTAAGTCATTCACCTCAGCAATATCCACACATATTTATACTTAATTTATATTTTCAAACCATAGCCAGTACAATACCATCTCATCTTACACAACTTGCAGAAACAATAGTAGAAGGAAACCTAAAGTTTTCATGTCTTTTAAAAAAAATGTATGAAGTACGTTAACCTTGGCTGTATGACCAAGTCTTTTCAGGTGTCGCCTACAGAAAGCTTTGCTGGTAGGAGAAGGCCTCTTGTGGACAGTACCAAAAACATGGATTGGGCAAAGGTCTGCTAATTTGTTACCACTGTTTGGCTTTGTCACTTTCATTTGCTTGCTTCTTTTTTGGTGGCTGCCTTCCTCTTCTCTATATGACCCTACCTATAGCCTCTTTACCATGCTTTTGATTGGTTGATTTGTATTCTTCCACTGCTCATTAAGTCCTGCAAGAGAGTGGTTGTATTCTCTTGCTCTCTCTCATGTGCTGCTTCCACCCTCAAATACCCACCCCCTTGCTTTCCCCTCTAACCGCCCTTAATCGTTCCTTTTGTTGGTTCTTTACCCTTTGTGGTAAAACTAAATGCTTTCATTTTTATGTATTCATTTTATTTTTGGAAAACCCAGCAGCTGTCAGTTGCTGCTGAGCCGCTACACAGTCCATAGGACACTTTCCACACCCCCATTGCTCCCTCACACCTCTTACCGGTCTTTGAATCTCCTCAGCTGCCCTCTATTATTCTCCCACCCTGGTGATCCATTACATATTTTTTCATTCTTTTTGGGGGGGGAGGGGAATTTGCTGCTGTGCTGCTTCTCATTGCAAAAAGCACTTTTAAACTAAAAGAAATAATGTGGATCAATAAATATAAAAAAAGAAAATGGCACCAGCATCATTTCACTGGCATGCTTGGTACTTCAGAATGCACATGTGCACCAGCAAAATGACATGGCTGCCCACAGTGGTTGTGTCATTGCACTATTTTTTTGACAGGTGCTGCACAACAATAAGTCAACAAGGCAAGACCTATTGGCAATTAAACTATTGGTTTTGCTAATCCTTTTTATAAAGTTAACAGTGTTAGTAACTTTTAGGCCTGGATAGCTATAGCCAGGGGCTCTAGAGCTGTTGTAAACACAAAACAATAAACATAACACATTAAAAAATTATCTCAAAAATATATAGAAAGCAGCCTTTCACCAGCCCTCTTCAGTCATTGCTTTTTTTAACTCTGTCACATTTTGGCACGCCGCTTGAAAACCACTCAGTGGTGAAAGTGTCTGTTAAAGGGCTATATTTAGAGTTTGGCAGACAGGATACTTAGGGGGTCATTATGACCCTGGCGGATGGCGGAGAAGCGGCGGTAAGACCGCCAACAGGCTGGCGGTCTTTTTTTTTGTATTATGACCATGGCCATGGTCATCCGCCGGTTCTCCGTTACGCCCGCCAGGGCGGAGACGACCGCCGGGCTGGAAACCAGGGTCTGCAGCCCGGCGGCCGTCACTATACCGGCGGCGGTATTTGGACCCGGCTAACCACCATGGATTTCATGGGGTTTGAAACCGCATCCATGGCGGTAAGCACTATCAGTGCCAGGGAATTCCTTCCCTGGCACTGGTAGGGGTCTTCCCCACCCTCCACCCCCACCCGACTCCCTCCCCTACACCCCCCACCACCCCTGCCACCCCCCAAAGGTGGCAGGACCCCCTCCCCACCCGACCCCCAACATAACATCACACATACACACACGACACGCACGCAGGCACCACCAACACTCATACACGCACACACACCGACATACATGCAAACATCCACACACACAGTCAGACACGCACATCCACATTCAAACATACACGCACACATCCATACAGACATACCTACAGACAGACACGCACTCATTCCCAAACACACAACACCCCTGCAAGCATACACGCACTCACACACCCCCTCTACATACACACACCCCCAAGCACCCACGCAACACACAACACCCTCCACCCCCCTCCCCTCACGGAAGATTGACTTACCTGGTCCGACGATCCTCCGGGAGGGGACGGGAGCCATGGGGCCTGCTCCGCCGACACCATACCGCCAACAGAACACTGCGATGTCGAATCACAGGACGTGATTCGCTGGGCGGGGTTCTGTTGGCGTGGCGGTGGAGGTGGAGCAACCTCCACTTCCCCGCCACCCGCCAGTATGGCTGTTGGCGGCTCTCCGTCCGTAAAAGGACGGAGAGCTGCCAACGGTCATAATAGGCCGAGCGGCGTCTTCCGCACGGCGGTCCCTCGGAGGTCTTGGAAAAAGACCGCTGAGGTCAAAATGACCCCCTTAGTCACAAATATGGTAGATATCACACAGCGGTTTTCCAAGCGCATTATAGCCTATGCCACTTATAATGAATGGGATATCCCCCATGTTTGACAGACTAACCTGCTTATTAACTCTAAATAAGGCCCAAAGTCTTCATTAGTTTTGTCTATTGAAACTGACTCTCAGTTATGCAAGTTTGCGTAGAAAGGGCATTTATGAAAGAAACTAGTCCACTGACCCTTGGTGAGGTCTGGTAAGAGACCCTTAGTGGATTGTGAGCGGAATCCCCTCATCTATGATGACCATCTTGTGAAAGTAATGAAGCGCACACCATCTTAGCTGAGGGAATTTCCCTCACAATCCAATGGGGTTTGTCTACTGGCATTGTATTTTTTTCTATGCCTAGATTGGGGTTGCAGTAATCACGTCTCTTACATAAAGCCGGTGAGGGCTATGGATGACTACTTAATAAATATATTTTATAAGGTTTACCTAGCTCATTAATATGAGCAGGACCAGACAGGCTGGTTTCGAAAGCCTAGGGCTGTTCTTGGTGCCTCTGTCACTTTCTCCAGCTCCCAGAGGTTAATTGCAGCAGGCACAGGGTGGCTACAAGTGGGGAGAGAGGAAGGGGGGGTAAGGTAGAGTGAAAGTGATTAGAGAGAGAGAATGCCTGGATGGAGAGAGATTGTGGAAGGACACAAAAGGAGTGGCACTAGTTTGAGCACTTTTGCTGGGGCTGCTATGGCTTCCCCAATCTGGCTCTGGTCATGGCGATGCTGGCATTTCAGGGACTGCTAAGCCTGGAGCTGAGTAATAACAAGTTAGTGTCTGTAGAGGCACTGGGTGCCTCCAACATGCAGACCAGGCAGCAAGCTCAAGGTGTACACTGGGGGTGGCCAGGAGAGGTCCACAACCTGTTTATGAATACTGTTGGCTGAGTCCCGCCTCCAGGCTGCATACTCTGTCGCCTTTCACAGCGTAGGTGCCAGGTGGCAGCCTAACACATCTCAACTGGTCAGTTTGCAAACTTGGGCCCTTCTAGGGTGGATGTCTTGGACCCCACCTGTATGGATTCACAGGGCCTAGTAGGCATTGACAGAAAGTCTCTGAGGACCCAGCTGAACTCCGGGTTTGGTTGCAAGTTGTAAAGCTGTGTGGTCCTTAAGCCAAGCCTTTGGGAGTGTATGGGCACCTCTGCACGATTTACCCTGGATGGGTCACCTTCCCTTGGACATGGAGATGTACTTGGTCCCCACTGACCTTGAGTCTCATCATCCCGCTCTGGGGTTTCCAGAGCGGGTAGGGTATCATCTAATTCATCATTGCCATCACTCTCGAGTGACAACCTTGTAGGCGCAAACAAATGCATCCCTTCAGTCCCTTTCACAGCCTTGAACCAGGCTACATTTGTGGTTACTGTCTCCTCTCTGTGGCTAGTTGTGACCATTGTCCTTTGATGTCCAACAGCTCACCAGTGGTCAGCATCTTTCTTGGGCTGCTACCACGTCCAGTATGGCTGGTTTCCATTGGCCACTAGGCATTTCAGTAGGAGGCCCACTGTAGCATACTTGGTGGTGCAGTGAGGTTTTGACAATATGCCATAAGAAACTTGTGCAGGCACTCTTCCAGATCCTCCTTTTGGTCAACTCTGATTCTCAGCATCTCTTTCAAAGTCCTCATAAACCTTTTATCCTCCCTATTTGCCTGGGGCCTTAGTGGCATTATTTTCCTGTGCTATTCACCTAGGTCACCCAGGTACCACCTAAATTCCTTTTCTTGAAAAAGGGGATCGGTATCAATCCTGATTTCCTTGGGTAGTCCAATGAGGGCAAATATCTTGTCTATTACTAGTTTCACTGACTTGAATGCTTGGGATGGTACCATCTCCACCAGCAGATACTTGGAGTGTTCACCAATGACCACAATGGAGGACCTTCCATCCGGGAAGCAGCCAAAGTCTACGCTCAGGTGTGTCCAAGGGTGCAATTGATTTCCCTCACGGCACGGAAATAGTTGTTCAGGTGGCCTACCCACATTTGCCATCATGGGTCTGGCGCTACTGGGTCTACCATGGAGCTGAAGGGAGGCAGTGTTGCCACAGAAGTGTGATGGCTGGGCCCATGTTGCAGTGGTGGAGCTGCTGCTGCCGCTGTGCCCTGAAGATTCTGGTCATCAACCAGGTCCTGCATGTGAAGTGTCCTTCGACACCTGAGTGGTATGTGGGCAAACCTGCGCTTCTGTACCCTACTTCAGGACCAACTATGGCACTGGATGCTGTTCTGTCGATCTACCGTTGAGGCAAGCTTGCCTGGAAGCCTTAGAGGAGCTCCTGGTGCAGTACTGGCTGTGGCCACCACAAGGTGCTGGTGTCACTGCTCTCTCTCAGGAGCTCGGCTTGAGCCAGTGGTCAGGAGTAGGCACCATCAGACAACTCTGCTTTGCTGGCGGAGTTTTTGGAATTCGGGCACTTCGCGCAGTAGCACGGAGTTCTCAAATTCTGCCATCCGCCGCAAAGCCACGATATTTTCGGGCCATTAGTGAGCATGTGTGAAATTCAGCCCCAATCATGTGGCTTCCGGCCATGACGGCGCCAATACAGTGCTGCTCGTGAGTCCGAATGCACCTTGTGTAGATTTTCTACTTCAGAAGCAGCTAAATCTACTCAAAAAGAGGTGTTCAAATCAATGTTTTCCCCAATAGACTATTCAAGTTGTTTTTTAGTGCGAGAAGCCTTTATTTCCAACCGGAAGTAAGTGCCCCGGAGACTCCAAATTTCTGTTACTATCCAGCAGGCTCCTCGCAGTGCTTTGTCCATCTCCTGGTCACTTTTCACTTGGAGTTTGAGGTGGAAGGATCACTCTCTTTGTCTCTCTTTGTCTGCTGGATACATACCTTTGGATTAAAGGAATTTATTTTTGTGATATCACACAAGTAAGTTCAAAAACTATTGTCTAAGGGTGTTGTTTGTTTGATAGAGCATGCACCAGTATTTCTTTGTACTTTTATTTTATTTTAAAATTTTATTAGGGTGGGTGGCCTATAGTTTAAGTAGGGACCTAGTTATTTTTTTGCATTTCAGTTTTCATCTTTTGTAAAGGTGTAAAGGAGAAATTTTGCACTGTTCAGTACCCTTTCTCCATGTTTGTTACATTTGCAATATTAATTTATTTTACTATGTGGCCTAGACTTCCAACGGCCATCTAGCCGGCAAGCCCAGTACTAGTAGCCATCAGTGCATGAAAGAAATGTTTCTATAGTATATGTTTTAAAAGCGTCATTTAGGACAAGGATGGCATTGGATGAAATTGCAAATGTTGGCTATTATTTGCATTTTATTTTTTTTCTAAAAAAATGTGTATATATGGGATAATATTTGATGCCATAGGAGGATGTGTGTTGTTGTAAAAATTTTATAGCTCAGTTAAGTTTGTGTTTTTAATCGCTGAATTAATGGTAGTATTTTCTTCAGTGTTACCACCATGCCTCCTTTTTCTGACCTGTGTGTGTTTGTCATTGGCCACCATTTGTCTTTGCTCTCCATGCCATGTGGCCAGGGGCCATTTTGTGTAGTCTGTGTTCATAGTCCTGAATGTGTTCTTTGTTTCCCATGCCTCTTTGCTCGCTGTTGTTGTATGACCATGTGGCTGGTTGCTATTATGTGCAAACACCCAGTGTGCCTTTGCAATAGGCTTGCATGTGTTCTTTGTTCCCCTGCCTCCTTGCTTGCTGTTGTTGTTTACCATGTGGCTGGCTGCCATTTCGTGCATCCAGCCAGTACACTTTTGCCATAGCCTTGAATGTGTTTTTTGTTCCCCATGCCTCCTTGCTCGCTGTTGTTGTTTGACCATGTGGCTGACAGCCATTTCGTGCATCCATCTAGTGTGCCTTTGCCATTAGCTTGCATTGATGGATGTGATATCAGTTTAATAATATGCTTGACGATCATTGCAGTATATGTATATTAAGAATATGATTTTGATTAACAGTTCTTATACTATTACATGCTTTCTTTTGCATTTTTATCCTGCACTTCTTTGCTTCATAATAGGTGTATTTCTTCTTGTCCTTCCATACAAACATCTGCAATTATTGATAATTTTTTTAATGTAATTGTTTATTTAAATTTTTACTTTTTTTTATTTTAGATTTTTTATTTTATTTTTTAAATGTATTTATTCAATTTTTTAGCATTTTGCCTTGATTCATCAATCCATCCATCATAGGTGCACAACCGCACTACAGCATTCATTTTCTTTAGGAATAATTCCATTTCCTCCTGGGCACCCTGGCTGCAGTGCACTGCAGACACATCAGCATTATTAATTTTTTTAATGATTATTCCATATACCTCTGGACCACCTTGCCTGCCATAGGTTTTCTAATGATTATTCTAAAAAAAACAGGGTTCCTTGTTTCACTCTTCTATCTTCTTTTATTCTGGATAAGATATGTGCATCCAACCCTTGCAGATCACAGCAGCAACTCAGTCCACCTTACAATCTATTTATTCTCATTCTAAATTCCATTCCTAGTTGCCAAGCAACTACCAGGTATAACTCTCTGAATACAACATATCTCCCTACCTACAATAATTTTAAACAAAACAAAATATGTGTCAAATACTACTGAGTCAAAAACAAAGCTTAACTCAACATTTTTTTAAAATATATACATGTACACATTATTATCCACTAAATAAAACATTATCACAACGAACTGCATATATTTAATATTTACTGCCACCATCATTCCGTGTAATAATCTCTTAGATACTCTGGCCTCTTGACCACCCTCTTTTCCATATTCGTCCTCTCCAGAACCTCCTCCTCCCTTGCTTCTGACCTTCCATACCGGTTTTCCATCCACCATCGCATTTCCTGTCCTCTACATTTGACCACACTTGCCATATTCCACCTACTACCATCCTCCAAATCCACACTGAGGGGGTCATTACAAGCTTGGCGGGCGGCTACCGCCGCCCGCCAAGCTGTAACCGCCGTGCGGCCGCCAATGCGGCCGCACCCCCGCGGTCCCCATTACGACATCCCCGCTGGGCCAGCGGGCGCAAACCTAGTTTACGCCCGCCGGCCCAGCAGGGATGCGGCCGCAACATAGGAGCCGGCTCCCAGCGGTGTTGCGGCTGTGCGACTGGTGCAGTAGCACCCGTCGCGCTTTTCACTGTCTGCTATGCAGACAGTGAAAAGCTGCACGGGGCCCTGTTAGGGGGCCCCAGGACTCCCATTACCACCAGCCTCTTCCTGGCGGTGCAAACCGCCAGAAACAGGCTGGCGGTAGGGGAGTCATAATCCCCAGGGCAGCGCTGCTTGCAGCGCTGCCCTGGCGGATTATCACCACCAGGGCTAAAACGGCGTGAAACCGCCGGCCCCAACGGTGCGGCCGCGGCACTACCACGGTCAAAATATGGGTCCCCGTACCACCAGCCTGTTGGCGGTACGGGCGCCACTTTAGCCCTGGCGGTGTCCGACCGCCAGGGTTAAAATGACCCCCTGAATCTCCTTACCTCGACCACACGTTTAGGTTCCGACCACTTGGACAAACCTTTTTTGGTACCTTGCCCTAATCTGGTCCACACCCAGTCTCCAACCACCACTTTGCACTCCTTCACCTTACCTCTCATCCTACCATCATACTTCCCTTGCATCCTTTCCACACAACGTAACAAACTCTTGAATCCACCCTTATTTACCTGCCCGATCCATCCAACCAGGTACAGCTTGGGTACACGGTTTCCTGCCTTTCAGCAACATGAACGGTGTCTCCAACTTCATGGAATGTGGAGTAGTCTGATAATTCCACAATAAATTCTTTATCTCCCTCTTCCATTCCAAACCATTTTGGATTGGCAATTGTATATTTTCACCTAAAACCCTATTAAACCTTTTTACCAAAGCATTCTCTCTGGGATATGCAACTGCATTCCTAATGTGCTTGACACTGCACTCTACTAAATACTCTTCAAATTAGCATGAGGTGAACTGGGGACCATTATCCGTCACCACCTCCTCCGGATAACCTTCCCTTCTCCATGCTTCCTCACAGAACACTATGATCATACCTGTCTTAACATCCTTCACTACACTAACTTCTGGCCATTTAGAATGATAGTCTTCCATAACAATTGCAAAACTCTTCCCACTTCAAACCAATTCAAATGGACCACACACATCGTTTCCCACCTTCTGCCACAGTGTGCTTGGGAAAGGGATACGAAGAACAGGTGTTCTCTCATTAATATGAGTTTTGCCTCTTCATGAACAACACAAACAATTTCTCACAGACCTTTCAACATCCTTATCAATACCTGGCCATAAAAAGTCCTCTCTCGCTTTCCTCTTCATACAAGACATGGCCCCATGTCCATCATGCAAAATTTCTAACACATCTTGTCTCAGCTTGTACGGCACAATCAATTTGTCTCCTCTCCTCATTATATTGTTCTGCTCTGATAATTCAGACCACACATTCTTATAATTTGCTACCATTCTGGCCTCCTCTCCTAAATCTGATCATTGCTTGCACAAATTCCTTTTTAAAAATATGCATTTCAGCATCCTCCTTCAGCGCTGTTTTCCATACTTCCTCACTTATAGCCTTTGTATTCTTATACTGTAAATCTGCCACTACCCATTCTTCATCTTCATCAAACTTTCTCTCAACTGGTAATCTTGACAGAGAATCAGCGTTCACATTTGCTACTCCAGGTACATACTTCACAGTAAACGTATACTCCTGCAGTCTCTATAACCACTTCGCAATCCTTGATGATGCATGGCTGGCACCCTTCGTAGTAAACATATCCACTCATGGTTTATGGTCTGTTCGTAACTCAAATCACCTTCCCCATGCATAATTCCTGAAATACTGAATTCCCTACCAACAAGCCAGTACTTCTTTCTCAATTGCTGAATAAGTCGCTTCAGCTCCCTTTAAAGTTCGCGAAGCAAACGCTATCACATGCTCCTTTCCCTGTGAATTTGCATCAGCACTGCTCCCAACCAATACATACTTGCATCAGTCGAAATTATAGTATGATTTTGCGTTGCAAACAGTTTCAATTCGACCACGTCAACAATGCACCTTTTGAGTTTGAGAAATGCTTGTTGACATTCACTCGACCAAACATACTGCTGATTTTTCTTCATCAGTATGCGTAAAGGTTGTGCTTCATCCGCAAAATTCTCAACAAATTTGGCATAATACTCCACCAAACCTAGGAATGACCTCAACTGATCCTTATTTACTGGACTAGGGGCCAGATGTAGGAAACTCCCAAACTGCGACTTGCAATTTGCGAGTCCCTGCGACTCGCAAATTGCAAGTCGCAATTTGGGATGCAGAAAGGTGTCTCAGACACCTTCTGCGAGTCGCTATGGGGTCGCAAAGACCCACCTCATTAATATTAATGAGGTGGGTTGCAATTTGCGACCCCATAGCGACTCAGGGCACTCACGGGGATGGAGGCCTGCTGGGAACAGCAGACCTCCATGTCCGTGACTGCTTTTAAATAAAGCATTTTTTTTTTTTCAAAGTGCAACCCGTTTTCCTTAAAGGAAAACGAGCTGCACTTTGAAAAATAAACCAAAACCTTTTGTTTCGGTACTTTTCAGGGCAGGTAGTGGTCCATTGGACCACTGCCTGCTCTGAAAAATTATTATTAGGTCCAGTCACAAAGGGGAAGGGGTCCCATGGGGACCCCTTCCCATTTGTGAGTGGGTTACCATCCACTTCAAGTGGATGGTAACTGCGAGTACATTTGCGACCGCGATACCACTGCGACTCGCAAATAGGAGGGGAACACCCCTTCCTATTTGCCACTCGGAAATGCATTTTGCGAGTCGGTTCCGACTCGCAAAATGCATTTCTACATACCAGATGGAGTTTAGCGACTCGCAAACGGCGTTTTTCGCCGTTTGCAAGTCGCTAAACCTTTCCTACATCTGGCCCTAGATGCTTTTTCAATGGCCTCCATTAAACTGGCTTTAGGTTTTCTACCATCCCCAGATATTGTGTGATCTAAATATTCCACACTTTGACATGCAAACTTGCACTTGTTTACTTCAACCGTCAGTCCCGCTCCTTCCAAGACTTGGCACACCCTTCTCAAATCACGGTCATGCTCATCCACATTTTCCCCCCACACCAACACATCATCCTGAAAGCATCTCAAAAGCGTCATCTCACCTAACAAATTTTGCATAACTCTCTGGAAGACTGCCAAAGCAGATGCCAGACCGAACAGAATGTGTATAAATCTAATTGCTCCTTCAGGCGTGATGAAAGATGTCAGATGTTTGGATTCTGGATGCAACAAAATTTGATGGAATGCATTTGACAAATCTAAGGTCAAATATATCTTCCCACCCTGAACTCCAGCCAGCAACTCATTTATGTTGGGAATAGGATGCCTATCTACCCATATGTTGTCATTAAGGTCTCTCAAGTCCACACACATCCTGATCTTGCCATTCGGTTTACGAGCTAAAACCACTGGACTCAACCACTCTGAAGACTCAATCTTCTATATTACTCCTAACTCCAGTAATCTTGCCAGCTCACCCTTTAAGGCATCTTTCAACACACTGGTACACTCCCCAACTTATGCACTCTTGGCACCGCACCTTCCTTCAGCACAATTTTATGAGTACATTTTTTCAAACAACCCAGTTTATTGCTGAATAGAGTAGGAAACTCAGGCCCTCATTACAACCCTGGTGGTAAATCCCGCTTTCCGCCGTGCTGAAGACCGCCAACATACTGTTGTGTCGGCGGAATACCGCTAAAGGTATTACGACCCACATCTCGGAATCCGCCACAATACAGACACCCACACAAGTCCGCCACACCAAAGGTCAGTGATAAAATGGAGATACCAAAACCCACACCATCATGTCAACAAGAATACGCCCACACAATCACGACCCACGAATCAACGTGGCGGCCTTTCAATCGCGGTAATCCATTGGCAGTACACAACGCCGTGCTCAAAATACACATACATTTACAAAACTCAACCACAGTGGACAATTCGAAACACACACACCTGATACACATACACACACCACACCCACACACCCACACCATTATAAAACACACACCCACATTACCCACAAACCCTTACAACTTAAAATTTCAAAGAAGGCCAGAGAGAGAGATTAGCTAACACAACACCAGCATCCACAGACACACAACACCATCACTTATACAACATCCACGCACCTCAAACAACACACACCAACACATCCCCCCACATATCACAACAGACAGCACCTCACACATCACCCACACCACATCATGGCCCCTCAAAGACACCCCAGGTTTTCAGAGGAGGAGCTCAGGGTCATGGTGGAGGAAGTCATCGGGGTAGAGCCACAGCTATTCAGATCACAGGTGCAGCAGACATCCATTGCAAGGAAGATGGAGCTATGGCGGAGAATCATTGACAGGGTCAACGCAGTGGGACATCATCCAAGAACACGGGATGATATCAGGAAGAGGTGGAACGACCTACGAGGGAAGGTACGTTCCATGGTATCAAGACACCAGATTGCTGTACAGAGGACTTGCGGTGGACCCCCACCTCCTCCCCCACAACTAAAAACATGGGAGGAGCAAGTCTTGGCAATAATGTATCCTGAAGGCCTCGCAGGAGTAGCGGGAGGACTGGACTCTGGTAAGTCATATCTTAACTACTTTATCCCCCCCACCCCACCTGCATGCCATCACATACCCCCACCCTTACCCTCACCCCCATCACACCATTATCTCCATATGTCCCACTATCACAACGCACACATTTCAATACCAAGGCCCTGGATGCAACACCTATGCATGGACCACCGTCACCAAAGCATGTCTAGTACAGAAACCCGCACAGACCCCAAACCATCTATTACAAAAGGGCTAACACAATGATGCAAGCACAGGAGTAGAGGGTACCTCACCCAATGCACAAGATGGCACACACAGATACTAAAACTATGCATTTACACCCCAACAGGACCTCTACCCAACGTCACTGGACAGGAGGTGCCAGACATATCCAGTCCCCCCACAGAAGAGGCCCACAGTGATTGACGCCTGGATCAAGATGACCAGCCCGGCCGATCAGGGACCTCGGGACAGTCGGTTTCCCTGACACAGTCCCAAACCACCACTGAACCTCCCCACTCAGGAAACCCCGCCACAGCACCCACCCAGCGGGCCCATACCTCTGTCCACAGGACACGTCAATCAGCAGTGTGTCCACCACTACAGGGAACCCAGGAAAACCCACCAACCCAAGACAATCAGGGACCTGGGGTCAGTGGTAGTGGGCACACGGTTCAGGGGACAGAGGCACAGGATAACAGGGAAGCTGGGAGGACTGCTGTGCGACAGGGGGAGGACAGGCCCAGGGAACCGACACTCCACGAGGCACTCTCCAACATCATGGGAGCTTACCACCATTCCCAGGAGACCCTGGGCACAGTACTGGCCAAGTTTCAGGAGACCAAGCGGCTGCAGGAGGAACACTACCTGGGGACAAGGGAGGACTTAAAGTCCATTAACACCACCCTGGTCACCATTGCAGGGGTGCTGGCAGACCTTGTCAACACCATGAGGGACACAGTGGCACACATACGGGCCCCTGACACTAGCCTGGACAATGAACAGCCCTCCAACTCCGCCGGCGCTAGTGGACAGGAGGCACGCCATAGGACCAACAGGCCACCAGCACCCCACCCCCTGCAGAAGGACGCAAATGGTCCCTGAGATCCAGGAACAAGACAGAGAACATTGCAAAGATCCCCCTCCAGGAAATAAGACCCTCCTAAAGGTCACCCTTCTGTCCCACTTTGTCACCCTGTCCACCTTAAACTGCCATAGCTCCACTTCCTATGCCCCATTGGACAATGCACCTGTGAGACCAAGAGACTGGACTCTGCCATGGACATTCCTCCACCATGACCCCAGCCCATTTCACACACCCCTCCACTTATTTGCACAGAAATAAACACCCTTGAATCACAAAACAATCTGGAGTCAGTCTGTGCTTTCACAAATGTGTAATTGCAAAATCCCTGGAATATAGCAATGCCAGTGTACTTGTTCACATTCCAATGTTACACAGCTGTAGGCCAGGAGTAAACATAGCAAAGGGCACAAATGGGGACCCAGATCTGTGAAATGGAAAGCCAAAGTGACAAGTCAGGGCCCATACACAGAGGTAAAAAGGCAGACTTATGCTAGGTCCTACAATAGTATGATATGTGGGAAGCAGTTCCATCTTCTTACCTGTGTCTCACTGGAAATATTGCATGATGATGTTTCGGTTGTCTGCATCTTCTTCTTCTGCCTCCTCTTCTTCACTGTCCACAGGCTCCACAGCTGCCACAAGACCAGCATCATGCCCATCCTCCTGCAGAAAAGGCACCTGGCGTCGCAAAGCCAGGTTGTGCAACATACAGCAGGCCACGATGATCTGGCACACCTTCTTCGGTGAGTAGTATAAGGATCCACCTGTCAGATGGAGGCACCGGAATCTAGCCTTCAGGAGGCCGAAGGTGCGCTTGATTATCCTCCTAGTTTGCCCATGTGCCTCATTGTAGCGTTCCTCTGCCCTTGTCCTGGGATTCCTCACTGGGGTCAGTAGCCATGACAGGTTGGGGTAACCAGAGTCATCTGCAAATATTGAGGGACAACTGTTAGACATACTCCGAACATTAGGGAATCTCCCATACCCAGGCAGCAAATGAAACTGTGTGGGGACTTTAGGCTCACCTATTAGCCACACCGGGTGCCTCTGGAGTTGCCCCATCACATAAGGGATGCTGCTATTCCTCAAAATGTAAGCGTCATGCACTGAGCCAGGATACTTGGCATTCAAATGGGAGATGTACTGGTCTGCCAAACACATCATCTGCACATTCATGGAATGGTAGCTTTTCCGGTTTCTGCACACCTGTTCATTCCTGCGGGGGGGACAAATGCCACATGTGTACCATCAATGGCACCAATGATGTTGGGGATATGTCCCAGGGCATAGAAGTCACCTTTCACTATGGGCAAATCCTCCACTTGAGGGAAAACGATGTAGCGGTGCATGTGTTTCAGCAGGGCAGACAACACTCTGGACAACACGTTAGAGAAGATTGGCTGGGACATCACTGATGCCATGGCCACTGTTGTTTGAAAATACCCACTGGCCAGGAAATCGACCTGCACTAGAGGGGTTATTCCTGTGGGATGGTGGATAGCTGAAATCAGGTCTGGCTCCAACTGGGCACACAGTTCCTGGATTGTTGCACAATCAAGTCTGTAAGTGTTAATTATGTGTCTCTCTTCCATTATCGACAGGTCCACCAGGGGTCTGTACACCGGAGGATGCCGCCATCTCATCACCTGCCCCAGCGGACGTGCCCTATGGAGGAGAACGGTGAGCAGAGGGTCCTACAACACTTATGTATCACAATGCTGTTTTGCAAAAACGTTACAATTTCTCTATGTGCCTTTGTCTGTCCGTATTCCTGGCCTAAATAGGTGTGACGCAGTTATTTGGCCTGCCATGTGGCCCCCTGAAATGGCGGCTGCCTGACCTGTAAGGTGGGACAAGGGGAAATGAGTTAACTGTGCTGGCGTTGTACATCGTCGCTGTATTCGGTTGAAGACCGCGGAGCAATTCAGCATTGGTTAACATTGGGCCCTATGGGTTCCAGGAGCCAATGACGATGTACGCCAGCACTGACGGTACGCACCGCCGCGGACGTGGCCGCCATTTACTAACTGTTCACTCACTTGATACCTGACCTTCAACAGGAGAGAACCTACACTGCAGTGCTGCTGTGACCTGTGTCTGGAAGCGACAATGGCCACAGTGTCTGGGGAAAGGGCCCCTGCCTTCACTTCAGAGGAGTTGGAGAAACTAGTGGATGGGGTCCTCCCCCAGTACAAGCAACTGTACGGTCCTCCAGACAAACAGGTGAGTACACTGTGAGCATGGTGGATGGCACATGATTGTATGGAGTGTCATGGATGGAAGAGGGGGGGGGACAGGCCAGCGTGTGAGGATAGTGTGTGTGTATGTATGTCTGGGCAAGGGTGGGAGGTTTTTAGGCAATGCGTGAGAAGAACTGTACGGGATAGTAACATCCATTATTACTTCACTTTTCCTCTAGGTCAGCGCCCACCAGAAGAAGGGTGTTTGGCGTGCCATCGCCAAGGGAGTGAAGACCCTGGGGGTCTAATATAGACGGAGCACCCACTGCAGGAAAAGATGGGAGGACTTGCGCCGCTGGAGCAAGAAGACGGCAGAGGCCCAGCTGGGGATGGCCTCCCAACGTGGAAGGGGTGCCCATCGCACCATGACCCCCCTGATGTACCGGATCCTGGCGGTGGCTTATCTGGAGTTGGATGGGCACTTGAGGGCATCACAGCAGCCATAAGGGGGTGAGTACACTCTCATTCAGCTGACTCTGCGCGTTTGACGTGGTGTCTGGGTGGGGGTGGTGTCCTGTGGGTTCCCCTAGGCAAGGGCAGACGAGCAAAGGTAGATCCATTGTTTTGCAGCTTCATTCCCACTCCAACCCCAAAGGGGGTATTTGATCTCTACACCTAGTCAGGCCCCCACGGGTTCCAGCTGTGCATGAAATGGGTCTAGACAGAGTCCCCCTTGGGCATGTGCTTTTCCCCTGCACTGTTAGTGCATGGCTTAGTGGATAGGGCTGCTCCATGTGTGTTCTGTCCGCCAACGGCAGTGGTGTTGCATGCACTGACCATGTGTCTCTTCTGTCTTCCCCCCCTTTTGTTTTATCACCCTGTTCTTGCATGCATTAGAATCATCTGGCGGAGGAGCAGTGGCACCAGAGCAGGAGGGAGCTGCATCCCACATGGCCTGGAGGGTGAAGTAACGGAGTCTGAAGACACCAGTGGGACGGAGGGCGAGGGGAGCTCCATGACGGGGACAGGAGCATACACCAGTGACAGCGACTCCTCCTCTGATGAGAGCTCCCTTCTGTGCCCACCGCATCAACAGGTACAGCCGCCACCCCCCCTACCAGCACCGCCCTCCCAGCAGCCCCTCAGCGTGTTTCCCATGCCTGCTCACCTAGGAGGCTGGGCATCTTCTTCGCCCCAGGCACCTCAGGCCCTGCCCCAGTCAGCCCTGCTGCCCTCAGTGAGGAGGCTATTGACCTCCTGAGATCCCTCACTGTTGGGCAATCTACCATTTTGAATGCCATCCAGGGTGTTGAGAGGCATTTGCAGCAAACAAATACATACCTGGAGGGTATTCATTCTGGGCAGGCGGCCCAACAGAGAGCATTTCAGGCTCTGGCCTCAGCACTGATGGCAGCCATTGTCCCTGTGTCCAGTCTCCCCCCTCCAACTTCCTCCACCCAGACCCAATCCCCTGTACCTCAGCCTATCCCAAGCACACCATCAGACCAGCATGCACACTCATCAACACACAAGAGTGGACATGGCAAACATAAGCACCACACATCCCACCGGCACTCACACAAGCACCATCCCCATGCAGACACAGTAACATCCACTGCCTCCACTGTGTCCCCCTCCTCCACGTCCTCCCCCTCCCTCCCTGTCTCGTCTCCACTCACACCTGCATGCACTACATCCTCAGCCACTACCTCCATCACCCCCACGCCCAGCGCCACACACCGCTCACGTGCACTCATCACGCCCACTACCATTCACACATCCTCTGTGTCCTCTCCCAGTGTGTCTGTGAGCCCTCCTTCAAAGTACACAAATGCAGGCACACACCCACCCAACAGCCATCCACCTCACAACAGGCTCAGCCCATGCACCTTCACCCAAATTCAGCAAACCTACACCTCCTACAACCACTACCTCTTACTCCGCTCCCAAACCCCCTCCATCTTCCCGTCCCAGTGTGTCTAAGAAACTTTTCCTGGCTAACATTGACCTCTTCCCTACACCTCCCCTCTCTGTCCTTCCCCTAGGGCCAAGCTGTTCAGGTCCCAGCCCAGCACCTCAGCCACCAAATCCCCAAGCACAGTGGTCACAGCAACTCCGGTCTCATCGCGGGCGCCACCCATCAGGGCTGCAAGTGTGCCACCTAGTGAGGCCAAGGAGCAGGCCATTCCGCCAACTGCCAAGGTGAAGAAGGTGCCCACATGCCAGAGGGAGAAGTCACACCTACCAGCAAGCAAGGGCTTCTCCAAACCAAAATGGGACAGTGGGAAAACACCAGCAGCAACATCAAAGGTGGGGAAGGGACACAAGCCGAAGAGCAGGTCAGGACAGGGCACAGTCGCTCCGGGTGAGGGACCAGAGTCACCCCTTCTGTCAACCAGTACATCAACCTGTACAGCGGTGGACACCACCACCTGTACAGCCACCTGCACACCCACCTGCACACCCACCTGCACTGCCACAAGCACCGCCACCTCCACGTCTGCTGTTTCACCAACAGTCCCCAGCATCATCCCCAGTGGGCAGCCGTCCGAGGCTGCAGGAGACGTCCTGCTGTGTCCCTCAACAGGTGCAGACACATGCACCAGTGCCAGCACCTCCGCCACAGACACCGCTGCAACCACCGCCGCCAGCCCTGCGACGTGCTCAGACAGTGCCACCACAGCTAACATGGAAATCATCCACAGTGGGCAGCCATTCAAGGCTGCAGGAGACATCCTGGACCCTGCCCAGCGTCCATGAGGCATGACTCCCAGCACTGTTTGTACCAGCAGGTGGCAGGCAAAGTTGCACCAGGGTGGAGTGTGTCTCTGCCTCCATGGCGTATCATGCTACCTGTTCCCAGGCAATCTCGTGGCACACACACCCAGGTGAGGGAATGGGTCCTGCCAACCCTCAGTCCTTGGCAGGATGAAGCACTCTGGGCACAATGCCCCCTCCAGAACCAGTGGAGAGATAGATGTACTTCCTCAGTCCTTGGCAGGTTGAAACACTCTGGGCACAAAGCCCCCTCCAGAACCAGTGGAGAAATACATCCACTTCCTCAGTCCATGGCAGAATGAAGCACTCTGGGCCCAAAGCCCCCTCCAGAACCAGTGGAGAGATACATCCACTTCCTCATTCCTTGGCAGGATGAAGCACTCTGGGCACAATGCCCCCTCCAGAACCAGTGGAGAGATACATCCACTTGGGAGACTGTGGCCTTGCACTCCCCAGGATAGAGCAGTGGGCAACCCACCCACTGGAAAGACTTGTGAGACTGTGGCTTTGCACTCTCCAGGATAGAGCAGTGGGCAAACCACCTACTGGAAAGACTTGTGAGACTGTGGCTTTGCACTTTCAGGGTAGAGCAGTGGGCATACAACTCACTGGAAAGACTTGTGAGACTGTGGCTTTTCACTCCCCAGGATAGAGCAGTGGGCAAATCACCCACTGGAAAGACTTGTGAGACTGTGGCTTTGCACTCCCCAGGATACAGCAGTGGGCATGGAGCCCCCTCGTGGAGCAGTGGCGTTGTGCGTTCATACGGCTGGGGTGCCCCCGTCCCCCTCCCCCTGAGGTACCTGTTTCATTTCGATCTGATGCCCCTGCAGTGTTCTCTCCGTTTCGAGTCAGGTATCTTGCGTGGGCTTCGCCCATGCATTTTGGGACACTGATCCTCGGACGATGTTTGATTAATATCCGGTCTTGTGTAGTTGGTGTACATATTTGAATATACTGATTTTTTAAATTGCCCTATCTGATTTTTATTGATTATACTCGCTACAACCATTTCCTTTTTTCCTTGCGTTCTTCCAGGGGGTGAGGGGGTGTATATGTAATGTTGCTGTATGCATTTGTGTGTATGGTGTTGTGGGTGAGGGTGGGGGTATTGCGTGCTGCGTGTGTGTGCCACTATCTATTCCCTCCCACACTCCCCTGTGTTTTAGGTGCAGTACTCACCGTGGTCGTTGACGGTGTCTTTCCTGCCCCTGATACAAGAGGAGGAAGACCAGAATGGGCAGGACCTGTAGTTCGGGCTCCATGGCGTCCTGGTTCCTCGCTGGGTGTCGAGAGGCGAGTGGTTTCCGTTCCAATTCCTGTTTCCGCCGTGCTTTTGATATCGTTGGTACCGCCCCAGAAAAGGTGTCAGATAGGCCTCTTGTAATAGTGTGGGCGGTAAATCGTCTTCCGCCTGTCTGTTGGCGGTTACCGCCGCGGTGTTTGTTTCTACCGCTGTGGCGGTAGGAGTGTTAAAGTGGCTGTCTATGTTGGCAGTTTCCACCATGGTCGTGATTAAATTTTTTTTTCCGCCAGGCTGTTGGCGGTATTACCGCTGCTTTAACACCGACCACCATGGTTGTAATGAGGGCCTCAATCTTCCATCTTTCTGCCTCCTGCTGCAATACGGTCAGAACTTGTTCCTCATCATTGGGATTCAACAATATTTTTAACGCCTTTTGTTCCTTCCATCCCAACAAACGATGACCATTCTCCACCACATACACCAAATACCACTTTCCAATGGAAACAACCCACAATTGGAATTTTGTTACCTCCATACTCCACCAATTCTCTATCAGAACTGGAGAAATCACATTGTCCTAATTTAAGCCACTTCATTTTATTGATGAGTGCATAAGGAGAACACGAATCTTCCCACACATTCACCGGCACACCATTTATGCTGACCACACACTTCGGAGTGTTTATATTGATCTTGTTCTAACTTAGAAATCCTGTTTTCCTGTATTTGTTCACAAGTGGAGATGTCATTAAGCATAAATACTTCTATAAAATCGTCAACATCCCCATCCTCATCGGAAGGACTATGTTCCTCCTTCTGAATATTATCACGTATACTATTTACACTTTTCTTTCTATTTAAACCTTTCTTTTGGTTACACACTTTTGAAAACTGTCCCACCCTTTATGCTCCCGGTCGCGTCGTCCTTACATATTTTTGTGATATTTCTTTTGCCTGCCGGTGGTGGACTCTTTTTCTTTTCTTTTGCTTCGTTTCCTGTTTTCTGTCCACTTGTCTTTTTTCCTTTCTTCCTGGTTTCCATGCTGTCTTCTTGCAGGGCTCCATGTTGACTTCTTTTATTCCTTTTTCCCAGCATGCCTTTTTCTCTTATACTGCTTTTTTTCCCATTATTTTATATGGGCTTTTCCCAATCTAAGATGCTGTTCTCTTTCCTGTGTTGTCACTTCCTGTCTTCCAGTATATAAGTAATTCAGTCCTGATCTGCTTTGCATTGCAAACACTTCCTCTTGGTGGTGATCTTCGCTCCTGTTCGTCGTGTTCTCCAGTTCCTGTTGCGCTGACTGATTTTTTCTCTTTTTCAGTCCTATTTTTTCTTTTTTTTCAGGAGTTCTTTGTTTTTGAGTTTTTTCCCATATTTTTGTTTTTTTTCCTCTGCTACTCCTTCTGGAGGGTACGGTCTTCTTAGGCGTTTTCTGTCAAGCAGCACCATGGCTCCTAGAAAGGGTCGCCCCTATCTAGGTCTATCCAGAACCAGCAGAAGACCGGGTGCTCTTTCAAATCCTTCAGTCAAAGGTGAGAAGCATAGTGCAGATCGTGACAGTCCTTGTGGAATCTGGCACTTTTATTCCTTTTTCTGAAGGGAATGTTTTGAAATACAAGAGATGGATAGTTGAGCAAGCAGGAGACCTGGAAGAAGAATGGCAGGACTTACAGTCCCACTCCGCAGTTCTGGGGTGCCGCCTTCAACTTCCAGAAAGGAAACTCTTGTGTCACAGCAGATAACACCAGCAACAAGAACATCGACAACAACATCAACTGAAAATTCTGACCTATCCTTTGCACTGGCTTGGCTTCAAGTGGCAGGTCCAGTGCAGAGGCAAAGGCAAAAGAGGGAGCAAGTGGCAGTGACAATGACCATTCAGAGGATGTTCCAGGAGTATCTGGATGACCCAATAGAGCTTTATGTGGATTAAAACCCATTGATGTATTGGAATGGGAAGATCCGCCAATGGCCCGAGCTCAGCAAGCTGGCAATAAAGTATCTGGCTTGTCCTGTAGCCAGTGTATCTGCTGAGGGTGTGTTCAGGGCACCTGGCACAGTTGTTACAGTGAGAAGGGCCAGCCTCTTGTCTCAAAACATGGAGAGGTTGACTATCATCAAAATGAACCAGCATTTCATACCAACTTATTACACCATTCCTTAAACATCACTGGAGGATCATTGGTCATCCTCAAGTGTGTTAGCTGACCAACTTCTAGGTAAACCACCTGAGTTTTAGGACAAACTCTACTTCCCAGACTGAGTATGCCAGTGCCACCATAGAACTTTTTAATTGCTTATTTCTTGTTGACCTTCTTTCTGTGCAAAATAAAAGTAGCTAGTAGAACACCATGTTTGGGTCGGATTTATGCTTCACATATATGGCCGGATTGGAGTTGGACCAGTTTGCAGTGAAGAAGCCTGCATAATACCTTCATGACATTGGAGAAAATGCCTGCTTGCCTTGCATGCCTATACTCATTTGCATCACTTAGCAGGACTGCCCCAGAAGATCATTTATTTACAAGAGTGCCAATACAAAATTCCAAAGGGTTGCCTGCATCACAGATGCGATTGTGTGTCTGATCTACCTGTGCCTGGATTGTAAGAGGTTACTGTAACTATTTAGAGTGAGTGATGGTGAGTGATGATTGATGATTTATGTGGGGGCAGATGGGGGGGGGGGCAGGGTTCTCAATTAATAGTGAACTTGATTTTGATCAATGTTTGGTGCCTGAAGGGTGATCATTTTTCCTGAAGGTGATTTACCTTTGCAAACTTACTCAGCAAACATTTACCTGTATGGTCCACTCCTATTTTCAGGGTTTTCAGAGACCAGACCAGTCACTTTAGTTACACACATAAATCTATAGAAAATATGGCAATTCTGTTTACTTGTTCTTCAAAAGCAGTGCACTACACGTCTATCTTGCTCGGGTCTGGACTGGGACGGAGTTACCTGAAGTCAGGAGGAAGATGGAAGGGCTCAGGGCGGGACTACCTCAACAGCTAGAAGAAGAGAGGTACTGACTTCAAATGGAAACCATGGCTCTGAGGCCTAGTACTCAGCTATGTAGAATGGAGAGAGGTGTGCTGATTTAGGAAATGCTGATGAGTGTGTGTGTGTGTTGCACTGGTGGCAAAAGTGAAACTCTTGTTTTTTGCTCTGCCTTTGAGTCTTCTTGGTGCACTCCTCGTGAAGATTACCTTCCTTCTGTACTTCTCCTTGCCTCTACAATACAGTTCTGTATTACAGTCCTCAGGTCTTCCCCTCTCCTGCATGAACGAAAGGCAAAAGCTGAGCTCAACAATCCTTGTATACCTACCGGACAGGTTCAGACAGGCACTCAGGAGTGATGGATATTCTGAGAAGAATGTGGATGCAACACCCAATTTGGCAAAGCAGTATCATTTTTCTTTTAGCAATCATATTTTTTAGAACTGGGTGGGTTCAATGCACTCCTCCATAATTCGATTTTTTCAAATCTAGATGACAAAACATTTAGATATGTATAACTTGGGTTTCTGGGGCAGAAGGGCTGTTTGTAATGCCTTTAACTGAACTGTGTCATACTCATTCCTTCATTTCCTTCAACAGCAGGTTGATGATGTTGTGCTGCTCATCACCCTGATGAATACTGTTGTTGTTTTTTTTTTGTCTTTGCCACATCTTTCTCCAAATCCCCTTTCCCATCCATTCATCAAACCCTCAACCCTCTTCCCCGGGGCTGTGTGATTTATTGAGGTGTGACTTACTTTACTCCAAATAGATCACACACTTGGTGGGGCAGATGTGATTAAATGTGACACCAGCTCACTGCAGGATCTTCTGTTACCTGATCAATAGTCCACACCAGCCCCACTTACCCAACCACATATAAGTAAGAAAGAACATCATTCCTCAATATCAACATCATCATTCAGGCCTTTGCTTTACGTAAATAAAATGCTTAGCCTTGTCGACTACAGAGTATAGACTTTGAGTACATTTTTCTTGACTTGAGGATTTCATAACTTTGGTTTTTAAATTCCATGCTCACCATTATTTAGAATAATTTACTATTGCTAGTTTTTGTTATGCGGTATTCGAATGTGTCATGGTGGTATTAGTCTGTCCTCAGTCTTTCTAAAGTTATAATATAAATGTATAGGTATAACCCACTAACTCTTGTTTTTTCTTTCAATTTAGTTGCCTGTGATCCTTTTGATTAATCATACAGTTGGAGATCACCTATGTGGGAGTGGGACCTCGCTGTGATGCCTTCCCTGTTAGAACACTACCACTACGATAAAGAAGGCAACTTGGGAAACCCTCCAGTAAGGTGTTGGAACTTGGAAGATTGACAGAGGGAGCAGCCATCATACGTCACTTAATCTATTCAGGTAAGAGAACTATGGGGTGAAGTGAACTACTTTACTTAGTATGTAACTAACTTCTACTGCAGATGAGATGAGTGTTTGTTTATCTATGTTTCTGTAAGCAATATAGGGTATGGCAGCATACCCTCATTCTAAGTGCATACACTTAGAGAAATAGATTGAATAAGCTGTAGGAAAAGGCATCAGTGCAAAGTTAAAATACAACATAATTGAAACTTCAGGCATAAAGTGCATTATAACACTTTCCCCTTTACTAACATATAAAATATAAATTATAAGATGTAAAACCCATCCTCTCCAGGTACAGGCCTACCCCTCTCCCACATCTGTCCCCATCCCCAACCGTTGGCCAAAATAAATATGTCCAAATTCAAATTGTCCATAATAAAGAAAAATGTCCTTTCAAATTCCCATTCTCTCCACCCACACCAACTCCCTCCCACCAAACAAAAAATAATTAAAAAAGGGCTAATACAGGGCATTTTCTATGAGGGTCTCCACATGTTGAATACGGGCCTTGAGCCGTGCCATCCGAAGGCCCAAGTGCGCCAGCTTGTGCAACACAAAGCAATGGTGGAGCAAGTCTGAAAGGGGGGGCGGCACGGGGACGGGCAACTCCAAGCTGCTGGCGGCACTGGTGTTGCCTTGAGATGCAGGTGCTTGGCTGGTGTAACTGGGCCCTGGTCCAGCAGCAGGGGAATGTGCCAGGCCCTCCTCATCCACCAGCCACTGGTTCTGTACCCTAATGGCCTCTGCCCCCAGAGCCGGGTCACAATCTCCTGCCAGGTCGGTGGTGGAGGTAGACCAGCAAGAGTAGCTATATCAATATAGAAAATAAAAGACAAATAGTAAATAATGTTCTGTACAAAAAAAAAATTAATTACATAATCGCACAGTTTAATTACATTGCAGTTGGTCCCCTAGGGCCATTGGAATTTTTGATGTGATGATTAGGAAAGTCAGTCACAGGGAGGGACATGATTTTAACACATGCCTCATGTAAAAACATTGACTGGCTGAAAGGAGGCAGCATATGAATAAAAAACAGAGTGATTTTGTTAGGATAAAGGATTTCCTAAAACATTAAACCATACAGACACTTTGGCCCTCATTTCAACTTCGGCGGACTCCTCTAGAGACCGATGAGATACCGCCGGGCAGAAGACCGCCAGTGTTGGCGGTCTTCCGCCAGACAAATTATGACTGCTGGCAACCCTCTGCCCTTTTTAGAACAGAGAGCCGCCGCAGCCATACTGACGGTCGGCGGTGAAGTGGAGGCTGCTCCGCCGTCACCGCTACATCATCAGAACACCACCCACTGTAATATGACCCAAATTTCGCCGTGGCAGTGTTCTGGTGACGGGGTGCTGGTGGTGGAGCGGCCACCATGGATCCCGTTACCTCCTGGAGGATCACCGGAACAGGTAAGGTGATCGTCCGTAAGGGGAGGGGGTGGAGGGGTGTTGTGTGCGTGCATGGGGGTGTGCCTGTGAGTGTGCAGAGGGGTTGTGTGAGTGTGTGTATGCATGCAGGGGTGTAATGTGTGTGGTGGAAATGTAACTTGTATGTATGTGTGCATGTATGTGCGTGTGTGTGTGAGTGGTGTGAGCATCCGTGCAGGGGAGTGTGGGTGGTATGTGTGGTGGTTTCGATGGGGGTGGGGAGGGGGTCCTACTACCTTTGGGGGGTGGTAGTGGGGTCATGGGTGTTGAGGGAAGTTTCAGGGGAGGGGGAGGGGGGACGGGGAGACCCCAATCAGTGCCAGGGAATGAATTCCCTGGCACTGATGGTACATACCGCCATGGATTTTGTGGCGGCTGAAAACCCCACTAAATCCATGGCGGTATGCGGGGTCCTGATACGCCCGGCGGACTAGTGACGGCCGCCGGGCTGGAGACAAATCTCCAGCCTGGCGGTTGTTACCGCTGTGGCGGTCGGTGCAGGACATTGGCGGTTTGGCATATGCCAAACCGCCAATGTCATAATGGGGCGGTAATAACCGCCGGCCTGTTTGCGGTGTTACCGCCCTATTTGCACCTTCCGCCAGGGTTGTAATGAGGGCCTTTGTGTGGAAAAAATAGAAAGAACTCTGTTTAATGAGTAATGCATTGTCTGCTATGGAGTACAAGTATTCTATTCTTGTTGTGCTAAATGACGGGAAGCGTGCGCATCGGGTATAAATTTGTTACTCTCTGCAGTCTGCAGCTGGGGCAGCTGCAATGAACAAAATCTTATCTTTGATTCCAGTGGCCCTGCTCTTCTCCAAATGCCTTTTAATTCTACCCTGACTCCAAAGAGGTAGATGATGATTATTTGTCACACACATCATATATAACATGTGGATAATAGACATCCTGTCTGATGTAAGTAGACGGTGGGAAAAATGATGCACTGTAATACAGGGAAAAGAATGGGGTATATAGATTTTATTGGGAATGTTCGTCACAGAGTATCCCATCCGCAAAACATGAAATCACAGGCACTTAATCCCACTTTACTTCCTGTCCTCAGCCTCAAACACAACTTATTTAAATCAAATCTATTTGCTTGGCAGAAAGGGATGCAAAAGGAATCTTGACTTAGGGGCTGATTTAGACTAGAGTTTGGCAGAGGGGCTACTCTGTCATAAACGTGTCAGATATCCCATCCGCCATATTACAATTCATATTACGGCAATGTGGAGACAACTTAGGAACGAATCAAGGAGTGTGCTACTAGGGGAGGTGATGAGTGGGCACTGGGAGGGAAGAGAAAGACACCTTGTTTTTGTTTCAGTTTACAATTCATTGAAAGGTTTGCAAATGCTACATCAACAGAAGCAGACGCTCATTGCACAGGCAACACTGCAGTGCCTGACTGAACCATGCTGCAGTTGGGTGGGGTCATGGCCCATAGGTCCCAACTCACAAAGTGCAATGGGCAGGGATATCATGGAGGATGAAGGATGAGTATGATCTTTCTGATTTAACAAATACACTGGGTATACTACCACTTGTCAATAACCAAGACTTACCATCACCCATCCCTGCTGCTGCAGAGACTCCCCCTTCAGGTGCTGCATTATCTGTCTCACTGGTGTTGGCCCTAGCACTGGTCTGTGCAGCTAGAAATAACACTACACATTTTAGATGCCAGATACACCACCCTCCCTTTTTTTTTTTAGCAAAATACAACTGCAACACATGCTTACAGTTGAGTTTGCAGTATCTCCTATCCCACCTAAAATTTCAGAAAAGTAAGTAGTCAAGCCAACTGTAATGGAGGGGCAGAGATAGGATGAGGACTGTGAGTCATTTGAAGCGCAATTAATGGGTAGGATAAATTGGTGAACGAAGGACATATGGTTAGGTTTTGGTTGGCAGTTTTGGCAAATACAATGGGCCCATCCTCATACTACTTTACTGTCATGCTGCACTGTTGTTGAAACTGCTGGGATAATACAACACAGCACTGACGGGGGGGGTCACCATAACCCTGGCCACTCTCTTGTCATTTGGTCATGAGCAAGACATCGAAAACCTTCTCGACAAACAAGTGTAGAAGAGCTTGCTTGGGATTGCAAACTATGCAATCTTCCCAGTAGACTACCTAATCTACTATCTTAGATACTGCTGCTGGAGTCTCCGGAGATTGTGGTGATTTGCCTAGCGCCTGCCACTTTTATTATCCCCTCTGAGTTTTTACACGCTTTTTATGTACCTTTTCCTGATTGTTTGCTAATATTTTAAGGCTGCTTTTTTAACTGTTTTACCTTCTGACATAATTTTTGAAGCATTTAAATTTTTACTGTGAGGCCCTTCTGTCCCGCGGCTGCCAGTTCGCTCCGTGCTCGGCCTTTTAGAGCCCTCTCCTGCTCTCTCAGAGTGGTGGCCATTTTAGGGGTAGTGGTCTGGGGCAGTCTAGTGGTCCGTTGGACTGACGCGGCCGGTTTTGCCTGCCGCATTTAAAAGGAGGGGGATGCGGCTGTGCAGCGGACATTCAGTAAGTTGGATGGGACCCCAGATCCTCATTTGTGGAGCTTTGGGAATCCTTAGTCCTTTAATGCTGGGGGAGGCTCCGGGGATTGTGGTGATTTGCCTAGCCCCTGCCGCTTTTATTATCCCCTCTGAGTTTTTACACACTTTTTATGTACCTTTTCCTGATTGTTTGCTAATATTTTTAAGGCTACTTTTTTAACTGTTTTACCTTCTGACATAATTTTTAAAGCATTTCAATTTTTACCATGAGGCCCAGGAGTCCTACGGCTGCCAGTTCACTCCGTGACAGGTGTTGGGCCTGTTAGAGCCCTCCCCTGCTCTCTCGGAGTGGCGGCCATTTTAGGGGTAGTAGGCTGCGGCGGTCTAGTTGTCCGTCGGACTAAGGCAGCCGGTTTTCCCTGCCGCATTTAAACGGAGGGGGATGCGGCCACGCCGCTGGCGCGCCAAAAGCAAGTCTGTCTGCGCCCTTCCGCGCCCGAACGGGCTGGGGGCCAGACACTCTGTCTTAAAGAACTCTCTCACTGCGCGTTTTAAATACTCTAGACTGGAGCTTCTTGAGATCGCAACCAGGCAGACTCTCAGGCTATGTGCCCATGCAGATCCTAATCTTATGGAGGGATGGCGTTGTGAGACATGTGCCTGGGACCAGGTAGTTACACCTCATAAAGACAGCCCACTATTAAAGCAACCGATTGATCCAACAGGTAGAAATCAAGGTGGTGTGACCAGGCAGTTTATTTTATGTGGCTTAATCAATGCCCGATCACTAGGCCGTCACACATTAGAAATCAGGGAGCTGATTGAATCTACCAACTTAGATTGCTTTTTATCACTGAAACGTGGGCTAAAGAAGATTCTAATCCTGATTTTCTGGTGGCCTTACCCCCTGGCTTTTCATTTTGCAGACTTGACTGGACGGGTAAAAGGGGAGGGGGGCTCGCAGCAATAGTCAGGAGCATTTTTAACTGCACACTTGAAGATATTAGTGTCAAACCAGCTGTCTGTGAAGGGGCCTATTTTAAGGTACAACACCATTACTCCATACTCTTTTTAATTTTTACTGAGAGGATAAACAGGACCCTTCTACAAGCGAATTTCTTGATTTGATGTCAAGCCTGGACTGGTCTCTCACTGACACAGCTGCGTCTCATCGCGCAGGTCATACGCTGGATGGTATTTCCATCCGGCATGATAGCTTGGCCAGCCTAGATGACACGGCCTTGTACTGGACAGATCACCATTTGCTGACCTTTAAGGCAGCCTGCCCCGTGGTTGGTATCAAATTGCCCACAGCGCCTAGGTTAGGCAGGAAATGGCATAAAGTGAAGGAGCACAGCCTGGCCAGTGCCCTTACGGCTGGGTGGGACCAAGATAGAAAGCGGGGCCTCTCTCAATTGGAGATCTTTGATTCTGGGCTTAGGGCTGCCATCGATATGCGTGCTCCCTTGGTGAAGTTAAGTTCCAGGCCAGGGCGGTCCCCCTCCTCTCCATGGTACTCAGAGGAACTCAAGAACCTACAGATATTCTATCGCCGCCAGGAACGCAGATGGAAGGCCCATAAGAGAGTAGCGGAGAGAGTCAAACTCAGGGCCTTTCTTGAGGACTATAAATCAGCAATAAAAAAAGCTAAAACTGAATAATTTTCTTGTCGTATTAAGAAAGCTCAGAATGGAGCCAAGGAACTCTTTAAAGTGGTTCCCACTATGACCCACCCACCGGTCTCTTCTTGGCTTGAGAAGTCTTCCACCTTCTGCCAAAGAGTCGCGGACTTCTTTGAGAATAAAATTGTTCAGCTGCATTCAAATTTTGCCCTGTTCCCTTCAGAAGGGGATGGAGGAGACCCAGAAGGCACTCTGCCCTCTGATCTCAGTGCTAATCTGACTGTCTTCTCTCCTCTATCAGCCAACAGAATCTCAGAATTGCTGGTAGGGGTAAAGTCAGGGTCATCTACTGACCCTTGCCCCCCAAGGATATTAAAATTAGTGCCTGACTTGGTTTCTGCTGCTCTGGAACTGGTCTACTCGGACATATTAAAGGAAGAGAGCTTCCCTCCCGCTTGGAAGGAATCCACTGTGTTTCCCCCTTATAAAGAAGCCTAACGGCGAACCTAATGATTTGACTAATCTACGTCCCATCTCTCTTTTACCCATCATTGCCAAGATACTAGAGAAACACCTTAATACCGAACTGGATGGTTTCCTTCAGGCCAGTGGCGTATTACACCCCTCTCAACATTGGTTTAGTCAAGCTCATACTACAGAATCCGCCCTGGTATCTTCTGCAGATATTATTCGGAAGAGAGTGGATCAGAGGGGAAGGAGCCATTCTTGTTCTTTTGGATCTTTCTGCGGCGTTTGACACCATATCCCCTCAACTACTGATCAAACGGCGGCTCCATCAGGCTGGAGTACGAGGTAAGGCCCTTGACATTCTGAAATCGTTTCTTATGGATAGATCTATTATGGTGAGCTGCGGCGACTTCAAAGCTACTCCGTTTCAACTCCCTTGTGGTGTCCCACAAGGGTCATTGCTTAGCCGTATGTTGCACCTCTGGCCAGATTGGTTCGTTCATTTGGCTTCCATGTGGTGTCTTACGCTGACGGTACTCAGTTAATCATTCCTGTCAACAATAATTGGGAGGAGGTGGTAGACAGATTCTATGACTGGAGAAAATGAATGGAGAAAAGACGGAAATTCTTTTCTTTGGGATGGACATTAATTTATGGAGCCCAAGCTGGTGGTCAACATCTTACAATGAGTGCCCAGTTCCGAGCCCGTCGGCCAGGAACCTTGGCATTATATTTGACAAGACGTTATCGTTTGTGCAACAAGTTAATCACACGATCAAATGTTGCTACTGGTCTTTGAAAATGCTTAAGAAAATCTTTCCATTTCTTCAGGATGAACTTAAAACCACAGCTTTAGTTATTTCTAAATTGGATTACTGTAACGCTCTTATGCTAAATATTAGCAAGGCTGCCCTTAACAGACTACAGCTTATCCAGAATGCTGCAGCCCGCCTTGTCTTGGATCTTCCCCGCTCCTCATCGGCCAGTGAGAGCCTGAGACTGCTCCACTGGCTACCAGTAAGGAAACGGATTAAGTTCAAGACACTTTGCCTTACGCATAAGGCTTACCATCGGACAGGCTGCTCTTACCTGAGCTCGGTCTTACAGCCCTACCAGCCTTGTCGCCAGCTCAGATCAGCTACTCTCCAGCTGATCTTGGTGCCCGCTGCCGTAGGGCTTTATGGGGGGATAAAGCCTTCTCAGCAGTGGCAGCAAGACTCTGGAATACACTTCCGCCATCGATCAGGTTGGAGGAGATGTATCTCCGTTTTCAAAAGTAACTCAAAACCTGGTTGTTTTCGCATTAGTTAGTATACCCATCTGCTGTCATAGCAACTTTCTTTTTCTCTCCCGGATCTGGACCCCTTCGACTTTCTGTTTTTCTCAGCGCTTCAATGTCACGGCCAGAATGCGCTTTACGAATACCACAATACAATACAATACAATACAATTAGTCTTACAGTACCAGTCCACAGGATCTAATAAAGTTAGGGGAGAGGGACAACAGCATAACCAAGCAGAAGAAAGCTTAAGCTACAGGTTAGTACAGAAACAGGAGGAAGTCAGTTATAGAAACAAGAAATATAGAAAAAAGGATAAAGCAGGGCAGGATAACAAGAATAAACATTGAATAGAACTGAGATTATTTGAAAAAAAGGCACAGTTTAAGAGAAAGTAAGAAAAATTTATCTAATGGGGAAAGGTAAAATGTAGAGAAATTAATATTAAAAAATAAAATACTGGGGCCAGCAGAGTTGTCTGCTGCGGCCGCAGTGCTGGTGATGGTGGTGGAAATTCAACCTGCTGTGGCACTAGTAGTGGCACCCTCCTCGGCCCAACCCTCTAATGCCCTCTTCATGCCCTTGGGTGCTGATGTAAGAAATAAAGACAATAACAAAAATAGATTGGTAGTACAGTTAATCTCCTAGAAAATATTTTGACAGGCAAAGGCAGTAACACATTGACACTGTAGTTTTCTAAATCAGATTGTCTAATACCTATATGATCAAGTTGACCTATTCCTAATTTCTGAAACTTTACCTAAGCCCTATTTCAAATTTCCTAAACTACATTTGGAAATAATAATGCACTGCAACAAATGATCTGTGCTCCGCAAATCAAATTTGCAACCCCTTTTCATGGGCCAATCCAGTCAGCTTCTCTTTTCAATGCATAGATGCATGCGTACACCACTGGAAGATTGCATGGAGTTGTATGAGCTACATAAAAAAAGTCGCAGAGAACGCTAACTCACTGATAAATATTACTTACTACTATTACCACAATACCCCTATCTTATTGATAGGAGGACAGAGGAGTCAGCATAACTTCTTAAATAATCAGCCTAAGTAAGCGTCTACAGCAAAGAGCAGAACTAAGTAGCACCGAGCACCTGGCTCGCTCAAATTGGATTGCATAATATTTGCAATTCAACATTACGTGAACTTAATTTACTTCCGAGTGTGAGCAGCATGCTATTTTTTTTTTTTAATTGCATTATAGCATAGGACACAACAAAATGAATAATAATTAATTACTAGTACTCACCAAGCCCCGCAACCTGGATGCCCAGCAGGTCCCTCTTCCAGTCTAGGATATTGGCTTAGCGGTGCATCAGCTGCAGCAGGGTGCGCCAAACCCCAGTACATTGGCGTACACAATGGCACACCCTATCCCACAGCAGCGGACGCTCCCACAGGCCGTACTCACTCTCCGGCCCACGGACAGCATGGAGGGGAGGTTGTGTTTCACAATAAAACCAAGTGCGGCTACCTTCTTCTCGCTAAAAATGGTGCAAGGCTGCACCCCTAGGTGGTGCCGGTGCCCGCTGGTTGTGTGGTTTGCAGCACCGCCTGCACTGGCTCTGCCTCGTCCCCCACGTTCTGCCATGGCGCTGGGTGGATACATCATTTGGTCAATGTTAGTCACTGCAGAAGTACTAGTGCCAGGGATTATAATCATTTTGCATTTCTTTGTAGAACCTAGGCATATTTTCTGATTGTATGGTGTCTATTAGTGGCCCCAAAGTGCACAGCCGCAACACTGTACATGATTTATTTTTGTGATTTGGAAATGTACTAAATATTAGGCTGATAATTGTTTACAAACTGATAGCACATCGATTCTCAAGTACTCAAGGTGTGACACAAGAAGTCTCCTTATTGAGTGATTGGTGATCATGGTATTCATGAAGACTAACTATTTCCCCTAAACTCTTCCCTACACGTCTGACCTCAGTATGACCTTGTGGTACATTTGGGTACGCTCACATTCATAGTTACACTGTTGAGTTCTTCTAACTACAAGCTAGCGCAGTTGTGCCTCAAAATGTTTAACGTGGGCTAAGGTCAGATCCTTACGCCATGTGTGCACCATATTAACAGAATGGTGCACCATGGCTGAGGATTTGGTTAGCATAAAAAAATGACGCTAACCTTTGCACGGAGTCGTAAAGCAAAATGACGCCAATGCTGCAAAAGTGACGTTTGCCTGATTAGCGGCACGTATTTTGATGGTCATCAGCCTAGCATCACGTTAGCACCAAAAGCCTCAAAAAACTGCTGTGAGATGCCGTTCCACAAACAAACAAAAAATACAGGAGACCCACAAATGGAGAAGCCAGGACCAAATAGCACCCAGGACAACCCAAGTACCAGCCAGGATGTCGAGGCAGAGACCCAGGAGAAGGAGAAGAGGAAGGGCAGGTTCAGTGAGGAAGAGAACAGCATTTTGAGCAGGGTGGTGATGCAGCATCAACAACAGCTATTTTTCACTTCCGAATTGCCATTAGGGAAGAAGGAGGCATTATGGCAGTCCATAGTGGACAAAGTCAACAGTGTGGCAGAGGTCAAGAGAACAGTCGTCGGCTGTAAGAAGTGCTGGCACGATTGCAAGTGCCGAACAAAGGAGAAACTGGCCAGCAATCACATGGCAGCAATGCAGACCAGAGGTGGAAGTCTGGCACCCCAGGAGGAGCTGGATGACCTGGAGATGGTGGCAGATGTCATCCCTGAGGAGTCGGTCACAATAGTCCAAGGACACAACAGTGCAGCATATGATGAACCACAACAACCACAGGGTAGGTTGCACTGGGGGACAATGTGGGAAATGGGTTATATCAAAAGGGGGAGGCAGCCATGTCCCTGCGCCAAAATGTACTATCTGCAGGCTAGAGTGTAGTATGCTGGCATGCAAACAGATGTAGGGGCTCACCTACAAGTCCTTTGCCATGCTTCACTTCTTCACGTTTAAAAAGGGAGGCACCAGGGGCACAAGGGGCTTGGAAAGAAGCCATGTAAAGTCAAAAGGGGAAGGCAGCCATGCCCTTGCACCAAAATGTGTTGTTTGCAGGCTAGAGTGTAGGATGCTGACATGCTTATGATTAAACAGCAAACAGATGTAGGATCTCACCTACAAGTCCCTTGCACTGCTGGTGCCTAACTTCTTCACATTTGAAAAGGGAGGCACCGGCAGTGCAAGGGGCTTGGAAAGAAGCCCTGCAACGTCAAAAGGGGGGGGGGGTGCCCCGCCCCTGTTCCAAAATGTACTGTCTGCAGACTAGAGTGTAGGATGCTGGCATGCTTATGATTAAACAGCAAAGAAATGGAGGGGCTCACCTTCAAGTCCTTGCGCTGCTGGTGCCTCACTTCTTCACATTGAAGGGCCACTTCAATACCACCCCTGATGTGGTTTAGGAATCTGATGCATGTTCAGATATATAAATCTATGAATGTGTAACATTCCTTAGGGAATCCATGGGTGTTGTGGGGAACACCCACACCAACATCCATGGGACACAACTGTTATGTAGTGTAAGGTGTTAAATGGGTACACATTTACAGGGTCATCACAAATAACAAAAGTTGGCGTGGTGAGGTCTGGTAAAGTGGTGGCCTGCACACTGTGCCACTGGATCATCAAAGCCACTGAGAGTCCAGTTGTGCAGTGTGGTGCCAGGGCCTTGGAAATGAGGCACCTGCAACACTCACTTGGAAACCTTGATTGTAAAGATGATCACTGATGTCAACATCTAGCAGAGCTCAACATCGACTTACCTCCATTTCAATGCAGAGGATGACAACATACCTCCTGGTCCTGGACGTCTCCGATGATGTGGATGTCCAGCTACAAACCATCAAAGACGAGACCCTCCAGGAAATCCTGGGAGCCATACAGACACCATCTTGGGTCGTAGGGAGGCCAAGCAGTGTTGCGGGGTCTCTAAATGATCCACCCAACAGGCAACAGATATGACCTCCCACCTCAACCACAGCCTTGGACTACCAGGCCCAAACAGTCACATTCCAACAAACTCAGCAGAAGTCCAGCGGGGGCTGGCATATACTGTGCAAGTAGGGATGGTGGAGACTGTGGCTGGTACCGTAGAGGCGGTCCAAATAAGGACAACTCAGCATCCAGCCGAGGCACCTACTCTCTATTTTGTGGGCTCTAGCAGTCCCTGGCCAAAATCTCTGGTGTCATGACAAAGAGGCACAAACAAATTCCCTTCTAAAGTGGCACCGCGAGATTGCCAACAGGCTGGGGGCAATGCAATAGGTCTTGGAGTCCATGGAGCTGAAGCACGATACTCTCAATGCCAACTTGGGTGCCCACCATTGTGACGCTGCTGCAGTGTTGCAGACCCTACAGGCCCTCCTTGCTGCTGTGCTGCCTCACGTGTTCCTACAGATGACAGCTGTTTGGGACACAGCATCCACATCTTCAGCCCCTGATGTGTGAGTGCCTCCCTTTACTGCAGCACCTGTCACTGGAGGCACCACATATATCAGAGGATTAAGATGTGGAAGGAACATCTTTAACAAGAAAAACTGCCCTGTAGCTTTTCTCTGTGGCACATGACCCCTTTCTCCTTTGCTCAGTGCTTAAAATCATGCCAGTGTCATAACATCTTGCACTGTCCTCAATTGGACTCTCCCACTCTTGATGTATCACATATGTGGAATGCCATTCTGCCCATTCTTCCCTAATGGCAATGTGCTCCTCCTCCTCACTGAGGCACTCCTGTCCTACACATGTCCTAAGACATGTTCACCCTCATGGACTCTGTCTGGACATCCAATGGCTAAGTACATCTGTTGGGATTGTCATCAAATGTAATGTACATAATTACTGCATGCAAAATCACAGTTGTAAATAAATTTACTTTGCACAACCATGGTATAGTATGTGTGTCAGAAGCATAAACAACATGAGCATGTTGCAACTTGTGTAGCTAATACACCGACTACTTATTAAAGGGGTATGTGGGAATTTGTGATAGACACAAAGCCAAACACACTGACTGAAACATAAGTGAGGTGACTGATATCTATGTTGGCTAGCAAGCAGTTCCTGAGGCTCCTAAGCATGTTATGCTACAGGTAGCATGCACAAATTGTGACAGCCATTAAAATCACAACACAAGAGGCTGAGCTAAGCAAGGATGATGGTAGCAACAGGTCAACATTCATGTGACAAATGATGCATGTCCAAGACTGTGAGGGGCAGTATAAGTGTGTCAGGAACCAATCCTTGATTTAGGGTGAGTGCAATTACATTTCAACAATGCATGTCCCATAATTTACCAACACAGAACAACGGTGTATGAGTACATGTTTTGGGATGTGTATTCACCACATCCAGATTCTCACATACATTGAACGATGTCTGGAGATAGCTGATGTGAGACAATTGCCAACCTGACAGGTACTTGACCGTAGGGGAAACACATAGGTGGTCATTCTGACCCTGGCGGTCTTTGACAGGCCGGCGGTGCTCCAATGGGGATTCCGACCGCGGCGGTAAAGCCGCGGTCGGACCGGCACCACTGGCGGGCTCCCGCCAGTGTACCGCCGCCCCATTGAATCCTCCACGGCGGCGCAGCTTGCTGCACCGCCGCGGGGATTCCGACCCCCCCTACCGCCATCCAGATCCCGGCGGTCGGACCGCCGGGATCCGGATGGCGGTAGGGGGGGTCGCGGGGCCCCTGGGGGCCCCTGCAGTGCCCATGCCACTGGCATGGGCATTGCAGGGGCCCCCGTAAGAGGGCCCCTACATGTATTTCACTGTCTGCTGCGCAGACAGTGAAATACGCGACGGGTGCAACTGCACCCGTCGCACAGCTTCCACTCCGCCGGCTCGATTCCGAGCCGGCTTCATCATGGAAGCCTCTTTCCCCGCTGGGCTGGCTGGCGGTCTGAAGGCGACCGCCCGCCAGCCCAGCGGGAAAGTCAGAATGACCGCCTGGGTCTTTCGACCGCGGAACGGTAATCTGACGGCGGGACTTTGGCGGGCGGCCTCCGCCGCCCGCCAAGGTCAGAATGAGGGCCATAGTCACTCATATCTCAAAGTATTGCTTGCAAAAAAAAAAGGCATATGGCTGCCATGACCTGTTCAGACATGCTACCACCTACACATTGAATCATGATGGAGACCATACAGTAGGTAATAACAAGATTTAATTAAACTATTACTATGAACCTAAAATTCCCGAAACTAACCTACCTATACCAACCTAAGCTACACTATCTTTTCCTAACATATACCTACAACTAACTTAGCTTATCCTATACATTTAACGCCATATGACAAACATCAGCACCCTTTAAAACACATTTGTAGACAAGGACAACAGGAACTACAGCTAATCATGAACTATCTAAACATAAAGCCTGAACAAATACATTTATATATATATATATATATATATATATATATATATATATATATATATATATATATATATATATATATATATATATATATATATATATATATATATATATATATATTTTTTTTTAACTTTTTTTTTCTAATTATATATATATATATTCAGAACACATGTAGCCAAAACATCACCCACACCCCTAGAAACACCAAAGAAAAAGAGAAACCCAAAAAGCACCCGCCTAAGAAGAACCACTATTTACTTACAATAATCTACACTAGACTAACTAATCTAACCCTAACTATCTAAATACTCCAACTATGTTGAAAACTATATACAATGGGAAGGGAAGTAGTGTCCATCCGTACCATTGTCCTCTTCAGTGCCTTGTCACTGCAGCCTTGATCACCCTCAGCATTTGCATAATTTGCTCAGTTTTATGTTCCAGTCTGGAAATCTGATATTTTTGGTCTGCAAGCTTTGTACAGAATTCCTGAACATAGGGTGGCTCAACAAAGGGAGGAACAGCCTGGGAAGTAGTTGGGGCACTAGTAGGTGCAGCTGAAGGTGATGGTCCAGCCCCTGTAGACCCTGCCCTGTCTGTGGCCTGAGACTGCTGCGTGGGTGCTGGAGGCGGATGGTCCCTTGGGTGGTCCCCCTTGAGGAAATGCCTTCCATGAGTCCGATATTCGCTCCCTCTCGTAGAGCCGCTCCATCCTCTGAAAGCCCTTCTGCACCAGACGGAAGTGGTGGTAGCATTCCGCCCCCTTATCAAACTCCCGCTTCTGGGATGGGGTCATGTTGGCAGCTTCAACATGAAAGGGAAATGTCAGCCAAATGTATTTTAGGTTTAGGCAAACAAACAACAGGCATGCAAAGGAAACACCATCTGCAGTCATCACACGTTGGCCAGCACATATCATAATGACATCTTGAAGGGCAAGGTTCATACACATCTGCGCACCAACCATCATCTCCATATTGCTCATGTCCAAGATATCAAGGCGAGCTTATGTCGCACAATACCATTGAACCATCTTGGAACATCTTCAAAGGACCAGGTCACCACTGACTATGCACATCATACACATCAGTTAGGTAACCATGGTAGGTCACACTCATCATGTTGGATTGCTCTTTAGTGTCCCTCCTGCATGCGCCATTGCCCTTTGATTTGTTGGCATGTACCAAACTCATCTGAGCAAGGACTGCAAGTTAAATGTAGTCTCCCAACAGTTTGTGGCTGATATGGAAAAGACAGATGTCTAGAGACACTGCTACAAAGAAAATGGGTGTGACAGGTATCATATGTGAAAATGGAGGGTGGATCATTCACCCATGTCACACAGAGAAGCATGACACTATTCCCATATCCGCTCTGTTGAGCTGTGCCATGACTTTATGCATAGTCTCAGATTTACTTGATGTTCCCCACTATGCTGCCCATTGCCTGTATATGTGTCCAAAAACCTGGTCAACATGTTGCACAACAACACTCAGCACCGCCATCTCATTTGTGGGTCCATGCATGCCCTACACCTTTTCTGCGCAGGGATCTTGGAACGGAACTGGCTAATGCTGTACATTGTGTGAAGCTGTTTGCATTACATCACGGATACTATCCTGACCACCATTAACTGATGATATTTTGAGTGATGGCATTATGTATGGCAATGTTGTACTGACATCCCACAGGCCAAACACACACGCCAACATCTGTGAGGATGACATGAGTTGGCAATGTTGTGACATACGACACAGAGTATGTGGCATTACATCACATGGGTGGGCAAATCTACGACATTTTCAAGTGTGGTATGTTCACAAATGTCCTGCTAATCTTAGGGACCTAGGGGCCAGATGTAGAAAACTGTTTGCGACTCGCAAACGGCAAAATTTGCCGTTTGCGAGTCGCAAAACGCAGTTTCCTATGCAGAAATGCATTTTGCGAGTCGGAACCGACTCGCAAAATGCATTTCCGACTCGCAAATAGGAAGGGGTATTCCCTTCCTATTTGCGACTCGCAGTGGGATGCAATACTATTTGCGACCGCGTACGCGGTCACAAATGGCATCGCAGTTACCATCCACTTCAAGTGGATGGTATCCCACTCGCAAATTGGAAGGGGTCCCCATGGGACCCCTTCCAGTTTGTGACTGGACCCAAAAATATTTTTTCAGGGCGGGGAGTGGTCCAAGGGACCACTCCCTGGCCTGAAAAAATACCGAAACTAAAGGTTTCGTTTTTTTTTTAAGTGCAGCTCGTTTTCCTGTAAGGAAAACGGGCTACACTTAAAAAAAAAAAAAACGACAGCAGGCCTCCATGTTTGCGAGTGCCTATACTCGCTATGGGGCCGCAATTTGCGACCCACCTCATGAATATTCATGAGGTGGGTCATTGCGACCCCATAGCGAGTCGCAGTCGGTGTCTGAGACACCGTACTGCATACCAAATTGTAAGTTGCAATTTGCGAGTCGGATGGACTTGCAAATTGCAACTCGCAATTTGGTTTGTTGCTACATCTGGCCCCTAGTCACATGGTCATTAATCCCACCATGACCTGAGTTACTGTGTGCTACGTGTGCTAACATGTTTGGAAAATTACATCTTGCCAATCTGCATACATTTGAAGGGTCCTGTACGTCTGGCACATATCCATACTGTCAGGACTCATACACCATGTCCAATATTTACAAGGCCCTTGCAGCACATGTTGCCATCAGTGCATTGATTACTTGGGATGCACATCCTACACACAACATCAACTATACAGTCCATAGCCATGTATAGCATATGATGTCTGTAGTAGCATACATGCACTTGGCATATGGCACTGCACACAACATACAACATCACACACAATTCTTGCACTAGACATTACACATCAAGATTGACACTCACTGGTAGCATTGTGGTCTGCAAAGCTTGCCAGCTCTTCAATGGTATAAGGCTGGGGTCCACCTGCAAGAAATAACATGAGACATAACACTGTGAATGTTGAACAATGAACACTATGGACAACTATTGCACATTACACATGATTTGACAATTGACACAGAAGACTTAGGTTAGTGTATACTCAAATAGGCCATTACACGTGTCTCAATGACATACATAGGTAGGCCAGGCTGACATGCACACATGTGCTGGAACCACACATACATGTCTCAGCTACATAGTTCACATTTTGAAGATTACTTCCTACAGCAACATTATTCATGCATAGGTAATTGTAATGGCACTCTGCACATACATGCCTCACAGGACACACTCAGCCATGACTCCCTTTACTCCTGTGTCACGTTTATCATCACATGTACATGACTATGCAACATTAAACAGTAGTCAGGACCTTAGTGTACATGGGCACTTGTCCCTGGTAACCATGTACCCTTGCACCATGACACAGATGTGTTGGCATTGGTACACATCAGAATTTAGGGCCAGATGTAGGAAGGAAAAAATGTGCGAGTCGGAAATTGCGAGTCATTGCGACTCGCAATTTCCGACTCGCAAAATGGGATCCAACAAAAAAAAGCGACATCAATTTGCGTCTCGCAAATGATGTTGCACTGCAGATTGCGAGTCGGGTGTCGCAAATTGCGACTGGGCCGCAAATTGCATGCAGGTGCAGCAAAACAGTTGGAAAAACACTTCCCGGCTCTTGCTGATGACATCAGAGCCAGGAAGACATCAAATACACCTGGGAGGAGGGAGGACCACACCCTTTTCAAACTGCTGAGCAACTACCTGGAGGAACAGCTGCTACCATGGAAGACACAGGCAGTGCAGGAAGGAAGAGGAAATTAAAATTCTCAGAGAAGGAACTTGAGGTGCTGACAGAGGAATGCTGCCAGCACCATGACCAGCTTTTTGGAAAGGGAGCCCTGAGTGTCCCAGACACTGATAAAAGGAGGATCTGGCAGGGAATCCAGGAGAGGATCAATGCCATTGGGGTGAGCCACAGAAGCATTGAAGAAATTAAAAAACGGTGATATGGCCTGCGCTCCAGGACAAAGGAGAGGGTGGCAGAGCGCCTCAGGGAGATGAGGGGCACAGGAGGAGGCCCATTCACCATCCCACCACCCACAGCCATGGAGGAATTGGTGGAGCAGACCCTGGAGCCTGAGGCTGTGTCAGGAATGGGAGAACTGGACACGTCAGCGCAAGGGACATCCAAAAGTGAGTACCATTAAACATGCATGTACACCTATAAATGCCATATCCACACTCACCCAGTACACAGCAGCATGCACAAACAGACTAGCTCCATTCCAGACTAGCAACCACCAGAATGGTGGATTATGGGCAATGTAGTACAGTAGGCAGCATATAGGCAATTGTTTATTATGAGGAATACAACAGATGTTAGAGACTGACAGTGTGTTCCCTATGTCCCACAGGTCTCCCACAAGACACCCCCACCAGTCACACCATCCAGGGTGAAGACAGCAGGCCACAGGCAGGGCAGGAGGCTGCAGCAGCCAATACAGGGCCCAGTACAACACCACCACAGTCCCTCCAGATGAAGAAGTGGACATGGAGGAAAGAGAAACAACACCTGGTCCCAGCCACACTGTGAGACAGCAAGAGCCAGAAGCACCACCGCGTCACAGACGCAGACTCCAGGTCCAGGCAGTGTCCCAGGAGGAAACAGGGGAGGCATCCATGTCTGCAGTTGAGGCATCCCTCCTATCTGGTCAGCGCCTGCAAACAAGGCAATTGAGGATTATTTCAGGGGCAATGCAGAGGATGGAACACAATTTCACTCATGGCCTGGCAGAAGTGAACACACAGTTCACAAGACTGAATGACAATGTCAGTGACCTAACACAATCAATACGCCAACTGGTGATGGAACTGGTGGCAGAGAGACAAAGTACAAGGCGTCGTGAGCGCCAACTAGTGCAGAGATTTGACCGCATGGCAGCGTCGATTGTCGGTCTTGCATTGAACACCACAGGCCTGTCACGACGGACCGTGAGCCTGCAGGTGGAACTGGGCCACTTTGCAGGTGATGTGGCGCGGGGGACTGGGCCGCATTAGCAACGCTGTGGACATGTTGGAGGCCAGGCAGGTGGCAAGGGGCACGGCTGAGACCCCTCAGGACAGTGAGGAGGGATCCACTATCAGCAGTGCATCTGCTACAGACACACGTGTACTGCGGAGGGGCAGTGCACGTCATGGGTCTGCTGACCCACCTGGCTCGAGCCATGCTGGGCGAACCAGGAGGAGGTGTTAGGCACCAACACTGCAGGACTCATGAGGCACATGCAGTTAATGTGTCCTCACTAAGGGTGGACATGTGCAGCCCCTTACCGACAGTTCTGTTCTTTAGTTATTAGGTTCACTTATTAAAATGTACGGGGTAAATATCCATGATCGTAGCGTATATGCACTCTCACCTGTTTGGCAAAAATAAGCAATGTTAGCAGGGCATGGATGGTTTCTACAGTGACCTGTGTGTATGGCTTCAGGGTGTCTTCCGCAATACCTAATAGATATCCGTCTCCAAACTCCCCACGTTCTAGGCGTTGGTTTATCCCACTGTGCCTGAAAATGTATGAGTCATGTGTACTCCCTGGGAATTTGGCTACCATGTCAGTGATGACATAATGGGCGTCACATACCACCTGGATGTTCAGTGAGTGGGTACACTTCCGATTGCAGAACAGATATTCCAGATTTGCAGGAGGGCATATTTGTATATGTGTCCCGTCTACACACCCTATTACATGAGGGAAGTTGGCAATTCTGTAGAATTCCAACTTGGTGCTGTTAATTTCTGCCTCATTCCTGGGTAGGTATATGTATCTGGACATGTGTGTGAGTATGGCATCTAGGAAACATCTGAAGAAACGTGAGAGTGCACTTTGGGATACCCAACCTGCCACAGCAATGACCCCCTGATAGCTACACGAAACCAAGAGGTGCAGTGAGCGGGGTCACAAATTGCGATTCGGACCATTTGCGACTCGCAAATTTTTGCTACATCTGGCCCTAAGTGGCTAAACACAGGGGACAGGACAGGAATATGCATTTGTCTCCTTAATGGTGCATTGCTGCCATTGTCATGGATGCTAATTGGAGCAGGCACACTACTCACAGCCCTGCCCTTCGTCATAACTTGGTCAAGGAGGCCCTATGGCCAACAGACATGTAGACTGCGTACTCACCCACAATTCCACCTACCTCAATTTCCAGGTGGTTCAGAAGGTACCATTCCCTGTCGATGATGTCTGCCCAGCTGTGTTTTAATTGGTGGGCTGTGTGCTCAACCTCAAAGACACAGGTCATGTGGAACAGGACCTTCCCCCACCGCAGCTTCCGTGCCTCTGTCCGGTATCCCTGGATGACTCTTCCCCCATGGTCACCATATTAGGGAGGTAGTGTGTGATGAGCCAGATGAATCCTCCCAAGGCCCTTTCCTTCCCCGACATCTCCCAAACAAAACCCACTGTACCCTTAACAAAGAAAAAAGAACCCCAAAGTACCCCAACAGGTGAAACTACCCCAAAGACAAACACCCGACTATACAATCACAAAAAAATACTATACACAAATAGACAGGACAAAACAAACATTAGGGTCGCTACAGAGACAGAAGACAGCACAAAAGACCAGCACTTCTCAACACACCTCTAACAGCACACAACCTCTCTCCAACACAGTCAAAAAGACTGTGGCAGTAAGAGAAAGTGAAAGTAACTTTGCAGTTCCTTGTTTGCAGCATGGTAGATCCATTACCTCACTTCCTGTGGTGATGTGGCACGTTTTTTGCCAATGTGTTTTTTTGATGCAGTGCCCAATGTGTGGATTGTTGATGTTCCATGATGATGAACCATGAGGCCGTTCCAATGCGTTGCATGGGATGCGTCATTTTTGACAGACACAATGGGTTAAAAAAACACACATTTGAACAATGAGTCAAGTTTTTTGACACGATGACTGTAATATGTGTAAAGATGTATGGTGTTATGTGGAAATCATCTTTACAGTTGTGGATTGTTGTGTTGCCTGTAAATATCTGTGTTCCACATACTCCTCTCTTTCCATGTGTCCAATGTATGTATTGTAAGTGTGCATGTGTAAGAGTACATGCCTTACAAGGATCAGACAATGCATAGGCCACATTTCCTATGATTCATGGACACAACATCTTCAAAGGGTTGACTCACGAGCCAACTATGTGTTGGCAGCCAAGTCCATTGCTTAGTTTACCCTGAGGGAAGCAATGGACTAGCCATGGAATGTGGCCCGTACACCTGCATGTAGGACAGCGCCCGTCAAACAATATGTGCTGCATCCCAAAGTGCAGACAGCAGGCTGTCACGTAAGGGCAGGTGGGGGGGGTTACAGTGTATAGTGCAGGCAAGTGTTGTGATACTTAGGGTACAATTTACAAGCCGCTAGTGCCACAGGAGCTTCAGATTTGGTGACGCTCCTGTGGCACTGTGCCATGCAACATATTTCCAAGATGGCATTAAGCCACTTTTCGTGGCTTGACGCCGCCTCGTAAATTTTGAGCAGGGCACAGAGCCAATGGAGCATTGCAAAAGAGTGACACTCTGGAGGCGCAAGAGGCTTGTAAATCTGAACTTTAGCGCACACGTATGGATATGTGAATGGTGGAATTTGCTCATGTTCTCCCCATCCAGGGGCCTCCCATCAGGGGACACACAGGCATTTTGCCACAGGATTTGGTTTCTGCACCTCAGACAGTCAAAACTTCCCTGCCCTATTATCTACTAGTTACTTCTACGTAGTGTGATTCATCCTTGCACAATCATCTACTAGGGATGTATAGGTAATGCAATTCCAACTTGCCCTTTAATCTACTAGGGACTTATGGGTAGTGGGATTCAACCTTTCCCTATTATCTACTAGGGACTTATAGGTAGTGTGATTCAACCTTGCACAATCATCTACTAGGGACGTATAGGTAGTGCGATTCTACCTTGCGCTATTTTCTACTAGGGACTTATAGGTAGTGAGATTCAACCTTGCCCTATTATCTACTAGGCGTTTATAGGTAGTGCGAATCAACCTTGCCCTATTATCTACTAGGGACTTTCAAGACTCTGTTGTTGGCAATTTTGCTTGTTCCAATTTAGCTTATGCCTGTTTTTTAGAGTGGTGGCCCTAGGCCTGGTTAGCAGACCCAGGGTACAGCCAAGATCAGTTCACACCATTTTCAGTGACTGAGAAATTGTAGTATAAGGAAACTGGATGACTTTCACAAACTATGACTGGACAAGTAATCTGGCCACACCCTTGTGATGCTATGTGTAATGTTGCATAGGTACAGTCTTTCTTGTTGTCATGCTCTTCTGACATTGAGTGAGTCACTCTCGCATGTCCGAAACACATGACTAGTTTGATGCTATTGTTACATATTGGGCTTGCTCCTCATCTTCCACATACTCATCATCCAGCTATTCCTGCTCCTCATTGTCATTGGGTCATGGGAGATTGTGGCCTGCACATGTGTTTGCCAATATGCAGCACATTAGTATTGGTTAAATGGCTATTGTTGGGGAGTAGGGTAAATAGTCCCAAATTCTATCCTGACTCCATGAGTGATACTGGGGTACTCTGGGGGCCCCCACACAATGTAGCAGGTCCTGTTTAGGTCATGATTTAGACTTTGCTGGACTTCCAAGTGGGTGTGTTCATGAGGAGTAGTCAGCTACAGACTCTATACTTTGTCAGCTGTGCAGTGAGTAGGGATGGCTTGGGTTAATTTATTTTCAGTTAAAGTTTCAACATACCTATAGAAATCATTCTATGTCCTAGTGTACTCAGACCCATTGCCAACAATATGGGACATGCTATGACACTGATTAGCATACATGCAAGATGAACACTGATTTTTGAGACACTGTGCTGCACATACAGATGCACTGTCCTCTGTGACACACTTACTATTTGCCATAAATTTGCGAGCAAAATATGTTGATGTTGTGAGTTGTCCGCAGTGTTATGAATCTTTCACCCATTGATTTGACACATATATCACACTGAGCAACTGTTGTAGTTCCTGTCTGCCATTTACACACCTTGGCATACAGTGTTGCCCTGATGCATCACGTAATGATACCTATCGGGTTTCCATTTGGAACAACAGTTGAATGGCAGAAATTACTGTTTTCATTTACACGTGTTTGTTTGGCAGGCAAGGCTAACATTACACACCACATTTTTTAGAGTTCATCGTGTTTTTAGAAAATGGGACTGTGCCAAACACTCAAAGACATATGTTGTATATGAACATTTATTCACATGTTTGGCAATCATGCCTTACTCTACATGTAGTAAGTTGAAGAAATGCTGAACAATGTGGGCACGTTCCTGTGCACCGGCAGCAGTGTTCTGAGTGGCCAGATGATTTGGCATATCATCTTCCTCCTCTTCCAGGGGTGGCTCCTGCTCCTCATCCCAGGGGGCATATGTTTTGACACAACTATTGGTAAAAATAGCACATGCCAGGATCATCTTGCAGACCATGGGTGGGGAATACAACAGTCGCCCACCTGATACATCCAGACAGCGAAAGCGGGCTTTTAGCAAGACAAAGGTCCTCTCCTCAATGGTCCTGGTCTGAAAATGTGTTTAGTTATAGGCCCTCTCTGCGTCGGGTTCTGGATTGCCAAAGGGTGACATTACTCGTTGGCTGGAAGTCATAACTTTGGTCAGCTGAAATGTGAGAGAAACAAATGGCATTGCTATGGTTTACTGCATTTGTATTCATCCTGCACATCTGTCATATGTACTTGTATTGTCATGCACTTCTCCCAATTATGAATACATGATATGTACATCATGACAGTGTATTGCCATCTCCAGGGGCATGTTCACTGACTGTATGTGAGGTCCAATGCAGTGCATGGGCAGCTACATCATACTAATAAACTTCCTGACGGGCATCTTTGTAGAGCAGGGTTCAATGGTGTCTGATTTCCGTCACTCTGGTCCACTCAATGTTTTGTTTTGCCACTGCATCTGTGGGGGGGGCAGAATATGGCTGTGGATTGTTTTTTTATGTCCAGCATACGTTGGTGGTGACATGCCAGAGATGGCTGACAGAGACACATGTATAGGTCCAGCCTCCTCCCCAGATGTTGGTATTGCCCTACATTACATTTGCCCAAGCCTTTGATTGTCCTCCATTGTCCATGACAATTGACATGATGCCATCCACTCAAGTTCGTTTTTGTTGGCTTTAGGACTGTGTGTACTTTACCACTGCTAACCAGTGCTAAAGTGCTTGTACCCACTCCACTAAACATGGTAAAATGGGCTTATACTCAATTGGTAGATTTAATTTACTTATAAGTCCCTAGTAAAGTTGTAGTACATGTACCTAGGGCATGTAAACGCAATGCTACTAGTTGGCTTGCAGTGTTTATTGTGCCACTCACCTAACCTTTTTAGTGCATCTGTTGGCCATTGAACAACGCTGGGGAGGTTTCAAAAGGACTCTCTGATGCTTGCACCTAAGGGATTCTGTTATTCATTTTCACATTGGGCTGCTGGGGAATAGCTTCCCTGGCAGTCTGAGTCTGCCTTTTTGCTGTCCCTAGTAAAGTGGTACAACATGTACCACAAGCCTCTAAATTTAATGTTGTTAGTGGGCCTGCAGCACTTATTGTGCCACCCACTTATGTAGCCTTTTAAGACATGTCTAAGGCCTGCCTTTGAAGCCTATGTGCTGTTATAAACATGCTAATTCGACATAGCAAAATAAACTTTTTGCCAGGCCTAAAACTCCCTTCAATACAAATGTCACCCCTAAGTTAGTCTTTAAACAGCCCATAGAGCAGGGTGCATTGTACTGTAAATATTTTACATGTCCTGGTAGTGAAAAAACCCTATATTAGTTTTTCACTGCTGTTAGGCTTACCTCTCCCATAGTGTAACACTGGGTTACCATATTACAATCAATAAGTGATAATCTTTGTTTGGGAACAGGTAGAAATATTGTGTTTGTTCTCTAATGAATTGTAATTTAAAAACGTCTTAAATGTTAAAGTCGGATATTAAATCGTAATTCAGAAAATTCCACTTTCAGAAAGTTTGCATTTTCTTGTAGCCAATTAGTTCCTGCAGCCTGTGTCCTGGGTCATGTGACTGTGATTACCATGACAGTTGGCCTTTTATATTACTCCCAGATAGTAACACTGTAGGGGACTAGGTGTTGGCAAGATTGGCTACCCTGACATGAAGAGAGAGGGAAGGTGTGCACAGCCCCACTTACATTTCAAAGGGGCTGCCTCAGCACACTGACAAAGGACATCACACTAGATTTTTGTCACCCCAGACATCCTGGACAGGGACAGGACAGGGAGGAAGGAAATTCTAGAACCATCTGTGTGTGGGGAGGGGATCTCCAGAAGTTTCTTCCACTTCCACAAGCTAACACCAGGAATAAAAATAAAACCCGGAGACCCACTCTTCTGTTCACTCCTGAACCTGCAGAGGATACCCATTAGGCCTTTCCTGCACTTCATTGGCCTGCCTTACTTCTTGAAGCCTGTTTTGAGGACTGCCCTGCTGCTTGAGGCCTGCCTTGTTTTTCAGAGAACTGCCCTTGCTGCTTGAGGCCTGTCGAGTTCTTTAAAGGACTGCCATGCTGCTTGAGCCCAGCCTTCTTCTTCAGAGGTCTGCATTGCTGCTTAAAGGACAGAGGACCATCACCTTGAAGCCAGGACTTCCAGAGTGATTCCAAGGTTCAGTTGGCTGGTCTCTTGTTCTGAGCTACATGGACTCAACCAGCTCCAGAGCCCTCCCTGTGACTCCTCAGCTAACCTGCTGCAATTGGCCCTTCCTGAACCTGCAGCTGGACCTACCTGAGCCCTGCTGGCCCCTGCTGGCCCCTGCTGGAATGAGTTTCTGATCCCCAAGAAGTGCCTCCAGGGCCTGGACCCATGGCTGGCAAGAGTTGAGAATTTACTGTGAAACCCTTAATCTTTTAACTCTGCACACAAGACTTTGAGAAGGTAACCTGGTCCCTGTATCCGGCCTGCAGTCCATCACGGTGGGCCTGAACTTGTGACTCTGTCCAGATTTTGCATGCCCAGATACCTATAGTTTGCGCTTTCTGCTTCTTGGTGCTATTTTCACTTAAACCTTTAAAACTGCATATCTCTGGTTCTATTTATTAGATTTTTGTCGTATTGATCTCATTTTATTTATTATATTTTACTCTATTTTGAACAATTGGTTTAGGATTTTCTTGACTTGTGTTTCCACTTGATTACTGTTTGGGTGCTGCATAAATATTTAACACAGCGCCTCTAAATTAAGCCTGACTGCTTTTGTGCCAAGCTCCCAGAGGGTCAAGCATGGAATAATTTAGTGATTTTGTGGTTTAATCTGATACAGATTGCGGTTGTTGTCTGAGTGGGGTTTCCCACTTCAACCAATAACCCAATTTCTAACAAGTGTATGTCAGAATATCCTTGTCAGAAATATTGTCTAGAATAAGTAGTTAATCCCAAATATCATTTACAAAATGAGTTTGTGTAGATTTTCTTTTCTTAACTACAATGGAGCAATTAGTTACTAGGGACTCAATTTGTATGTCAAATGATATTCTGACAGGGATGTTCTGGCACCAAACCACTAAGGCAGAAGTCCCTCTTGGAGTTCAAGACTTACTGTACAGTACAGAACACCTCAGATTGAGTACAAATAATTATAGATGATTATGCCATTCAAGCTGTCAAAGATATTAAATTAACAGGTTTGTTTTATGAAAAAAACATGATCCCAAATAAAATGTCGGGCCTCAGTGAGATATTAGACTGCACCCATTTCTATTGAAAATACAGCTTATGCGTAGATTATTTGTTGTAAGCTAGGTTACAATGTCTATACAAATACTATTGTCAAATGCCTTACAAAAATCTTGTAATGACATTACACGCATTCAAAATTCCACAGTCAACTGTGTAGATGGATGCCTGTGCACATGCGACACCAACAGTACCTTGGCAAAATTTCACTGGCAATTGAAAGGTTAACAGTTTTAAAAGTTCCCTCTTGTGTTAAGTTATGTTAATATAACTTACTATAGCGCACTAATTAACCCCAAAGAGGTATCTGGGCGCTGATGATAAACACAGGAAAGACAAAATGCGGAGATTAGAATAGAACTGTTTTAAGAAGTTTCCTGAATTTAACATAAGCCGAACAGATGTGGATATAATAAGGGAAGTTATTCTAATAGAATGGGGCCAAGTAAGTAAAAGACCTGCCACCACTCCTTGTCAGTCTAACACAAGGGACGGTAAGCAAGGCTTTATCCTTGGAACGCAAATTCCTAACTGGACAATGGTATTTGAAATTCTGAAGTAGACAACTGGGACCATTGGCCATTAGTGATTTATGTGTAAGATAGCAAATTTTAAAGATTGTGCTTTTCTTAATTGGCAGCCAATGTAAGGCTCTCAGCAAAGGTTCAGATGCGGAGCCAGAAGGGAGATTGCACACAAGTTGTGCCTCTGTATTTTGGACCACTTGTATTTTGAACATGCAAGTCTCATTTGCTGATGGAAATAGAGCACTGCCGTAGTCTAATTTGCTAATAATCAGAGCCTGAACAACGATTTTCCTACCAAGAGTGGAAAATAAGAAAAAGCTTTCTTCAGCAGACGCATCATGTTGAAGCAGTTACCTCTGGTATAGGCAACCACTGTGAAGCCGAAAGTTGTTGGGCCTTACCAAGCAGCATGATCTCTGTTTTATCAGCATTTAATTGCAAACAGTTTGTTACCAACCAATTAGCAACCGCTTTCATGTCATTGGAAAACTGGCTTTTTACTACAACCAAGTCTTCATCAAAATAGATAATAAGTTGAGTATCATCAGCATATGGCATAGGTTCAAATCCAAAGTGAAGGAGGCTGGCCTGGTTTGTAGTGGGTACCTAAGGTACTTACACCGTATGCCAGGCCCGGTTATCCCTTATTAGTGAAATGTAGACAGTGTTCTAGCAGCTTAGGCTGTCTAGAAGGAGTTGTAGCAGAGCAGCATAGGCTGAACTAGGAGACATGCAAAGCTCCTGCAATACCACTATAGTTACACAGTACGTATACACAATGAAAGACAATACTCAGTGTTACCAAAAATAAAGGTACTTTATTTTAGTGACATAAGGCCAAAAATATCTTAGAGGCAATACTCCTTCTAGAGGTAAGTATTATACACAATATATACACTAGTAACCAAAATCAGGTAAGTAAACAGCCATAGAATAGTGCAAACAGTAGAAAATGCAATAGATTGCAATGAGCCTAGGGGCAACACAAACCATATACTAAAATAGTGGAATGCGAATAACGAATTCCCCCCTAGGCAAGTGTAGTGTGTAGAGGGGCGCTGGGAGTGTAGGAAAACACCAGAGGTAAGTAAAGTACCCTACTCCAGAGCCCACGGAAGCAGCAGTAAAGTACAGCAAGTTTCCTCAGGACACACTACAAGTCATGATAAGAGATTTTGCAATAAACAAGCAAGACTGCAAACAACAAACGATGGATTCCAGGACCTGTAGACCTGTGGAGCCAGGAGACAAAGTCCAGAAGTCGAAGAGGAGTCCAGGAAGGACAGGAGCCCCTGCCAACCTAGAAGATGGTGAAAAAGTGGATTCTCCGGTAAGAAGAAAAGTACAGAAGAGCACCAAAGAAGATAGCTGTGGGTTCCTGCTTGGTGCAGGTGATGTCCCATGTCGAGATGCTGGATGCAGGCTTTTAGTGTCACTGAGATCCGCCAACAAGCCTTGGTTCAAGCAAGTACGCAGTTTGCGTAAAAAAAGAGCTGCCTGTACCCAGGAGGGACCTGGGGGTCTCAACTCAGACTGAGGAGACAGAGGGGGCTCTCAGCACTTTAGAGAGCCCTGAGAAGACCAGGCAGCACCCACAGGAGTCCCAGAACACGGGGAAAAAGAAGATGCAAAGTGCAGTCGTCGCAGTAGTACACAGGAAGGTCCCACGCCGCCGGAGAACAACTCAGGGAACTGTACATTGCAGGATGGAGTGCTGGGGACCTGGGCTACGCTGTGCATAAAGGATTCTTGGAAGAAGTGCACAGAAGCCCAAGGAGCTGCAGGAGACACAGTGCAAAGGGGTACTATTTTAGCACGGGAAGGCAAGCTCTTACCTCCACCAAACTTAGACAGCTTGACCTTTGGACAGTCTGGGTCACTTCGGTCCACCATCTGTGTTCCAGGGAGCACGCTTGTCGTCAGGAGAGGAGTCCCAGAGTACCGGTCGTCATCGCAGAAGGGTGCCTGCAGAAGCAGGGAAGTGACTCTGTCACTCCACTGGAGATTCCTTCGGTTCTTCCGGTGCAGGGTGAAGACAGGCAGTCCTCAGAGCGTGCACACCTTGGAAACTGTCGCAAAAGCTGGCTGGAGCTGAAGTTGCAGATCACAGGAGTCCTCCTAGATACTTTGTTGCAGTTACAGCGGTTCCTGGAGCAGTCTGCGGTTGATCAGACGGTCAGAAGCTGAAGCAGAGGATGCAGAGGAGTCCTGGAGGAATCTTGCAAACTGAATCTAAGGAAACACCCAGAGGAGAGACCCTAAATAGCCCTGAGAGGGGGATTGGCTACCTACCCAGGTATGCATCTATCAGGAGGGGTCTTTGACGTCACCTGCTGGCATTGGCCACTCAGATGCTATCCTAGATGCCTAACACCAGGGACACTCTGGGGAGCTCTGGGCACCACCCCTGGGGTGTGATGGACAGGGGAGTGGTCCCTCCCGTTTTCTTTGTCCAGTTTCATGCCAGAGCAGGACCTGGGGGGTCCCTAAACCGGTGTAGACTGGCTTATGCAAGGAGGGGCCCATCTGTGCCCTTCAAAGCATTTCCAGAGGCTCTGAGAGGCTTCCCCTCCCAAACCTGTAGCACCTATTTCCAAAACGAGAGAGTGTTAACACCCTCCTGCCAAAGGAAATGCATTGTTCTGCCTTCCTGGGATTGAGCTGCTCATTCCCCAGGACTGCAGAAACCTGTCTGTGTGGTAGCATCAGCTGTGGATGCAGTGGAAACCTCAGAGAGCTGGTTTGGCAGTACTGAGTGTCCATGGTGGAGCCCCCAGGGTGCATGGGATTGGCTCCCCAGTACCAGATTTGGACTGGGGGGACAATTCCATAATCTTAGACACCTCACATGGTCGTATTCGAAGTTACCATTGTGAAGCTACATATATGTATTTACATATATGGAGTGCACGCTTGTAATGGTATCCCTGCACTCACGAAGTCCGGGGAATTGGCCCTGGACAACGTGAGGGCACCTTTGCTAGTGCAAGGGTGCCCTCACACACAGTAACTTTGCACCTAGCCTTCAGTAAACAAAGGTTAAACATAGAGGTGACTTTTAAGTTACTTTAGTACAATGAAACTGGCTGTGAAATAGTGTGTGCACTATTTCACTCAGACTGCAGTGGCAGTCCTGATGACATGCTTGTATGAGCTCTTTATTGGTGGTAAAAGGAATGCATGCAGCCCATAAGGATGTCCTGGAACCCCAATGCCCTGGGTACCTAGGTACCATATACTAGGGACTTATAAGGGGGTGTCCAGGGTGCCACTCAGAATTGGAATATGGAGTCACTAAAGTATAGTGACAAATTTGTTAAGTAGAGAGAGCTAAGCACTGGAGTTCTGGTTAGCAGAACTTCAGTGACACAGTTAGGCATGCTGACAACACACACGTAGGCCACAAACTAGGAGCACTGGGGTCCTAGCTAGCAGGATCCCAGAGAGACAGTAAAAACACACTGACAAACACTCACAAACAGGCCAGAAATGGGTGAAACCATGCTAGAAAGAGGCTACTTTCTCACATACAGGGCTCTAGCGATGGTAGCTAGGGGTGCCACATAGATGTTAAACAATGTGGAGCTTAAACAAGAGCCTAGCAGTCCCCACTTATCTATCAGCATGGTGTGAGACTTAAAGGTGCCCAGTGAGATAGTCTGAATTCTATTTTCTAAGAAATCACGGAATCACTGGAGAGCTGTATCAAAAATGCCAATCTCATTCAACCTTTGAATTAGCCTAGTGTGGGACACGGTATCAAAAGTTCTATAAGAGGATCTGAGCCCAGATTGCAATGGGTCTAGGATCTTATTTGCCTTGAGATAGGCTGAAATTTGAGTATTAATTAGACCTTCCATTGACTTGCCCAGGAGAAGAAGCAGTGAGATAGGACAATAATTTGCTAGATTACTAGGATCAATGTTGGCCCTCTTTTGTATGGATACAACTTGTGCTTGGGGAATCTTCCATGTGTCCACAGATAGATTAAACAATGCCCAGACAGTGGGAGCAATCTGGTGGGACAGTAAAACTGTCATCCATGGAGGACATAGATCCAATGGAGAGCCGGATTTGGCTTTTTCCAAAGTCTTTTGGATCAGCTCAAGAGGAAAAGGCACAAACTTTTCTAAACTGCAAGCACAGTTAGAAGGAGGAGATTTATAGGTTAGCGCCTCAACGGACTGATCAGCAGTAATAGTAAATTTCAAATAAATATGATTTATTTTGTACTCAAAGTATTCCACTAGGGAATTGCATAGATCTTGCGGGCCTGGAATAATCTGGGAGAAGGCTAGGGGATTAACAAAGTCATTGAGAACTTTGGACAATTCTTTAGAAGAATTGCAAGCCTGTTCGCTTTGGGTGACAATATGTGGTTTACGTGTCAATTTCATATTCTGGTAGTATGAGGACAATGCCAATTTGTATGCATCTTTATTGCTTTGTTTATTTGTCTTGCGCCACGTTCTTTCCAACCTTCTACAGGAGGACTTCTCATGTCTCAACTCCTTAGAATACCAAGGGGTCTGAGGTCTAAGCAATGTTTTAGAGGCATTTTTTAAAGGTGCAATGCTTTCCAGTGCCGAGTATGGAGTCATTTTTAAATTGCGCTAAGGCTGAATCATTATTTAATTCCTGAGAGGACATGGAATAGTCAAAGGCTTTAGAAAAGGAGTCAGGGGTTCACCAACCACCATTGTCTAAAGTCTCTAGGTCCACCTGTTTAAAATGTAACTATCACATTCGTTTTCAGGATCTGGAACCGGATCAAGGAACGATAAGTCAGAGTAAGAGGTAAACGGGGGTTCACAAAACAAAGGCTTAGAATTTGTGAAAATTTGATCAAGGGTGTGACCTGTGGAGTGGGTGACACCCCTAATTTGTTGGTGCAGTCCCAACAAACCCAGATCCTCACTTAATTGTCCAACCTCAAGGCTAGAGAAGCTTTAACTATGGTAATTAAAATCACCAAGCAAAAGAAGTTTTTTGCAGACAGAACGTGTGGCAGTATATTCAGTTAGATGATGACTGAACTCTTTCTTTGGACCCGGAGGGCAATATACAAGTGCTCCTTTCCAGCAATCTCCAGAAGGGAACACAGTTCTGAAAATGCCTTGTTCGGCCCAATCAATTAAAGTGTCAGTGAATAATACTCTAACAGGGTCATGAAAAACTATGAAAATATCGCCACCCAATCTGGCCTCCCGAATCAAGTCTAAGCATGCGGTAGATACATGGCAGTGCTAGTGTGCCTGAAAGTATGGTAGTAGGGCTCATCCAGGTTTCTGTTAAAAAAACAGACCTTTGGAGGCAGGAAAGAAAGAGTTCTGTTGTATGTTTTGGTAGAGATCTTACATTACAAACAAGGCTACTAGAGTCGAGGGAGACCTGGGGAGGCACGAGGGATACACTGGTCTCGAGCAATTTATGTTCTGTATCCTGGATGGCATTATTATCATTAACATTGTTAACTACCTGTGAGTTGGCTTTCATTGCGTCTCATATATAGGAAAATCTGCACATTACACAGGCCGCAAAAAGCCCTCTAATCGATATTCAATACCCGAGTCTTAATCAGGACGTTCTCCTCTGATAGGCTTTGCTAGTCTGAATCCATGGATACGCATGGTCTATTCCGCCCTAAATGACCAAACTCAATTGCTACCTCGGCCGTGCACCCGCATCCTTTGCCAGCTCAGGCTACTGCCTTCAGTTACCATAATATAACACAACAGGAGAAACCCATAAACTCAGTTGAGACATCGGTCATTTGCAGGGAAATACAATAATGTCTCAACAAGTTATGATAACACAATTGATTTTGGAAAAATAAATTAATTAAAATGAGAGAGCTGAAGGCATCAATGGTTAATTACTGCGGTTGTATTTCAAAAGATGAAGAAAGAGAAAACGCAGCATCAACATTACTTTGCTAAAGTGCAATAAATATATGGTGGACGCATAGTGCTCGTGAAGAAAACCGTGAAGGGCGCATGTGAAGAATGAGCAAAATATACAAAGAACGAACAATAGTTTCGGCAGATATTAAACATGAGGTAGCAATAGGAAGCTTCTACAAAATCATGTTGTGTTAGCGTGGACCTTAATAAGTAAACTTACAAGGGGGCGCAAATAGGTCGATGAACCTTTTGACTCGCATTTAAGATGTTCCCACCATAGATTCAGTATATGCAGATCAATAATCAGTAATCAATCAATAACATTAACAATCAATGATGATCAATATCATTAGTAATCAATAGGAGTCAGTAATTATCACACACCATGACCTTTCATTCATGAATAACCACACCCTTTAGTAAAAGTTAGAACATTTATTTCCCTATATTAACAATGCTAAAGTCACGTAAAATAATTTCAAAATCAAATGATAAACATACAGAAACATCACAACCTGCCCAAAGAAACGTAATCTAATCAAAGCTTGAACAATTACACATTCCAAGGTTATGGTGCAAATTAATACCAAGAACAAGTGGGAACGATATTACATACATTTATTCAAAGGAAAGACATTGAATTGTACCCCCTATAACAGACTTTCATTAGTGAGGATCCTTATCTAATACCAGATTAGCATTAACCTGTTGGGCTTCATGCAGAACAATTTTAGTCAACACAAATTTAGAAAACATCTAACTATGGTTCTATCAAAATAGTGCGGGTGGTGCCTAGAAAGAAAAAGCAAATAGGCATAACAAAACACATGTGTAACAGTATGCCTCTCCTCAATTGGATCAGCAAGCTAAGATAGTCTTCATCATCAGTACATCAGTTTGGTCAGCAAGACATCAAGATTCAGCATCAAAGTTCCGAAAACGCAAAGTGTTTAAGCATTAAAGTAAAGCATGTCTCTAGACGCTCAGTAAAGTAATGGCCTTTCGGCAAGAAGAAAATGGGCAAATGCACTGTCTTCCATAAGTGCAGTCTGGCCACGTTAGATTTCCTAAAACTACTTCCCAAGTCCCTATTGGTCAAGGGATCGCATGTTCATACTTAGTCCAATAAAACGAAAAACTTCAAATCTATAATTTCTACTAGTACTCGATTAATTTGTCGCTGATTGGCTTCTCATTGTCCGGCTCGTCAGGTAACAATATTGTTGCAGCTTATACGCCAGTCAGTGTCTCCATTGTTCTCCTCCTGAGAAAGTCAGTCTTACACAGATTACACTTACATTGTTACATTTAGCAAGAACAGCGTCTTCTAGCAAGCAGTTCTCATGAGAAAGACTTTTAGCTATGAGCATATTTGGACAGTACAGTGGAAAATTACAATTTCAGTTCTCTAAGCAGACATTTTATTAACACCTAAGCTTGACATGAGGCCGTGCAACTAGGCCAAGACCTCCGCTAAGTTAAGGTCTATAATTAATAAAGCTAAACCATAATGCATAACCCTTAATATGATGTACTACTACATTAATAAAACATAAGCTCAACATTTCATATTAATAAGCCATTATTAGGTACACTTCTTGAACATTGGCGGCCACGTGGACACATTTTCATGCATTATTTTTCTCTATATTATTACATTTGCTACGCAAAACCGTTACTCAGAATACATGAATATTCATTAATATTTTTATTGAAACACCTGCTCTAGCATAAGTCAGAGTCTCTGTATCGGCTGATTTATGTCGACTGCATTTCAACTTTTATTATTTCAGGTCATCAGCAGGACAAATGAGCACAAAAAAAGACTGCTGTCTTAGGAGTAGAGAGAAAGAAGAAGAGAAAGATTAAAAACGTTTAAAAAAAATGGGCCCAAACAAAAATCAGTACTGTAACGAACAATGTCCTATGGTGAATACCTGAAGGTTGTCCAAGGATCTACACAAAGGACAAAATGAAAGGGCTGTGATTAGCCAGGGAATAGCAAAAGGAGATTTACAAGTTTCAACACTTGATAGGAAGTGTTCCACTTATGTATACATATTGTCATGCCAGAACCCGAAAAGTGGATCCGACTCCACAAAACAAAGTAGAAACGTGGAGTAAGTCAGAGAGGAGTAAATCCTATGAGCAAAATGATTATCGGGGTGTGCCAACCTGTCAGATTACAGGGCAACCAGATTCTGATACAAAAAAAAGTGGCACACGAGTTGGGATGAAAATGTAATCAAAATGCCTTAAGCAGTTTTCTGGAATCAAAGGTGTGAGTACTCACCTGACCAGCTGTGCCAGATGGTCAGGGAACAGAGACGTCCAGTAAGATAATCGCAGGTCAAGGATGGCCGCTGTGCAACAAACAAGCATTTGCAATGCAATGGGGCGCATGTTTGCTCGAGTTAGAGCTATTAGCATTGTAAATTCCTAATTGGACTTTTCTTGCCACATAAATTGAAAATGAAAAGTAAAACAGTTAACATAAACAGGCCTATTCAAAGTGCCATGGCCACCATGAGCATGCGTGCAAAGAAGAGACACAAAAGAGAAAAGAAGTTTGTGCACAGTCATTCGTATCAGCAAACGTGCAATTATCCATGTAACAGGGTTGATGGCTAATTCGATAACAAAACTGCCCCAAGGAGGGCCAAAAGTAAAGCATTTACCAATGATAACAAAGGATTTTTGAAAGGCAAGCACTTGAACAAGAGATAGTGATGGGTGTGCGGTGGGTGTGGTTAAAAGCCCACAGATAGATTACAACACGTCAGAGCACTTGTGCGCTCAACCTAAAAAGAAGAGGGGAATCAAATTACTTCCAGATGGCAAAAAAGGAATGTCAAGACAGTGGGCAGGCATACAAGGATGCTCACTGGAAGAGAAAAGTACCTCCAGGTGGGCTCCTTTGTCAGTGCAGTAGCGTGGAGCATAACCATTCCACGTCCGGTAGAATATGCAAAAAGTGGTATGTCAATTTCCATTGGGAAACTAGCGCAATATCTATTGGAAGCAGCTACAGGGCTGATAAGTGCCCCAAGTCTACTCATCAGAGAAACCAGCATGCTCACAACTGTTATGGAGTATGTTGGAAAAGATAAAGGCCCAAATAATAGAAAAAGAGACACATTCCTGACTATCCTTATAAGAAGGGCAGATGGTCTCCCAATATGTATATAGAACTGCAACATACAGTAAAGGCAATAAATTGACACTACATATATGTACAGTCTGACGTCCACATTGAATGACCACAGAATACAACAATACACAAATGAATTCATAAGTTGTAAGTAAGAAAGGATAAATATAATACACTGACATGCACCTGACAATAATCTATAGATAACTGTACATAAATATTGGTAACATTATGAAAGACCAGTCAAGCCAATGTGGAAGAGTTAGGGAATTACCATGTTATTTCATTCTTCAAGAGTGTTTAGCTTGTTCCTGACATAATCACACAATGTGATCTAGCACCATTCGCAGCGCTGTAACAGCTGTGAGAGATCCCCGCCTGGTAACGAGAGAGCTGGTTAGTTGATCGGCTGCCAAGTAAAGTCATTCTCTGTATGGGTCAAACAGGTAAAATGAGATACCAACAGGACATTTTCAACCTTGCACCTAATGAGGCTCTTATTTTGGATGATACATGTTTTACTCATTTGTATTGTTTCTCTGATATATAGTAGGTCGCATGGGCAGCGGATTGCATAAGTGACATTAGAATTATGGAAATTGCTGAATTGTTTCCACGGATAGATTTGGGTACCCACTCTGAAGTCTTTTGTATTGGATGTTAATGGACATAAAGTACAGTTTTGGCACTTAAAGTGTCCTACAACCAGTGGTAGACCCCATGATGTTGTAATAGATTGGTTGGGGCTTGTCTTAGGTGTCCATGTTACATGGACCAAGCGGTCCCATAGATGTTTGCCTCTCTTATGAGAGAACAAAGGGGGTTCCTTGAAGATAGTCAGGGAGCGAATTTCCCAATTCCTTTTTATCACCTTGCTCACTTTGTTGCTTGAAGGGCAAAAGGTAGACATGAATGGTATACGCTTGTTCTGTGTTCTGGCTTTTTGGGGCAAGTAAGGCCTTCCTGGGGCCATACCAGGCACGTTTGAGGGCACAGGAGACTAAACGACAAGGGTAACCTCTCTAGATCAGTTTGTCTACTAGGCTGGCTGCCTCCGGAAAGTAATCCTTATTCCACTTGCAAATCGTCTGTATACGCAGGAATTCTCCATACAGTAAACCATCCCATAGGCCTCTTGGATGATTGTTCGTATAGAGCAAAAGTGTGTTTCTTTTGGTGGGCTTTCTATAAAGCGATGTCCATATTTTGTCATCATATATTTGTAGAGTGAGGTCTAGAAAGGTAGATTGCTATTTTTTGGTATCAGAGGTAAATTTAAGTTGCTCTTGTAAAGTACTGGGTCAGTTAACAAAAAGGTGTAAAGGGTCTATTTTGCCATGCCAAATAAGGAGAATGCTGTCTATTCAGTGCCTTCAGAAAATGATCTAGTTGCCAAATGGGTTTTTCCTTGTAAGGATCTTAGTTATCTCTAGATTGCAGATGTAGAGGATGGCAAAATTAAGGTTGAAGCATGCTCCCATAGAAACACCCTTCTTTTGTAGATAGAAGGTGTTTTTGTACAGGAAGTAGTTATGCATAAGTGTAATTTGTAAGAGTTTGATTATTAAATCTGTAGGAATCCATTCGGTACTGGGTCAAGAATTCAACAGATCTCATATTACCTCTATATCGTCCAGTTGGGGGATGTTGGTATATAATGATTCTATATCCAACTCTACCACTAGGTCAGAATCAGGGTTAAAGGCTTGGTCTTCAATTTGACAAATTCGATCCATACTGTCTTTGATGTACGGATCTGTGAGGGGGCAAACTCCTTTAGTATTGCATCAATTTATTTGCCCAAGGGTTTAAGGACTGAACCACACCTGGAGACAACAGTGCGTCCTGGGGGATTATTTGTGTCCTTATGTATTTTGGGCAGCACATATATCAGAGATACTCCTTTTATGTTATGATGCCTTGTTCTGAGGCTCTACTAATAGCCCTCTTGATGGTTCTGCCCAGGAGTCCTCTTGGCTCCACCAGACTTCCCCCGTGCCCCTGATCCTTCCGACTGCCGTCTGAACAGCAGTTCGAGGCCCTCCTACACCCGCAGGCACCTGCCTGCGCCTCATCCCTGGTGCCTAGTGGTGGGCTTCTCTGGTTTCTGTGTAAGTGATCCGTTTGTGTTTTTGTATTTTTGTATTCCGTATATGCTGTTTATGTACGTTTGTATTCTGTTTATGCCGTTTTCTTCTGCCTTCTTCTAATCCTCCTGTGATCCTCTGCACTGCGCTTTTCTGTCCCCTGTCCCCCCATTCTGAGCTCTCGCTTCGCTCTCTCTCTCCTGCCCGTTTTCACTCCACCGGCTCTGGCCAGTCTCTGTCTCCCCTGCCGCTGCCTTCCCTGCGGCCCGGCCCTCCGTGCACACCCAGTGGCCCCCTCCCTCCTCTCAGCTGCTCCACCCTCCCACCCCACCTGCTTATAGGCGGGCGCTGTACGGCCGCACTGCTGGCGCGCCAGAGGCAAGCCTGTCTGCGCCCATCCGCGCCTGGACCGCGCCCCGCGCCAGTCCCCGTGGTCCCCCCAGCCAAGACCCCCCCAGACAAAACTACTCCTCATACACTCTCCACTCCCTCAACCCAGGACCATGCCCCGCCTGCACCCAAAAGAGCCCCCCCCACACACAGGGTCCCTTCACCTGCTATGCCTGCCGATTCTCCTGCTCCACCTCTCACACCTCCAACACCCACACGCCCCACACCAACCCCAGCACCCCAGCACCAAATACAACAACCTCAACGCAACAAACTCCCACACAGCCCCCGCACCCACCAACTGGCCCCACCACAAAAAAAAACATAACCTGAACACACCCCACGACAACACCACCACAACCCACAGCAACACCACAAGCACCCACATCAACACCATCGCACAACACAACAACAACACCCCCCACAACAATCTCAACTGCTTGCTCCTAAACACCTGCTCCGTATACAAACATGCAATAGAACTCTGGGACCTCATCACATCACATTCACCTGACATCATCTTCCTCACGGAAACCTGGATGAACCACTCATCTGAGCCCGACATAGCCACAGCCACCCCTGAGGGGTACAAACTACAACGCAAAGACCGCCTAAACAAACCAGGAGGTGGCATCGACATCCTGCACAAAGACACCATTAAGGTCACCACCAACACACACAACACCCTCAACAGCGCAGAACACATGCACTTCCTATTCCACATAAACAACAACACCACCCTCAGAGGTACACTCATATACTGACCCCCAGGGCCACCCCCCCCTTCTGTAAACCCATTGCTGACACTATTAGCCCGCACGCCCTCACCTCCACAGACTACATCCTCCTCGGCGATTTCAACTTTCACTTGGAGAACCTTCAAGACCACAACTCCTCTTCCCTCCTAGACAACCTCACCAACCTCGGACTCAAACAACTGGTCACAGCACCCACCCACTCAGTAGGACACACACTTGACGCAATTTTCACTTTGAGCCAACCCATAACCTACACCCACACCACCAAACTCCACTGGACCGACCACCACTGTGTCCACTTCTTCGCCAAACCCCCACACACCACCACCAACACACCGCGCCCTACCACATGTGGGACAAGATCCCCACAGAACGGCTGAACTCCAAACTGGCACAGAACCCCCCCCCCCACACCAGCGACCCCAACACTGCAGCCCACAACCTCACACAATGGATCACTACATGCACAGACTCACTCACCCCCTCAGAAAAAACATCACCACCCGCAACATCAAGAATGCCCCATGGTTCACCACCGAACTCCAAGACTCCAAGCGCAAATGCCGCAAAGCGGAGAAAGCCTGGCGACAAGAACCCTCAACCACCAACTTCTCCACCCTCAAAACCTCCATTTGCAATCACCACCAACTCATACGCACCACCAAAAGAGCACACTACAAGGAACGCATAGACAACAACTCCCAAAACAGCAAAGAACTCTTTACCATCATCAAAGAGCTCTCCAAACCCAAAACCAGTAACATAGACCCCACGCACACACAACCCCTGTGCGACTCCCTCTCAAACCACTTCCACCCCAAAATCCTGGACATTCACAACAGTTTCATACCACAAACACCGACCACACACACCCTCCACCCGTCCAACACAGACACCCCTCACACCCCCCAGCCTACTTATCACCTGGGCCCCAACCACCGACGAAGAAATTGAAAAAACAATGAATTCCATCCACTCTGGATCCCCCTCCGACCCCTGCCCCCATCGCATTTACAACAAAGCCAGCCCAACCATCGCCCCAAAGCTCCGTGACATAATCAACACCTCATTCGACACCGCCACCTTCCCAGACCTCTGGAAGCACGTAGAAATCACTGCACTCCTAAAAAAGCCCAAAGCTGACCCGGACGACCTCTCCAACTACCACCCCATCTCTCTCCTCCCTTTCCCCGCCAAGGTCACTGAGAAACTACTGAACGCCTGCCTATCCCACTTCCTTGAGGAAAACAACACACTCAACCCCTCCCAATCTGGGTTCCGCAAGAACCACAGCACGGAAACTGACCTCATCGCATGTTCTGATGATATCAGAACCAGAGTCGACAAGGGCGAGACCGTCGCACTCATCCTCCTGGACCTCTCCGCGGCCTTTGACACTGTCTGCCACCATACACTCCGCACATGCCTCCACAACACAGGGATTCAACACAAAGCCCTAGACTGGCTCACCTCCTTCCTCACCGATAGAACCCAAAGAGTCCGCCTCCCACCCTTCCACTCCACTGTCACCAAAATCATCTGCGGAGTCCCCCAAGGGTCCTCCCTCAGCCCCACACTCTTCAACATTTACATGACCCCACTCGCCAACATCCTCCGACCACACGGAATCACCATCCTCTCCTACGCAGATGACACCCAACTCATCATCTCCCTCACCCGCAACCCTACTACTGCCAAAACCAACCTCCACGCTGCACTCCTTCACACCGCCACTTGGATGACAGCAAACCACCTCAAGCTCAACTCCAACAAAACCGAAATAATAATTTTCGGCCCCAACAAAACCAAATGGGACGACTCCTGGTGGCCCACCGCCCTAGGCCCCGCACCTACCCCCGCAAACCACGCATGCAACCTTAGCATCATCCTGGACCCCTCCCTCTCCATGACCCAGCAAATCAACGACGTCACCTCCTCCTGTTTCAACACACTCCGCATGCTGAAAGAAACCTTCAAATGGATTCCCACAGAGACCAGAAAGACCGTCACCCACGCACTCATCAGCACCAGGCCAGACGACGGTAATGCCCTCTACGCCGGCACCACACTCAAACTCAAACGCAAACTCCAGAGAATCCAGACCACAGCCGCACGCCTCATCCTGGACCTTCCTCGCCATGAACACATCTCACCACACCTCAAATCCCTTCACTGGCTCCCAATAGGCAAGAGGATCACCTTCAATATCCTCATCCACGTGCACAAATCCCTCCACAACACCGGCCCAACCTACCTCAACGAGAGAGTAAACTTCCACACTCCCACCCGCCACCTCTGATCCACCGACCTTGCACTCGCCACAGTCCCCCACATCCAACGCACCACCACAGGAGGCAGATCCTTCTCCTACCTCGCCCCCAAGGCCTGGAACTCCCTCCCAAACAACCTCCGCAAGACCCAAGACCTCCTGCTTTTCAGAAAAAACCTCAAGACATGGCTGTTCGAACAGTGATCCCCCCCCCCAAGTGCCTTGAGACCCTCACGGGTGAGTAGCGCGCTCTATAAAAGTTTTTGATTGATTGATTAATTGATGGGTGGCTGGATCTCAGGTAAAGGATTTTAAAGTAATGGCCAGTAATGGTCTGTGTTAGTGAGTTGTCTCAGTATCTCTGTACTGTACCTTTTTTAGTCCATAGTGATAACGCCACCGCCCTTGTCCGCAGGTTTAATGACCAAATCACAGTTAATTTTCAGGGATCCAAGGCTTGTTTTTCTATCAGTGGTAAGTTGTATGGAACATATTCAAATTTTTGTTTGTTTTCCGTTACTTCTTGAAGAACCAATTTTTCAAAAGTTGGAATCTCTGGTGGCATAGTAGAGGATGGAGGAAGAAATTGTGGGGGAGGGATGGAAAGGTGACCAGGTGGTATTTAGTCTGGGGATTTATTTGTGTGAAAAAATGCCTTAATCTGATGTGTCTAAGCAATTTATGTAGATCCTCATGTAAGTTAAAAAAATTACTACATTCTGTGGGAACAGAAAACAGACCCCTATCCAAAAGGTTTATTTCTTGAGATGAAATTGTATTATTTGACAAATTGAAAACAGGGATTATTCCAGTGTGGGAATTTACATCCCTATTGGGAAGACTTATTGTGGAGGTCTCCATTGGTAGAACTTCTGGTGGGGTTGCCGCTTTCCCGGGTATTCATAATTCCCCAGCTGTGGCCCCTCCCTCAAAAATGGGTAAGTTGAAGGGGTGGTGGTGCATTATAGTCTGGGATGGAACTGATACCTTCCCCGGGGTCACTCTCTTCCTCAGAGGTGATTGAGGATACTGAAAAGGTCACTGATTTCTGATTTTTTAATCTGCCCGGTGCATGCTCTAGGGGTCTGATAGGTGGTATTGTAAAACTTGTCACTTAGGTAACTAATTTCCTTGCTATAGTTTTGAAAGACATTCTGAATTTTGTTAATTTTTTACATTTTGCTCGGTGTTAAATGTACATATTGTATTTTTGATTTTGTCAAGTACATTCTTAGCGCCTGTAACAGTGTCACAGAAGCACCTGGTAGCAAGGTGACTAAAGCCAGACCGAAACATAGGGTCTTCTGTAAAAAGTGCTGGGGTGTTTTGTATTTGTAACCCCCAACTGAATTACCCCTGCTTTTAAGTAGTCTGTAAGCATGCAAGAATGGAGACAGGTGCATGTCTGTTTCTTGTTGAGTTTCTCCAATATGTCAAGTAGTGCCGGGGAAGTATTAGCTGTGGGAGTTTTAGAGGCCTAAAAAAACAGGAGGGACCCCTAGTGATTTTATTTATGTGAGCGTCTGAGTAATTTGGTGTTTCTCTCTAAGACACGATTGATTTTGAAAAGATAAATGAATTAAAAAGAGAGAGCTGTAAGCAACAGTGGTTAATTACTGCAGTTGTATTGCAAAAGATGAACACAGAGACAAGGCAGTGGGGGTGTGGCCAAGCTACTGAACATGGCGGAGGCACAGTAAACAAGCTCCACTGTACGGCGCTAAAATCCAACCACAGCTGCTGGCTCCCAGAGGCTAATTGCCTAGTTCATTTTTAACGAGTGCTTGCAGCGCTGACCCTTAGTGCTGCCATGGTGAGGCTGCAACAAGGAAGACCCGAGGCTGTACATCCATTGGCTGTAAACACCGCTGTGCTCAAAATACACACACATTTACAAAACTACACCACATTGGACAATTCAAACTACACACACCTTACACACATACACACACCACACCCACACACCCACAACACTATAAAACGCATACCAACATTACCCACAACCCCTTACAGCGAAAAAAAGAATACAGGAAGCAGAGAGAAACATAAGGCAGGTCCCCCCACTCAATCAGAGGCACAGAACACCATCACCCATACACCATCCACTCACCTCACGCCACACCACATCACCCGATACATCACCCCACACATCCTCACACCTACCACTCACACCACATCCATGGCACCCCAAAGACACCCCAGGTTTTCAGAGGAGGAGCTAAGGGTCATGGTGGAGGAAATCATCCGGGTAGAGCCACAGCTATTCGGATCACAGGTGCAGCAGACGTCCATTGCAAGGAAGATGGAGCTATGGCAGAGAGTCGTGGACAGGGTCAATGCCGTGGGCAGCACCCAAGAACAAGGGATTACATCAGGAAGAGGTGAAACGACCTACGGGGGATGGTGCGTTCCGTGGTTGCAAGACACCAGGTAGCGGTACAGAGGACTGGCGGTGGACCCCCACCTCCTCCACCACAACTAACAACATGGGAGGAGCAAGTCTTGGCAATCATGCACCCTGAAGGCCTTGCAGGAGTAGCAGGAGGACTGGACTTTGGTAAGTCAAATCTTTACTACTATATCCCCCACCCTACCTGCATGCCATCACAAACTCCTACCCCTACACCCACCCCATCACCCCACCACCTCACATGTGCCCCACCATCACAACCCACCCATCCCAATACCAAGCCCTGCATGCAACACCAAAGCATGGACACCCATCACAGACCTGCATGGACACCCATCACCACAGCATGCCCATTGCAGAGATTCACCCAGCCCACAAAACCACCACGAACACAAGGCCAAGCTGACAGGGAAATCACAATCATACAGGGAAACACACCCATGCACAATATGGCACACGCAGATACATTACCACTGCATTTGCATCCCCCCAGGATCCCTACTCAATGTCACCGGAGAGGAGGTGCCAGCTACAACCAGTCCACCCCCTGAAGAGGCCCACAGTGATGACAGCAGCTCTGCACGCCTGCATCAGGATGACCAACCTGGCCCATCAGGGACCTCTGGACAGTTGGTTTCCCTGCCACAGTCACAAACCACCACAGAGCCTCCCCCTTCAGGAAACACCAGCACAGCACCCACCCAGCGGGCCCATGCCACTTTCTCCAGGACACGTCAATCAGCAGTGTGTCCACCACTACAGGGACCCCAGGCAACCCCACAAACCCAGGACGATCAGGGACCTGGGGTCAGTGGTAATGGGCACACGGTTCAGGGGACAGAGGCACAGGACAACAGGGAAGCTGGGAGGACTGCTGTGTGACAGTGGGAGGACAGGCCCAGGGAACCCACTCTCCACAAGGCTCTCTCCAACATCCTGGAAGCATACCACCATTCCCAGGAGACCATGGACCAGATACTGGCCAAGCTGCAGGAGACCCAGCGGCTGAAGGAGGGACAGTACCTGGGCATCAGGGATGACCTAACAAACATCTACACCATCCTAGTCACCATTGCAGGGGTGCTGGGTGACATGGCCAACACCATGAGGGAGGCACTGGCACAACAACGGGCCCCTGACACTAGCCACACAGATGAACAGCCCTCCGCCGGCGCTAGTGGACAGGAGGCACCGCCACAGGACCAACAGGCCACCAGCACCCCACCCCCTGCAGAAGGAGAACCACCCCTCAAATGGTCCCTGTGATCCAGGCAAAAGACAGAGAACATTGCCAAGACCCCGCCAGGAAATAAGACTCTCCTGATTGTCACCCTTCTGTCACACTCTGTCCCCCTGGCCACCTTGAACTGCTATTACTCCCCTTCCTATGCCCCATTGGACAATGCGCCTGTGATACCAGGAGACTGGACTCTAACTCGACATTCCTCCACCATCACCCCTGCCCATTGCACATCCCCCTCTACTTATGAGCACTGAAATAAACACCCTTGGATCAAAAACAAGTACGGAGTCTGTCAATTGATTGAAATATGTATTAGGTTAATAAGCTGTAAGCATTTCAATCCATATGTCCAGTTATATATACATTGGTATGACCTGTAGTGGGCAGCAGTACACATATCAGGAACCAGAGTGGGGCTCAGGTATCTGAAAATAGACATGGCAAAGGGTAAAGTCATTGGCCAGAAACATAGGGTAAGAGGCTTTCTTATGCAATGTCCAACAGTTAAATGTAATGTCATATGAACGTACAATGTCTTACCTGTGTGTCACTGGAAGTATTGCAGAATAATGTTGCTCCTGTTGTCAACATCTTCTTCCTCTGCCTCCTCTTCCTCACTGTCCACAGGCTCGACCGCTGCGCTGCCACAAGACCATCTCCAGGCTCATCCCCCTGCAGAAAAGGCACCTGGCGTTTCAAGGCCAGGTTGTGCAACATGCAACAGGCAACGATGATCTGGCACACCGTCTTGGGTGAGTAGTACAGGGATCCACCTGTCAGATGGAGGCACCAGAATCTGGCCTTCAGGAGGCTGAAGGTCCATTCGATAATCCTCCTTGTACGCCCATGTGACTCATTGTAATGTTCCTATGCCCTTGTCCTTGCATTCCTCACTGGGGTCAGTAGCCATGAGAGGTTGGGGTAACCAGAGTCACCTGCAAATATCAAGGGATAACTGTTAGACACACACTAACCCTTAGGGACAACCCCATACCCAGACACCTACTCATACTGTGTGGGGACCTTGGGCTCACCTATTAGCCACACCCGGTGCCTCTGGAGTTGGCCCATCACATATGGGATGCCTCTATTCCTCAAGATAAAGGCATCATGGACAGAGCCAGGGTATTTGGCATTCACATGGGAGATATACTGGTCCGCCAAACACACCATCTGAACATTCAGAGAGTGATAGCATTTTCTATTCCTGAAAACTTGTTCATTTCTCCGGGGGGGGGGGACAAATGCCACATGTGTACCATCAATGGCACTTATGATGTTGGGGATATGTCTCACTGTGGCCAAATCCTCAACCTGGGGGAACACGATGTAGCTGCACATGTGTTTCAGCAGGGCTGACAACACTCTGGTCAACACGTTAGAGAACATTGGCTGAGACATCCCTGATGCCATGGCCACTGTTGTTTGGAAGGAACCACTTGGAAATGGAGCACTGGCAGGACTTGAACTAGAGGGGGGATACCATTGGGCTGCCGGATGGCTGACATCAGGTCTGGCTCCAATTGGGCACACAGTTCCTGGATTGTGGCACGATCAAGTCTGTAGTTAATGATAATGTGTCTGTCCTCCATTGTTTAAAGGTCCACCAGGGGTCTGTACACTGGAGGATGCTGCCATCTCATATGCAGCCTCGGCGGTTGGAGCCTATAGAAGAGAATGGTCAGCAGACGGTCACATTCCCACATCTATTACACTAATGCTGTTTTTTTAACTTTAAAGAAAAAAATTGTGAATCCTAAAATCAGTTGCCATGCCAATGTATGATGTGACGCAGTTAGGTGCCAGGTCCTGTGCCCCCCCTGAAATGGAGGCTGCCTGACCTGTGAGGAGGGACAAGTGGAAATGACGTAATTGCACTGGCGTTGTGCGCCTTCGCTGTAGGCGGTCGATGTCCGCTGCGCAACTTCGCATTGGTTATCATTGGGCCCTATGGGTTCCAAGAGCCAATGGCGATGTACGCCGGCGGTGACTGTAGGCACAGCCGCATACGTGACCGCCATTTTCTATCTATTCACTCACTTGCTACCTGACCTTCAACAGGAGAGGACCTACACTGCAAGTGCTGCTGTGACCTTTGTCTGGAAGCGACACTGGCTCATGTGTCTGGGAAAAGGAACCCTGCCTTCACTGCAGGGGAGTTGGAGAAACTGGTGGATGGGGTCCTACTCAAGTACACTTTACTATACGGTCCTCCAGACAAACAGGTCAGTACACTGTGAGCTTGATGTGTGGGCCATGAATGTATGGAGTGCTGTGGATGTAAGCCACATGTTGGGGGGGGGCTGAGGCATCCTGGCCAGAGTGCAGCATGTAAGGTGGTTATTTTATGTGCGTCAGGGGGTGGGTGGGAACTGGTGGCCAATGAGACTGATGGTCCAGACTGCTGAATAATTCCCTTTTCTGCTGGTCAGCGCCCACCAGAAAAACGGTATTTGGCGTGCCATCGCTAAGGAGGTGTGGACCCTGGGGGTCTTTCACAGGCAGAGCACCCACTGCTGCAAGAGATGGGAGGACCTGCGCCGCTGGTCAAAGAAGACGGCAGAGGCCCAGCTGGGGCTAGCCTCCCAATGTGGAAGGGGTGCCCGTCTGATGTTCTGCATCTTGGCGGTGGCCTATCCAGAGTTGGATGGGCGCTTGAGGGCATCACAGCAGACACAAGGGGGTGAGTACACATTCAGAAAGCTGACTTTGCACGTGTGAGGAGGTACCTGGGTGGGGGCTGTGGGTGCACCTAGGCCAGGGCGATCATGGCAGGGTATGTCTCTTGTTGGGCAAGCTCTGGCGCACTCCTTCCACAGTAGTGTAAGTGGCCATCTAATACTGGGCAGGGTCCTGTGGGTTTCTGGTGTGCAGATGCTGGCGTTAGGCATTGTACCCCATGGGCTGGTGACTGTCTTAGGAAATGGTTGGGCAAGGCCTAGTGCATAGGGCTGCTCCATGTGTGTTGTGTCCTCCAACGGTAGTGGTGTTGCTGGCATTGACCAAGTGTATCATCTGTCTCTCCCCCCCTTTTTGTTTTGTCACCCTGTCCTTGTGTGCATCAGCATCATCTGGCAGAGGAGCAGAGGCACAGGCCATGGAGGGAGCTGCATCCCACATGGGCCTGAAGGCCGAATTCACCGAGCGTTAAGGCACCAGTGGGACGTAGGGCGAGGGGAGCACCACGACGGGGACAGGAGGGGAGACCACAGACAGCGACTCCTCCGATGGAAGCTCCCTGGTGGTGGCGAACACCTCTGTGCCCACCCCAACAACAGGCAAAGCAGTCACTCCCCCTACCAGCACCGCCCTCCCAGCAGCCCCTCAGCGTGTTTCCCGTAACCGCTCACCCAGGAGGGTGGGCATCTCCTTCGCCCCAGGCACCTCAGGCCCTGCCCCAGTCAGCCCTGCTGCCCTAAGTGAGGAGGCTATTGACCTCCTGAGATCCATCTCTGTTGGGCAGTCAACCATACTGAATGCCATCCAGGGTGTAGCAGGACATTTGCAACAAACAAATGCATTCCTGGAGGGCATTCACTTTGACGCGGCGGCCCAACATAGAGCATTTCAGGCTCTGACCTCAGCACTGATGGCAGCCATTGTTCCTGTGTCTAGCCTTCCCCCTCCAACTTTCTCTACCTAGACCCAATCCCCTCAACCACAGCCTATTCCAAGCACACCTGCAGACCAGCATTCACCCAAATCACCACACAAAAGTGGCTCAGGCAAACATAAGCACCACACTTCGTCTCACAGGCAAACACACCAACATCCACTGCCTCCACTGTGTCCCCCTCCTCCTCGTCATCCACCTCCTTCCCAGTATCGTCTCCACTCACACCTGAATGCACTACATCTTCATCCACTACCTTCATCACCAGCACACCCATCACAACAGACCCCTCACAAGCAGTCACCACCCCCACAACCATGCACACGTCCCTTGTGTCCTCTCCCAGTGTGTCTGTGACCCCTCCTCCCAAAGAACACAAATGCAAGCACCCACCCACCCAACAGCCATCCACTTCACAACAGCATCCAGCCCATGCACCTTCACCCAAACTCAGCTGACAGACACCTCTTACAACCACTCCCTCTTCCTCCACTCCCAAACCCTCTCCATCTTCCCATCCCAGTGTGTCTAAAAAACCTTTCATGGCAGACATTGACCTGTTCCCTACCCCTCCCCCCGTCCTTCACCTCGGGCCAGAGTGTCCAGATCGCAGGCCTGCACCTCAGCCACCAAGTTGGCGTCCGCTATGGTATCCCCAACTCCCAGAGGATCAAAGGGGATCCCTGCAAGGGACCAAACGATTCCGTCACATGCCAAGGTGAAGAAGGGGCCAGCATGCAGCAAGATCAAGGGGCAGGACCTACCCAGCAATGCCTCCTCCAAAACTCCAGCTGCCAGAGCCAAGGTCCCAGCAGCATCTGCCAAGGTGAGGAAGGAGCAGAAAAGTGAAGGCAAGGCACTTCAGGCCTCGGAGGTTCCAGGTGAGGGCCTGGTGCCCACCATCAGACCCGACAGCCCTGCCACCTGTACCGCGGCGAGCACTGCCACCTGCCCCGCTGCTGCCACCACTACTGTCATCAGCAGCATCCCCGGTGGGCAGCCATCCAAGGCTGCAGGAGACGGGCTGGTGCCTCCCTCCACCACTGGCAGCACCAGCACCTGCACCATGGACAGCACCACCAGCATCCCCGAAGCAAGCACGGCCGCAGCACGGCCGCAAGCACAGCCACCTGCACCGCTGACAGTAGGACCATTACCAGCAGCAGCAGCCCCAGTGTGTGTCCGTCCGACGCTGCAGGAGACAGCCTGGAGCCTCCAAACACCACCACTGGAAGCACACCCACCAGCACCGGCACTACCACCTGTTTGCAGACTTAGGGGGTCATTCTGACGGCCAACGACCGCGGAAGCACCGCCAACAGGCTGGCGGTGCTTCTGGTGCCATTCTGACCGCGGCGGTAAAGCCGCGGTCAGAAAAGGGTTTCCTGCTGCCCCAGGGAATCCTCCACGGCGGCGCTGCAAGCAGCGCCGCCATGGGTATTCCGACCCCCTTCCCGCCATCCTGTTTCTGGCGGTTTTCACCGCCAGAAACAGGATGGCGGGAACGGGTGTCATGGGGCCCCTGGAGGCCCCTGCAGTGCCCATGCCACTGGCATGGGCACTGCAGGGGCCCCCTAACAGGGTCCCATTGAGATTTTCAGTGTCTGCTTGGCAGACACTGAAAATCGCGACGGGTGCAACTGCACCCATCGCACACCAGCAACTCCGCCGGCTCCATTCGGAGCCGGCTTCCTCGTTGCTGGGGCTTTCCCGCTGGGCGGGCGGGCGGCCTTTTGGCGGTCGCCCGCCAGCCCAGCGGGAAAGTCAGAATGAACGCCGCGGTCTTTTGACCTCGGTACAGTCTTCTGGCGGTGACCCCCTTAGTGGCCGCAGGATAGAGTCTGGCCCTGCCTCCATGGACTATCATGCTACCTGTTCCCTGAAAATCTTGTGCCTCACACACTCAGGTGAGGGAATGTGAACTGCCACACCCCAAGTGCTGCATCACTGGGCACAAAGCCCCCTTCAGAACCAGTGGAGAACTGCATCCACTCACCCTATCCTTGGGAGGATGAAGCACACTGGGCACAAAGCCCCATCCAGAACCAGTGGAGAACTGCATCCACTCACCCTATCCTTGGCAGGATGAAGCACACTGGGCACAAAGCCCTCTCCAGAACCAGTGAAGAAGCCACCCACTTGAGAGTCTGTAGCCTTGCACTCCCCAGGAGCAAGCAGTGGGCAAACAACCCACCTGAGAGACTGGCCTTGCACTATCCAGGAGCAAGCAGTGGGCAAACCACCCACTTGAGAGACTTGAGAGACTGTGGCTTTGCACTCCCCAGGACCTAGCAGTGGGCATGGAGCCCCCTCAAGGAGCAGTGGCATTATTCCATCTTCCGGCTGAGGTGCCCCCCCTTCCCCATCCCCCTGAGGTGCCAGTGTGTTTTCGACCTGTTGCCCCTCCAGTGTTCCCTCCGTATTGAGGCAGGAGTCAAGTGTGGGGTTGGCCCATGATTTTTGGCCCAGTGGGCCACGGACATTTGCAAAGGACAGTGTACAGCCTGTACATATCATAAATATTTGTATATACTGTTTTTATATTTGTTACATATATCTGCATATTTCAAAAATATCACTTATTTCACTAAATTCCTTTTGTCCTTGCGTTCTTCCAGGGGGTGATGGGGTGTAAATGTACTGTTGTTGCATGTGTTTGTGTGTATGGTGTTTTGGGTGAGAGTGGGGGTGGGGGTGTTGCGTGTGTGTGTCACTCTCTTTTTCCTACCCCGTCCTCTGTGTGCTAGGTGCAGAACTCACCGTGGTTGTCGCTGACGCCTTTAATATTCCTCGTGTATGAGGAGGTAGACCAGCATCGGCAGGACCTGCAGCTCGGGCTCCATGGCGTCCTGGTTCTTCGTTGAGTGTCGAGAGGTGAGTGGTTTCCCTTCCAATTCTTGTTTACTCCGTGCTTTTGATGGTGTTGGTACCGCCCCGGAAAAGCTGGCGGATTGGCGGGTTGTGATGTGGTGGGCGGTACATTGTCCTCCGCCTGTCTGTTTGCAGTTACCGCTGCGGTGTCTGTTGCTACCACCGTGGCGGTCAGAGTGTTAAAGTGGCTGTCTGTGTTGGCGGTTTCGGCTGTGGTCATGATCCCATTTTTTTTACCGCCGGCCTGTTGGCGGTATTACCGCCGCTTTAACAACGACTGCCAGGGTTGTAATGAGGGCCAAAATGTTGACACCCCCAAAGCCACATGGGACTGGCTAGAGGAATGTCCCAAGCTCCATGGTCGGGGGTTCCTCACAATGAAGGGGGAGTCTGGTACAGGAAGAGAGGGAGAGCGGGGGAGGGGATGCTGGGGGGGGTCTTCTGGGTGAATGGTGCACAGCTATCAAGAAACACCTGTGGCGCAGGGAGCACAGGGCTCGATCACAAGGGCCTGAGGGATTCCTTGCTACACCAAGTCCTCTGAACCTCACTTAGCGACACCAGGGGCACCGATACAAAAAGCACCAACTTATGTACTAGTATGGCACATAGCGAGCACACTAGGCACTTTCCGCTGCCACCACCACCACACCCACTCTGTCCTATCACTTCAGCTTCTTAGGAAGTTCTTCTTCACCAAGTTGAGGGGTTAGGTTGTTTGAGAGTTGGGATGGGGGTTGCTTACAAGGGGGGCAGTTACATCATAAATAGCCCAGTTGGTTTTGACCCAAGAGGCACACAACAGGTACTTCTAGTTTGCAAAGAATGAGGTGGGCATTACACGGGGGAAGGGGGGAGAATGGTTTAAGGGTTAGTTCCACATCTGGTTTCATACCTCACAAAGTTATGCCTGCTTATTGAACTGTTCCCATTTCAATCATCAACTGCACACTATCATGTTGATCAGACTGGACTGCATGATTGAGGGACATGAACTGAGATCACTGCAGGGGCTGTCAATCCCTCCTGGGATATAAATGGACTACTCAATAAGATCAAGCCTGGAGTGGGTCTCCAAGCGGCACACTGATACGGTGCGGACACCCTCTTGCTCCAAGAGACATACCACATAGGCAACCACTGCACATTCCTGACCCACAGAGGCTTTGATAAGGTATACCACTCAGGATTCTACCATGGAACACGGGGTGGCCATTTTGGTGCACAAGCATGTCCGTTTGACAGTGATAAAGATTTGGCAGGACAGTTTGGGCCATTGTGTTGCAATATTCAGTACACTGAGGAAATCCCTGATCTCCATCATTTGTATATACCCCCCCATCGACTGCTGATTTCTTGAATAGGCTGGGCGCTCTCATTAGGGAACTGCCTGAGGCTCCATGGCTCATGGGGGACGGATTTCAATGGTGTCTGCGACCCCAGCCTAGAACCCTCCAGTACACCCTCTGCCCCTGGAGGGCTGTTGTCCAGCTTTTTGCACAATTTGTCAGTGATAAAAGTGGGGAGTGCTCACCACCCAAAAGAGAGGTTACACCTTTTACTCTGGAGCGCATTGTTCCTTCTCACATTTGTATTACCTCTTGATGCCCCACCATAAGGGCCATCGAGTCCAGAACATTTGCATATTGGCAAGGGGACTTTTGGACCATTCCCCCTTGATAATGGAGATGGAGTGAGGGTCTCTTAGGGCCGCAGAGGGATGGAGGTTAAGCGGGTGGTGCCTGCAGTGGGAAATATATAAAGAGGCATATCCGCAAATGTGCCAGAGGTTCTCCAAAGAGAATCATGTATCAGTTGACTCTCTGAGTATCATGTGGGCGGGCCAGAAAGCAATTCTACCTGGCAAAATCATCAGCTTCTGGAAAAGCCAGCGTGCTTTCACTTTTCAGAGAGTGGAAGACCTTGAAACAAAGGTGCTCACCCTAGAGAGGCAAAACCTGGACACAATGAAATAGGAACTCCTCCAAGATACCCTTCATGCCCAAACTAATCTTAAACAAGAGCTCACCCATGAGGCTCGAGAGGCCTGGATGGCCAACCGTAGCCAGGTATATCAATGGGGTGACAAAGCAAGCAAATCTCTACACTGGCTCTACACTCCCTGGAAGTTGGGGGCCCCAGTCACATTCCTGGAGACTACTGAGGGAGCTTGTGTCACCAGCAGTGTAGATATATCAGTTTTGTTTGCAGCTTACTATAGCGCACTATACAGCACAGATCCACAATACACCCCGCAAGACCTGAGTCACTTCGTGGCAGATGTACCAATGCCATGCCTGAATTTCTGGAGGTGGAGGAATTATCTTTTTGCCCTTTAGTTACGTATGCCTGCTCCACACCAATCTAAATGAGAGGACACGGGTGGGAGGGGGGTCAGTCTCCGGCTGGCTTCATATTTAGAGAAGTACTCGCCAGGGTTGCCCTCTCACCCTTTATTGTTCGTGCTAGCCATTGAGCCACTTGTGGGAGTGGATGGTGTATACTATGAATTCCAATGGTCTGCAGAGGTGAGTGACAGAATATCCCTGTATGCGGATGATGTGAATCAGGTCCCGAGCCCTTAAATACTACAGTTTTTTGGGACATATTCAGGCCTCTGCATGAATGAGGCTAAATCCAGTATTTATTCCATAACTCCCTGCCCACAGTCTATGCCCTGGACACCAAAGTTGAAGGTACTCCCTAGGGCCTTTAGGTATCTAGGATAGTTTATTACATCGGACAAAGCCTGCACATACGAGTTCATCCTCCAATCCCTAATTAATTGGTTGGCAAAGGACACAAAATACTGGTCCACCATACCACTGTTGCTTCTGGGGCGCTCATCCATCTTTAAAATGGGGCCCATGTCGCAGCTTCTATACCCGCTTTAGAATTATCCCCACCAGATTGGTCGCTCTTTCTTTGCCAGAGTTAATGCTTTGCAGAGGACACAGCTGTGGGAAGAGGGGCTCCACAGATATCAATGGGGAAATGCTGTTGACCCACATATAATGGTGGGATCGATACCCCAGACATACTCCTATATTAAAGAGCAGCCCACCGCCACATCCTGAACAACTGGTGGTTGAACGGATTGATGATCCGGCATACACGACATAGGGTTGGATCATTGGACACTTTAACCTCCCACATTTACTATAAGGGGCGTACGCCCCAATCAACTACCCTTCACTACACAAGTCGTGTTGACGACGTGGACAGACGCACTCAAGTATATAGGATGGTTGGACAAAGGCATTTTAGAGACCCCCGCTATGGCGGAGAACCAGTTTCCACAGGTTGGGGCCCTTCGTGGTTTCACCTCCTGGGACACCATCGGTATTTCAGTGCTCTGGGACTTCCTACAAAACGGGTTGATAAAGTCCTGATAAAGACCTACAATCAGAATATGACCTCCACTGTTCCCATATTTTTCTCTATCTACAACTCTGTCACTCTCTCCAACCCTATCTACAGTTAGTGGGAGACATCCTCAGATACTCCCCACTGGAGGCTAAACTTCTTGTAACTAACATCAAGGAACACAAACTTTCAGATAAATAGCGCATTCTCCACCGGAATATGTCAGACAATATGAAGGTGGTGTGTGAGAAGGACTTGGGCCCTCTGGAGGACAAGGACTGGATAGAGGCAGTTGCCACTCCCAGAGAAGTGGGGATCGTGTTTCAATTTAGTTTGATTCAACTTATACTTCAGCCAGGCCTGGTTGTTCGGGATGGGACTGAGCCCTTCAAGCAATTGTTTGCTGTGTAGCCACTGCTAGGGGGACTTGCTGCACACCTTCTGGCAATGCCCCACCCTTGCTATCTTTTGGGACCAGGTACTGGGAACCTTGAGGGGGATGCAAATGTAATTAAAATGCCTTGAGCGGTTGTCTGGAATCAAAGGTATGCATGCTCACCAGACCAGCTGTCTGTGCCAGGGGGTTGCAGGGAGCAGAGAGACCAAGTACTGTTATTGTGGGTAAAGGATGGCCGCTCTGCAACAAAAAAGAAGGCGGGGATCAACTCATTTTCAGATGGGCAAAATAGTGTTGAATCCATAAAGCAATTAAGGGGGTGATTCCAACCCTGGCGGTCCGAGACCGCCAGGGTTGGGGACCGCGGGAGCACCGCCAACAGGCTGGCGGTGCTCCCATGGGCATTCTGACCGCGGCGGTACAGCCGCGGTCAGAAACGGAAAACCGGCGGTGTGCCGCCGGTTTCCCGCTGCCCTGGGGAATCCTCCATGGCGGTGCAGCTTGCTGCGCCGCCATGGGGATTCCGACCCCCATACCGCCATCCTGTTCCTGGCGGTTTTGGCCGCCAGGAACAGGATGGTGGTATCGGGTATTGTGGGGCCCGTGGGTGCCCCTGCAGTGCCCATGCCAATGGCATGGGCACTGCAGGGGCCCCCGTAACAGGGCCCCACAAAGATTTTCAGTGTCTGCCATGCAGACACTGAAAATCGCGACGGGTGCAACTGCACCCGTCGCACCCCTTCCACTCCGCCGGCTCGATTCGGAGCCGGCATCCTCATGGAAGGGTGTTTCCCGCTGGGCTGGCGGGCGGCCTTCTGGCGGTCGCCCGCCAGCCCAGCGGGAAACCCAGAATAACCGCGGCGGTCTTCTGACCGCGCAGCGGTATTCTGGCGGCTCCCGCCGGCCCTGCGGTTACCGCGGCCGGCGGGAGTCAGAATGACCCCCTAAGTGTCAAGACAGTAGGGCAGGTGTACAAGGACGCTTACCGGGGGAGCAAAGCTTCCTCTAGGCGGTGCCTATGTCAGTGCTGCAGCACAGAGCATAGTCATTCCGCACCTGCTAGTATATGCAACAAGTATTTGCAATGCAATGGGTCGTGCGTTTGCTCGAGCTAGAGCTATTAGCGTTTTAAACTCCTGTCCAGACTTTTCTTGCCACATAAACTGAAAAGGAAAACAGTTTCACATAAGCAAGCCGATGGCCGCAATAGGTGCGAAGCAGACACACAAAAGGAAACAGAAATTCGCTCACAGTGAAACGTATCGGCAAAAGTGCAATTATCCATGTAACCGGCAAAAGTGCAATTATCCATGTAACAGGGCCGATGTCATGCAAAGCACTCGATTACTGCCCAGCGAGATTGCGCTGCATACGAAATAAAAAGAAAAAGTAGTCCTTGTATGTTTTTAGTAGTTGGCCGGTGCTCTTGAGGAGGGCTAAACACCGGAAAAGGCATGACTTGTGCATACCTTTCGCTAATTAAATCAAGAGAATTTTAAAAGGCAAGCCCATGAACCAACCAAACAGATGGGTGTGACATTGTCATGGTTAAAAGCCCATAGAGAGATTACACCAGGGACAGAGCACTTTGCACGCTTGACCCTTAAAAGGAGGATGTCAGTTTCCATTGCGAAACTACAGTGCTATCAATTGGAGGTGTTTACGGGGCTGGGAAGTGCCCGGGGGGTACTAGTCAGATAAACAAGCAGGGGCACCACTATTAAGGAGTGTGCTGGAAAAGATGAAGGTCCAAAGAATAGAAAAAGAGGCACATACATGACTATCCATGTAAGAAGGGCGTACAGTCTCCCATATGTATATAAAACTGCAACATGCTTTGAAGGCAATAGAGTGACACTACATATATATACATTATGATGTCCACATGGATCGACCATAAAATACAACAATACACAAATGTATTCATAAGTTGTAAGAAATGATAAATATAATACAATTAAATAATCAATATATAATTGTACATAAAGATTGGTAAGAGTACGAAAGACCAATAATGCGAATTTGCAAAGAGTTAGGCAACAACCATGTTATTTAATTCTTCAAGAGTGTTTAGCCCATTCCTGACGGAATCACACTATGGGGGTCATTCTGAATGACCGCCAGGGTCAACGACCACGAGAGCACCGCCAACAGGCTGGCGGTGCTCTCAAGGGCATTCTGACCGCGGCGGTTTGGCCGCGGTCAGAAAGGGAAAACCGGCGGTCTCCCGCCGGTTTTCCGCTGCCCTCAGGAATCCTCCATGGCGGCGCAGCGTTCCGACACCCCATACCGCCATCCTGTTCCTGGCGGTTTGCCCGCCAGGAACAGGATGGCGGTATGGGGTGTCGTGGGGCCCCTGGGGGCCCCTGCAGTGCCCATGCCAATGGCATGGGCACTGCAGGGGCCCCCGTAAGAGGGCCCCACAAAGAATTTCAGTGTCTGCTTAGCAGACACTGAAATTTGCGACGGGTGCAACTGCACCCGTCGCACCTTCCCACTACGCCGGCTCCATTCGGAGCCGGCTTCCTCGTGGGAAGGGGTTTCCCGCTGGGCTGGCGGGCGGCCTTCTGGCGGTCGCCCGCCAGTCCAGCGGGAAACACAGAATCACCGCAGCGGTCTTCAGACCGCGGAGCGGTGTTCTGTCGGGGGAACTCTGGCGGGCGGCCTCCGCCGCCTGACAGAGTTAGAATGACCCCCTATGTGTTCCAGTGCCATTGGCAGACCTGTAACAGCTGTGAGAGCTCCCTGCCTGGTAATAGGAGAGCAGGTTGATCAGTCACCTGCCAAATAATGTCGTCTGGCAGTAATTTGATTCCCTCCTCCTTTTTTAGGGTCAAGCATGCAAAGAGCTTTGTCCCTGTTGTTACATCTCTACAGGCTTGTAACCACGCCCATCACTTTGGTTGGTTGATGGGCTTGCCTTTTAAAGTTCGCCTGATTTGATTAGTGAAAGGCATGCATACGTCATGTCTTTTCCAGTGTTTAGCCCTCCTCGAGTGCACCGGCCAACTACTGAAAACATACGAGACTCCATGTTTTCCGTATGGTTCTTAGACTACCTTTTCTCTTTGTTTCGTAGGTAATGCGATCTCGCTGGGCAGTCGTTGCGCGCTTTGCATGACATCGATCCTGTTACATAGATAATTGCACTTTTGCCAGACACATTGGTAATTATACTTTTGCAGGTAACATGGATAAATGCACTTTTGTCAATGCGTTTCACTGCGAGCTAACTTCTGTTTCCTTTTGTGTGTTTGCTTTGTGGGTGCTGACTCGCTTATGTGAAACTGTTTATCTTTTCATTTTCACTTTATGTGGCAAGAAATGTCTGGTTAGGAGTTTACAACGCTAATAGCTCTAACTCGGGCAAACGCGAGGCCCATTGCATTGTAAATGCTTGTGTTGTATAACAGCCATCCTTGACTCGCAAAAGCCTCACTGGATCTCTCTGCTCCCTGTGACCACCTGACACAAGAGAGTTGGTCTGGTGAGTCCTCATACCTTTGATTCCAGACAACTGCTCAAGGCATTTTGTTTAAATTTACATACTAACTCATATTCCTCCCTTTTTAGGTCGAGCCTACAGCGCTTGCGCTGTGGTGATCTGTTGTATATACTTTGGGGGGTAAAACTCCTCCTTTCCCTTTGGATTTGTCTATTCCGTTGTCTTGTAGAAATCCTGCCTTGCCAGTGTTTAATTGGGCTCACTGATCCTCCTTTTTTTCAAGTTGTTCACTCCCCTGGAGTATTGTCTCAGGACCTGAAGTCTACCACCTTTTCTTTATTACATGCTGTTAAGGGACTTTTTTGGTACAGCTGAACAATTTTGTACACATGGAACTGTGTTTGTAGATGTACGATCCTGTTCTGAATTGGTTTATGTGTGTGTGTTTGTGTTCAGTGGCTTTGTACGTGCTGTTATGTTTCAGTGGCTTTGTACATGCCATTATATTTGGTTTATGTGGGTGTGTTTATTTTCAGTGGCTTCGTACATGCCGTTATGTTTATTTTGTTACAGTGTTTTCAAATGTGTGTCTTTTGAATTTTTGCTTTGCTTACTGTGTGTCATACTGTTTATTGTTGTGTATGTTAGATCATCCGTTTCGTTCTAAAGGTACTGCACTTACATACTAAAATTAATTTATTCTCGCCACTGAGAATAATGTTAAAAATTAATTTATCAAATAGCCAGTGTTTTGCTTACTGGTAGTTAAATAAGTAATACATTTATTTCCTGTTTTTGTCTTTTTGGTTTAGAGAAAAAAACGACAATACCACCAGCTGTTGCTTCGTAGTTGTATCAAACATTTGGCAACCTTGGGAACTAGTCTCCGGTCTCGGGTGGAAGATTTTGGGGGTTATTACAACTTTGGAGGAGGTGTTAATCCGTCCCAAAAGTGACGGTAAAGTGACGGATATATCACCAGCCGTATTACGAGTCCATTATATCCTATGGAACTCGTAATACGGCTGGTGGTATATCCGTCACTTTACCGTCACTTTTGGGACGGATTAACACCTCCTCCAAAGTTGTAATAACCCCCTTTGTCTGCTGTGTTGTCGGACAAGTTAGTTAATGTCTGTGTGTGAATCACATTTACATCTGGTCACAATAAAGATAGCTATCTTTATTGTTCCTTTTGCCGGTTCCCTTCACACTCTTTTGTTGTGCAGGCTTCTTGGTTCGATGAAGAGGGAGGTGTAAGCGCATTTTAATCATTTGTCTGCCCAAGGTAGCCTTTTATAATATGGCTCACGAAATGCGAGAAAAGCAGTCTTTACTCTGGAAGCATCCTGGAAAATGCACAGTTAGTGGTAGATGTACAAATATCGCTAAATTACAAAACTATTTAAAACACATACATTATTTATTTAAAGCCAGTCTAAAAGCTGAGATTCGCAATGAAGGCTTCCGGTTCAAAAAACTGAATCGGAGTGCCGATGAGTTCAGTTGAAAGCAGGATAGTTCTGAAGAAACTATACATTTCCTCTAAACTCAAACACCATAGCAGCCCTCTGAGGCCCAGGGACAGAAGCTGCTCTATCACTGCACCTTTTTCCTTCAGCAAGCCTTGGAAAGGTTGTCAGGCCTAACCCTTAAAGAGCTAAAGATTACAATTAAGGCACTTTTGATGTTTTTAAGCAGGGACCTTGACAACCCTGCTTGCTTCCACTTTATATAGGCTTCCTTGCTGCACCCATCTAGTGGCAGGCGGCAGTATATACAGCTTTTCTACTGCGTACAAAGGTTTTAGCTGTTTGAGAAAATGTATAATGCCCAATGCGGCTAGAGGCTGTGCTTGTTTTTATTATTTATACTATTATAAAATACTAAAGGTTAATTTTAGAAACAATCGCTAACATAAACTAAACATATATTTAGATTCTCATAAGTAGCAAATACATTAATTCCATGCTCCACCTTACACAAGCAAACGTTGCTAAACCTATTGTTTTTAAAATGTGGGTGTCTAGTGTTTTTCATTGGAAAATTGCATATACCACACAGCAACTCTGATGCAGGGGTGGTGAAAGTGGTATTCCATTCGGATTAGCATTGCATGGCATATTTAAATTAGAATGCTAAATGGAAACATTTTTATTTTTTGCGGCAGATAGAAGAAAAGAATAAAAATAAAAATAGAGGTGCTTTAGTTATATGCAGGGCCACTGGAATTATATGGCAGGAAAAGACAAAATTGTGACGCAGGGTTAACCAATTTATATGGCAAAAAAGGCCAGTTATAAATTTACAATGCCAATAGCTCTAACTCAAAAAAATGCGAGACCTATTGCATTACAAATGCTTGTTTGTTTCAGAATCTCGTTGCCCCATAGTGTGACAGACTGGCACACCTCGCCAATCATTTTGGCTATAGGATTTACTCTTCTCTGACTTAATCCACGTTTCTAATTTGTTTGCTGTGCCTTTTGCGCTCTCCGGGTTCTGGTATGTGGTCCCCAACAATATACATACATAAGTGGACCTCTTCCCATGGAGTGCTGAAGCTTGTGAATCTCCCTTTGCTATACCGTGGCTAATCACAGTCCTTTCCTTTGTCCTTTCCCTAGATCATTGGACAACCTTCAGGTGTTGACCATTCATTTTGGTACCAATTTTTGTTTGGGCCCATTTATAAACATAAATCTTTCTTTTCTTCTTTCTCCCTACTCCTTAGACAGCAATCTATAATTTTTTGAGCACTTTTGTCCTGATGAATACCTGAAACAATAAAAGATGAAATGCTGTCGACATAAATCAACAGATTCATGGCCTCTGACTTATAACATGATTTTATAAAAGCTTCCTCTCACTGTCTCATGTTTAATATCAGCTGAAATCATTGTCTGTTTTTGCACTTTCTTCATGTGCTTCACGTGCGCCGTTCATGGTTTTCTGCACAAGCACTATGGTCCACCATATATTTAATGCACAGTAGCAAAGTAATGTTTATGCTGCCTTTTCTGTTTGTTTACCAAATGCAACCGCAGTAATTAACCATTGGTGCTTCCACCTCTCTCTTTTTAATTCATTTATCTTTTCAAAATCAATTGTGCTATTAATACAATTGAGACTTTGTATGTTACTCCTTCAGTTACCATAGCATGCATCGTGTGGCAGAAGTAAAGCATGACTGGGATATCAGTTAGTTAGTAAGCATGACTGCCTCCTTCTCCTTTGAAGGACCTGGGGTATCAGCCATAGTGAAACTTCTTTCTCTGTGGTGACATGGCTAGAGAGGGTTTGGCATAATTAGAGCAATTCTTAGCCTGTAGTGGCCATCCATGACCTGATGGTGTCCAGTCCTTGCAGAACATTGACCGAGGCATTAAAGGTGTTAACCCCTTTCTTGCCCCGATGATATATACAAAATTAAAAGGTGTCGCCACTACATCCTTTTGTCATACATATACGTGATTTGTATTTTTCCTCCCTGGCCAGTGCCCATTTTTCAAAAATGCTTTTTGTTCTCCCAATGGGGAGAGGCCATGTGGAAGGGATATTTCCAGTAAAATCAACCAGGATATGGGAATTGAAAGGGGAAGCACTGGGGTTTTCCTACTCCCTCCCCTGCCAGTCTCCACTTCCTCATTCATTTCACAAAGGTCCTTCATCTAAGAATGCATGTCAAGCCACAAGAAGCATTCTCAGAGGAAAAGTGTGTGGGTCTGTGACCCATCAAGAAGCCAGATGTTGTTTGCATTTATTTTATTCTGAAATAAAATACAAACAGTGCCTGGATACTTTATTTGGCACAAGTTCAAGTTCAAATTCAATCTTATTTGTAAAGTGCATAGGTGGTCATTACAACCCTGGCGGTCGGTGTTAAAGCGACGGTAAAACCGCCAACAGGCCGGCGGTAAGAAAAATGGAATCACGACCGTGGCAGAAACTGCCAACATAAACAGCCACTTTAACACTCCGACCGCCACGGCGGTAGAAACAAACACTGCGGCGGTAACCGCCAACAGACAGGCGGAAGACAAGGTTCCACCCACTGTATTACAACAGTCCAATCCACCACCTTTTCTGGGGCGGATTCACCGCGAACAAAAACACAGCGGAAACAGGACTTGGAAGGGAAAACGCTCACCTCTACACACCCCACGAGGAACCAGGACGCCATGGAACCGGAACTCCAGATGCTGCCAGCCTTTATCTTCCTGCTTCTCTACCAGGAACAACAAAGACGGCGGCGAAGACCACAGTGAGTACTGCACCTACAACACAGGGGAGGGGGGAGGGAAAAAAGAGTAACACACACACGCAACACGCAACACTCCCACCCTCACCCACTACAACACACACACAAGTACATGTAGATACATTACATTAACAACCCCCAACTCCCCCTGGAAGAATGCAAGGACAAAAGGAAATGAGTCGAACGTTTGTAATCTATTCAAAAACAGTAATCAAATATATATACATTTATATACATATATTTACACTAGAAAAAAATATATACACCAAGAATACAAGTCCAAGGTATTCCACCATCATAGTTCGTGGACCACTGGGCCCAAAATGCATGGGCGAGGCCCACATTCAATACCCGATCAAAACGGAGAGAACACTGCTGGGGCATCAGATAGAAATACAACAGGCACCTCAGAGGGAAGGGAAGGGGGGGCACCTCAGCCGGATGAGTGCACGACGCCAGATCCACGAGGTGGCTCCATGCCCATTGATGTATCCTGGGGAGTGCAAAGCCACAGTCTCTCAAGTCTCTCAAGTGGGTGGTTTGCCCACTGCTGCATCCTGGGGAGTGCAAAGCCACAGTCTCTCTAGTGGGTGGTTTGCCCACTGCTGCATCCTGGGGAGTGCAAAGCCACAGTCTCTCAAGTCTCTCAAGTGGGTGGTTTGCCCACTGCTGCATCCTGGGGAGTTCAAAGCCACAGTCTCTCAAGTCTCTCCAGTGTGTGGTTTGCCCACTGCTTTATCCTGGGGAGTGCAAAGCCACAGTCTCTCAAGTCTCTCCAGTGGGGGGTTTGCCCACTGCTTTATCCTGGGGAGTGCAAAGCCACAGTCTCTCAAGTCTCTCCAGTGGGTGGTTTGCCCACTGCTTTATCCTGGGGAGTGCAAAGCCACAGTCTCTCAAGTCTCTTCAGTGGGTGGTTTGCCCACTGCTTTATCCTGGGGAGTGCACAGCCACAGTCTCTCAAGTGGATAACAGTCTCCACTGGTTCTGGAGGGGGCTTTGTGCCCAGAGTGCTTCATCCTGCCAAGGACTGCGGTAGTGCATGTGAATCTCCACTTGTTCTGGAGGGGGCTTTGTTCCCAGAGTGCTTCATCTTTCCAAGGACTGAGGTAGTGGATGTGAATCCCCACTGGTTCTGGAGGGGGCTTTGTGCCCAGAGTGCTTCATCCTGCAAGGACTGAGGTAGTGGATGCCTTTCTCCACTGGTTCTGGAGGGGGCTTTGTGCCCAGAGTGCTTCATCCTGCTCGTGGCGGCCTCAGTAGCGTTGGAATCTTTGGCGCTCACTGGCCTGAGGTGCTTGTTGCAGTGGTGTCCTGTTCAGCGGTGCTGGTGGCGGCGGTGTCCTGTTCAGCGGTGTCCTGTTCAGCGGTGCTTGTGGCGGCGGTGTCCTTGGCAGCGGTACTTATGGCGGCGGTGTCCTTTGCAGCGGTGCTTGTGGTGATCTTGTCCGCCGTGCAGGTTTTCCCAGACTTGCCTCTTTTACTGCGCCCCTTACCCACCCTGGATGGTGGCGCAGCTGTCTCCACACTCCCAACTGTACCCCTGGGAGAGGCTTTGGTGGAAGATTCTTTTCCTCTCTCCCGCCGGGCACTGGCCAACTTTTTGTGCTTTTGAGGTGGGGGACTGTGTGTGCTCTGGCTCATTGGCACACTGGCTGCCCTGCTCCCTGGCGCACTCCAGAAGCCAGTTACTACTGGCACCACTGTTCCCGCTGATGTTGTGGCTGAGGTGCTGGGTTGGGACCTGGAGAGGCGGGCCCTAGGAGACTGAAGGGGTGGTGGAGGTTAGGGGAAGAGGTCAAGGTTGGACAGGAAAAGTTTTTGGGACACAATGGGACGGGTAGATGGAGGGGGTTTGGGAGTGGAGGAAGAGGTAGTGGTTGTAGGAGGAGTACGTTTGGTGACTTTGGGTGAAGGTGCATGGGCTGGAGGCTGTCGTGAGGTGGATGGCTGTTGGGTGGGTGTGTGGCTGCGTTTGTGTACCTTGGGAGGTGGGCTCACAGACACACTGGGAGAGGACACAGGGGATGTGTGAATGGTAGTGGGTAGTGGGGGGTGGGGACTGCACGTGAGCGGGGTGTGGTGGTGGGTGTTCTGGTGATGGAGGTAGTGGCTGACGATGTAGTGCATGCAGGTGTGAGTGGAGACGAGACTGGGAGGGAGGAGGGAGACGAGGAGGAGGGGGACACAGTGGAGGCAGTGACTGTTGGTATGTCTGCATGTGTATGATGCTTGCGTGAGTGACTGTGGGATGTGTGGTGCTTATGTTTGCCTGAGCTTCCCTTGTGTGTTGACGTGTGTGCATGCTGGTCTGATGGTGTGCTTGGGATAGGCTGAGGTACAGGGGTTTGGGTCTGGGTGGAGGAAGTTGGAGGGGGGAGGCTAGAGACAGGGACAATGGCTGCCATCAGTGCTGAGGCCAGAGTCTGAAAAGCTCTCTGTTGGGCTGCCTGCCCAGAATGAATGCCCTCCAGGTATGCATTTGTTTGTTGCAAATGCCTCTCTACACCCTGGATGGCATTTACAATGGTAGATTTCTCTTCCAGACTGAGGTCACAGCAGCACTTGCAGTGTAGGTCCTCTTCTGTCGAAGATCAGGTATCAAGTGATTGAACAGACAGAAAATGGCGGTCATGTCCTCGGCGGTGCGTACCGTCACCGCCGGCGTACATCGTCATTGGCTCCTGGGACCCATAGGGTACAATGTTAACCTATGCAGGATTGAGCCGCGGTCTTCGACCGCCTACCGCGACAGTGTACAACGCCAGCGCAGTTACCTCATTTCCCCTTGTCCCACATTACAGGTCAGGCAGCCGCCATTTCAGGGGGCCACATGGCATTATTTTTCACTGCGTCACACATATCTAGGCCATGCTTCAACACTAATACAGCCATATGTCGATTTTAAAACATTTTCCGATTAAGTTGTGTTTACGTACCTCAGTGTTGGTTGACTCTCTGCTCGCTGTTCTCCTCCATAGAGCACGTTCGCTGGGGCAGGTGAGGAGATGGCGGCATCCTCCGGTGTACAGACCACTGGTGGACCTGTCGACAATGGAGGAGCGACATGTAATTATCACCTACAGACTTGATCGTACCACAATCCTGGAACTGTGTGCCCAGTTGGAGCCAGACCTGATGTTAGCTATCCGCCATCCCACAGGTATCCCCCCTCTAGTGCAGGTGCTGTCAGTACTCCATTTCCTGGCAAGTGGGTCTTTTCAGACGACAGTGGCCATAGCATCAGGGATGTCCCAGCCTATGTTCTCCAACGTGTTGTCCAGAGTGTTGTCCGCCCTGCTGAAACAGATGCGCAGCTACATCGTTTTCCCTCAGGTGGAGGATTTGCCTACAGTGAAAGGTGACTTCTATGCCCTGGGACATATCCCCAACATCATAGGTGCCATTGATGGGACACATGTGGCCTTGGTACCCCCTCGCAGGAGTGAAAAGGTGTACCGAAACCGGTAGAGTTACCATTCTATGAATGTGCAGATGGTGTGTTTGGCAGACCAGTACATCTCCCATGTGAATGCCAAATTTCCTGGCTCAGTGCATGACGCTTACATTCTGCGGAATAGCAGCATCCCTTATGTGATGGGGCAACTCCAGAGGCACTGTGTGTGGCTATTAGGTGAGGACATGGACCCAATACAGTGTGACTAGGTGTCTGGGTCTTAGAGTATGTCTAACAGTTGTCCCTCGACATTTGCAGGTGACTCTGGTTCTCCCAACCTGTCATGGCTACTGACTCCAGTGAGGAATCCCAGGACAAGGGCAGAGAAACGCTACAATGAGGCCCATGGGCGGACTAGGAGGATTATAGAGAGGACCTTCCCCTCCTGAAGGCCAGGTTCCGGTGCCTCCATATGACAGGTGGTTCCCTATTCTACTCACCAAAGAAGGTGTGCCAGATCACCGTGGCCTGCTGTATGCTTCACAACTTGGCTTTGCGACAACAGGTGCCTTTTCTGCAGGAGGATGGTCAAGATGGAGGTGTTGTGGCAGCTGTGGAGCCTGTGGACAGTGAAGACGAGGAAGCAGAAGAATAGGACATAGACAACAGGAACACGGTGATCCAGCAATACTTCCAGTGAGACACAAGTAAGAAGACAACACTGCCTGCTACATCTGATTTAATTCTTCTACCTCTCATCTGTCTGTCATTTTCACCCAGTGTACGGACACTGAGTTGTCACTTTCCCTTTCGATTTCACATATGTGGGTCCCACTGTGTGACCTCTGCTTTGTTTCCGCATGGACTAGAGCTGTGTGACACAGGTATGTTGACATTACATTGGATATAGCATTTTGCCACAGTTATTGCTAATACAAATTTTCAACTGACTCCAGATAGTTTTGTGATTTAAGGGTGTTTATTTAAGTGCAAAATAGTAGAGGGTGTTGTAAAATGGTCAGGGGTGATGGTGGAGGAATGTCCATGGCAGAGTGCAGTCTATTAGTCTCACAGGTGCATTGTCCAAAGGGGCATAGGAAGTGGAGATGGGGCAGTTGATGGATGGACAGGGTGACAAAGTGGGACAGAAGGATGACAATCAGGGTGGTTTCATTTCTTGGCGGGGGTCTTGGCATTGTTCTCTGTCTTTGTCCTGGATCTCAGGGACCCCTTGCTGGGTGGTTCTCCATCTGCAGGTGGTGGGGTGCTGGTGTCGTGGTCCTGTGGCGGTGCCTCCTGTCCACTAGCGCCGGTGGAGGTGGTGGGCAGTTCATCGTACAGGCTAGTGTCAGGGGCCCCTTGTTATGCCACAGTGTCCCTCCTGGTGTTGACGAGTTCCTTCAGCACCCCTACAATGGTGCCCAGGGTGGAATTGATGGACTTGAGTAAAAATACTGTTCCTCCTGCAGCCGCTGTGTCTCCTGAAACTTGGCCAGTACCGTTGCCATCGTCTCCTGGGAATGGTGGTAGGCTCCCATGATGTTGGAGAGGGCCTCGTGGAGAGTGGGTTCCCTGGGCCTGTCCTCCCCCTGTCGCACAGCAGCCCTCCCAGTTCCCCTGTTTACCTGGGCCTCTGTCCCCTGAACCGTGTGCCCACTACCACTGCCCCCAGGTATCTGGTGTTGTTGGGGTGGTGGGTTAGCCTGGGTTCCCTGTAGTGGTGGACACACTGCTGCTTGACGTGTCCTGGGGACAGAGGTATGGGCCCGCTGGGTGGGTGCTGTGCTGGTGTTTCCAGAGGGGGGAGGCTCTGTAGTGGCTTGTGCCAGTGTGAGGGGAACCGACTGTCCCGAGGTCCCAGATGGGCCGAGCTGGTCATCTAGATCCAGTTGGACAGAGCTGCTGTCATCACTGTGGGCCTCTTCTGTGGGTGGAGTGGACATGTCTGGACCCTCCTGTCCGGTGATGTTGGGTAGGGGGTCCTGCAGGGGTGTAAAAGCATGATTATTGCATCTGTGTGTGCCATGGTGTGCAATGGGTGGGTGACCCTGTAGCCCGGTGCATGCATTCTTGTGTGGGACCTTGTGTGATAATGGTTTAGGAGTGTATGGGTACGTGCAGTGGACATGCTTTGGTGATGGGTGTCCATGCTTTGGTGTTACATGCAGGGCTTGAGTTTGGGATGTGTGGTTTGTGATATTGGGACATATGTGAGGTGTTGGAATGAAGGGGGTGAGGGCGAGGGTGGGGGTATGTGATAGCATGCAGGTGAGTGAGAGATGAAGTAGTTTGACTTACCAGAGTCCATTCCTCCAGCTACTCCTGCGAGGCCCTCAGGATGCAGTATAGCCAAGACCTGCTCCTCCCATGTAGTGAGTTCTGGGGGAGGAGGTGGGGATCCGCCGCCAGTCCTCTGAACCGCAATCTTGTGTCTTGAGACCACGGAACACACCTTCCCCCGTAGGTCGTTCCACCTCTTCCTGATGTCATCCCTAGTTCTTGGGTGCTGTCCCACTGCGTTGACCCTGTCCATGATTCTTCGCCATAGCTCCATCTTCCTAGCTATGGTGGTGTGCTGCACCTGTGATCCGAATAGCTGTGGCTCTACCCGGATGATTTCCTCCACCATGACCCTGAGCTCCTCCTCAGAAAACCTTGGGGGTCTTTGCGGTGCCATGGGGCGATGTGTATGAAGTGTGGGGTGGTGTGTGTTGTGATGTGTGGGGTGATATTTAGAGTTGTGTTATGTGAGGTGCGTGGATGTTGTGTGAGTGATGGTGTTGAGTGCCTGTGGATGCTATTGTTCTTTCTGGTGGTGTCTCTCTATGGCCTTCTGTTGCAATTGTTGTCGTAAAGGTTTGTGGGTGATGTGGGTGTGTGTTTTATATTGTATTGAGTGAGTGGGAGTGGTGTGTGTATGTGTATCAGGTGTGTGTATTTCGAATTGTCCAATGTGGTTGTGTTTTGTAAGTGAATGTGTATTTTGAGCGGGGCGGTGTGTACCGCCCATGGAATAACGCGGTTGAAAGACCGCAGCGTGGATTCGTGGGTCGTGATAGTGTGGGCGTATTCCTGTTGGTGTGACAGTGTCGGTTTTGTTATCTCCAGTTTATCACTGACCTTTGGTGTGGCAGACTTGTGTGGGTGTCTACATTTTGGCGGATTCTGAGCTGTGAGTCATAATGGCAGAGGTGGTATTCTGCGGCCGCGACGGTGTGTTGGCGGTCCTCTGCACGGCGGTAAGCGGCTTTTACCGCCAATGTTGTAATGACCTCCATAGTTAATTAAATCGTCACACTGACAGCAAAATCAACAATTATTTAAAATATAAAATAAAACACTTTGTCATAGCTTTATGGTTTCACATTTGTTCCCATTAAAGGAAGTCTTGAGATACGAATAAAGTGCTACAGGTGCTCGTTTAGGAAGCAATTGTGCAAATCTATCAAAATTACGGTTTATTAAAATGGCAGAGCTCTGGACAACATTCTTGGCCATACGTAATTTGATCTTCCAGATTCCTTCATTAAAAGGATGGTGAAGGGGCTGTGAGCGACCGGGCACTTTTGTGCAAAATGACCTTAGGTAAGTAGGATACATTAAAATAATATTACATATATTGCTGCTTCAATGGGTTACATAAAACCATTAAACCAGGAGGGATATGTATGCACGTGGGATTTTATGAGTCACTTATCTAGGTTCACCATCCTTTAGTATTTGTGCAACTTGACTTAAAAATTTTGAAAAGCGTCAATTCAGGATTGTGTCCATCAGCTTGAAACATGCTATGACAGCCTGCGTGTGGGAATGGATGCCTCATTGGTTAAATAGTGCTCTCAGCAAGCACTTCCTTTGCCTCTTGCGGCCTTGACAGGTACAAAGTAGATGGTCAATAGTCTCTGCTGCAAGACACAGTCTACATATGCATGGTTCTTTGTTCCGAGGCAAGGGTACAGCATGAACATGACCTGGCAGAAGGCCAAAATGGTACCTAATGAATGACCTCCTTTAATCACATGGACCATTTGGCTTCAAAGATTTGAGGGTTGTATATCCGTTAAATCACATTTATTTGTTTTTTCAAAGGCCCGTGTGAGAGTGTTGAGTCCCATAGCGTTCGAATCCCCAAGTCATTAATGTTCGTGTTTAGATAGAGACCTGTTAAACTTTTTTGATTTTTGATTTTGTGCCAGAAGGTTTTGTTCAAAGGATTATCCAGCATGGTTTTCATTCTCTTCCAGGTTTTAATATACGCCACCTTTCTGGAGAGCTGTTGGTTTAGTAGGCCAAACTCTAATCCAGTCTGTGCCGAGGATGAATTAGGGACATGATGAAAGAGGAGTTTATAGGTTTTTGTAATGATTGAGTTCAAAGTCAAGGCATAGACGTGGGACCAGTTTTGCAGCATTACCTTCAGAAGTGGTGTAAAACTTGGGCCATCCAGGGATCTCTTTTAATGTTTGAAATGCATGGGTTAATGTACTGGCCTTCCTTAGTAACTCTACCATGTGCTGGGTGAAGCTACCTTTATCGTCATACAGGATGCCAAGATATCTGTAGATTTTTGGCCAGATCCAGCTGGTGGTTTTGTAGATACCATTGATTTTGTTTCTGAAACTTGCTACTCACTACCACAACCTTATTTCTCAATGACCTTGATTCTTTTAGACGAATTCGAATAAAAAATACTTTGCTAATTCTCTTTCTACACCAGAGCCCAATAGGTCTGGTTTGAGACCCCCGTCTACCTTCATTCCGAGTTTAGATTCCCTAGGCCCAGAGGTAGCCATCTTTAAAAAAAGTTGTTTTGCGTAAGTTTGAAAACCTGCTTAAACACATTCCTAAGCCTGAATTCAATCTAAACAAGGAAGAAAATTCTGCCTTACGCCACCTTAAATGCAATAATAAGATCACTATAAAACCGTGTGATAAAGGTGGGGGGATTGCTGTTCTTGATACCAATGAATACATAGCTAAGATGACTAACATTCTTAAGTGCACGGGGTTTTACAAACTAATACCAGGAAATCCTGAAATGCACATTTAAAAGATTAATTAAAGGCAATAACAGTACTGCCTTGCTACGTGGTTTGATTTGTCAGTAGGAATTTGATTTTCTTACACCTGAATATACGAGGTTGCCCATTATTTATGGACTTCCAAAAGTACATAAAAATCCAATTGACCCACCCTTTCGTCCTATTGTTTCTACTATCGGGTCTGCACTTGAAGCTCTATCTCAGTATGTAGACAGCTTTTTGAAACCGTTAGTTACAGAATTTCCGTCCTATGTACGTGATACAGGTCATTTGATTTCAAAACTAGAAGGTTTGGATTTCAATCTGGAACAAGACATATTAGTCACAATGGATTTGGAAGCTTTGTATATGAATATACCCCAACAGCAAGCCCTTGATTGTGTCAAGTCGTATCTTGCTACCTTGGGTACGGAACCTTTACATGAATTTATTATAGATTGTTTAAATATTGTGTTATACAACAACTTCTTTGACTTTAATGGGACTGTATACCAGCCGATTAAGGGAGTTAGCATGGGGGCCGATTGTGCTCTGAGTGTTATTTATATGTAGGCAAGTTTGAGGAAAAGCATATATATAACGAGCTTGCTCCTTTCTTTGAAAATGTGTGCAATTGGTGTAGATACATTGATGATATTTTCTTTATTTGGAAAGGTGAAAAAGAAAAACTACACAAGTTTTTCATGTGGCTTAATCTGTGTGATTACAATCTTAAATTCACCATGCAGCACAGGTGGGATCAGGTTGAATTTTTAGATGTATACATTAAACATATGAACAGACAGTTGATAGTATCTCTATTCACTAAGCCTACAGTGAGGAATACACTTTTACATTATGATAGTTTTCATCCCAGAAGTCAAAGACAAGCGATTCCTTTCTCACAGTTCTTAGGCTTGAGAAGAAACTGTACAGAGATTAACGATTTTTTGAAGCATGCAGATGTTCTAGCGGAGAAATTGAAAGAAAGAGGATATTCCCATAGAGTGATTAAGGATTCATTAAAAAGAGCAAAATATTACAATTGTGAGGCATTATTGCAAGGTAAAAGTAAAGTTAAAAGCGAGAAGTTGGTTTTTGTAGTCCACCATTCCAATTTGAACAATAGGTTGAGACAAATCATCAATTCTGAGGGGCACATCTTGAACACGGGTGATGATGCCATGTTATTAGAAAAAAACACTCTTTGCTTTTAAAAGGAATAAGAATTTACGTAATATGTTGGTCCAGGCATCTGTTGGGTTTACTCAGAATCTGATACAAAGATCCGCCATAGGATTGGACCTGGTTAAAGGGAACTTTAAATGTGGTAGCTGCCATGCATGTGATGGGGCTATGATTACTAATAAGTTCATACATAATGAGAGAACGGTTGTGTTGACGACCATGACAAACTGCAGATCCAAAAATGTGGTATATTTGATTTTATGCCCGTGTAATTTAGGTTACATGGGGGAGACTTCGAGAGAGTTCAGGACCAGATGATCTGAACACAAATCTGCAATAAGAACGCGCACATTGAATGCCCCGTTAGTTGCCCATTGGATTTTATGCAACCACAGTGAGGACGAGATAAGATGGACGATACTTGAGAAAATCCTGTTAAGAGGGGATTCCTATGTTGAATCCATTAGGAAAAAGTGAGAAGTATATTGGATTTTTTTCTTATGGACTTTTGAAAAAGGACTTAACGACGAGATCCCTTGGCGAAATGCCATTTAGTTTGTGCCAGTAACTTTATTTAAGATCTATATATATGCCTTGCGTATATCTGTTTACAGTTATTTTCACTGGTACCCTTTGGAGTGAAGTTGTTTATATATCTGTGTTCGTTTCCACTCCAACATGGCCGCCATTAGTTAGCTCTGTGTATTAGAGCTAGCATGTCTACCCCCTGTTTCTGAATAAAGATTAGAGTGGGTTAAGATTATATCTATTTGCAGATTATTATTTTCTGCTGCTCTCACTAACATCTACATTTTTTTACGCCAATGAGCGCATTTGACAGCATTTCTTGTTTTGACATATGAGCAATACATCTACATTTAAAGATGGCCGCTGTCTTTTTCTGGATTTCATGTAGATTTATCGGCACGCTTAGTCCCTTTTCTATGTTTTTCTGAACACATGCTGCTGTGAGACATCCAGTTTAGATTATAAAAGCGGCGTCCATTGGGGTCGCCGAAGGCTTGACAAACTTGTTCTACCAAGTCACAGGACTAGCTGGCAATCTATGCAGTGATTACTTCTGAAGGTAAGTTTAGTTAATCACTGGTCTTATGGAGAAAGTAGGTTTTGCCACTGTTGAGGACAGGGAAACTTCGTTGGTGTTGAAATAGTGTTTGAGGTTCATACAGTATTTTTATTCCTGTTGTTTGGTCGTTGTAGAGTCAAATAGTCCCTCCTACCCCTGTAATTGGTTTTATGAGTTTGTTGCCAGTGGTTGGCATTGTGAGGTAGGATCTGCATGAGTAATATATAGGCTATTATCTATTATTGATATATATTTTTTGCATCGTGTTTTAGACTTGCTTGGGTGCGCACTTGGGTTTCGCACATTAATTTTGTTTTTTTCTTTGATTTTTTTCGTAACATTCACGTGGTTTGATGGTTGTGTTGTTTATTTTCTTTGTCACTTTGTGGAGTGGTGTTTGTTTGTCACAGGAACGGACATGACAATCCCCTTTATAATTGCAATATTATTAATTGAGGTATTTGTTCCTATATGTATAGATATATTACTGCGACACGGCGTATCAGTTTACATCATCCTTCCACTATGCCCTGATGAAGGTGGCGCTTGAATTTCCAAACTTCAGATTTTGTTTGTCCACCGAAACGCGCGTCGGCTTTGAGGATAATAAAGGATGACCTTGATGAATTCCAAGATTCTGGCCGTAATGAGCTTTAGGCCTTGATATTAAGGATTATCTTGATGAATTTTGAACGTGTGGCTTGGATGAAAATTGAGGATTATGTTCATGAATTTTGAGATTATGACAATTATACACAGTTGATACTGGACAATATTTATTTTTCGTTATTTTTGTATATTCTTTCTGATTACTCTTTATTCTGTGTAAATATATTTTTTGACCATTAACTTTTCTATGTATTGGAAACTCATTATATGAAAAACTGTTGTTTATTTAAATTGGATTGTATTCAGATTAGGAGCCATATTATATCTACATATCTATTATTATGAGCATGGCATATAAAGATTATTGTCTGTAGTTGTTTGCTTATATTGCTATCATTAATTTGTTTGTCCGGTCTTTCTAATTTTTATTTCCGTTTTTGGCCCTCTGTCTTATACTGTATGTCTGTCTCTCTGTGTTGCAGTTGAATTTGTTATTGTTCTCTATTCTAATTCAGATGATTGAGTTTCAGGTTTTGGTATGTGGGGGGTATATGTGTAGTTGTTATTTTTTCTAGAATTCTTAGTGTATATTAATAAAATTATTTTTCTGTTTAGAATATGTATTGATATTGGATTCATTCATATTTGAGAGTCGGATGTGAGAGTGTTGTGTGTTTTACTCTTATTGTAGTGCCCTTGATCACTCTCCATTTTAGATTAGGGACCCCTGTTTAAAGGTCCTTTTCTCTTGATTCTAGAGCATTCAGAGCTTGAGAATAAAAGCTAAAGCAGTGGATACCGTTGAACTGGTTCTTTCTCATGAGAACTGTTTAAATCGTCTTACTCAGTGAGAAAAAGCAATTTCAACAAGTGATGTACAAAATTGTTATAGTCTTTTGGATTCACACGGAAAGAAGAGCTGACTTCGTACCAAACCTGAGAATTTTCTGTTGTGCTGCTAACTCGATTTGAGCTAAACGTTTAATTGGACATTGCCCCTTTTGCGTGGACTCATCAAACTGACCAATGAAACTGTTTGGAGTAAGTTTTAGTCTGTCCCCTTTAGAATCTTGCTCTTTTTACTTGCCTCTTTGATGTTTCCTAATTTCCCTGTGCAGCCTGTGTTCTGCACCTTCCCCTGATGGTGCTTCTAACTGACTTTGCTGATGATCTACATGCTTTGCTGATGAAACTGAATTGGATGCTGACCCTAGGATAGGTATATTCCAATGCAGATGTTATGTTCCCCTGGCCTGCGTTTCTTTAGTAGAAGTTAGCATACTGACACCTTCCTGTTTCTTTTATTTTTCTAGTTAGTTTAATTTAGCTTGAGATAGATTATTTTCCAAATTATTTTTGTTTTCCTGTTTGACTTTTGCCCACATGTGTTAGCCGGTTCCCACACATGCTTGTCCTATTTTGGCTAGAAATAAGAATAACATGTCCAAATCCTGATTTCCGAATTTTTGTAATTCGATCCGACTAATGTGTTCACAGTCTGATTTAAAGAATGTTTCTGTGTCGCAAATTGTGTCTTTATTAATATACATTATTCTTTTTGAATGTCTAATGCTGTTGATGTTGAGTAGATTAAACTTGCTTTGTAGATTTGGTCAATTTACAGCTTTTATAAACCTTTTAATTTGATTTTGCACACTATCTACATGACTTTGGTTTTGTTGTTATAAAATAACATTTTTAAACTTTTGGAGTTTTCTTCCCTGGTCACATGGGTCATGGTGTTTCAATTTATTGTTGAGTTTGAATTGATTGTTATGGTTAACCACACTCCACACTGCGTCCAAAGATCTCATCGACCTCTGGAAATCGTTTTTTGAATCCTGCGAAGGATGAGAAAAAACGCGTTAGCATAGACCAACTTTTGTTTGGCTAAGAAGGTTCACATCGTCTGCATATTGAAGATTGGAGACATAGAAATCCCCTAGCATGGGCACATGGGCATTTACCCCATTAAGGGATATGGCCAAGTCTGCCAGGAACAGGTTAAAGTAACATGGTGCTAATACACAGCCTTGTTTTAGACCCTGAGCGGTGTACATTTTCCTAGATAGAAAGGATCCATCCCCAATTCTTACTCTTGTCCTAGTGCCTTTATATAGCATCTGAATTGCTTTTAGGAGGTGCAGCGGAATGCACCAGCTTGGCAATTTCTGTCAGAGCAGAATCTGCTGGACACAGTCAAATGTGGCCTTGAAGCCCTCAAAGCAGAGGTGGCATGGTTGTTTAATTAGTTTCAATTATAACTGAAAGTCCCAAAATGTTAATTGACATACCCCTGCATTGTGTGAACGAGGTTTGATTTGGAAAGATTATGTTCTTCCCTTCTGCCCAGCAGGTTCAGTCTGTTAGTAAAAGGCCTGTGAAGTGTTTTGTTTCGGTATCCAAGAGGGTGATGAGACTATAGTTTTCTGGCTGTGCTCGACCCCCTTCCCTTAAATATTGGGTTAACATTTGAGCCTTTCCAAGATTCAGTGATCCTTTCTAACTGTAGTGCACTGTTGAAGACAAGGGAAAGTCTTTTTGCCCAGAAAGTTGGGTTGGTTGTATACAGAGCATGAGGTATCCAGTTCGGGCCAGGGGCTCCATCATATCTACACTTCTGGATTGGTCTGCAGACCTGGTCTTCCAAAAGCCCAAGGCCATGCTCGTCCATTGGTAACGTTATTTTTGTGCTTGCAGTTATTGCTGAATTTTCGATTAGTAGTAGTCCATCCCATAACTGATTGAAGTGATTATAAATTAACTCTACCCACCTATTTTGTGTTAAGTTTGAAATATTTACAAAGTTTTATGGCCAGTTAAGGCTGTTCACCAACCTCCAGAAATCTCTTGAGTTCTTCTTCCTGCTGAGGTACAGGTATTTAGCCCAAAAGACAGTCTTTCTGCAAGGTTTTCCTCTCATACCATTTATTATAATATTTTATTATGCACCTCACTTTGGCTTGGATTGCTTGGTCACTGGGGCTACTTCTGTGCTATTCTTTGGATTCTATTAAGCTCCATCTTTACCTTTTGACAGAAGGCTGACATTTGACACTTTTTTGGCCTTGGCCATCCTTTGTATTTTGGTACTTCGTTATGCATTTTTTATGGGTATTCTTATTTATTATATTTTTGGTAAACCTCTCTATTTGGAAATCGGAGTTAAATGTTTGTTATTAAAACAAAGTTCAATCAGATCTGATGCGTCTTGCCCAATGAACCCCATAGAAGCTTCTGACCACCTGATCTTCTTGTAATTTACTGTTTCCCTAACCCCCGACGGGGTACGTGCCTGCTGATGAAGGAGATGTTTAACATTGAGCCCTATTATTTGTAGAGCATGATCACCTCCCATTCTTTTTTATACAGAATAATGTTATTACGTGAAGTAAGGGGAGCGTGGTTACTGTGAAGTCAATTATGGAACGAGCCTCAGCTGAGAAGTAGGCCTAGGCAAGTGGAGTGTCCGCTTCATATCTACCATTTAGTACTCTCAAACAGCGAGATTCTATGTCTTTTACAATGGAGACTGCCTTTGTATCTATTTTCCTTTTATGTTCAGTACCTTCAGTTTGATGAGGGATGGGCCGTGGGTTGATCATATTAAAATCCCTTGTCATCAGGATGTCCAGACATGATTGATCATGTAAAGTATTTGCCAACATATTTGATATGTTTTGTGACAAGGTTGTCCTTGAAACTCTGGGTGAATGTAGAGGTTGATTAATAAAAGAGATCTATTATATTTTGAATGCCACGTCCCCAACTTGACCATAAGATGTTTTTGTCACCTGATTCAACCAGTTGGCCCTGTAGCCTGAAAGAAGAAGCCTGAAGATTACTAAGCCCCCTTTTCAGAGGCTGAACTTCTTGGTTGTATAAGCTAGGCTATAGCAGCCTACAAATTCTTCTAGATGGAAGGGCTGAGGCAGCTAAATTTCTTGCAGCAATATGATTTGGTGGGTCCTTAGATAATGAAACTACTCCCTGTTGTAGCCTTTGCAGTGGAACCCATTTATATTCCCGGCACAATTTTGCCCGGTGATGGGTCTGTCCTACTGCTTCGGGTGTACACAGGTCGAGATTGCCTACTGCCATGCAAAGTAGCTGTAAGCAAGCCTAGTTCTAATTGTGTTCCTTTGCGTGAATCTGTTGAAAGTTGAGGATTGTTTCTGAGAGAAGGTAAAGCCATGATTGATTTACCGGTAGGCCTCCTAATAATAAAGTAAACCTGTTTCTTACCTTCCAGGATGCGTGGAGGTGTGTGCTTTTCTTGGTATTGAATTAGTAGTGGGTATGCTGCTGGTACATGTGAGCTCATCTTGATTCTCCAGTTGCAGAAGCAATCACTTTCCTGGAGAAATTTTCCTTGCTGTTGCACATGAGGCACATGTAACGCGGGTGGCTTCTTGCATGTTACTTCCCATAGGGTCTTTAAATTCAACCGACTTGATGTCTTTGGAGGTCACAGTCCATAGAGTTGGTATGGCATGAAATAGTTTTTGATGTTACCACAATTTAAAATGTGATGCTGAGAGCATGGTTTGGGGAGTCAAGATGGCTGTCCACTCGGAGAGGGATTCGGACCTCTGCGTAATCCCCCACCATTGCCTGCAGTGTCTCGCAATACTATCGAGGGAGAATGCCTCGGTGCCTAGGGGTAGCCCTGTGACTAGTTTGTGAGATTCAGCGCCCTCTGGCACACTGATTGAAGCATCTTCCCCCACTCGTGGTGATCCAACATGACAGAGCATACCCTCGCTTAGGCGTTGACTTGAGTGGATGATTGCGGAGCCAGTTTGAGGGGTGGAGATCTGAGGAGTCCCCGCCAGACTTGGGGTGAGTGCATGACCCTGTCTGGGAGCCTGGCCTGGAGGGACCACTGCATGGGTTGCTGCCCCGGCGCCGTGTGGTTTGAGGTGAAGGGGTGGGGGCAAGGCCTGGATGCTGGCCATGCTGTTTACCTCCCACCCCTTGTGGTGGTAGTGCTCTGCTGGCCCTGCGGATGCGACTGGCCTGTGCGCCACAGAGAAGCAAACTGTTCTTTGGAGGCTCACAGCGCCGCTGGCTCTGAGTGAGCGCCCTGGCCCCATCTATGGAAGCGGCTCGGGCTGGTCTACACAGCCCCCCTTGGTCTGTGGTGCAGGCTCTGGACTGGCTTGGGGCTAGTAGGCCTGCCCACCCTTGTGATCTTCCTAGGCAGGGCCCAGCAGGGTGTTGCACCATTACGGCGCCTGGATGGCCCGCTGACATGGAGGTTTGGCAGATGGGATGCCATTTGTATAACACTTCTGGGAGCTGCCTGGATTGGCTTGCATATGTCATTTCAAGAGCTCCAACAGACATATTGCCTTTCCAATAGTCAATTCCATAAATACCTACAAGTGTGACATGCCTTGTGAGTCATATTCCGCCAGAAACGGTGCTCCCCGAATTCAGCCTTGTGGAGGCCAAGGTCACAATGAGTACACTGGGCAATGGTAGGGTGTCCCACATCTACAGCACCCTGAGCATTTAGCACTCCGGAACCTCTGACGGGCCTTATATCTCATTGGGAGGGCTGGTTGGGACCGTTGAATGATGAGGACTGGCGAGATACCCTGATGGCCTCTAGAGTTCTGACCATATTATCACGACTCAGACTCGTTCAGATCTACTACTTACACTGCGCTACCTCACCCCAGATAGGATGTTTAAAGCAGGACTTTGGGCTGACTCACTCTGTCCTCCCTGTTCACAGACCCGTGCCATTTGTTTTCATATGACATGGTCCTGTTCTGGTACACCACGTTATTCCCCGAAGCCTCCACCATTCTGGGATTTGACATAGAAATTATTCCATTGATAATACTGCTGGTTGTCCTTGACGGAGTGGGGGGTGGGGTACCCGGGCTGATCGAGCCTTTTCGGCCCAATGGACACTCTCAAAGCCTCCCTAGTTGGCCTAATAGAGGCCTGGCGTAGATTGATGCACCCAGCAGGAAAAGACGGTAAACGAGGCTAGGGGTTGCACATCCAAGCATAGCAAAATATGGGGTAAATAGAATGGAACCATGGGGATAGACATGCTATGAGTAGCTTGACGTGGAGAAATCAGAGTGTTACTGTAAGATCTGTTGATGAGCATACTGCATGGTCACTTGTGGGCCCAATTATGAACTGTGAATGTGGCTTGTTGATCGAATTCAATGCGACTTGTACCTTTAATAAAATCAATAAAATTGTTTATCAAAAAATAAAATGTCATTCCTGCCCCTAAATTGGTATTCTGAGATGAGGACCATATGCTTGCTATTGATTACGTTTCCCTGCTTTTATGCTGTAAATTGTCTATCGTCTTTGGGTTCCTTGACCTAGTGGACGTTATTCAGAAATGCATCACTTTTTATACTTTGGGTACTGGCAACTGTCTGCGTGTGCTGGGGGGCTGACTCATAGTGTTTCTGTGATGTTAAGTAGGGATCTTCTTTTGGGGAAGGGCGGTCGGTGAGCAAGTACTTTCTCTTGCCTGGTTGGAGCTTTGTCCCTGAAAGGTCTATGTTTTCTGATAATAGGCACACGATTATGCCTGCCGACCTCAGTTATGACCGTATCTGTAAGGATTGATTCTTTTGGCTAAGTTGGTACTTGGATTTTTTCTTAACCTAAGAAAATATACAAACAATGTCTGTCAAACAGTTTCTGGGTCACAGAAAACAATTCTTTGCTCTAGCAAGGAGCTAGACACTTTTTGGAATTTTTCTTGCCCTGAGGAAAAATCGAAACAGCGTCTACCTCCTAGCTGGGACACCACACACACAGATCCTTCACCTCACAAAGCTTCACTCTGTATGGAACCTTTGTGAGGGGAAGGAGATGTATGTTTTGCCCCAGGAAGAGGAGCCTGGTACTATTTGGGATCTATCTATCTATCTATCTATCTATCTATCTATCTATCTATCTATCTATCTATCTATCTATCTATCTATCTATCTATCTATCTACCTATCTATCTATCTATCTCATGTTTTGTTTTTTGCAGCAAGTCTTTTTTTCAATGCACAGGCTAAGAAGTGTATTGAGCATGGCATGGCAGAGGGCGTTTGTTATGGTGTGCATTCTGTTGTGCACACTATAATTGGTGAATTTCAGGGCTTTTTCAATTTGGTGTTAGCCAGACCATAACTGACCTTTGTGTTTTTTTTCACTGAATTTCATAGATTGTTTATGACGTACTGCATTCACCTGCCATGTACCCTTTCTGCTGCCATGTAACTATTCTGTGCAATACATTGCCTTTGGCCAGGCTCTGCACTCAAGTCAGCTTTGACCATTTGCAGCTGGGGTTGGTCGCAGGGCCTGCCTTGCCTTCTACTGGGCTTAATTTGTTAGCTACCAAATTTGATGCAGATTAATCAGACAGTACTTGAATTATTAATTAATTAACTTTTATTGCTTCCATTTATATTTACGCAGCCTGGTTGCTGCTCGAAACTTGACATCAGCAACAGAAAGCTAAACCTGCTTTACAGCTGCTAAATTTAGTGCAGATTCATCATATGATGCCAACATTTATTAGGAAAAGAACGTTTCTTTGACTTCCCCCACTTTGAAATCTACAACACCCTGATGGACCTGCATGAAACTGAAAAAAATCAAGAGTACGCTAAAAATGTTGTCTCTGCTAACTTTCATACATATACGTCAAATGTACCAAATTTGTAAGGAAATCTCAAATATTCTGACCCTTCTCCCTTTATTCCGCACTTTATTGGATTGGTACAAACCCTGACCTACATGAGCTAGCTATAATTTGCTTACAGCCTTTCACGTTTAATGCAGATCTATCAAATAGAACTAAAGTTATAAGAAAATGACACATTTTATTGCTCTCTCCTTTAAATTTTGCCTCCTGTTAGATTGAAACAAACCCTGACATTCCAATAGCAAACCAGTCATTCCAAGTATCTACCATGATCTGTGCAGATATGTTATACAGTGTCAATGTTATAATCAAATGAACACCTTTTGCCCCTCCGGCTTTTAATAAACTTCACTCCCATTGATGAATCGCCATGAAAGTAGCAATACCAAAAGACGTCTTAATTGGGCACCTCTTTGCCAAATTACGTGTAGATCCATCAAATAGTGCCAAAATTATTTGTAAATCAGAAATATTTGTGACCTCCCTTTAACTTTGGCCTCCCCCATTGGATCTTTACAAAACCTGAAATACCTGCTCTAGGTGTAACAAGCTAACTGCTTGACACATGTGATGCAGATCAATAAATAGTGGCAAAGTTATAAGCAAATGAAAACATTATTGACCCTCTCATATAACTTTACCCCTACTTGATGGATTGGCACAAACACTTGACATACCAACAGAAAGCCAATCCCTTAAAACTTCTGCCAACTTGTACGTGGGTTCGTCATACAGTGCCAAACGTTTTAGAATATTAGCCCTTGTTTGCCCCCCCTTTTTAACTGCTTCCCCTTCTGAAGGATCTGCACAAATGTAATAATACCAAGAGGAGTTTCAAAATATTGAGTGCCTGCCAGTTTCATGCACATTCAGTACACAGTGCAAAGCATATAATTAAATCAACAAAAGGCGTTTTAACTGACAAATACAAGTGTCAACTGTTCAAAGCCCACCTGGCAACTTTTTCAAATGCTAATCTCCCAAAAACTACTGACTGTATTTAGATCAAAACAAATAAAGCACTCTGTCTAAATATATTTAATATTTCTTGCCATGTACAATCTGTTATGTTATGTTATATTGAAGTGTATAGCGCACTAATTACCCATGAGGGTATCCAGGGGCTTGGGCAGGTGTTTAGGTTTGTGGTCCTGCAGGTGCTTATACGAAGAGATAGATCTTCCTTCTTCTTGCGGAATTCAAGAAGTGAGGAGGCTCTGATGTGTTGAGTGGGGTGGTCGATGTAGGAGAATGAGCGACCTCTAGTTTAGCTTTTGCAGATGATGGGAATGTGTGCGAGTAACCGTGAGGCAGAGCATAGGCGTCTGGTGGATTGGTGAAGTGTATGCAACTGTTCAGGTATTTTGGTCCTGTTTTGTGTAGGGCTTTGTATGTATACAGTATGTGTGAGAAGTCTGAATTTGCTGCGCTTGTGAATGGGGAACCAGTGAAGCTTTCGAGGTGCGGTGTGATGAAGGTGCGGTGTTGGAGGTCAAGTATGAGTCTTGCAGCCGTGTTCTGGATGGTTCGATCAGTGATGTTGGCATTTGGTGCGAGCACTTTTTCTATGGGAACTAAAATGGGAAAACACATCTTTTTTTGACATCCTCTTATCTTTTTATCTCCTGCACACAGCTGCATAAAATTTGGCATGCTGGCATTTAGTTGACTTTGCTTAGTGAGTGCCAAATTTGGTGCAAACCAGTGATTGTGGGGGGCGAAATGATGAAGATTTAGGTCCAGAATATAGAGGCAAAAACCTGGGATTCGACAGTTGCACTATATTAATAGTAATAAATGTCTGAATCTGCATTTAATACCACCGCCATAAGGAGAAACATCCGATGGCCATTAAAGATGCTTATAAAAATGTTTCAATTGATCATGATCACAAGAAAAAAGCCAGCATGATTTGACCACTTAACGTGTAATTTTTGTCAATAGTACCACAGTTCTCACAAGGAATGGGAGGGAGTGTGTGCAGTGGTCAGGGGAATCTCTAGCAATGCTCGCTTCAAGCTGGCATATTTCTATATCACACACAGAGCGTACCTCTTGCCAGCGAGACTGAAGAGAATATACCCGGACAGGTCAGACAGATGCCCTTGATGTGGCACACGTGAGGCAGACTTTATACATATGTTATATCTTTGCCCTTACACTTATATGCATATTAGGTAGTGGTGGTGTATAAACTCTGGAAAGCCACTCGTATGACACTTGAGCAGAACATGAGACACTGTCTATTGAACGTTTTTGCATGTCCCAAAAAAGACGTATGCAATATAAAGTGACGCATCTGACATTGGTAGTTGCGAAGTGTAGGGTGACTATAAAATTGTTATTTCTGGTTGGCCTCATAATGAGTCAATGGCTGAGGGATATGGAAGAATAGGCACTTTTAGAGAAACAACACATGGGATAAATGAGGACATGTGACAAAGTGGAGGAAGAATGGCAGGTGTAGGCTGAGATGCTAGAGGGGATAACACAGACTAGGGGGAACTGGGACATACAGGTCACACAGGTAGCCATGGCTCGCAAGCACACGGTAAAGCTGAGACGAGTGGAAAGGGGAAGGTAAGGGGAGGCCCCGTTTTGTGCATCCTCCTGCACTGGACGTTGTGCCCATGATGTCAGTAATCTTTTATCTGCTTAATGTGCCTATTTCAGTTGTTCATCTGTTGTAACTTAAAAATCATAAATAAACATGTTAAAAAAAGACAGTACGATAATTCTTTAAATGGGATGTTTAGTTTCCATGTTCTGTGAGATACACTGCAGTAACAAATTTATGTCAATCTTGACATACAGAATGTGACATGTAAGGAAACAGCGGATATTATTTTTTATTCACTCGGGATAGTGGGAAACTTCAAAACAATAGATTCCAATAGCAGTTTGGAACCCTAACAATCAACAAACTCAACTTTTTCTTCTACTTCTCCTTCCTCCTCTTCCGAATGTCCCCTCTCCTGTTCTTTCTGTGCAGAAGCCATTTCAAAAGTAGAGAAAGTTGGGGCATGGCTTGAGTGCAAAAGTACGTACAGCGGTCCATATGTCAGGCATAACGCAGCTAGGAGGCTGGAATTATTTGTCATGAAGGACTGTCGAAACATATACTTCTCATATTTCTCCATTGTCAACTGATTTTCAAACCTTGCATATCCAGTTAGTACTCTCAGCCGCCATCTTGGAAATAAGTGCGCTGATTTTTGAGAAATCTGCTTTTGCAGCACAGATAACACGCATGTTTCTTCATTAAACATGTTTTTCTTCATACCTTACTGCTGCTCAACCCCTTTTTGGAGGAGCTTAATTGATTGAGCACCATCTAATCATCTGAAGCTCATATGGCGACCACTTTGTCTCTCCTTTAGCAGAAGTAACATTTCATCATGGCATTGAGGTACTTATATTTCACTACTACTTCTCTTTTTTTTTTTTAACAAAGGCATATATCTGGGAAACTGTGTGTATAACTACTAATATCATAACACTTTATTGTCTCTGCAACCACTCTGTTGTGCCATTTATTTTATACTCTTCAAAACAAGCTTCTTAAACAATTTCTAGCCATATCACACACTAGCGTATGGGGAAATGACGCTGGTAGAAACCTGCGCATACAAAATATATTGTATCTCTTCACAACTCTCTTCTTCACATGCTATCTATCACCCTAAATGGCAGACGCTGCAGTTCTCAAAGATGCCACGCATAATGTAGTCATTCCCAAATCTGAAATATCGGTGAAACATCATCCATTGTTTTCTCATAAAAGACCGAAAAAGATCCACCTTCTCCAGTTAAATCATCTGCTCCTATTTCAATGGAACTAATTCTGGAAGAAATTAGGATGTCAAAACCATTATAGAAGACACTACTAAATCTCTGCATAATCTTGAAGCTAAATGGTCGTTTATGGACAAACGAGTGTCCAAATTAGAAGAAAGAGTCAGAGATATGCAGGTTAAAAACACCACAATAGATAAAATACAACTGGAAATAAGTGAGTTAAAATAGCACACGCAATATTTGGAAAATAAATATCATAGAAATAATCTTATTATTTATGGTCTACCCGAAAAATGTGATAGCAGCTGACTGTCTTAAATTCTTACAGTAATTTCTTCCAAATGTCCTGGACCTCCCTACAAGTCCAAGTTTGAATAATCAATGTGCACATAGATTGGGTCCAAGAACTGTATCTGCGCCTAGAGGTGTCATTCTTCTGTTTTGGAACACACTGATTTACTCAAAGTCCTCAATGCTGTCAAAATAAAGAAACACATTTTATAGTCTACTCATAAACTATTCTTCTCTCAAGATGTGTCAACAGTGAGGGCAGAAAGACAAGCAATGTGTACATCTGAATCCTCACCTGAGGGTTATCAATGCAGGTCTTGGTCTCTTTCCACCCTGCGGCTTCAAAGTGACATATACAAATAAAACTGTCACATATGACGATCCTGCAAAAAGTAATCACTTTCTTCACCCATATGGAGTGGAAACAATGGCATTAACTGCATCATAAATGTTGTCTTTCATGCACATTACATTCTAATGTTACTGAGTATTATACTCGGTGGCTGCTTTCTAAACTAACAGACCTCGCATTTAAATTTGCAGCTTTCCAATGAGCTTCAACATATGTGTCTGATGTCTCCACTGTTTGTGGTTCCCCTGCTGTTTGTCTTTGTCTATCCGTACCCTAAGCCCTGTGACATCGAGGATAGCTATATTTAAGTATGTCTTACAGTTGTCATGCGTTTGACTTGTACTGTCTATTTTTCATGTTTTTTGTTTCTCTTTCCTTTTCTCCTATCTGCCTCACCCCTCTTTTTTCTGTTACTTTTTATATCCCTCCCCTGATTTACATTACTACTTTTTTATTTTTGTTTTTCTTCTCCCTGCAATGTTTATTTCCTAAGCTATCACATCTTATTCATTATTGTAAGGAATTGTTACGTATGTTTCCAAAAAGATTTTTTATAATTCAGAGTAATCTTGTGGAATGTGAAAGGTTTAGGTAAACCAATTAAAAGACAAAGAGTTTGCCAACATCTTGTTAATCTCCATTCTGATATTGTACTATTGCAAGAAACATTAAATGTTTTAATTTTACTGGATAATTCTTTATTTTGGGTGGGGATGCCAGCCAGGTGCATGATCCTGTTTTGGATAACAATTCTTAAGTATGATTTGTCCTTAATAGAATGCATACATCTTTTTGCTCTCCTATCTCCCAGAAACCCCTTATTGACATGTGGCACTCTACTAACCCCACATCACGAAAATATACATTTTGCTCTCCAACGCATTTTACTCAATCGATGATTGATTATATCTGTGCAAGTAAATCGTTGGCTGCACATTTCAATGCACAGGTCATCATAGACTTCGACCTTATTCCATTTCAGCCTCATCCATGGTGCAGGAGATTTAATAATTCCTTTCTATTAAATTCTAGATTCACAGAGAAATGAAAACATCTAATTATGAATTGTTTTACTTTTAATACCACCCGGATATAGCTCTCCCGATCCTATGGGCTGCTATTTATTCTAGAATATGTCAAGGCTAAAAATAAATATCCCAGTTGCCTCCTTACTTTAAGAGATTCAAGCATTTGAAAAATACTACTACTCCCATCCCCAGACCTCGCTTGATAATCTCAGAAAGCATACTTTAAGTTTAATAAACTGTCTACTGATTGCGCCTCGTTTTCCTTACTTCACCAAAAAGCTTGCTATTATGGCGGACAGAATAATTCAGGTAAACTCTTAGCAAACTATCTAAGAATTGAGAGGGAACATAAGAGAATTGACTCTTTTTTAACTTTGACCAATTAAGTAGTTTCTAAAGATAGCAATATCTTAAATTAATGTGTTACTTTACATAAAACCCTTTATACCCCTGAACAAGTTCCTTCCGCTTCTCAAATTACTGAATATTTAATGTCCACTCCACATCCTAACACAGACAATGTTGATGTTTCTGTTTTAGAAAAGGATATAACTCTAAAAGAGATTGCAAATGAATTCTCTAAATTGAAATTGGGTAAGTCACCGGGTCCTGATAGGTTTACCTCTGAATTCTAACCTCATTTCTCTAATCTTTTGTTTCCTTGGCCCCTTAAGGTTTTTAAATACTTTGCTACTTTCCATGACGTAACTGGCACTTTTCAAGAGGCAATAATTTGCTTCATCCCTAAAGAACACCAAGACTCATGATTGTGTAGTAACCATAGACCTATATTTTTGGTTAATGTTGACTTTAAAACTTTTGCCAAGATGTTGCTCGTAAGTACCGCAAATGGCAGCAGAAGCAGCAGCTTCCTCGACACAAGCAGCAGCTTTCTCAATGCAGGTGGGCGTGACCTGCTGCAACCGCCTGCGTTCGGAATTCTCTCTTGCTGGAGAATAGACAGGGATTTTCCATTCACAGAGTGTACTTCAGCCCCAGCATTTGTTAGAACAGAATCAAGTTCATATATGTACAGCGGAAATAAAATTAGGGCTAAAATACATCCCTGCAGCACGCATCATTTTACTGGGTAAGATGAGGGGCACTCTCCATTATCCCGAAATCTCACAGTTGCTATCAAGTCCCAATAAAGGTGTCTCAAGAGAGCAATTAGGTTTGCATCGAGACCCAAGGAGATTAAAATATCCCACAATTTAGATCTGACTACACAGTCAAAGACACTCAATCAGTCCCTGAATTCCACTTGTAACAAGACACCCTTGTCAAACTTATAGTTTGACACAAGAAGATGGAGATTGAGACATTGATCAATTGTACCAACACCTTTCCGGAAGCCATATTGGAGTGGATAGAGTATATTCTTCTCTGACACATATGATAGCAGTCAATCCAGAATAAGTCTCCCAACAACCTTAGTAGTAGACTTAAGGAGCGAGATGGTCCAATAACACTTAGAATCTTGTAAGCTGCCATTCTTAAAGACTGGAATGATTATGGATTTTGCGCTAAGAGAGAGGAACCCTGGCCTTACATGCAAAGTTAATAAGATCAGTCAATGTGGGGGCCCATAACTCAGGGATCTCCTTAAAAAGGTCTACTGGGATCCAGTTGGGACCAGGAGCCTTATGGGAATGGCTGACATCTATTGCTTTGGAAACCTCCTCCACTGAAAAACAAATGTCCAGTAACAATGGACAGTCATCAAGACCATACTCAGTAGAAGGACTGCGTGACTTGTAAATTAGGCTGAAATGGTCAATCCAGCTATCAGGGCTAATGTCACTAGGTAACTTTATCTAGAGGCGCCCCATGTTCAAAATCACTATGCACAGACTTCCAGATGACCATTGGATCTTTAGAATGGCAATCCATTACCAGTGCCTGACACTTCTCATCATGCAACTCCTTCTTCCACTGCTTTACAGCCATGGTCTAAAATTTCCTGGAAGCTCTAATGGCCTCTTTCTCGCGCTGTAGTTGCTTTAGTGCTTTACATAGGTCAGCATTGGCAATTCTACAGGTTTTATCAAAACAGGAATTCTGAAGTGTAACATTACTCTCAATTGGTCTTGAAAGTACATCCTTAAAATACACACTCAATTCTAGAAAACTACTAAGCACAACATCATGGTCGGGGCTTTCTGTGAGACAGCAACTAACCAGAGGCATAAGCTTCTTCACTACCTGCCTTCACATTAGCTGAGTGCCAGACCAGGCTGCGCCCTGCATCCTTGATAAAACCTCTTTTATAAATCCACAACTTTTAACAGGAATTGTATCAAAAAGAGTAAGTGGGTTGTGATCACTATATACCATGGGTAAGACTCTCCCTTCCCTTGTGATAGGGAGCAAGCTTCAGGAAATGAATACATAATCAGTTATGGAACTGCCCCCTTCCCATGAAGGTGGGTATAGGTGAAATGGTTGGCAAGAAGATAGCACTCTCAAGACCATATGTTGACAAGAGGGAAATTAATATCTGTCCCCTCTGATCCACCCTAGACTCCTGACAATCCATCATGGATGAGTATACAAAAGGTCAGGGGAGATAGGGGGCAGATTCTCAATCTGAGAATTGAAATCTCCTGCTAAAAATAAATTGGGTGAACCACAAGATTAAATAGTTTTACCAACCATTTTACCAATCAGCGAGGACAACTCCAGGAAGTTCTGATTACCTTTCCCTGTGAACTCGTTATTATAATAATTAATCATAATGATCTTAAGTTTGGCTCTCCCTAATTTAACTCAAAAGCCTGCATGATTCCACCCTCTAATGGAATTGGGACAATTTTGCACACAATATCTATGTAAAACCATGTGGTCAGACCTCCATTAGCACAGCCAGCAGGAGAGGGGATTGCAGAAAGTCTATAGTAAACATACCCATCAAAAACATGTTAATCCAGGCCCATGTTTCTTGTAGGAAGATGATGTTGTATTTAGCAACCAAAGTACACCAGTCCTCAATCTGGATTTTAGAAGCTAAGCCTGCATTATTCCAGTTTAGCATTCGTTAAGCTCAGCCCACCCCACTGGGGTGGGAATGGTCATACTACCAGTATGCTTAACCAACACAGCCCCATGAATACACTCATTTAATGAATCTAAGGTAGCAGTTGAATACAGGGGCCCAGGGGGAGTATGAATTAGGAAACACAGCAACCCAGAACTCCTCTGTGCATCCAACAGCGAAACTGGGAGTGATGGATTAACAGAGGGAGTAGCTACAGATGTTAGACTGTCATTTACCACACCAATAGGGCAAGCTCCTTCCTGTTCTCTAAGTTAATCTATGGCCTCCAGCCCTGCAAGTGTCGTGAATCTATTAAGGCTGTGAGGCACCCAGGGATGGGACAGGGGAGAGAGGATCGACCCCTGCATGAGAATGGCATAGAAGGGGCCTGATATCTATAGAAAACCCCCAGTAGTAAAACCTTTAGAGAACCTGTCCTAACAGACCCTTCCTTAGTTTGAGCTAAGATAGCCCCAACAACGCTGGCCTTCCTAACGTTTACAACTACATAGACACCGGAGTACTGGCTAGGTAGTGGACCAACTCCCCCCACTCTGTGAACAAGCAAAACTTTATCATAGACATTGAAGGGGCAATTTAAATCGGTATTGAGCCAATGAGTGACCTTAAGTTTTAACCCCAAAGCTGACTCTTCAATACCATCAGGCAACCTTAGAACATTTGCTAAAATAACAACCAATGGGCTGGAGGCGTGCATAAGATTAATTACGGGTAAAGAGTAGGCATGAGGTTGTGCAACAGTTGAGGAGGAACTAACGACAGTTGGAAGATTAAGTATAGATAAACATCAGGGGGCATACATCTTCCACCAACAGTCATTATGGGGTATGAAGAGTGAGCAAAACAATTAGCCCCTCCACTAGTAAGTTTGGTTGCTGGTCTAGAAGGTGAGACTGGCCTCAGCTCAGCAACATTACGCTGGGTGCTAAAGTTCCTAACAGAAGGTTGGCAAGACTGGCTTTCTAAAGGGGCAAAACCTGCCTCATACATTTCCCGGTAGACATAGTTAAAGACACCCCTCATCTGGGAACATTTTATTTTTGTTAAACTACACAGGGAAGCCTTAATGGCAGAGAGACGATTGAGCACTGGCCACAGTTTACTATCCAACAGGCTATTAAGACAGGCACTTAAAGTATACCATTCAGTATGATCCACAGGGGGAGAGCTACAATTAGGGCAAGATTTATTACTACTCTGCAAAGACCTAGAGGGGCCCTGTTTGTCTTTACCTGTTTTTCTTTCTGCTTTGCCGAGGGGCCAGTGTCAGGCAAAGTCAAGTGTAATGCCACCTATGGTTGACCACGGCTTTCAGAAATACCATCCCCATTGGCTGCAACATGGGTGATCTCGGGCACAAGGATTGCATCCAAGTGGACATCAGGCAAGGGGTCATGTGGAGATACAAATAAAGGAGAAATGACGGTATCCCCAGAAGTAAGGGAAAGGTGCCTTTCAACTAGCTGAATCTCTTTATCTATGACGCTCACTGCCTATACCAACAAATTGTCCATTGTGACTCACGAATGTGACTGGGGCCCCACAGAAACCATGGGGTCATTGGGCTGATTTTCCTTTTCCCCATCACAACGAGGGCAAATTCCTAAACAAACAAAAAAGAACGGGCCCTTAAACGGCCAAGAGATAGTCACAGGCAACCGTAAAATGGCAAACAGGACAAGAAATGTTGGCCCAGCCCAGCTGCTTCCAGGCGATGATGGGCCCAGTCTTGGCCCGGCTTTGGCCCGAGCGCGTCCCACACTGCGGGAAGCCCAATGCCCTTAAAAGCTGTACGTCCAGTTCTTAGCCACACCCATGGGACCGATGCAAGCTGGGGGACGAAGTGCCACCCCAACTAGAAGGTGCAGATGCTGGCAGTTATGGCCACCTTAAGATTTTATGGAGCATGCGTAGGGTGTGGAAGCAGGCAGATCAGACTGCATTTACTTGTTTCTATATAGATAACTTGCTTTCCAAGATGATGCCGAGGTTGTGGGTATGGTCTGTCAAGGCTGGAGAACGGCTGAGTTAAGCAGGCCACCAAGCTGCAAGTTGTTGTTCCCTAGATGAGGACTTCTAGCTTGTCCGTGATGAGCTTGAGACAGTTGTCCCTCATCCAGTTGGTGATGTGCATCATACATCTGTGAAAGTTGGCTCTGGTGGTAGAGGGGTCTTCTGACAGTGAGAGGATGAGCTGGGTGTTGTTGGCAAAGGAGATGATGTTGAGTCCGTGCGATCTGACGGTGTTGACCAGGGGGGTCATGTACGTGTTGAAGAAGATGGGGCTGAGGGCAATCCTTGTGGGAGGCCGCAGATGATCTTCTTGGGTTCTGAGGTGAATGGTGTGAGACAAATTCACTGGGTTTTTCCAGTGAGGTATGAGGTGATCCATTTGAGGGATTCTCCCTGGATTCTAATTTGGTTTGTTGATCAAGATGTGGTTGGAGATGATGTTGAAGGCGGCTGAGAGGTCCAGTGCGATGAGGGCTGCTGTTTCTCTGCGGTCAAGGAGGGCCCTGATGTCACTGGTGTCTGCGATCAATACTGTCTCGGTGCTGGGGTATGCAGATTGAGAGGGGCCCAGGAGGTTCTAGTGTTCCAGGTGGTTGGAGGATTGCTGGTTGCCTTTGCAGGGACCTTCACCCAAAAGAGAAGCAAGGAGATGGGCCAGTAGTTCTTTGGTTCTGTTGAGTCAGCAGATGGTGTCTTGAGGAGGGCCTTCACTTCAGTGGTTTTCCAGTCCTCAGGGAGGGAGCCCTGGGTGATGGAGGTGTTCAGCACTTCCTTGAGCTTGTTGCCCATTGTCTTGCTCCCGAGGTTGAAGATGTGGTGGGAACATGGGTCCGTGGGTGCTCCCGAGAGTTCATATGGAGATTGTGGCTTGAGTGGTGAGAGGATCGTAATGGGTGATCAGGTGTTCGGCATTTGTGTTTGTCGGTGTGAGTAGACTGATGCTGTTGGTGGTGGGAGTTAGGGTTTTAAGTTCTCATAGATGGCTCAGATCTTGTTGTGGAAGAAGTCGGCCAGGGTGTCACACAGTTCTTTGGAGGGGGTGATGACGTCCGCGGTGGTTGTGGGTTTGGAGAATTCTTTCATGGCGGTGAAGAGCTCCTTGCTGTGGGTTGTGCTGCCTTCTATGCTGTCTACTAGAGTGTTCTTCTTTGTTTCTTTCAGGAGGCTGTGGTATCGGTTGAATGCTGTCTTGAAGGTTGTGTGGTATTCAGATTTTTTGCTAGTACAGCACTTCCTTTCTAGTTGTCAGCTCTTGCGTTTGGGGGATTTCAGCTCTGCAGTAAACCAGTTGGCTCTTCTGTCAGGTACTTTGGGTTTGGCTGGCTTGATGGGGGCAAATGTGTCAGTGCATTCTGTGATCCACTAGGAGACGTTCTTCACAGCCTGTTGTGGGTCTGATGTTGTGTCTGGAAGGTGGGAGTTTAGATCTTTGTTCCACTGGTTTTCTGATATGTTGTTCCAGTTTCTGTGCATCAAACTGGGGGGCGTGCTGCCAGTACTGGTGGACCCTGCTACGGTGAAATGGATGCTGTAGTGGTCAGTCCAGGTTAGCTGCGAGATGTGATTGTACTTGACTTTATTGGTGGATGTAAAAATGGGATAGACCGGGGGTCCTGCGGTGTGGGTGGGGCCAGTGACAAGTTGTTTGAGGCCAATGTTGCGCATGCTTTCAAGGAGGTCAGTTGTTTTGGTGTCGCCTTGTTTGTTGAGGTGGAAGTTAATCTCCCTAAGGAAAATGTAGTGCTCGGAGTCAATGGTGATCGCAACAATGAGGTCAGGGATGGCATTGCAGAAACTGCGGCATGGTCCCAGTGGTCTGTATGCAAGGGTGCTTCTGATGGTGCTTTTTCCATCTCTGTGAAGTTGGAAATTGAGATACTCCATTATCAGGGTTGAGTCGTCTGAGGAGGTTGTGCAGACTATGGGGTCTTTGTGGATAATGGTGATTCTACCTCTGTGTTTGTTGATTTGGTCCTGGTGTGTTATCTTGTAGCCTTCAGGTGTGGCAGTGGTGATTTCCGGCATGGAGGTGGGGTTCAGCCAGGTCTCTGTGAGTAGGATGATGTTGGTGAGGGATGAGATCATGTCCCAGATCTCTGTCGCATGTTTACCGAGCGATCGTGCTTTGAGTAGAATGCACAGGAGTTGTGTCCTGGCAGTATCTGTCAGCATGGTGGATGCAGTTGTGTTTGTGGTGTCTCTTGCATTGTTGGTAGCTTCTGTATTGCAGGTGAAATGGCACTGGTGACAGGAGAATGATCTTCTGGTGATGCGTGGAGATATCCGGCAGTGATGTGTCCAGGTTTCAGGGCTCTAAGGTCTGCTGCCGTGTATCTGTGGGTCACGGCAGGTCTAGGGTTGCCTCCCTTGAGTAGGTCCTGGGGAGAAGGGTGCTAGGCATGGGTGGCAAGAAGTGGGAGGAAAAAACAGCAGGAATGGCTGGAAATAAATGAGCGGGCAGCGGGGGCAGAAAACAGCAGTGAAAAAAAGTTGAATTGAAGGGTACAATAGATAATGGACAACAGCAGCACAGAGGAATACAAATAGAAATCACAGCAGAACACAAAGAGGTAAACTGAAGGCTACATCAGATTATGGACAACAAAATACAGAGACAGTGATGGACAACAGAAGGCAGAGACACTGATGTATGACAGAAGGCAGAGAGAGTGATGGACAACAGAAGCAGTGATATGGGGCTAGTACGGCTGCAACACCAGGAAGAAAGCGAGCAAGGCAGCGGGGAGCTGACATAAGGGACCCTTCGAAAACAAGGACCCTATTCTTATGCATGGACCATTTTGCTCAACATCTTTTTAAAAAGTTATGACCAGGAGTGGCAGAGCCAAGACATTACAGGCTCCACAGAAACTATACCAACAAGATTAGGTTATAAAGATACACAGCCTGGTGCCTGTTCTTCTATGCCAGTCCTCGCAGGTATGCTAATAATCCACATTTTTGTCCAATGGGAGGTACTTTAACTTGTTGTTATCATCAAAGAGATATTTTTTATGTGATCAACCTGTCTACTGATTAAGAACATATTCGCAAATCTACTATGGCCCAATGTTTTTCATACAGACTTCTTTATTAGGAATTCTGATTAATTTACCAACCCTAGCCAACATGTGTTTTGAGGAGATCCTCTTTTTCAAAGATGTGACTAATGTAAGAACAAAATATGTGTTATATATATACAGATATAAAAACTACAGAGTAGTATAGAAAAGCTAAGAATATTAAAACACTATTGATGTTATCATACATCAATCCCTTCTGTAGTTCAGTATTCTATAATAAATAATCAATATTTGTCAATGAATTTTGCCCATCTCATAATGTTCAGTTTCATGTATTTTAACTAAGGGCCTGATTTAGAGTTTGGCGGAGAAGGTTACTCCGTCACAAACGTGATGGATATCCTGTTGACGTATTACTATTCCATTATTCCCTATGGAAATCGTAATACGGCGGACAGGATATCATCACGTTTGTGACTGAGTAACCTATCTGCCAACTTCTACATCACCCCTTAAGTCATTAAGATTCTCATTTTTAATTATTTTTTATTGAAAGAAAAAAAGAAGAGAAGACAAAGTTATATATAAAGTTGTCAAAGAAAAGGATGCCCGAAAAAAGAGAGGGAGTGGATAAGAAAAAGAAAAGGAATGCAGAAGTTGAGTTATGGAGAACACAAGAAAGGAAAAAGAAAAAAGACAGCAGAAAAAGAGATAACAAGAAAGAAGAGATATGAGGCTAGACAAAAAAGAGAAGAAAAAAGTAAGAAAGAAATTAAAGCGAAAAGAAAGTGAAACAATGGGCATGATGTCGACCATGATTTCTGTGTAGATAATCATCTTTAATATTTTCATAGCATTATACATATTTCTACCATCATCATGTATCAATCATTATTGTGCATAGTTCTTATCTTTAGTTTTAACACATATCATTTTTATATATTGGTATAAGGTTTCATTTCAACATAATTTCAAGTTCGTACTTCACTTGAAAAACACATCCATGCTACTGCTATACTTCCCTGAGTGGTTGTTTAAAGTCAATATTCATTTAATGGCTTTGCTTAGTAAACTTCTAGTTTAATGATGGTCACTAAAAGAAAATATGATTTCATCCTTTCAGTTTTATGGGTTGTATATCCCTAATTCCCATTCTTATTGGGATAGCAACTAAAGGGAAAAAATTACTTATTCCAGTAAATCTGTCAGCTTTGGAGTTGATTGCTGTCTCTCCTGTGTCATTATACCATACTATTACTAACTAATTCTAACAAATAAGTCAGCTTCCTAAATGTAGGCACATTCACAATTCAGGTTCACGAGACAAACCTTCTGTTGATATGTAACTAATATACGTCGACACAATTTTTGCATGCTGTGTTCAGCGCAAGCTGATGTCAGACATTGAATAAAGTGACTTTCGGAAATTTATGGCCCTTTAAATTAATAGGCATACTCCCATTTTTCTCCCTTTGGGAGGGACTGAGGGGCACTTCTGGCAGTTTGTCCCTTGAGTAAGTAACTTTAGCCCAGATTTATGAAAAGTTTGCGCCGCCTTTGCGTCAAAAAGCAGCATAAATCTACTGCCATATTTATTAATATTTTGACGCTAGACCTGTCTAACGCCAAAATAACTGTGTTAGCATCATTTTTTGGGAGCGCCAACCTACCTTGCGCAATATTGCAACAATGATATGCAAGGTAGGCGTTCCTTTCCAAAAAAAGACGCTAGCCTTCCAGCGCCATATTTACCCCGATGCAAAAATGCCACACAGAAAAGAAGTGGACCCAAAAAATGATGCAAAGGTCGATTTGTGTCAAAATGTAACGCCTGGTCAGACCAAGCCAACACCATCTGTCCCCTGCCACGTTCCCAAATTAGAAGTCACAATAGAAATACAACCCCTAACCAAGCTGCCCATGGAAATTACAAAGGACATAAAATCATGTCTGTCAGTCCATGCCAAATGATGAGACATGTCCTACATGTGCAAGTATTCAGTCCTCAGTACATGATAGGGGAAGGCTGACATCAAGTACCCCAGAGGATAAAATTATATCCCAGTCCTTTTTATCACAATTGTGCATGTGTCTGTCTGCAGGGGACAGTACATTGCTCTGCTGTAGAGCAATCGTGAAGAGGCCAGATCCCTGCCCAAAACACCCTAACACCACTGCTCAGGCTACCTAGACTATTGACATTGTCGGGCTTGATGCATATGCACAGTGGACTGAGTAGTGTGGAGCTCCGTAAACCTGCACCTAAACATGCAACCATGGGTCTGTGTGGGCATAACAACTCCCACAGTAGTGATGATGAGTAGGCTGCCATCTTTGCCAGACTGAAACACTGCTACAAAGTGGTATGCCATTGTATGTGACAGTCATAACAAACATGAAGTGATTCCAACCTAGGCATGGTCCACTGCATCCTCTGAGTACAATTTGTCATGGCTGTCACATGCTTTATCATGTAGTGGACATAACCCATCATATCTATTGTGTTGTTGGTATAAGTACGTTTATATATCATACATTACAATGTGGTACACCCAGAAATATGTGTTAGAACACATATGTTCACTCATAGTACATGTGCTAACATGTATGTGGACACAGTCTAGCTATACAGGCACATATGCAGACAGCATCAGTCATCGCATGCATCACACACAAATTCAAACATATAGGTAAAGCATACCATTGCCACCATCAAGGTATGAACGGACATGCACACATATGTAGCCATACCATACTAACAACATAATTTCATAGCCCTGTGACATTGTATGTGAATCTGGATGCACCGTAAGCCTTTCTAAATAATTTCCACATATTCCCCTCATGCATCAAAATATTTTGACACAAACTGCTAAATTCCATATTCCGCAAGCCCAGAAAAATTACGCCTGGCCCTTGCGTGTCAATCGCAGGGCCACAGGGCTTGTCAGGCTGTATGGGAAAGAATACCACGCATGACTGTCAGAAATTTAGACGCAAACACCAAAACTTCATACTTTCCCATGCAGAAAAATTACGCCTGGCCCCTGATCATCAATCACAAGTCCACAGGCCTTGTCAGGCACAATGGGGAATATTGACGCATGAGCGTCATGCGTAAAAAAAATGCACATCTGAAAACGTGACGCACAGGCTCAGAAAGTGATGAAACAGGACATCCTGCCTGTATACATGGTACAGTGAGTTTCCTTTCACTTTCACAGTCTTATTGTCTGTGACTGTGTGAGGGTGTGTGGAGCTGGTGTTGTTGGTGGATTGGAGTGTTTGGATTTGTGCTGTGTCCTGTTGCTGTTGTGTTGTATTTGTCTTTTCATCAGTCTTTTGTAGTGTTTTTGTACTGTATCTGTCACTGTATTGTGGGGTGTTTGTCTAGGGGTAGTATAGCTTGTTGGGTATTTGTGGTAGGCGGGGTAGTTTTATATTACATTTTCTCTTGTGCTATTACATTTGCAGTATACAAAAACTGCATTATGTCTGGGAAAGGAAGGATGTTGCAGATGACGGCTGATGAACTGGGGGCTTTATATGGCTTGTGCAGCATTACCTACCAATGATGCTGGTTTTGGGTGGCCGCATTATCCAGGGCAACCTCACAGAGGCCAGGAAGCTGCGGTGGGCCAAGGTGCTCCACCATCTAACAAGAACTTTTGAATCCAGACGCAATGACCAGCAGCTTAAACACTGTTGGGCTGACCTGATCTCAAGGGAGCAAGACCTACTGGATCACCTGGGATTCAGATTGGTGGAGCCGTTGGTAAGTATCCCATTTGCATAGCAACACCATTATTTGCATGTGCGTGACAGGTGGAGATAGGGTTGAGTGCAGTATGTTTTCTCAAAGGATCTGGACAGGTTGTATTGGGGCTGTATTAAGAGCCCCAGCGCCACCTTAGGGCTGCCATTGTGATTTACACTTATGAAGCAGAGCCAGGACATAAGTGCCATCTTCCCTGCACCATAATAACAAAGTGGTGCGATGCATGCAAAGCGCCATTCAGTTTAGATCAGTACAACATGAGACCTGCGCCAGACATCATGTGTGGGAGGGGGCGCAGACCCCTGTATGGGGGTCTAAATTACATGGCTCTGGGAAATATGATACATTTCCTATTGCCATATTTCCTGCACTTTGAACGGCTGCTGAGAGCAGGTGTTAAAAGGTGGCATATCATTGTACATGATGGGCCCCCATGTACTCAGCAAAAGTTGTGCTAATCTTTTTGTTGCTACTCCTGCTGAGTACATCATTTGCATCCATATAAATTGAGGCAATTGCTACCCACCTGCACCATGGTGTGCTGTTTGTTTCATGAAGCACGCACATAGCGGGGGAAAGGGGTGCACTAAGGGCCACAAGGACAGAGTGATGCACTTGGTGCAGCACCACTTTCCTTAAATCTTCTCCTTTGTGTCATTGGCCAACACCATTTAAGGGAGCTTATCTATGCACTGGGTCCAGACTACCAGCACTTTCCTCTTCCTGTACATTGTGTATCACATACACCCCAAAATGTGTCTATTACCCCACGCACATGTGCAGAATTTGTACCACAGGCCTGCTGTGTCATACAGACAGTATGGGGCAGGCCTGCATCTACACCAGCACTAGCACATTACTCAGAAATCTGCACCAACACAGGCATCCTTGGGCTATGGGCAAGTGTGTCTGTGTTGAGGCGATTGTCTATGCACATGTTGGTATCCCTTCCTGAAGAATAAATGGAATACCATGGCAACAATGGCTGGCCACACAGTATTATCAAGACATCCGCAATTTCATTCAGTTAACGTGCAGGTAAGAACAACTAAATGAACATAAGTAAACTGCCATGGCATAGTAACATGAAACAAGGCTGAATCAATGCATTCCACAACACTTTGGAATACTCACATAACCCCTGGACAGTTGTCCGTCTTTTCCGGTGACAATGACTTAGATGTCTTCAACATCAGGGACAGGGTCAAAAGCTATGGGTGTCACAATGGGATGGCCATTGCAAAAACCATCGCATGCCCCCCAGATGCAGAATACAGTGTCATGCAGCCCCATAAGGTCAAGGAGGCATAAAGCAACAAAACACCCGCATGACAATTCCATGTACGTATGGTGCAGTTAAATGCACCACAGGAGTGTCCAGGAGAGTGATGCTTTGTAGGTGCCAGGGCCTCCATTATCTGACCCTATGTCTGACTGACAGATTATAGATGTTTGACAGTTGTTCTGATCTACCACTAGGTTGACTTGTTCACCCAGCTTAACAAGTTGATTTTTAAACTGTCGTCCATGCACAGAAATGTCCAAATATCACATAGCTATGATTTTCTTTCATATATTGCAGGTGGGCCTCCACACAGCACCAGTAGAGAGGTATCCAGATTTGAAGACCCGAGATCTGCGTGTAAGTGTCACCTTTTACATCACATGTGGCAATCCAGGGTTTTGTGTGAGAAAGTCTGATGTACGCAATGCAATGATTAAACGTTTTGCATGGCCACTGCTATGAAATCATCTGAGTTAGGATGTTCACATGTCTGATGCAATGTTGATCATTGAGAATGGCTTGATGGTTGCAAAAGTGACAACATGTGCTGCTATGGAATTGTGGGTGTTAGGAAATGGAAGGCATGCCCACATATGCATTGATGTCAATCATGATAGGTGTCAGAGCTGGTGTTTATGTGATTAGCATGCCTGTTGCCAACAACTTTGTCACAGCACTTTTGACAGCACTGTGTGCAACACTTAGCTTACAGTTACTTATGAAATGGTACAGATGAAGGAAATGTATAGCGGTCTTTATGGGACTTATGTAGGAGACACTTGCACCACTGGTTCCTCAAAACTCTTCAGATTTAAATTGAGGCCGCAGTCGTGCAAGGAGCCGAATTGTGCTGGGCAACCGTCAGTAGAGTACACAATTAGTAAACAACACAGCTTCAGATGGTTGTGTGAAATGTCTATGGATTGTAGCAAGCTAGATTTGAGCAGATTTACCAACATGGTCTAGCCATCCTGATATTTGTGAGTGATCTTGGTCACATCACATGTGCATATAATGTGAATGCTGAGTGTGTACCTGGGACTTAGGTGATGTCTGGCATGCATGTGCACATATTGTTCAATAGATATGAATACTGTAGCAGCACCCAGTGCAGTACCACTCTTACTGTGGCCCTAAGGGCATCATACAGTCATCATGTTTGTGACGCATTAGACATTTTGCAAAACATAGCACAGGGGGAGGGCAATAGTTATGAAATCTGTTGACACATTTGATGTGCTGTTCAGGCTTTCCCAAACTATATGGGAACTTTGCCTTATTTATAAATGTGGGCACATCACATCATGAGCAATGGTGTGTCCCCTTGTAATGTATGCTCAGACCAGGTCTTAAACCAGGACACATGAATGAAGCTTTACCAAACCTTAGAATAGCCAGTTGGATGTTTCCAGACCCCCTCTCAGATGACCCCCACCTTGCATCCATGATACCTGGGCAAGGCTTGATGTAGCACCAGGAGTGTCAAAGTGGTGGATTACATACAAAGTGCTGCATATTGACAATGGCACCGGGAATCTAGACTTGTTGAGCCACTTGATCCTTACTAGTTTGTTCACACAAAAGTTGAGCAAGGACACAGTAGTCCACTCTGGGCCCTGATGGTCAACAATGGATAGCCGTTATCCCAGTGACAAGTTCATGATACCGTAGGTGGCTGGTAGGAAATAGTTATAAATTTGGAGTCAGTCATTGTTGTGGAATGTGTGGAGGACTGCATGTGTCATCTGCGGTTGCTGTGTAAATTGCATGTCTGTTCTACCTCCACCCAATGCTGTATTGAATGCTTTATTCTCCCCATTTTTCAGCTGCTAATATGACCCCAGAAGAACAACATGCTTTCCACAAGCGGGCAGACAAGTACAGGCACATATTGGTGGTGAATGCCGGGTACCAAAGGATGGAGAGGAGGTTTCAGAAGGAAAAGGCCACAGGGGCATGGTGTGCATTCCAAAATGGGGGACCTTTGCAGCAGCCACAAACAAAGCAAGCCACATTGGGAAAAAGAATCTGGGGTCCAGAGGGCCTCTGTGGGTCCGACACCCTCCAGCGACGCATACATATTGCAGTTGTATATTTATTCCATATAATAGGTCTACAGGTGTGAGCTAGCAATCTTGTAGTATGTAACAATGATGTTGAACAACAATCCCTCATCCCATCCAGCCCGCTCTCTACCAAGCTTCCGTCTATTAGTCACGTGAGTTAAGACACATGGGTTGCATCTGATATTGAGCTCCTCTGGAGTAACATTCCCTGCATGGGATGCCAACCTATATATTCACCTTAAAAACATGTCAATCCAGCCATACATCAGTGAGGAAGAGACATATATGAACCCTGTAGGTCAAAATGTGTGGAAGCCACAGGTGTGTAACTCAGACTCACCTCCAGCTTCTCACAAGGTACGCTGTTTGCCATATCACAGTCATCACTCTGGCTCAGTCTGTGCCCTAAGCGCTTCCACCAGGGAGTCCCACTCCAGAGATATTGGTTTCCTTCTCCGTCCTCTATACTCTTCTCTTCTCTTCTGAGGGCCGCACCTTCAGCCTGGCTCCAGCATAACACCTCCTCCTTCCACGATGGGAGAGATGGGACATGGGGGGACTTCCAAGGCTTCATCAGCTGACGCTTTGCCAAAAGCAGAGCCAAGTCCAAGAAGTGCATAAGTACCTTAGAGGCACATTTCCTAGGGTACAGTCACAGGAGGAAATAAGCAGGTGAGAATTCTACTGGTTCATCCGTGATCTCTGTCAGAGTGGCTCCTATTGCAGTCCAGTACTGTGTGAGGGACGGACATGTCCAAAGCATATAGAGAAGGTCGACATCAGCTGTGTGCCGTTGTAGTGTGGTAGATCCTATTGAGTCTATGTGGAGTGAGGTGTGCCCGGTGAAAGAGGTAAAACTGAATCAGCTTAAACCGAGTGTTGCAAAACACTTTCTTTGCATATTGTAATAGGAAAGACCATTCTTTGACAGTAATGTCTCTGCCTATATCAGTTACCCAAGCAACCTTCAACATGTCCTATGGTATGTGGAGCTGTTCCCGGATCCTGCAATATATCCCTCTTACAAGATGCCTACCGTGTCCCATTGTGTGAAGAGCCTGGAGGGTTTCATGTGTTACCGGTTCAGTACCCTGTGGTGCCCAATAAGTATGAACATATAATATTATTTTAGCATGTGTCAAAAAGAGAGTCTCCGATAAACTATGCAGTTGTACAAAATCTTAATGTGGGAGTAGCATGCCATCTTCGAACAAGTCCCCTTAAGTGAGTGGACCCCGCTGTTTCCAAACCCTGAGCATAGCCACTTTGATAGTTTCAGATGGTATAGGGAGCCAGCATTGTGGTATGTTAGGTGCATAGGGGGTCACTGAAGTTGTGTGCAGTGTAGTTAGTTTTCAATAGGCCAATGCTGTGCGTAGTTGCAAAGTAGCTCCAAGGGGCAATTTAGGCGACCCAGGACAAAGCAGCTGGTGAATAAAACCCCTACTCCAGATCCCTTCCGTACAATTTATCTCGTCTAAATTATGGCCAGCTAGCCAGTAGGCAAGCCATTGCAATTGGCCCGCAATACAGTAGGCCTTAAAAACTGGAGTGCCCAAGTCTGGGGGTAACTGTAGTTTTGTCAGTCCGACTTGGCGGCGACCATTCCCCCATATGAGGTCTATCAACAAATAATTTGATGTCTGAAATACTCAAGGTGGTAATATAGGCGGCAGGTTCACAAAATGGTATAAGATCCATGGTAGCATTACCACCTTCACCAGGGTCACCCTTCCGGCCACTGAAAGGGGTAGTGTAATTCAAAAGTTGACCTGGGATCAGAGGGATGTAATTGCCCGGTTTAGAGTCCCATCTAACAGATTCGCTTGATTCCGGTACAAATGAATACCAAGATAGCGGAAGGAGACTGAGGCTGTTACAATGGTCATGGGCCCAAATGGAATCGTAGGTTCTGACCAGGTGTCCTGGAATGAATATGCATATGACTTGTCAGGATTAATTCGGAGCCCAGAGAGGAGCGCAAATCGAGAAAAAATCTGCGCTGCCTTCTCCGTGCCCTGCTGCAGATCTCTGTAATAGAGTGTCATATCATTCGCGAATAAGGAGCAAGCATGTGTAGTGGAGTTGAGCGCAATTCCCCCATCCACTGCATTGCGGCAAAGGTGCTGTGCCAGGGGCTCCAATGCCAGTTTAAGCAAGAGTGGGGACAGAGGACAGCCCTGTCTAGTTCTGGGGTATATGGGGTAAGAAGCGGATATATGCACTCCTGTCTTGGCCCTGGCAGTCGGGCCGTGTGCAGGAGCCTCACCCACCATATAAATTCAGGAGGAATTCCAAAGGCTTCCAGAGATTCCCACAGATACTGCCAGCTGAGAGTATCAAATGCCTGCCGCATATGTAAGGAGATGCAACCGGCATATGGGTACTTGTGCTTCAACTCATCCATTAACTGAAATAGCCGGTGGATATTCATGGATGTACCCCGGCGTGGGACAAAGACACACTGGTGTGTGTGGAGCAGCCGCGGGAGTAATGGGAGCAGTCTATGGGCCAAAACTTTACTGAGGAGTTTATATTCAGTATTTAATATAGACAGAGGCCTATAGGATGACATCTGTGTGGGAGGTCTATCCGGTTTGAGAAGCGAGGTCACTACTGCTCCGCGAAGGACCTCCGTTTTAATCAGTGATCAGACAGTGTCTTGCCTAAGTATGTAGCATGGGTTATGTGGGGTTGCAAGCTAGTACTACATAAGAATCGGTCTAAACGGGAATGGAGCACGTGGGTGTAGGAAAGTACCATCTTGCCTGGCATGTTACCCCCATTTTTCACTGTATATATGTTGTTTTAGTTGTATGTGTCACTGGGACCCTGGTAACCCAGGGCCCCAGTGCTCATAAGTGTGCCTGAATGTGTTACCTGTGTAGTGACTAACTGTCTCACTGAGGCTCTGCTAATCAGAACCTCAGTGGTTATGCTCTCTCATTTCTTTCCAAATTGTCACTGACAGGCTAGTGACCATTTTTACCAATTTACATTGGCTTACTGGAACACCCTTATAATTCCCTAGTATATGGTACTGAGGTACCCAGGGTATTGGGGTTCCAGGAGATCCCTATGGGCTGCAGCATTTCTTTTGCCACCCATAGGGAGCTCTGACAATTCTTACACAGGCCTGCCACTGCAGCCTGAGTGAAATAACGTCCACGTTATTTCACAGCAATTTTACACTGCACTTAAGTAACTTATAAGTCACCTATATGTCTAACCTTTACCTGGTAAAGGTTAGGTGCAAAGTTACTTAGTGTGAGGGCACCCTGGCACTAGCCAAGGTGCCCCCACATTGTTCAGAGTCAATTCCCTGAACTTTGTGAGTGCGGGGACACCATTACACGCGTGCACTACATATAGGTCACTACCTATATGTAGCTTCACAATGGTAACTCCGAATATGGCCATGTAACATGTCTATGATCATGGAATTGCCCCCTCTATGCCATCCTGGCATAGTTGGCACAATCCCATGATCCCAGTGGTCTGTAACACAGACCCTGGTACTGCCAAACTGCCCTTCCTGGGGTTTCACTGCAGCTGCTGCTGCCAACCCCTCAGACAGGCAGCTGCCCTCCTGGGGTCCAGCCAGGCCTGGCCCAGGATGGCAGAACAAAGAACTTCCTCTGAGAGAGGGTGTGACACCCTCTCCCTTTGGAAAATGGTGTGAAGGCAGGGGAGGAGTAGCCTCCCCCAGCCTCTGGAAATGCTTTGTTGGGCACAGAGGTGCCCAATTCTGCATAAGCCAGTCTACACCGGTTCAGGGACCCCTTAGCCCCTGCTCTGGCGCGAAACTGGACAAAGGAAAGGGGAGTGACCACTCCCCTGACCTGCACCTCCCCTGGGAGGTGTCCAGAGCTCCTCCAGTGTGCTCCAGACCTCTGCCATCTTGGAAACAGAGGTGCTGCTGGCACACTGGACTGCTCTGAGTGGCCAGTGCCACCAGGTGACGTCAGAGACTCCTTCTGATAGGCTCCTTCAGGTGTTAGTAGCCTATCCTCTCTCCTAGGTAGCCAAACCCTCTTTTCTGGCTATTTAGGGTCTCTGTCTCTGGGGAAACTTTAGATAACGAATGCAAGAGCTCATCCGAGTTCCTCTGCATCTCTCTCTTCACCTTCTGATAAGGAATCAACTGCTGACCGCGCTGGAAGCCTGCAAACCTGCAACATAGTAGCAAAGACGACTACTGCAACTCTGTAACGCTGATCCTGCCGCCTTCTCGACTGTTTTCCTGCTTGTGCATGCTGTGGGGGTAGTCTGCCTCCTCTCTGCACCAGAAGCTCAGAAGAAATCTCCCGTGGGTCGACGGAATCTTCCCCCTGCAACCGCAGGCACCAAAAAGCTGCATTACCGGTCCCTTGGGTCTCCTCTCAGCACAACGAGCGAGGTCCCTCGAATCCAGCGACTCTGTCCAAGTGACCCCCACAGTCCAGTGACTCTTCAGTCCAAGTTTGGTGGAGGTAAGTCCTTGCCTCACCTCGCTGGGCTGCATTGCTGGGAACCGCAACTTTGCAGCTACTCCGGCCCCTGTGCACTTCCGGCGGAAATCCTTTGTGCACAGCCAAGCCTGGTTCCACGGCACTCTAACCTGCATTGCACGACTTTCTAAGTTGGTCTCCGGCGACGTGGGACTCCTTTGTGCAACTTCGGCGAGCACCGTTTCACGCATCCTCGTAGTGCCTGTTTCTGGCACTTCTCTGGGTGCTACCTGCTTCAATGAGGGCTCTTTGTCTTGCTCGACGTCCCCTCTCTCTTCAGGTCCAATTTGCGACCTCCTGGTCCCTCCTGGGCCCCAGCAGCATCCAAAAATGCCAAACGCACGATTTGCAACTAGCAAGGCTTGTTGGCGTCCTTTCGGCGGGAAAACACTTCTGCACGACTCTTCAAGGCGAGTGGGATCCGTCCACCAAAGGGGAAGTCTCTAGCCCTTTACGTTTCTGCAGAAACCTCAGCTTCTTCTGTCCAGTAGAAGCTTCTTTGCACCCGCAGCTGGCATTTCCTGGGCATCTGCCCATCTCCGACTTGCTTGTGACTTTTGGACTTGGTCCCCTTGTTCCACAGGTACCCTAGATTGGAAATCCACAGTTGTTGCATTGCTGGTTTGTGTCTTTCCTGCATTATTCCTCTAACACGACTTATTTGTCCTTAGGGGAACTTTAGTGCACTTTGCACTCACTTTTCAGGGTCTTGGGGAGGGTTATTTTTCTAACTCTCACTATTTTCTAATAGTCCCAGCGACCCTCTACAAGGTCACATAGGTTTGGGGTCCATTCGTGGTTCGCATTCCACTTTTGGAGTATATGGTTTGTGTTGCCCCTATCCCTATGTTTCCCCATTGCATCCTATTGTAACTATACATTGTTTGCACTGTTTTCTAAGACTATACTGCATATTTTTGCTATTGTGTATATATATCTTGTGTATATTTCCTGTCCTCTCACTGAGGGTACACTCTAAGATACTTTGGCATATTGTCATAAAAATAAAGTACCTTTATTTTTAGTATAACTGTGTATTGTGTTTTCTTATGATATTGTGCATATGACACTAAGTGGTACTGTAGTAGCTTCACACGTCTCCTAGTTCAGCCTAAGCTGCTCTGCTAAGCTACCATTATCTATCAGCCTAAGCTGCTAGACACCCTATACACTAATAAGGGATAACTGGGCCTGGTGCAAGGTGCAAGTACCCCTTGGTACTCACTACAAGCCAGTCCAGCCTCCTACATTGGTTGTGCAGTGGTGGGATAAGTGCTTGAGACTACTTACCACTCTTGTCATTGTACTTTTCATAAGAGAAAAATATACAAAACAAGGTCAGTGTATATACACATAGCCAAAAAGTTTTGCATTTCCTTTTTTCACTCTTTTCTAAGTGCTGAAAAGTACTTCTAAAACTTTCAAAAAGTTCTTAAAAGTTTAAAAAGTTTTTTTCTGTCTTTCCAAAAAGTTCTGAAAACTTTTTTCTCTTTTTCTATCACTTTAACTCTCTCTAAAAAATGTCTGGCACAGGCCAAAATGTTGATCTGTCCAAACTTGCATATGACAACCTTAGCTGGAAAAGAGCAAGGAGTCTCTGTATAGAGAGAGGTTTTGAGTGTAGGGAAGAATCCTTCCTTGGAACTGTTACTTAACATGCTTAGAGAACAGGAAAAGCCATAGGTGCCTCATCTGTTGAAAAAGTACCTAATAGTTCCCAATCTGATTCAGGGACTCCCCCAGGAAAAGATTCAGGAAATAAACTTCCTAGCCTGCCCATTACTAGACAATCTAGCATAGATGGTAATGATGATGAGCCACACCATATAAATAGTGTTGTCTCACATCATAGCAAAAGCATTTATTCTCACCATACTGGTAGTAATGTTTCTGTAAACCAAGCTGTTAGGGTGGCTTCTGTAAGGGACAGGTCTCCTTCTGTTCATTCCCATCATAGCTCTGTTTCTAGAAATGTCCCTCCCACCAACCCTGATGACAGAATGTTAGAGAGGGAACTCAATAAGTTGAGGGTGGAACAAACCAGACTGAAGCTTAAAAAGCAACAGCTGGATTTGGATAGACAGTCTTTTGAATTAGAGAAGGAAAGACAGAAGTTGGGTTTAGATACCCATGGTGGCAGCAGCAGTATTCCCCATAGTCATCCTGCAAAAGAGCATGATTCCAGGAATCTGCACAAGATAGTTCCCCCTTATAAGGAGGGGGATGACATTAACAAGTGGTTTGCTGCACTTGAGAGGGCCTGTGTTGTACAGGATGTCCCTCAAAGGCAGTGGGCTGCTATCCTATGGCTATCATTTAGTGGAAAAGGTAGGGATAGGCTCCTTACTGTGAAAGAAAATGATGCTAATAATTTCCAAGTTCTTAAGAATGCACTCCTGGATGGTTATGGCTTAACCACTGAACAGTACAGGATAAAGTTCAGAGAGACCAAAAAGGAGTCTTCACAAGACTGGGTTGATTTCATTGACCATTCAGTGAAGGCCTTGGAGGGGTGGTTACATGGCAATAAAGTTACTGATTATGACAGCCTGTATAACTTAATCCTGAGAGAGCATATTCTTAATAATTGTGTGTCTGATTTGTTGCACCAGTACTTGGTGGACTCTGATCTGACCTCTCCCCAAGAATTGGGAAAGAAGGCAGACAAATGGGTCAGAACAAGAGTGAACAGAAAAGTTCATACAGGGGGTGACAAAGATGGCAACAAAAAGAAGGATGGTAAGTCTTCAGACAAGGGTGGGGACAAATCTAAAAATGAGTCTTCATCAGGCCCACAAAAACACTCTGGTGGGGGTGGTGGGTCCAAATCCTCCTTTAATCAGAACAAGGAAAAGAAACCATGGTGCTATTTATGTAAAATAAAAGGCCATTGGACAACAGATCCCAGTTGTCCAAAGAAAGGCACCACTGCTCCTACCACTACAACCCCTACTGCTACACCTAGTGTCCCTACTAATAGCAGTGGTGGTGGGAGCAAACCTACTAATAGCCAATCCAAGGGAGTAGCTGGGCTCACTTTTGGTAACTTAGTTGGGGTTGGTCTGATTAGGGAGACCACAGAGGTTACTTTAGTCTCTGAAGGGGCTATTGATTTAGCCACTTTGGTTGCTTGCCCCCATAACTTGGAGAAGTACAAGCAATTAACCCTAATAAATGGTGTTGAGGTCCAGGCCTACAGGGACACAGGTGCCAGTGTCACAATGGTGATTGAGAAACTGGTGCACCCAGAACAACACATACTTGGACACCAGTACCAAGTAACCGATGCTCACAACATAACACAAAGCCACCCCATGGCTGTTGTAAATCTCAACTGGGGGGGGGTAACTGGTCCAAAGAAAGTTGTGGTAGCTTCAGATTTACCTGTAGACTGTCTATTAGGGAATGATTTGGAGACATCAGCTTGGTCAGATGTGGAGTTGGAGGCCCATGCAGCAATGCTGGGCATCCCAGGGCATATTTTTGCTTTGACAAGGGCTCAGGCCAAAAAGCAAAAAGGACAGGGAAGCTTGGATCCTGGAACAATGGACCAAGTGCTCCCTAAAGCTAGGGGTAGTAGAAGCAAACCACTTCCTACTATCCCTCCCTCTACAGTGGATTCTACTTCTGAGGAAGAAGAATTCCCTCCCTGTGCAGAACCTACACCAGAGGAGCTGGAAGCAGACACTGCTGAGCTTTTGGGTGAAGGGGGGCCTGCCAGAGAGGAGCTGAGTGTGGCACAGCAAACCTGTCCCACATTAGAGGGTCTCAGACAGCAAGCTGTCAAACAGGCTAATGGGGATGTCAGTGACTCTCACAGAGTTTACTGGGAGGACAACCTCTTGTACACTGAGCATAGGGATCCTAAACCTGGAGCTGCCAGGAGATTAGTGATTCCTCAGGAGTACAGAAAGTTCCTCCTAACACTGGCACATGACATTCCCTTAGCTGGGCACCTAGGACAAATGAAAACTTGGGACAGGCTTGTTCCCCTGTTTCATTGGCCTAGGATGTCTGAGGACACAAAGGAATTTTGTAAGTCCTGTGAAACCTGTCAAGCCAGTGGCAAAACAGGTGGCACCCCAAAGGCACCCCTTATCCCACTGCCTGTGGTTGGGGTTCCCTTTGAAAGGGTAGGGGTTGACATAGTTGGCCCCCTTGACCCTCCTACTGCTTCAGGCAATAGGTTTATCTTGGTGGTAGTGGACCATGCCACAAGATATCCTGAAGCTATTCCTTTAAGGACCACTACAGCTCCTGCAGTGGCAAAGGCCCTCCTGGGAATATTTTCCAGGGTGGGCTTCCCAAAGGAAGTAGTATCAGACAGAGGAAGCAATTTCATGTCTGCATACTTAAAGGCCATGTGGAAGGAGTGTGGTGTAACGTACAAGTTCACAACACCCTATCATCCACAAACAAATGGACTGGTGGAGAGATTTAATAAAACTCTCAAAGGCATGATTATGGGTCTCCCTGAAAAACTCCGCAGGAGATGGGATATCCTTCTACCATGCCTCCTTTTTGCCTACAGGGAGGTACCCCAGAAAGGAGTGGGCTTCAGCCCCTTTGAACTTCTTTTTGGACACCCTGTTAGGGGTCCACTCACACTTGTAAAGGAGGGTTGGGAACAACCTTTAAAAGCTCCTAAGCAGGATATTGTGGATTATGTACTTGGCCTCAGACAGATCAAGGATGGCTGAGTACATGAAAAAGGCCAGTAAAAACCTTCAGGCCAGCCAAGAGCTCCAGAAGCAATGGCATGATCAGAAGGCTGTTTTGGTTCAGTACCAACCAGGGCAGAAAGTGTGGGTCTTGGAGCCTGTGGCCCCAAGAGCACTCCAAGATAAATGGAGTGGTCCCCACACAATTGTTGAAAAGAAGGGAGAAGTCACCTATTTAGTTGACTTAGGCACTGCCAGGAGTCCCCTTAGGGTGCTCCATGTCAACCGCCTGAAACCCTACTATGACAGGGCTGATCTCACCCTGCTCATGGCAACAGATGAGGGACAGGAAGAAGACAGTGATCCTCTACCTGATCTCTTCTCTTCCACAGATCAAGATGCTCTTGTGGAAGGTGTAGTTTTGGCTGATTGTCTTACTGCTGAGCAGAAAGACAATTGCCTAAATCTCCTAGGACAATTTTCAGAACACTTCTCTACTGTGCCAGGCACCACTTCTTGGTGTGAGCACACTATAGATACTGGAGATAGTTTACCTGTCAAAAGTAAGATCTATAGGCAGCCTGACCATGTCAGGGACTGCATAAAGCAAGAAGTTCAGAAAATGTTGGAACTAGGAGTGGTTGAGCACTCTGACAGTCCATGGGCTTCTCCTGTGGTACTGGTACCAAAACCCAATTCTAAAGATGGAAAGAAGGAAATGCGGTTTTGTGTAGACTATAGAGGTCTCAACTTGGTAACCAAAACTGATGCTCACCCTATACCCAGGGCAGATGAGCTTATAGATACACTGGCATCTGCCAAGTATCTAAGCACTTTTGATTTGACTGCAGGGTATTGGCAGATCAAATTGTCAGAAGATGCTAAACCTAAGACTGCATTTTCTACCATTGGAGGACATTACCAGTTTACTGTAATGCCTTTTGGTTTGAAAAATGCACCTGCCACTTTTCAGAGGTTGGTGAACACAGTCCTGCAAGGGCTGGAAGCTTTCAGTGCAGCATATTTGGACGATATAGCTGTCTTTAGCTCCAGCTGGGATGATCACCTGGTCCACCTATGGAAAGTTTTGGAGGCCCTGCAAAACGCAGGCCTCACTATCAAGGCTTCAAAGTGCCAGATAGGGCAGGGTAAGGTGGTTTATCTGGGACACCTTGTTGGTGGGGAACAGATTGCACCACTTCAGGGGAAAATCCAAACTATTATTGATTGGGTTCCCCCTACCACTCAGACTCAGGTGAGAGCCTTCCTAGGCCTCACTGGGTATTACAGGAGGTTCATTAAGAACTATGGCTCCATTGCAGCCCCTCTTAATGACCTCACATCCAAGAAAATGCCTAAAAAGGTATTATGGACAGCAAACTGTCAGAAAGCTTTTGAGGAGCTGAAGCAGGCCATGTGCTCTGCACCTGTCCTGAAAAGCCCTTGTTACTCTAAAAAATTATATGTCCAAACTGATGCATCTGAATTAGGAGTAGGGGCAGTCCTATCACAACTTAATTCTGAGGGCCAGGATCAACCTGTTGCTTTTATTAGTAGGAGGTTGACCCCTAGAGAAAAGCGTTGGTCTGCCATTGAGAGGGAGGCCTTTGCTGTGGTCTGGGCTCTGAAGAAGTTGAGGCCATACCTGTTTGGCACTCACTTCATTGTTCAGACAGACCACAAACCTCTACTTTGGCTAAAACAAATGAAAGGTGAAAATCCTAAATTGTTGAGGTGGTCCATATCCCTACAGGGAATGGACTATACAGTGGAACATAGACCTGGGAGTAGCCACTCCAATGCAGATGGACTCTCCAGATATTTCCACTTAGACAATGAAGACTCATCAGGTCATGGCTAGTCTTATTGTCCTTCGTTTGGGGGGGGGTTGTGTAGGAAAGTACCATCTTGCCTGGCATGTTACCCCCATTTTTCACTGTATATATGTTGTTTTAGTTGTATGTGTCACTGGGACCCTGGTAACCCAGGGCCCCAGTGCTCATAAGTGTGCCTGAATGTGTTACCTGTGTAGTGACTAACTGTCTCACTGAGGCTCTGCTAATCAGAACCTCAGTGGTTATGCTCTCTCATTTCTTTCCAAATTGTCACTGACAGGCTAGTGACCATTTTTACCAATTTACATTGGCTTACTGGAACACCCTTATAATTCCCTAGTATATGGTACTGAGGTACCCAGGGTATTGGGGTTCCAGGAGATCCCTATGGGCTGCAGCATTTCTTTTGCCACCCATAGGGAACTCTGACAATTCTTACACAGGCCTGCCACTGCAGCCTGAGTGAAATAACGTCCACGTTATTTCACAGCCATTTTACACTGCACTTAAGTAACTTATAAGTCACCTATATGTCTAACCTTTACCTGGTAAAGGTTAGGTGCAAAGTTACTTAGTGTGAGGGCACCCTGGCACTAGCCAAGGTGCCCCCACATTGTTCAGAGCCAATTCCCTGAACTTTGTGAGTGCGGGGACACCATTACACGCGTGCACTACATATAGGTCACTACCTATATGTAGCTTCACAATGGTAACTCCGAATATGGCCATGTAACATGTCTATGATCATGGAATTGCCCCCTCTATGCCATCCTGGCATAGTTGGCACAATCCCATGATCCCAGTGGTCTGTAACACAGACCCTGGTACTGCCAAACTTCCCTTCCTGGGGTTTCACTGCAGCTGCTGCTGCCAACCCCTCAGACAGGCAGCTGCCCTCCTGGGGTCCAGCCAGGCCTGGCCCAGGATGGCAGAACAAAGAACTTCCTCTGAGAGAGGGTGTGACACCCTCTCCCTTTGGAAAATGGTGTGAAGGCAGGGGAGGAGTAGCCTCCCCCAGCCTCTGGAAATGCTTTGTTGGGCACAGAGGTGCCCAATTCTGCATAAGCCAGTCTACACCGGTTCAGGGACCCCTTAGCCCCTGCTCTGGCGCGAAACTGGACAAAGGAAAGGGGAGTGACCACTCCCCTGACCTGCACCTCCCCTGGGAGGTGTCCAGAGCTCCTCCAGTGTGCTCCAGACCTCTGCCATCTTGGAAACAGAGGTGCTGCTGGAACACTGGACTGCTCTGAGTGGCCAGTGCCACCAGGTGACATCAGAGACTCCTGCTGATAGGCTCCTTCAGGTGTTAGTAGCCTATCCTCTCTCCTAGGTAGCCAAATCCTCTTTTCTGGCTATTTAGGGTCTCTGTCTCTGGGGAAACTTTAGATAACGAATGCAAGAGCTCATCCGAGTTCCTCTGCATCTCTCTCTTCACCTTCTGATAAGGAATCGACTGCTGACCGCGCTGGAAGCCTGCAAACCTGCAACATAGTAGCAAAGACGACTACTGCAACTCTGTAACGCTGATCCTGCCGCCTTCTCGACTGTTTTCCTGCTTGTGCATGCTGTGGGGGTAGTCTGCCTCCTCTCTGCACCAGAAGCTCAGAAGAAATCTCCCCTTGGTCGACGGAATCTTCCCCCTGCAACCGCAGGCACCAAAAAGCTGCATTACCGGTCCCTTGGGTCTCCTCTCAGCACGACGAGCGAGGTCCCTCGAATCCAGCGACTCTGTCCAAGTGACCCCCACAGTCCAGTGACTCTTCAGTCCAAGTTTGGTGGAGGTAAGTCCTTGCCTCACCTCGCTGGGCTGCATTGCTGGGAACCGCGACTTTGCAGCTACTCCGGCCCCTGTGCACTTCCGGCGGAAATCCTTTGTGCACAGCCAAGCCTGGGTCCACGGCACTCTAACCTGCATTGCACGACTTTCTAAGTTGGTCTCCGGCGACGTGGGACTCCTTTGTGCAACTTCGGCGAGCACCATTTCACGCATCCTTGTAGTGCCTGTTTCTGGCACTTCTCCGGGTGCTACCTGCTTCAGTGAGGGCTCTTTGTCTTGCTCGACGTCCCCTCTCTCTTCAGGTCCAATTTGCAACCTCCTGGTCTCTCCTGGGCTCCAGCAGCGTCCAAAAACGCCAAATGCACGATTTGCAACTAGCAAGGCTTGTTGGCGTCCTTTCGGCGGGAAAATACTTCTGCACAACTCTCCAAGGCGAGTGGGATCCGTCCACCAAAGGGGAAGTCTCTAGCCCTTTACGTTCCTGCAGAAACCTCAGCTTCTTCTGTCCAGTAGAAGCTTCTTTGCACCCGCAGCTGGCATTTCCTGGGCATCTGCCCATCTCCGACTTGCTTGTGACTTTTGGACTTGGTCCCCTTGTTCCACAGGTACCCTAGATTGGAAATCCACAGTTGTTGCATTGCTGGTTTGTGTCTTTCCTGCATTATTCCTCTAACACGACTTCTTTGTCCTTAGGGGAACTTTAGTGCACTTTGCACTCACTTTTCAGGGTCTTGGGGAGGGTTATTTTTCTAACTCTCACTATTTTCTAATAGTCCCAGCGACCCTCTACAAGGTCACATAGGTTTGGGGTCCATTCGTGGTTCGCATTCCACTTTTGGAGTATATGGTTTGTGTTGCCCCTATCCCTATGTTTCCCCATTGCATCCTATTGTAACTATACATTGTTTGCACTGTTTTCTAAGACTATACTGCATATTTTTGCTATTGTGTATATATATCTTGTGTATATTTCCTGTCCTCTCACTGAGGGTACACTCTAAGATACTTTTGCATATTGTCATAAAAATAAAGTACCTTTATTTTTAGTATAACTGTGTATTGTGTTTTCTTATGATATTGTGCATATGACACTAAGTGGTACTGTAGTAGCTTCACACGTCTCCTAGTTCAGCCTAAGCTGCTCTGCTAAGCTACCATTATCTATCAGCCTAAGCTGCTAGACACCCTATACACTAATAAGAGATAACTGGGCCTGGTGCAAGGTGCAAGTACCCCTTGGTACTCACTACAAGCCAGTCCAGCCTCCTACAGTGGGTAGGAGTAAAAGGAGTATTCCCTCGCATTCGCATTACGGTGCCACCGGACAGCTACTAAGTGCCACCCCTCAACCCATTGTCGCAGTATTCTGACCTGTCGAACTGGTGTGGCACTAGGAAGGTGCGGGTGCGAGTGGTCGAGGTGCACATCTAGTACAGCATTGAGATGAGCCCATTCTGCTAGCATGTTACACAAGCGTGTATAAACAGCGTCTTGTTCCTGCTGTGGAACATAAAAACAGCCCAGTACTATCTGTTCCCCATCCAGAAGTCCCTTGAGTGAACATATCTACCTCGTGAGTCAACTTTAGTATTTTGGGTAGAAAACTGAATTCCCGCCCTTATCCAAATGGCTGCTCCTCTAGTATACTCTGAAAAGGAGGTGTGGAACAATTGACCCTGCCACTTGCGCTGTAATTTTAGGGCTTCTGGTGTAGTGAGGTGGGTTTCTTGCAGGAAGGCAAGATGAGCGTGATGTCTGTGCAATTGTGCTAACACCCTGTGACGTTTATGAAGTGTCCCCAGGCCTCTAATATTCCAAGTGATTATATTGTATGGTTTAGCAACCAAAGTCATTGTTCTGTATGTAGAAGGTATAACTGCCAGCCCCATGGACCTACTGCGTTCCCCATGTGTATCAATGATGATGGAAGCATATGAAGAACAAGTAACCACCCTGCCCAGTGCGCGGTCCAGCGGAATATGCTCGACCAATTTAGCTAACATAACCAACTGTAAAAACATAGAAATAGTAAGGCTTAGGCTAGTGGGGTGCGATGGCTCCAGCGCCAAACCATACTTTTGTACTTCAGGCATACCATCTCAACCTGGTCCGGACCCAGGACATATCAGTAACTGGTCACTTATTCATCCATCCTGAAAGCTAACACACAATATAAGGTTATTACATACATATGCGGATATGACGATTTAAGAATAGGAGATAATCATGGTGTCATCATAGAGGTATCAAAGCAGCAGCCCAATTTGCTGCTCAGTGATCTGGAGGGGCTCTCCGGCGGTTTCAACAGTATCTGTGTAGTGTGGTCGAGGAACTGCGCAGACAGTTTTCTTTCATCACATATTGTATGCGGTCTGCGGTGTGATAGATGGGAACAATATCACACTGCCTTCAGTCTCGGTGTCGGAGTCTCCAGCTACGGACGATTCCTTGCTAGATCTGTTGGGATCTCGCAATTAGTTGTGAGTTGGACGGCTTCCAGTTGGCTCTTACATGCCTGTCTCGGGGATGGACCCCCTCCCTCCGTCATGTACAGTGTCTTGTTTATGGCGGGCACGCCGGTTCCTTCGACCAGAGCTCTTTGATGCAAACTCCAGCTGCTGCCCACTCTGTGGCCCTTGAAAATTCTGATCCAGCCATTCCCTGGCTGACGCAGGAGAGTCAAAGAAGTGGGGGCGTTTGTTATGTATCACTTTCAGTTTTGCAGGAAAGATTAATGCGTATACAAGGCCATGTGCTCTAAAGTGTTTCTTGACCTCCTGGAAGGAGGCCCGGCACCACTGTACCAACAACTTATAGTCCATGTTGAGAGATTCTCTGGTGTCCTCAACCGTAAGCGGAACACGTTCCCGTGCGGCTCGAAGCAACATGTCTCTGTAATTCAGAATTTTAGCTACTAGGGGCCTCAGCGGGGCCCCAAGGATGAGTCTCTTGGAAGGCACACAGTGTGCCCTTTCAACCATGAAGAGAGCGGACAGGCCCTCAGTAGACACTGTCGATTGCAGCCAGCTCTCAATGTATTGCGCAGGCTGATCTACTTCGACACCTTCCGGCATACCCACTATTTGGATATTATTCTTGCGCGCTCTACCTTTGGCATCCACAGCTCTGTCCTGGAGTTGTTACACTTGTTTGTGCAGTTGTTGTAACATAGAGCCATGTTCCACCTGCCCCAGAGCCAAGGTGGCCAATGTGTGTTCCTTTGATTTGACCCTGTCGGACAGTTTTTGCTGGTTGTCTCTCAGCAGGTTAAGGTCTGTAGTGGTAGTGCCAAGCTTCTGTTCCATGATTTCTCCGGAGTCATGTAAAATAAGATCTAGCTTGTCCGCTGATGTCTCTGCTCTCGTAGGGGGAACACAGTCCTGCTGTGTGGTGGAAGGCGAGTCCTCTGAGGGCGGGGAGTGGTGCTGCACATATTCCTCCATCCTAGGGACCTTAGTTTTATTTCGCCCCATGTTATCGAGGGATTGTCAACCTAAGGTCTGATGGTCACAACCGCTGTTCTAAGTGATCACTCCCAGCAGGCATGCGTGGAATCCGTCACCCCAGCTTCGTCTACAGTAACATAAAATGGGCCTTAGCGGCCCCACAATTCCCTCAGTTCTCAGATGGACTGATCACATAGGGCCTGGCTCTCTGAATCGGGTTAGTCTCGCAGCTGCTGGCTACCAACGCCAGCCGCCAGTCGTTCCTCCGCTCCGTGGGACGAAACCTGTGCCAGCCTCCAGGGCAGTACATCATGTACGCTCCAGTCACCGTCTCTGCTCTTAGCCACCAGGTCTCTTCATGTAGCAGCTTAGGCACTGGTAGACTTGACAGCCTTAGGCTGGTCACCCATAACCTTTTGCCTGCCTCACTCCACTTTTTAGATACTGTTTTTGCTGGTTGCTAATCAGTGCTAAAATGCATATGCTCTTTCCCTTTAAACATGATGGCATTGGATCGTTCCCAATTGTATTATTTAATTTACTTATAAGTCCCTAGTAAAGTGCCTGTAGATTAAATGGTACTAGTTGGCCTCCAGCACTGATTGTGCCACCCACTTAAGTAGCTCCTTAAACTTGCCTCAGGCCTGCCATTGCAAGGGGCTGTGTGTGCAGTTTCACTGCCAATTCGTCTTGGCATTTAAAAGTACTTGCCAAGCCTAAAACCCCCCTTTTTCTACATATAAGTCACCCCTAAGGTATGCCCTAGGTAACCCATAGGGCAGGGTGCCTTGTAGGCAAAAGGCAGGGCATGTACCTGGGTAGTTTACATGTCCTGGTAGTGTAAAACTCCTAAATTCATTTTTACACTGCTGTGAGGCCTGCTCCCTTCATAGGCTAACATTGGGGCTACCCTCATATACTGTTTGAGTGGTAGCTGCTGATCTGAAAGGAGTAGGAAGGTCATATTTAGGATGGCCAGAATGGTGATGCAAAATCCTGCTGACTGGTGAAGTTGGATTTAATGTTACTATTTTAGAAATACCACTTTTAGAAAGTGAGCAGTTCTCTGCACTTAAATCCTTCTGTGCCTTACAATCCATGTCTGGCTGGGTTCAGTTGACAGCTCCCTTGTGTATTCACTCAGACACACCCCAAACACAGGCTACTCAGCTTCACTTGCGTACATCTGCATTTTGAATGGGTCTTCCTGGGCTGGGAGGATGGAGGGCCTGACACTTGCATGTCAAAGGAAAGTAGGCTGCCCTCACACAAAGGACTGCCACATACCCTACTGGGACCCTGGCAGACAGGATTGAACTGAAAGGGGACCTTGTGCACTTTTAAGCCACTCTTTGAAGTCTCCTCCCCTTTAAAGGCACATTTGGGTATTTAAACAGGGCCACTGCCCCTAGCAACTCAGTCACTTCTTGGAGAAGAGAACCTGCATCCTGCCAAGAAGACCTGCCTGGCTGCCCAAAGGACTCACCTGACTGCTTTCTGTGAAGGACTGCTGCCTTGCTGCTCTCTGGCTGTGGAGAGAAGTACTCTCCATGGGCTTGGATAGAGCTTGCCTTCTGTTCCCTGAAGTCTCAGGACCAAAAAGACTTCATCTTTACAAGAAGGACTCCTTATGTGGTGAAAATCTACGTACAGCCTTCCAGAAACGCCGCAGAGCCTGCATCGCGGTGAGAAATTTACTGCATACCAAACCGGAACGACGCAGCCTGACTTTGCAACGAGAAGATCAACACAGCCCCAGCGTAGCTACTGGAAATTCAACGCACGGCCCGCTGGATCGACGCACAGCTGAGCCGGAATGACGAAGCCCGACTTACAGAGAGGAATCGAAGCAGAGCCTGCCGTGCAGTAGAAATTTCCATACAACGCCCACAGGATCGACGCAGCCTCTGTGACTTTGTCCTGTCAGCGCCAGAAATCCACGCATCGTCCCTGGGTTGTCTGAAAACCCCACAACCTGAAGAGGATCCACGACCGAGCGCCGGAAATCGACGCAAAGCCATCCCTGCGTGAAAACTAAACAACGCATCGCTGTGTGCAGCCCGAGAAATCGGCGCACACCCCCTTGTTTTCCACGCATCTCATCCTCTGCGGTTCTTTGGGGAGATCACTTGTACAGTGATATCTCAACATATACTTATGGCATTTTAATCGTTTTGACCTGCATCTTATCAGATAAATATTATATATATTCCTAAACACTGTGTGATGTAGTTTTGTGATGCTATGCTGTGTTATTGCATGATTTATTGCACAAATACTTTACACATTGCCTTCTAAGTTAAGCCTGACTGCTCAGTGCCAAGCTACTAGAGGGTGGGCACAGGATAATTTGAATTGTGTGTGACTTACCCTGACTAGAGTGAGGGTCCTTGCTTGGACAGGGGGAACCTGACTGCCAACCAAAGACCCCATTTTTAACAGGCACCTTGATGTATGATTAGTCTGTCAAGGGCCTTCTCAGAAGCTTCAGCGCCTTGCTCCCAGCACGCTCATTTAGTGTTTCACCCGGGTCCTTCCGCTGCCATTGCATCAGATGCAGGCCTCACGGGGTCTGCCCCGCTGCCAGCGGGCCACTCCACCCATTAGGCCCAGGCGGACCCCATCCAGCATCCACCAGTCCTGCCAGGCTTCAGCTGGTACCCAGCCTCCTCAGTTGCCTGCTGGCACAGGGGAAGGCGCCACTGCTCTCCAAGAGTACCAATAGGCCACAGATTTCCAGGCATAGGGAAGGAGGGGTCGCGTCTCCTGTGCCATCCCGCTCGCGCTGGCACACAGCTAGGTGCACCCCGGTCAACGCAGCCATCGGGTGCCGCCCCTGGCACTGTCCCGTCTTCACCGGCCCAGCCGCACCGGCCCGCACCCGGTGAGCTCACCTTCTATGCGGCAGGGCGGCCCCACCAGGCCAGGAGCAGGGGATGTTGGGGGGAGGAGGCCCCGCACAGGCCGCCTCCGTCTTCTCACAGCCAGAAGAAGCCCAGGCACAGTGCGGCCCCAGCGCATTTCAGCTCTCGCCCGGCCCACAACGAGCACATCTTCACTTTAGGCTCAGCAGCATCGGGCCTTTCGGTGGGTGGGAACAGGAGATGTCGGGCGGGAGGTAGGCCTCACCACCGGCTGCCTCTGTCATTCTCCACCTCTGTACAAGTGCTGCCACCTTGCTCCACAACCGCGCAGCCCCCCAGCCCCTCTCCAGTCCCGCACCATGAACTGTGCGGGTTAGTAACGTCGTAGGGGACAGATCATGGGTAGATGGTTCAACCCGGGTCCAGAGCCGTCAAGTCATGCGTCCGCCATGTTGGGCGCCTTCCTACGCTCCCTCCCTTCTATACCACACATATTAGTTGTACTGTTGCTCCCATCTGGGTAAATTACCATTGTTACATACTGGTCATCTGTGAAATCCAGGACAGGCAGTTCGGCAGGAGGTAAGACATCATCCTCTGCAATGAGATAGTGAAATGTCAATCTCGGATTATGGTGGCTGTTGACATGGCACATCATTTACTTGCTACTGGATGCTCAGTGACATGTTACAGACCCAAGGTTGTAGTTGTATATTATGTGTAGCATTCTGCATCACACATGGGGCAAGCTCACAAGGTATTTTGAGGCATATTTAGGAGCCCCTAGTACCACCAGAGCGTCACTTTTCATGACACTCTGATGGTGTAATGCCCTCTGCACAATTTACAAAGTGGTGCTAAGCCACTTAATGTGCCTTAACACCACCTTCACAAGCAGCACATTGCGTGGTAGGGGCATGCAATGGGTCTTGCTTTGTGTGTGCCACAGCAATACCCATTGCATTTTGACAGTGCCTCAGATTTACGAGTTATCGTAAACCACAGTAATTGCCAAAATATAACGCCACCCAAGGGTTGGCGTTGGCATGGTGCAACAAAGTTAAATGCCATCTTTTCTATTCAAGTTTAACTTTTCTATGTGTGCTGCATTTTTCAACACACATAGACAGAGATAATGGTTTTTTAAGAGTGTTTTTGTGCAGAAAAGTGTTTCTTCCTGCACATAAACAATCTCCCCCTCAATCAGACATTCTACGGTGCAAGGTTTGCTGCGTTGGCCTACATCAGCTAATTTAGCGCTGGCGCAGGAAGTAACACAGGAGTTCCCAGTATTCTAGTAAATACTGGGCATCACTGAGTTTTGAAAATGACGGTGCACAACACTGAAAAATTTGTGGAAGTGTGGCACACCATCATTTACTATTACATCTGGCCCTTTGTGCTTTGATCCCACATCACCTACTTCCTTGCAGGGTCCTTGTCCCTGCCACTGACACCATGGTGGCATGTAATTAGCTTTCCTGTTCACCATGGTGGACATTGCCACAGTAGTGTAATGTGTGCTGTCACTCTTTTGGTGCTATGATGCATTGGCACCATGAATGATGAGACTAGTGCATCATAGCACAGGTGGGTCCATTGCATACAATGCTTTTGTTACATTCTCATCTGCCTGTAGCAGGCCCCACAAGTGCTAATTGGAAGGGACAGTGCAACCATTATGGATTGTGTGCCCCATTATATTGGCCCTCTCTAAATTTGGTACATCTCCTTGCACACAGTATATCGGCAACAGCCATGTGTTGGTGTAGGGATGTTGACTGTGGATCAATAAATGCATTTTGTGACTTTCTTGATGTGGCACAAGGGGAATGTGCAGCTTGGTTCCAAATGGGCTACTATTTGAATGATGATACAGTTGCATTACAGGCTAGTTACATTGTGCCGGTAGTGCAACATTGATGCCACTAGTGGCAGTTCTTCAGCATGTTGATTGTACCACTAAGCACTCAACCAACCATTCACACAACACACTCTGGGGGTCATTCTAACATTGGCGGGCGGCGGAGGCCGCCCGCCAATGTTCCCCCGTCAAAATACCGCTCCGCGGTCACAAGACCGCTGAGGGTATTTTGAGATTTGCCCTGGGCTGGCGGGCGGCCGCCAAAAGGCCGCCCGCCAGCCCAGGGCAAATGTACCTTCCCACGAGGACGCCGGCTCTGAATGGAGCCGGCGTAGTGGGAAGGTGCGACGGGTGCAGTTGCACCCGTCGCGTATTTCAGTGTCTGCTTTGCAGACACTGAAATACACAGTGGGGCCCTCTTACGGGGGCCCCGCGGCACCCCCTACCGCCAGGAACAGGATGGCGGTAGGGGGTGTCAGAATCCCCATGGCTGCGGAGCGCGCTCCGCAGCCATGGAGGATTCACCCGAGCAGCGGAAAGTCGGCGGGAGACCGCCGACTTTCCGTTTCTGACCGCGGCTGAACCACCGCGGTCAGAATGCTCGAGGGAGCACCGCCAGCCTGTTGGCGGTGCTCCCGTGGTCGGTGACCGCCAGGGTCAGAATGACCCCCTCTATCTTGTCAGATGGCGAGATTGCAGTTACTTGTAAAGCTGCACACATGATGTACACAGACGTACCCCATGTCTTGGATGTGTTGAATTTTGTGGCCATTACCAAATGGCGCATGGAGTTGTGTGAGAGTTGTTGTTTGTTCACCCTGGGCAGTTTGCGTTCCTCAGGTTGCACACTTTAGGACTGATTTTTGCTCAAGTGGCACAGCTCAGTGCAGCAGCAATATATGTTGCACAACGCTGCACCAGTTTAGAAACACAGAGATGTGCCATGTTTACTGGAATATGGTATACCTCTGCAATTCTCCCTGCACCTGTGCAAATTTGTTCTCCCTGCACCAACGCAGGCATTGTTGCAGCATGATGAAGGGGTGCCTGCGTTGAGGGTATAGATTGTTTATATGCAGAGAGGTGTCCCTTCCTGCACATGTACCAGTTATTTTTGCAAGGTGGCATTTCAATGTGTGCTGCAGGGTGCAGCACACATGACAATGGCAATGACACAAGGAGGAAGGGAAGCATTTTGCCCTGTTACACCATCCTGACACCACCCCTGGGTTGGTATTGACTTCAGTCCCCGTCTCTGATGTACAAATTGTGTTGGATTAGGAGCTATGACAATATGTAATGAGTGTTGTTGTGGCAGAGCCACAGCCACACTAATTGGACGTCACTTGCAGACAATGTGCTGCATATTTACATGGTGGAATATTGCCATAGTGAGTGGCTTATGTCCACGTTGTGTATATGTCAGAGTGCATTGCGCAACCGGAGCGTCAGTACAAGTGTGGCTTGGGGGGCGTTTTGATTCAGGGCCTATGTTTCCCGATGCAACCCTTTAGGATGCTTTGAGTGTGTCCTGTATGCCTCTGCGTTCTGCCATTTGTGAGATTCCAGATAGTCCCCCCCTGCAACTTACCCTGCATTTTTGATAGCTCTTGATAGTCTGTGATTTCCTGCCCTGCATTTGCAGTGACCAGCTCCTCCGGTATCACCACTGCAACCATCTCCTTCAGCTCATCCAGGTCCTCCTGTGGTGCAGGACTTCCACCTCCAGTCTACAAAAATGGTTGGCCGCCCCAGGAGGAACAACGGGAGAGTAGCCAGGTCTTAATGTTTGCTTGCAGCTTTTCCAACAACGGCTGAATGTTCATCGTACAGGCCAGTGTCGCATCAGGCGTAACAAATACCCCTGAGTACATAAATCCTGAGCAGCCACTGGTGTATCTGCTACCCAATGCAGATCTGGTGGTTGAGCTGTGACCAGGTAAATAGTGGATTTGGTCAGGTTGAGCACTAGGCCGGATGCCTTCCCGAATAGCTGCAGGATCTGCTGAAAGATAGCTGCATTGTTCGCATAAAGGGCAACACTGTCCGACAGGCCCGGGTTCCGGTCAAACCCTGTGAGAAATTGAGTTGTTGGTTTACTAGGCTGTGAGACCGGGACAAGCAGCAGCCACAATCCCTTGCACGGTAAACCAAATAAAATCACTAAATTGACCTGTGCTTAATCCTGGGTAGCTTGGCACAAAAAGCAGTCAGGTTAAACCTAGAGGCAATGGGTTAGGTATTTATGCAGTACACAAACAGCAACACAGGGAACACAACACAATGTCTCTGTGGCGCTGAACAGGAGGACAGCTAAACTGGCCCTTGGAGTCACTTCTGAAGTTCTGTGTGCAGATGAAGATGCCGGGCTCCACAGCAGGACTGGCCTCTGAAGGTTCAAGGCAGGTTTCAGGCAGCAGTCAGTCCTTCTAGGTACAGCAGCAGTCTGGCAGAATGTACAGCAGGTTACAGCAGCAGGCAGTCCTCTGAGAGTCCTTCTGCAGGTCCAGGAGTGAACTGAAGAGTGGGTCTGAGAGACATATTTTTATACCCTGGTGTCCTGCTCCTAGAAGTTGGAAGAAATTTCCAGAAAAATTATTTGAGGTTCCAGGGGTTTCCTGCCTCCCATTCCCTGGCTTCTAGCTGGCTGCACTGACAATACAGGGTCGTTAAGCCTATTGTGGGGTGTACAACCCAGCCTATTCAGGTGCAAGTGGGGCTGTACTTACCTCCACCCCCCATCAAGTCAGTTAAGGGCCCATTCAGGCTCTGCTAAACCTACTGTTGTGAGACTGTCTGAGAGGAAGTCACAAAGTCCTAACTGTCAGTTATACCCAGTCCTTTGGCCTAAGGCAGACTACAGGCACAGAGGGCTAAGGGCAGGAAAATGCCAATTTCTAAAAGTGGCATTTTCAAAATTATAATGATAAATCCAACTTTATTATTAAAGAGGTTTTATCATTACAAGTTTATAGACACCAAACATGAAATATCTACCACCTCTGGTTTAGGAATTACAGACTATTCAATATAATAAGGAATCCCCAATGTTATCCTAGGGGAAGGGGTAGGCCTCACAGTAGTGAAAAACATTTTCTTTTTTTTTTTCACTACTAGGACATGTAAAACGTAAAAGTGCATGTCCTGCCATTTAACTACACAGCACCCTGCCCTGTGGGCTACCTAGGTCCTACCTTAGGGGTGATGTATATAATAAAAGGGTAGTTTAAGGCTTTGGAAGGGGTTTTAAATTCAAAGTCAACAAGGCATTGGAAATCGGCCTTCAGGCTGCAATGGCAAGCCTGGGACTAGTAGCATTTAATTTACGGGCCTTGCGTATATGGTATACCACTTTACAAGAGACTTACAGGTAAATTAAATAAGCCAAACAGGTGTAAGCCAGTCATACCAACTTTTTGGCGAGAGCACACAAGCCAACAAAAAGAGAGTCAGAAAAATAGGAGGAGAAAGGCAAACAGTTTGGGGATAACCCTGCAGAAAGGGCCATTTCCAACAGCTGCGTGTAAGTTATACATGAAGGATTTGAAGAATTCACTGGGGGATCCCATTGGACCCGGCATCTTACCCGATTGAGGGCAAGCCAATGCTGCCACAAGTTTCCTAACAGTCAGCTCCTCCTCCAGGGAATGTCTCTCAGCTGTAGAGAGTGTCCGGAGAGGCAAGTTGGCAATGAATTGGGAGATCAAAGACTCTGGTAGAATGTCACTGCAGGCATACAGTCCCTCATAGTGGTGCTCAAACTGCTGAGTGGTTGCCATGTCTCCAATGACTTAGTGCTCAGACGCATTGTGAATGTATAGGACTGTGCCATGGTACGTGACAGCAGAGCAAACATGATAGCGGAGCGTGCAAGCCTTGTTACCCCAGTGATGCAGGCGCGACTGTGCAGCAAGCTATACCGTCTTGGCCTCGTCCATCAGGACCCCTCCTGTGTCAGGTCAATGTCTCCACGCTGGGTTTGGTGAGGGTCTCTGGCAAACTGCCCCTCGAGCAGGCATATCTGCTTCTCTAGCTCTCCCGTTTCTTGTTGCATCCTTCGTTCCTTGCCTGTCTGGTTATCTCCCCACTAAGGGTCACCCACATTGCTACCTGTAGGATGCCGGAGGAGCACAGTATATCTCGATTCTCCAGGACATAGTGGTCTAAGGTGTCTCTGATGTGCGAGGTAAGCTTGACATCCCAAAGAGACCATGCTGACGATCGCCAGCTTGGGCCCCCTGTGTTGATCTGTAGTGTAGCCATTTTTAATATAGCTTCATGCATGTTAGTTTAACATACTAGGCCGCTGTGCACTTTGCCCTAGATTTATTTTATTCAGCTTCGCACTGTTATTTTACAGTAACCAGTTTTACGGTCTTGTTTTAATTTCTTCTATAACACTGTTTAGCTTAGCTCAGCACTGTGTTCTCAAATAATGCATTCTTGATCGCCCTGTGCTTCAGTCAAGGCTACAGTCTGGTACATTGCCGATAAACGTGGTAGAAGTTTAGTCTCCAGTATTCGTAGAAAATACACATCCTTACGTAGGGACATTTCTTAGAACATCTGTGTGTTAGTTATAAAAACACTTCCTAGTCCTAGTATAGGTCAAGAGGGAGATTCCAGCCAGGGACCGACAACTAGATGCTAAATGCCCCGTTGCAGATGCTGATGCAGATTACAGGCCTTTGCTCAGGTATGAGGGTTGATGTCCTCCCGGGGGAACCTGAAAGGCAGGCTTAGAGCTTCACATGCTGTGCTCGAAATGTAAGTTAGGGAGAAAATAATCTAGCTGCACTATGATAGCCTTATTCTTGTGCTTCACTGTCATCGTTACTATTTTCATTTTACTGTGTTGTATAGTTCTGGTTATTGCAGCTCAGGCTTTGCTATCTAAAATGCAGTCGTTTTATTAAACCAATCTTTAAAACTTAAACTGCCTTAGTCATTTATATATGAGACCGTACTGTGTATGAGAGAACCGGTTGTGACCTGAGTGACCACGACTTCCCTGAGAAGTACAAAGATGTCATGCGCTCGGCTGCCCAATTGTCTCTACCATTCGGGAGAGATGAGGCACTGCTAGTTAGCCTGAGCAAAACCCGGATTTAGAGTGACAAATGTCATCCACCGTTGGTCAGACTTAGTCCCCCACACTGTGAACTATCTTGCTGCTCAAAATCCAGTAGTCTCATTAGGATAATGAGAGTCTACGTGACAAGGCGCCGCCAACGTTTGGTCAGGCTATAATTTTCGGGTCCACCGGCATATCTCGGTCTCATTTTTATATAATGACCACTCAGTTCCATATACGGAACGTCCGTGGTACTGAGGATTTCCACCACCGCCGTATAGGTAATCCTATTTTTCAGCTGGTGGTTGTTCAAGCTTGAACCTTAAAAGGAAAAAAAAACATCTTGTTGTGCCTTTTCTGAACTCTTAGTGCTTTTATAATGGTGAATCCCCAGGTTGTACAAATAGCTCTTAACATGAGACAACCGCTCACAGCACATTTGCTAGCACATGGCCTTACGGCCCAGGGTGGTCCAGTCACGTTTGTGGTGGACACCCATGCAGCCTATAGAACAGAATTTTTTTACTCTTGGGTCACATTTCCGGCAGTGGATGGGAACACAAATACATTTCATACATATACAGTAGCGAACTCGCCTGGACAATACAGGGCGTACGCATACTTAGAAATACCTCTATCTTATCAAGAACATAATAATTGGCTTGATGCGCCCTACCCCATACAATATTACCAGTAAGGTTAGGTCCACTAAGTAATGATGGTCCTACCTGGCCTTTATTGGGCACATATACACCTCATCCTGCGGTTGTGAATATGGTGGTAGCTGAGGTTCGACGCTTATATATTGAGTTAACAGCAATATACAGACGATTAGTACAATTTGTGATGCAGACACTAAATACAAACCCAGCACGTGCTGCTCCAGCGCAACAACATGTAGTAACACCAGGTATAAATCCGTTGACTGTACACTCTATTATGGGTAAAGTCCCAGCCAAACGAGAGGAGACTCCGTTAGCCAACCTACTTAAAGTGCTTAAACAAATTCAAGATGAATACGGGGCTGCCCCGGCCCTAGATTTGGGAATGCAACTGATGGGCAACTTTGCCACAGTTTCTTCAATTATCCTAAGTAACCTTAAAGGGGAAGTAGTTACACTGGCAGTGCGCATGCGGCTCCGTGACATTCCACAACAAGATCAGGAGCGAGAGCCTAAAATAATCGGTCGAGATAGCCTTGGGGCTAGACCACAAAAACCCCAATTTCAGGGTAAAATTAATAAAGACAATATTAAACAACAACCTGAGGGTAATAAGAAACGCTGGGAGAAAAAACAACAAACACCTAAAAAAGAAAGGGGAGAATCTCCACGAGTGGAGACCCCACAGAATAGATATAATCTCAGGAATAGAGAGAATATAAAAACGCCTGATAGATATCAATATACTGATAAACGCCAATCTCGTTCCTTTCAGGACTCATTGGAAAAGAGAAATGAGAGAGGTGGGCGATCAGAGCAGAGAACAGAGTACGTGAAACCGAGACAGGAATCACAACGCTCTTCGGAGGTTTCTGTTAAGAAGGAAGAGAAACCAGTACAACAAAAACAACAATTTAAAAAGAAAAAAGTGTCAGCTGTCTCAGTCAGACATGCCACTCAGGAAGAGGGTTCTCTTGAAGAACAAGAACTGGGCTCTAGCACTGCTAGACAGCGCGGCAGAGGTCACAATAGTTTGCCGGATTCTTCTAGAGCATCTGGCGGTGAAAGCAACTGATTACTTTATACAAGTAGAAACAGCGGACGTGCGTGTCTCCGAACCCGATAGGGTGTATAGAGTAACTCTGCAGTTGGAGGGAGACATTGAACGCACCATACACGCAATCTTTTGGGACCTTGTAGTAAAGATATATGACATTCTGTTGGCCGAACAAGATTGGCCGCCTGATTTTGTCCGCACCTGCCCATATGGAGAAGAGGTTATTAAACCTTCCTGCTCGCCCCTTGTTTCTGAGGAACTCGCTGAGTCCTATTCTATAGAATGGGCTCTAGCACAAGCGCGTGCATTATATAGAAATCACGTAGGGTGGGATAGGGATTCTCCATACCATGTCATTCCCATTAAAAGTGAACCTCAGCCACAACCGCAGTATCCAATAAAACATGAAGCAAGGGCACCGGTGAGAGAGATACTTATGCAATTAGAATACCAGGGGGTGATTGAACCCTGTGTCTCACCGATGAATAACCCCTTATTCCCTGTAGCTAAGCCGGACCATTCATACAGAATAGTCTTAGACTACAGACATTTAAACGTACATACACGTACATATGCTATACAAAACTCACATAGCACTGCACTAATGAGCAAAATTGTGCGGAAAAAATATAAAACGACTTTGGATATCTCAAATGGGTTTTTCTGCCAGAATATAGCGCCTGAAAGCAGAGACTTAACAAGCTTTAGCACACTAGGCTCCCAGAAAAAAATCTGTTGTTTGCCTCAGAGGTATAAGAACAGCCCAGGACTGTTTGCAGCTCGTGTGACTGCTATTTTACACGAGATAGACTCTGAAGCTTTGTCATATGTGGACGATATATATCTCACAGTTGACGAGTTACTACAAAATTTAAGATGGGTAGCCGCATTGTTGTAGGGTTTGCCGAACTCGGCTACAAATTTAACTTCAAAAAGTCAAAAATTGCCTTCCCATCGTCCTGTTCCTGGGATATGAGCTGTTGAATGAAGGGAAGAGCCTAGCGCCACAATTTTTAGAAAAATGTGCACAATTGCAACCACCAAATACGATTAAAAAATTACAATCATTGTTGGGCTTTCTAAATTTTGGCAGAACATACATTCCTGATTATGCTACACGCATAAAACCTCTATATGAATTAATACGTGCTGATTTTTCAAGTGAATTCTGGACAATTGAACATACACATACTCTTCGCGAGTTACAGGCAGATATGCTAGCAGCAAAACATTTACACACACGGGACAATAAGACACATTTGGTCATCAGGGTAATAGCTGGGGCCATCGGTTTTACTTATGTCACATTTAATGAAGGTGAGATAGTCCTGATTGCATACAAATCACACCAGTATTCCGCTGCAGAACAACGCTTTGCACCCACAGAGAAAATTCTCACTGCTGTGCAGATGGCTGTTATTAAAGAAAGACCACTTGCCCAAGGAAAACGCATTATTGTTGTTTCCCCTTTTCCGGCCCTAGAGGCTGTTACAAAAGCTAGCTTCCTGAACGCAAAAGCACTTCATCCACAATGGATACAATGGGCTACGTCTTTAACAGCCACTGACGTAGATTACATTTTCGACCCAAAGTTACAAACGCAAGAATTTCTACAATATGAATTAGAATATCCAGTTCCCGCTGACACCTTGCCTATTGATCAATATCATGTAGTCATGTACACCAATGGCTCTACGCAACCAGCAATTGGAACTAAACATCAATATTCTGCTGCATGTGCGGTCGTGAGCGGCTATATGGAGGGGGAGAAATTCTGTCCCCAACATACCTATACACAGACCTTAGGGGATTGTACAGCACAATTGGCTGAGCTTAAAGCTCTACTAATGGCCATAGAACATACAGATCCGACACAGTTCACACTGATTGTTTGTGATTCATATTATTGCGTCCAGTCTTTTAATTGAATACCTACATTACTGGCGCTTGCATGGGTTCAGAGTTTCAAAAGGCAACACCATAAACACAGACTACTGTGGGGGAAGGTAGCAGACTTGAAAGAGACGCTACCCAAAGTCCATGTTGTGCATACACTTGGACATCAGCGAGTTGGAATACACGTTGCTGGAAATACTTTGGCTGATGAAGCCGCAAAGTCGGCAGTGCCAGTTGCCACTGTAGCTGCAGTGACTTGTTCGAGTTCCAAACCAGACACAGACATTATGGCTGCCATAAAAGCTATGGTTGATGGTACGCCTTATCCTAAAGGATTTCCTAATAAATATCAATACTTGATGGGAAGTATGCTGAACGCTGAAGTTAAAATTCCAGGCGTAGGCGTACGCGACATCCCCAATAAAGATGTAAGACCACAATTGATTAAAGCAGCGCATGAAGGGGTGGCATCTGCACATGCTGGCTTGGCGGCTACAATTTCACTATTGCAGGCCCGTTATTAGTGGCATGGTCTCTATATAGAAACTAAGCAGTATGTCCTTTGTTGTGACATCTGTCAACAAATTAAAGTTTCCACGGCTAAGCGCCCGCCGCAGACACCCCTCTTAATATCAAATAGACCATTACAATGTGTGTACTTGGATCATTGCGGTCCATTAACACCTGATAGTGCATACAAATATATATTAGTCTCTGTTGATTCTTGCTCCAGATTTGTGTGGGTGTGGCCACAATGCTCGGCTGACGCTCGGACTGTTATTAAAGATTTGCGAGTCTTTGTCGGTACATATGCAGTTGCGGCATTCCATTCGGACCAGGGCCCTGCTTTTGCCTCAAGGGCATTCAGGGACACCATGGCTTCGTTGGGGGTCCAGCTCCAGTACTCGTCTCCATTTCATCCCGAGGGAAATTCTGTCGTGGAGCAATTAAACTGCGATTTAAAGCAATCCTTAACAGCCAGAGTCTTAGGTACGGGTCGTATTTGGCTAACCCACTTGTATGGAGTTCATAGAGCACTAAATAACCTGCCTAGAAGGTCCCTGGGGGGGTCGTACTTCATATGAGTGCCTGTTCGGAACACAAATGTTTGTTCAAGATCTTGATGGTCCTGGTGTGGAGGCAGCGGAAACACCTTTTGACATAAATGATCATGTCACTGTTTTACAGGAATTACAGCAGTTCCATGAAGATAACTCTTCTAAATGTGCTGGCTCCACAGGAATTAAGGATGTGCCAGTAACACCTACGGCTGGATTCCCAGAGTTGGGGATCTTGTGCGTGAAAAGGTTTCAGTGAAAAAATAATTTGGCCCTTCTTTTCAAGCACCAGTCCCTGTGTTGGGGATACACGGTACCAGAACTGTTATTCTACCACCGTTGTCAGGTGTGAAAGAAAATCACTTTGTTTCTATTGACAATGTCAAGCTACAACATGTGGCCGATTCTAGAGAGCCGACCAAGAAGAACGTCCAGTAGTTCCCGAATCCCTCTCACTACTGGAGAAGAAGTTCCGCTTCAAGTTGTTTATAGCAACATTGATGCCTCTCCGAGCTTGGGGAGGGTGGATGATGACGATCTTGCATTAGTTCCACTAACAACAAACAACTTAGAAACATTTGATCAAGTCACTATGACTACAAGCCAGACGGATGGTGCTGTCTACTGTGTACCACCACAGGGAACACCAACTCCTCCATTGACTACGGCAACGCCTTTTGCATGAACTGCCTCTGGTTACTTTGCCGACTACAACAACGGTCTATCGGACTCGTTTGCCTCTTCGACTACTGACCTGTCAGGTACACGTAAGCTGATACATTGGCTTAAAGAAACATACTTAATTTTTCCATGGAACTATGTATGGCTTTCCCTGACTGTCCTAGCCTTCCTGCTTTGGATTGGTTTTGTCGTTACTTTTTTTTTGTTAATACATGGTCATTTTCTTCCCGAGAGATCAGCGGTTGAACAGGTGGAGGAGGTTTTGAAACCACACTTTTCTTCACATAAGATTCGAAGAGACTTGTCTTTTGTGAACATTTCTGCAGTGCCAATTCCTGATGGAATTGTGTGGGACAAAGCAATGTTTGATATATATGATCCCACTGAAATCATTCAAAAACCGTATGTGTTACAGTTATCAATGAACGATATAGTTATACCAGGCATTGTATCTGATGATTGGGATGTGAAAACATTGGATTCTATGATGACAGAATTGCAATATTATACTGTCTATGAAAATGAAGATGTTTACCAGTTTAAAGAAAATTATGGTGACATGTTTTGCTATAATTATTATGGGCACCACTTCATACATAAAGCGAGCAGTCCAAAAACGATATTTGATTATACACAATGGGAACATTGCCCAACTCCCCCGCAAGGGAGTTCAAAAACTTATTTTGAGAAGTTTGCGTATTTTGCTGGGCATCATCAAAAAAATGCTGAGTCATATTATTTTATGGTGACTCCGACTAGGGATAAACATATCCTATTGACCAACACGAAATTTATATATTTGGACTCCTTTGTTTCCCGGTTATCAATTGAAGGTTATGAATATTGGCCAAAGAATGTGGATTTGAAAAGTGTTTGGGGAACAAAAAATTGGCAGACCAAGGGTAGAGAAACATTGTTTAGAGCATGTCTCATCCCCGTTCAAATGATCTTTTTAAATGAAACAGTACAACAGACAAGTTGTTTGGGCTTAGCAACAATTAGAGAATTAAACATGCCCAGTATACCTGCCCCTGCAAAATTTAATAACTGGCAAAAGTACACGAATGCAACATTTAGTGAGCGTCATGAGTGGGTCCAGAATGGTACGTTTAACCTCTTAGCTGCTGGGCCTTTCTCCCCCCCCCCCCCCCCCCAGTGCTGAGCCCTTTTTTGGCTATTTGGGGTAGTTTGCGCTTAGGCCTTCATAACTTTTTGTCCACATAAGCTATCCACGCCAAATTGCGTCCTTTTTTTCCAACATCCTAGGGATTCTAATGGTACCCAGAGTTTGTGGTTTCTCCTGGAGGAGACCAAGAAATTAGCAAAAATACAGTGACAATTTCGTTTTTTTCCAAAAAATTTGAAAAAAGGTCTGCCGAAGAAGGCTTGTGGTTTTTTCCCTGAAAATGGCATCAACAAAGGATTTCTGGTGCTAAAATCACCATCTTCCCACCTTTAAGGAACGGGCAGACTTGAATCAGAAAACCACATTTTTCAACACAATTTTGGCATTTTACTGGGACATACCCCATTTTTACTATTTTTGGTGCTTTCAGCCTCCTTCCAGTTAGTGACAGGAATGGGTGTGAAACCAGTGCTGGATCCCGGAAAGCTAAACATTTCTGAAAAGTAGACAAAATTGTAAATTCAGCAAGGGGGCATTTGTGTACATCCTACAAGGTTTTCCTACAGAAAATAACAGCTGAAATAAAAAAATATTGAAAGTGAGCTGAAAAAAATAGCCATTTTTCTCCACGTTTTACTCTGTAACTTTTTCCTGCAATGTCAGATTTTTTAAAGCAATATACTGTTACATCTGCTGGACTCCTCTGGTTGCGAGGATATATAGGGCTTGTAGGTTCATCAAGATCCCTAGGTACCCAGAGCCAATAAATGAGGTGCACCTTGCAATGGGTTTTCATTCTATACCGGGTATACAGCAATTCATTTGCTGAAATATAAAGAGTGAAAAATAGGTATCAAGAAAACCTTTGTATTTCCAAAATGGGCATAAGATAAGGTGTTGAGAAGCAGTGGTTATTTGCACATCTCTGAATTCCGGGGTGCCCATACTAGCATGTGAATTACAGGCCATTTTTCAAATAGACATCTTTTTTACACACTGTCTTGCATTTCTAAGGAAAAAATGTAGAGAAAGACAAGGTGCAATAACACTTGTTTTGCTATTCTGTGTTCCGCCAAGTATCCCGATAAAAATGGTACCTCAATTGCGTGGGTAGGCCTAATGCTCGCGACAGGAAACGCAACATGGACACATCACATTTCTACATTGAAATCTGACTTGTTTTTTGCAAAGTGCCTAGCTGTAGATTTTGGCCTCTAGCTCAGCCGGCACCTAGGGAAGCCTACCAAACCTGTGTATTTTTGAAAACTAGACACCAAGGGAAATCCAGGATGGGATGACTTGTGGGGCTCTCACCAGGTTCTGTTACCCAGAATCCTTTGCAAACCTCAAAATCTGGCCAAAAAACACTTTTTCCTCACATTTCGGTGACAGAAAGTTCTGGAATCTGAAAAGAGCCACAAATTTCCTTCCACCCAGCGTACCTCACTTGTGTGGGTAGGCCTAGCGCCCGCGACAGGTTATGCCCCAAAACACAACGTGGACACATCACATTTTCACAAAGAAAACAGACCTGTTTTTTGCAAAGTGCCTAGCTGTGGATTTTGGCCTCTAGCTCAGCCGGCACCTAGGGAAACCTAGCAAACCTTGGCATTTCTGAAAACTAGACACCTAGGGGAATCCGAGATGGGGTGACTTGTGGGGCTCTGACCAGGTTCTGTTACCCAGAATCCTTTGCAAACCTCAAAATGTGGCAAAAAAAACACTTTTTCCTCACATTTCGGTGACAGAAAGTTGTGGAATCTGAGAGGAGCCACAAATTTCCTTCCACCCAGCGTTCCCCCAAGTCTCCCGATAACAATGGTACCTCACTTGTGTGGGTAGGCCTAGCGCCCGCGACAGGTTATGCCCCAAAACACAACGTGGACACATCACATTTTCCCAAAGAAAACAGACCTGTTTTTTGCAAAGTGCCTAGCTGTGGATTTTGGCCTCTAGCTCAGCCGGCACCTAGAGAAACATAGCAAACCTTGGCATTTTTGAAAACTAGACCCCTAGGGGAATCCAAGATGGGGTGACTTGTGGGGCTCTGACCAGGTTCTGTTACCCAGAATCCTTTGCAAACCTCAAAATTTGGCTAAAAATAACACTTTTTCCTCACATTTCGGTGACAGAAAGTTCTGGAATCTGAGAGGAGCCACAAATTTCCTTCCACGCAGCGTTCCCCCAAGACTCCCGATAAAAATGGTACCTCACTTGTGTGGGTAGGCCTGGTGCCCGCGACAGGAATAGATCACACAACAGTCAATGTTGGTCCTTACATGAGGCAGCTGTTGACCCTGGGGTGATCCATTCCTGATGCAGGCACTAGGTATAGGCACTCAAGTGGGGTAGTGTTTTTATCAGGACAGGTGAGGAATCACTGGGTGGTAGGAATTTTGTGGATCCCAGCATATTCCTGTAGTTTGTGTGACAGAAATGCGAGAAAAATTGAGTTTTTATTCAACATTTCAGCTTTGCAGGGTATTCTGGGTAAGCAAACTTTGGGGAATCCACACAAGTCACACCTCTGTGGACTCCCCCAAATGTCTAGTTTCCAGAAATGTTTGGGTTTAGTATGTTTCTCTATATGGCCGCCGAACCCAGGACCAAAAACACAGGTGTCTGCCTTACAAAACCAGTTTGTTTTGTGATAGATAATTTTGATGTCTCCATAATACGATTTGGGCGGTGGAATTTGGGGCTGAACTAAATTGGGGAGCTCCCAAGAGAGCACTCTCTCTCTCTGCTTGCCGCCGCATTCACCTGCTCTCTGGGTTGGGCTAACCCACTATTACCCCGAGATGCTGTCTCAGTATTTGATGTCTCAGTCTCTGATCCTATGTCAGAGCTGTCCTCTATAACCAGAGTGACGGCAGCAGTCATCCATCAAGATGCCATCTCTGCTATTGGCTAAAGTGTTGCTCTAAAACACTAGCCTACGTAGACAGTCACAAAATCGACGGTGTGTGTGAGATACGTGCAACAGTAGAGGCCACCTTACCTGCGCTTCTTCCCTCAATCAGCACGTTCTTTCAAGACACTCAAAAAACACCTTGTCACATACCATTCGTCACAGTCTTTAGCACCTCCTGCGCCCAGTCCAACAATCATTATTGGTGCTCCCACTCCCTCCTCCTCGGATTCCCTCATTACCACCCAGCAAAAGTGCCCTTCATCTCTCCATAGCTGCCCCGCACCCCGCACATACATTTCATTTGTATTACAGCACAGGTAATGGCTGACTTCACTAATGTACTCAGCTATTTACATAAAATACAGATTTGCTCTTTGCAGTAGGCATATAAACCTTCTGCGCTTCTTTATGGCACTAAAACTGCCACTAGACAAAAGTCTGATCCTTTTGTAGCAGAAACATAATCACAATACTTACTTGACTTTTTTATTGCTGCCTAAAAGCTACAGTTGAAATGCGTCAGTTGAAGTATGTGCATTGCATTGAAGGCGCAAGCTGCAACTGCAAGACAACTGGTGGCAAATATATATATATATATATATATATATATATATATATATATATATATATATAAAATTATAGATCACTTTTATATGTGGGTCTGGTTTTCCTGGGGGCCGATCGCAGATATATCTATGAAGATAGATATATCTATATATATAGATCTATATATAGATATAGATCTATATTTTTTTTTAAATGGCCCCCAGGGAAACCCTACAAAAAAAAAAAAAAATATTGCCCCCACGGGCGACCCCATGTCCATTTCATTATTTTTTTTTTTATATATACAATTTAGCCCCGGGGGGGGCGTGATCGAGAGCGATCGCGCCCCCCCCCAGGGAACACCTACCTTTTTTTTTTTAAATATGCCCCCGGGGGGGGGGGTGTTCCGTTTTCTGAGGGGGCCGACCCCCCCAAGTGAAATCCCTGGTGTCTAGTGGTGTTTCCTGGCCCCCGATCGCAGCTGTGCTGCTGTCCGGGGACAGGAAACACTTTCAGGAAGGCCTCGTAAGAAAGGGGAGAGTCTCCCCTTTCTTACGAGGCCTTCCCGAACGTGGGGAAGGCCGTTTGGGGCAGTTTTCCCCATCGGAGCAGGAAGCAGCCGTTAATCAACAAGGTGACGTCAGCGCGCCTCGTGGTGCGCTGACGTCACAAAAAGGGCGGGTGGGGGGAGACACGGAAAAGCTTCCGTGTCTCCCCGGTATTAAAAATAAATAAATTTATCATCGGGTGCTACGCACCCGAGGATTTATTAACCCCCTCCCTGGTGTCGGCCACTGGTCGTGACCCGCACCAGGGAGGTAGTGTGGGCGTCGGCCAGTGGCCGACGCCCACATTAAAGGGGTTAATGCTTCACTGACACATCCAGGCGGGTGGTTATTGCGGCCAATAGATACCAACGGGTGTCATCAACGTTTTGTCACCTCCTCGGGAGGTTTCCGAACGAGTAGGTCAGACCCTCGCCATATATCACCAGAACATGCTGAAATAATTACAACATATAGGGGGTCATTACAACCCTGGCAGACGGTGTTAAAGCGGCAGTAATACCGCAAACAGGCCGGCGGAAAAAAAAGGGAATTATGACCGTGGCGGAAACCGCCAACATAGACAGCCACTTTACCACTCCGACCGCCACGGCGGTACAGACAAACAACGCGGCGGTCACCGCCAACAGACAGGCGGAAGACAAAGTACCGCCCACAGTATTACAACTGGCCAATCCGCCACCTTTTCCGGGGCGGATTCACCGTGGATAAAAACACGGCGGAAACAGCCATTTCAATGGGAAAACACTCACCTTAACACACTCCACGAGTAAGGAGGGTACCATGGAGCTGGTACTCCAAATACTCCCTGCAATAGTGTTCCTGCTCCTCTACGAACATCAGCAGCGCCGGCGCCGAAGACAACGGTGAGTACTGCACCTACGACATGGGGGGGGGAGGCAAAAGTCAGGGACACACACACGCAACACCCCCACCCCACCCCGACCCTCGCACACTACAACACACACACCAATGCATTTCCAAACATCACAGTAACAACCCCCAACCCCCCCGGAAGAATGCAAAGACAAAAGGAAATGAGTGCAACCATTGTAATGTATCAAAATACAGTAAGCTAATATATACAGAAATATATACACATTCCAAAAATATACATAACGATTAGTAGTGCAGGTATGCACCATTCAATGTCCGTGGACCACTGGGCTCAAAATGCATGGGCGAGGCCCACACAAGATACCTGTCCAGAAACGGAGAGAACACTGCAGGGGCATCAGATAGAAATACAACAGGCACCTCAGGGGGAAGGGAAGGGGGGGCACCATAGCCGGATGACAGCACCACGCCAGATCCACGACGGGGCTCCATGCCCATTGATGTATCCTGGGGAGTGCAAAGCCACAGTCTCTCAAGTCTCTACAGTGGGTGGTTTGCCCACTGTACCATCCTGGGGAGTGCAAAGCCACAGTCTCTCAAGTGTCTACAGTGGGTGGGTTGCCCACTGTACCATCCTGGGGAGTGCAAAGCCACAGTCTCTCAAGTGGCTAACAGTCTCCACTGGTTCTGGAGGGGGACTGGTGCCCAGAGTGCTTCATCCTGTGCAGGACAGACGGAGTGGATGCAGGTCTCCACTGGTTCTGGAGGGGGACTGGTGCCCAGAGTGCTTCATCCTGTGCAGGACAGACGGAGTGGATGCAGGTCTCCACTGGTTCTGGAGGGGGACTGGTGCCCAGAGTGCTTCATCCTGTTAAGGACTCAGGTAGTGGATGCTGTTCTCCACTGGTTCTGGAGGGGGACTGGTGCCCAGAGTGCATCTCTCTCCCCGTAACAGTCCCAGTTCCGTCACTGCCCCTGCCGCACATGGGCTAGCAATGCTTGTGTTGGCGGTGCTTGCCCTGTTCAGCGGTGCTTGCCCTGTTCAGCGGTGCTTGACTTTGCGGTCTCTGACCTGTTCAGCGGTGCTTGCCATGGCGGTCTTTGCCCTGTTCAGCGGTGCTTGACTTTGCTGTCTCTGACCTGTTCAGCGGTGCTTGCCATGGCGATCTTTGCCCTGTTCAGCAGTGCTTGACTTTGCTGTCTCAGACCTGGGCAGCGGTGTGTGCCATGGCGGTCCCTCATTGCTCAGCGGGGCTGTGGCTGCCGGGGCCCTCCTGGGCACTGACTCTGGCGGTGGTCTCCTGACCAGAGACTATTGTGCTGCCCTCCTGGGCACTGACTCTGGCGGTGGTCTCCTGACCAGTGACGATTGTGCTGCCCTCCTGGGCACTGACTCTGGCGGTGGTCTCCTGACCAGTGACGATGGGGCTGGCGGTGGCATCCTGGGCAGCGGGGATGATGGCGGCCTTCTCCGCCGTGCTGCTCTTCCCATACTTTGGCGCTTTCTTCTGCCCCTTCCCCACCTTGGGAGGAGTCACAGCTGACTCAACACTCCCCCCGGGACCCTTGTGAGCGGCTTTGCCTGCAGGAGTCTTCACCCTCTCCCGTCGGGCACTGTCCAACTTCTGGTGCTTCACAAGGGGGGGGACTGGCTGTGCTTTGGCTCCGTGTCACACTGGCTGCCCTGCTGCCCGGTGCATTCCACATACCTCTAACAGGCACCACTGGTACCGGACATTTTTTGGCTGAGGTGCTACTACGGGACCAATGAATTGGAGGGTGGGGGGTGGTGGGAAAGAGGTCAACGTTGCTCAGGAAAAGTTTCAGACGAACAATGGGACGGGTAGCTGGAGGGGGGCTGGGAGTGGAGGAAGAAGAGGTGGTTGTAGGAGGTGTAAGTTTTGATGATTTGGGTGCAGGTGCATGTTCTGGAGGCTGTCGTGAGGTGGATGGATGTTGGGTGTGTGCGTGCCCGCGTTTGTGTACTTTGGGAGGGGGCGTCACAGACACACTGGGAGAGGACACAGGGGACGTGTAAATGGTAGTGGGGGTGGTGAGTGCAGGTGAGCGTGGTGTGGTGCTGGGTGTTCTGGTGCAAGTCCTAGTGGCTGTAGTGGTAGTGCATGCAGGTGAGAGTGTACACGACACTGGGAGGGAGGAGGGAGACGACGAGGAGGGGGACACAGTGGAGGCAGTGGATGTTGCTGTGTCTGTATGTGGGTGATGCTTGTGTGAGTGCCTGTGGGATGTGTGGTGCCTATGTTTGCCTGAGCTGCCCTTGTGTGTTGAGGTGTGTGCAGGCTGGTCTGTAGGTGTGCTTGGGATAGGCTGAGGTACAGGGGATTGGGTCTGGGTGGAGGAAGTTGGAGGGGGGAGGCTAGACACAGGGACAATGGCTGCCATCAGTGCTGAGGCCAGAGATTGCAGGGTTCGATGATGGGCAGCCTGACCAGAATGAATGCCCTCCAGGAATGCATTAGTGTGTTGCAACTCCCTTTCTACACCCTGGATGGCTTTCACAATGGTAGACTGCCCAACAGTGAGTGACCTGAGGAGGTCAATGGCCTCCTCACTGAGGGCAGCAGGGGTGACAGGGGCAGGGGCTGAGGTGCCTGGGGCGAAGGTGATGCCCACCCTCCTGGGTGAGCGGGCACGGGGCAAAGGCTGAGGGGCTGCTGGGAGGGCGGTGCTGGTAGAGGGGGGTGGCGGCTGTACCTGTAGAAGTGGGGGGCACAAATGGTGCCGCCACCACAAGGGAGCTCCCATCGGAGGACGAGTCCGTGTCTCTGGTTGCTGATCCGGTGACCGCCGTGAAGCTCCCCTCGCCCTCCGTCCCACTGGTGTATTCGGAGTTCGTGGTGTGGCCCTCCATGGTCATGTGGGATGCAGCCCCCTGGTGCTCCGGTGCCACTGTACCTCCACCTGATGATGCTGATGCACAAAAGAACGGGGAGAGCACAAAAAGGGGTTGGGAAACAGAAGAAAGACAGGTTGAGTGCATGGCTTACCGCTACCGTTGGCGGACAATACAGACACAGCAGCCTCCTGCACTAGGCTGCGCTCTTGGGCTCTACAGATGCAGTTCCTGGGATATGGCCTACATGGCTATGGTGGACATCTGCACACATAGATGACATAGGGGCATGTATACCTGTACTTGGCACTCTACAGAGGTGGGGTGGAGAGGCACATGGCCTGCATTACGGAGGGGCCTAGCCTACGGAACTCGCCCTGACCTAGGGAAACCCACAGCCCTCCTCCCCCACCCACACCCCTCCATTGCGCGCAAAGTCAGCAGAATGAGAGTGTACTCACCCCCTTGTGTCTGCTGTGATGCCCTCATGTGCCCATCAAACTCAGGGTAGGCCACCGCCAGGATCCGGAACATCAGGGGGGTCATGGTGCGACGGGCACCCCTCCCACGTTGGGAGGCCACCCCCAGCTGAGCCTCCGCCGTCTTCTTGCGTCAGCGGCGAATGTCCTCCCATCTTTTACGGCATTGGGTGCTCCGTCTCTGGTGGACCCCCAGGGTCCGGACGTCCTTGGCGATGGCACGCCAAATATCCTTCTTCTGGTGGGCGCTGACCTACATGACATGTACAGGGGAAGAAGAGAAGTCATTAACAACTGCACCGTCGAAGTGAGTGGCCCACATCCCTGCCCTTGCCATGTGGCACATGCATTCATACTCCTTCATGCTCGCAGAACTCAGCCCCCTTCCTTCTTACATCCAGCCCTCTCCACGCAGGCATAGCCCATACAACTTGCCCCCTATGTACTCACCTGTTGGTCTGGAGGACCGTAGAGTAGCGTGTACTGGGGGAGGACCCGTCCACGAGCTTCTCCAACTCCTGTGCAGTGAAGGCAGGGGCCCTTTCCCCAGACGCACGAGCCATTGTCTCTTCCAGACCGAGGTCACAGCAGCACTTGCAGTGTAGGTCCTCTCCTGTCGTAGATCAGGTATCGAGTGATTGAACAGATAGAAAATGGCGGTGACGTCCGCGGCGGTGACGTACGCGGCGGTGCGTATCATCACCGCCGGCGCACTGCGTCATTGGCTCCTGGGACCCATAGGGTCCAATGTTAACCAATGCAGCATTGCGCAGCGGTCCACGACCGCCTACCGCGACGCTGTACAACGCCAGCGCAGTTACCTCACATCCCATTGTCCCACTTTAGAGGTCAGGCAACCGCCATTTCAGGAGCCCACATGGCTTCATTTTCAACTGCGTCACACAATACCTAGGCCTGGACTCAACACACATACAGACAACTTTTTGGAGTTTGTTTCGTGTTCTGTGTAGATGTGGGTACATACCTCTGAATTGCCTGACTCTGTGGTCGCTGTTGTCCTTCCTAGGCACCGTCAGCTGGGACATGTGAGGAGATGGCGGAATCCTCCGGTGTACCGACCGCTGGTGGACCTGTTGACAATGGAGGAGACATTTAATCATCACCTACAGGATTGAACGTGCCACAATCCAGGAACTGTGTGCCCAGTTGGAGCCAGACCTTATGTCACCAATCCGCCATCCCACAGGAATCCCCCAAGTGCAGGTGCTATCAGTGCTCCATTTCCTAGCAAGTGGGTCATTTCAAACAACAGTGGCCATGGCATCAGGGATGTCCCAGCCTATGTTTTCCAACGTGTTGTCTAGAGTGTTGTCTGCCCTGCTGAAACACATGAGGAGCTACATCGTTTTCCCTCAGGTGGAGGATTTGGCTACAGTTAAAGGTGACTTCTATGCCCTGGGACATATCCCTAACATCATAGGTGCCATTGATGGGACCCATGTAGCTCTGGTTCCCCCCCACAGGAGTGAACAGGTGTACAGGAACCGGAAGAGTTATCATTCGATGAATGTACAGATGGTATGTTTGGCAGACCAGTACATCTCGCAGGTAAATGCTATGTTCCCTGGCTCAGTGCATGACGCCTACATCCTGCGGAATAGCAGCATCCCTTATGTGATGGGTCAACTCCAGAGGCATCAGGTGTGGCTATTAGGGGACTCTGGTTACCCCAACCTGTCATGGCTATTGACCCCAGTGAGGAATCCCAGGACCAGGGCAGAGGAACGCTACAATGGTGCCCATGGGCGGACTAGGAGGGTGATCGAACGCACCTTTGGCCTCCTGAAGGCCAGGCTCAGGTGCCTCCATATGACAGGTGGTTCCCTATTCTACTCACCAAGGAAGGTGTGCCAGATCATCATCGCCTGCTCTATGCTTCACAATCTTGCTTTGCGACGCCAGGTGCCTTTTCTGCAAGAGGATGGTCCAGATGACGGAGTTGTGGCAGCTGTGGAGCCTGTGGACAGTGATGAGGAGGAAGCAGAGGAAGAAGACATTGACAACAGGGACTCAGTCATACAGCAATATTTCCAGTGACACACAGGTGAGAACACTTTCTTTACTAATACATTTACTTTCAGACCTCTACCTCTATCCTGTCTGTCAATTTCAAGCAGTATTTGGTAACTGAGTTGTATATTTCCATTACGGTTTCACAGGTGTGGTTACCAACGTGTGTCATCTGCTTGCATCCTTCATGGACTTGTGATGTGTGACATAGGTATGTTGACATTACTATTGAGAACGGATTTTGTCATTGTCATAGCTAATACACTTTTTCAAAATCACAGACTTACTCCAGATTGTTTTGTGCTTCAAGGTTGTTTATTGAAGTGCTAATTATTGGAGGTGGTGGTAAAATGGTGATGGGTGATGGTGGAGGAATGTCCATGGCAGATGGGTGATGGTGGAGGAATGTCCATGGCAGAGTCCAGTCTATTAGTCTCACAGGTGCACTGCCTATATGGACATAGGATGTGGAGCTGGGGCAGTTCCAATATGGACAGGGTTACAAAGTGGGACAGTGGGATGACAATCAGGGTGGTCTCATTTTTTGGCGGGGGTCTTGCCATCGTGCTCTGTCCTGTTCCTGGATCTCAGGGACCGCTTGCCAGGTGGTTCTCCGTCTGCAGGGGGTGGGGTGCTGGTGTGGTGGTCCTGTGGCGGGGCGTCCTGTCCACTAGCGCTGGCGGAGGTGGTCTGCAGTTCATCGTCCATGCTAGTGTCAGGGGCCCCTTGTAGTGCCACGGTGTGCCTCATGGTGTTCTGTATGTCCTTCAGCAACCCTACGATGGTGCCCATGGCGGAACTGATGGTTCTGAGTTCCTCCCTGAACCCCAAATACTGTTCCTCCTGCATGCGCTGGGTCTCCTGAAACTTGGCCAGGACCGTAGCCATCGTCTCCTGGGAGTGGTGGTATGCTCCCATGATGGAGGAGAGGGCCTCGCGGAGAGTGGGTTCCCTTGGTCTGTCCCCCTGTCGCACAGCAGCCCTCCCAGTTCCCCTGTGTTCCTGTGTCTCCGTCCCCTGGACCGTGTGCCCACTGCCACTGCCCCCAGGTCCCTGTTGTTGTTGGGGTGGTGGGTTATCCTGGGTTCCCTGGAGTGGTGGACACACAGCTGATTGACGTGTCCTGGGGACGTAGGTATGGGCCCGCTGGGTGGGTGCTGTACTGGTGTTTCCAGAGGGTGGAAGGTCAGTGTTGGGCTGTGCCTGTGCGAGGGGAACCGACTGTCCCGAGGCCCACGATGGTCCGGCTGGTCATCTGAATCCAGTTGGCCAGAGCTGCTATCATCACTGTGGGCCTCTTCTGTGGGTGGGGTAGAGATGTCTGGACCCTCCTGTCTGGTGACGTTAGGTAGTGGTCCTGCAGGGGTATAAAAGCATGATTATTGCATGTGTGTGTGTCATGGTGTGCAATGGGTGGGTGAGCGTGTACCCCAGTGCTAGCATTCCTGTGTGGGGGCTTGTGTGATGATGGTTAGGGGTTGTTATGGGTATGTGCAGTGGGCGTGCTTAAGTGATGGGTGTCCATGCTTTGTTGTGTCATGCAGGGCTTGGTGTTGAGATGTGTGGTTTGTGTTATTAGTACATTAGTGAGGAGTTGGAGTGATAGGGGAGGGGGTGAGGGTGGGGGGGTGTGATAGCATGCAGGTAGGGTGGGGGATATGATAGTTAGGATTTGACTTACCAGTGTCCATTCCCTCCACCGACTCCTCCGAGGCCCTCAGGATGCATGATGGTCAAGACCTGCTCCTCCCATGTTGTTAGTTGTGGGGGAGGAAGTGGGGGTCCGCCGCCAGTCCTCTGAACCGCGATGTTGTGCCTGGAGACCACGGAACGCACCTTCCTCCGTATGTCGTTCCACCTCTTCCTGATGTCCTCCCGATTTCTTGGGTGCTGTCCCACTGCGTTGACCCTGTCCACGATTCTTCGCCATAGCTCCATCTTCCTAGCTATAGAGGTGTGCTGCACCTGTGATCCAAATAGCTGTGGCTCAACTCGTACGATTTCCTCCACCATGACCCTGAGCTCCTCTTCCGAAAACCTGGGGTGTCTTTGGCGTACCATTGGGTGGTGTAGGTGATGTGTGGGGTGGTGTATGTGGTGATGAGTGTGGTGATGTGTAGTGGTGTGGGGTGTTTTGTGCGTGGATATTGTGTGGGTGATGGTGTTGTGTGCCTCTGTGTGGTGGGGTTGTCTATTGCTGTGCTCTCTCTGTCACCTTCGTCTCTATTTTCTGGTCGTAGGGGTTTGTGGGTGATGTGGGTGTGTGTTTTATATTGTGTTGGGTGTGTAGGAGTGGTGTTTGTATGTGTATCAGGTGTGTGTATTTTGAATTGTCCAATGTGGCGGTGTTTTGGAGATGTGTGTGTATTTTGAGCGCGGCGGTGTGTACCGCCAATGGAATACCGCGGTTGAAAGACCGCCGCGTGGATTCGTGGGTCGTAATAGCATGGGCGTGTTCTGTTGGCGTGACGGTGGAGGATTTGTTTTCGCCAGTTTATCACTGACCTTTGGTGTGGCGGACTTGTGTGGGTGTCTCAATTTCGTCGTATTCCGTGATGTGTGTCATAATAGCTGTGGCGGAATTCCGCGGCCGCGGCGGTGTATTGGCAGTCTTCTGCACGGCGGTAAGCGGCTTTTACCGCCGATGTTGTAAAGACCCCCATAGTGTAGGAAAATTGTGCCAACAGTGGCTTAAATCATCCTCACTAGATGCGGTTAAGACACATCTCAGTCTCATGTCTAACAACACTGACTTACAAGATTTTTTGTCAAGCCCAAAGATACCACGTAGGAAGCGTTTCTTGTATGAGGTATACAATGAAATATGTAAACTTTCCCAACAAGAGGCTGCAGCCCGGTTAAGGCAGATAGATCAGGAAAATCTGAAAAAGGCATTAGCTGTTGTGGATAATGGGATTCACAACTTGTCCAACCGGATATATACAATTAACAACATTGTTTCTTCTGCTATAGACATTATGGGGGTCATTCTGGCCCTGGCGGCCGGTGACCGCCAGGGTCACCGACCACGGGAGCACCGCCAACAGGCTGGCGGTGCTCCCAAGGGCATTCTGACCGCGGCGGTTCAGCCGCGGTCAGAAAGGGTAAACCGGCGGTCTCCCGCCGGTTTACCGCTGCCCCATTGAATCCTCCATGGCGGCGGAGCGCGCTCCGCTGCCATGGGGATTCAGACACCCCCTACCGCCATCCTGTTCATGGCGGGAAACCCGCCATGAACAGGATGGCGGTAGGGGGTGCCGCGGGGCCAATGGCATGGGCACTGCAGGGGCCCCCATAAGAGGGCCCCACAAAGTATTTCAGTGTCTGCTTTGCAGACACTGAAATACGCGACGGGTGCAACTGCACCCGTCGCACCCCTGCAACTACGCCGGCTCAATTCTGAGCCGGCGTCCTCGTTGCAGGGGCATTTCCGCTGGGCCGGCGGGCGCTCTTTTGGAGAGCGCCCGCCGGCCCAGCGGAAATGTTTGAATGGCCGCCGCGGTCTTTTGACCGCGGTGCGGTCATTTGTCGGCGGTACCTTGGCGGACGGCCTCCGCCGTCCGCCAAGGTCTGAATGACCCCCAATAGAATCTGATATGTCTTCTTTATATCATGGACAGAGTCAGACCAGGTCCATTATGCAGTTAGGTTGGACACTCCAGACATCAGTGCCACGGAAATATTTTTTTTCCTTTAATTTGACGCGACAACAACAACTAATGGCTAAAAAGGAGGCGACTTATGTCATGCTTAACATTGAAAAGATAGAAAGATTGCCTTTTACCGTGGCCGAGATTCCTTCAGCAGAGTGGTTGATACATGGGGTTATTAAGCTGCCTATTTCAACATTACAATTCACTTTTTGTTTGAAACATGTTCCGGTAGGTAGATATGAAAAGTTGGGAGATAGTTACAATCATGAGGTGTGGGAGCTTCCCTTCTCCCAATGGCATGAAAGAGGTCTTACTTAGCGGCAGTGAATGCGAGACTTCAGTCAGCCATTCGATGATTTGTAAGCAGCTGTCCTTGCAAGGTGCGTGTAATGCCTCTGTTGCGAACTTGGCTTGCTATCTGAAGGGAGTTCCAGTCCCCTTGATTAAACGCACGTTCCAGGTGCTTTCAAACAGCAGCTACGTCCTCCTCAATAGTGAAGACTGTTGTGGCATGTGGGCCGGAATAGTTTACGTTGTTTTGGTCTCTAAGGTCGTTACATGCTGCGGGAACGTGTTGTTTCCCCCCACTAAATTTAGGGAGGTAGCAGATATTTGGCCTCACATTTCTACTTCCAAGGTGAATTTTGACAAGTTAAGTAGACTGAAGGCTTTATTGTTTCTGAAGCATGTGGCCCTTACATCTGCACGCGAGACCTACATACTTCAGGTTGCAAGGTCATCGGCAGAAATACAGTCCCTGTTAAATATGAACTTTCCGAGACACTTTGGTGAACTCATGGGACGTATATTTAATGCGTCCAGCACGGCTGGATTAGCACATTTTTTCAAAGCTGTTGTTATTGGTTTTGTTCACACCTTTTCCTCTAAATTCGGTTTAATACCTTCGGCTATTCATTCAATTTTCGGAAGCATTTTGGGGGGATTTCCAATAACTTTGGCTTTATTAGCCGGCATTTTGCTGTTGCTGTTGTTTTTCCGCAATGGCTGTCCCGCCGCAACAAGGACAAATGAAGGCGCTCCCATCAGCACAGCTGTGTCGTGAACGTATGATGCAGCACTTTGGAGCAACACTCCTGGAACATTTGGGGTGTGACCGGTCTCTGTCATTCAGACTGGTTTTGGATTGTGTGCAGCCCGTGTTTCGGTGCCATTGGTGCTCTTTTGAACATGCACTGGAAGTTTGTCTCTCACAGCAACGCCCCTCAGTGATTGATACTGATCTGTTAATGTTCTCGTTGAGGGTTCATTACCAGACATGCGCGCTGCGTTTGCTCAGAGAAGCTGATTACGAGCTACCCTTCCTGGAGGAAGTTACCATTCACTCGTTCATAGACACTGCACGGGATGCCGCCTTGGTTGACACTGGGGCTATGGAACACACCTGCTCCTTGGTAGTTTATTGCGTGGATTTACTGGTTTTGTCATCTGCCGAGGTGCAGAATCTCCTGCTTTCCATGACTGATGCTTGATTTGGAACTGTTCTAAATTGACATTTTCAATTGAATTCGGCTTTTGGCCGCATGCTCATTTTTAAAATTGCCAAATGCAAATGCAATGCAATGCAAATGCTTGACTTGTTAAAATTAAGTAGGGTTTTAAATATATCTTAGCTTAGGGCATTTTAGCTTAGGCTTAAACCACTTTCTACCGACAAGGGGAGGGTGTAGTGTAGCCATTTTTAATATAGCTTCATGCACGTTAGTTTAACATACTAGGCCGCTGTGCACTTTGCCCTAGATATATTTTATTCAGCTTCGCACTGTTATTTTACCATAACCAGTTTTACGGTCTTGTTTTAATTTCTTCTATCACACTGTTTAGCTTAGTTCAGCACTGTGTTCTCAAATAATGCATTCTTGATCGCCCTGTGCTTCAGTCAAGGCTACAGTCTGGTACATTGCCGGTAAACGTGGTAGAAGTTTAGTCTCCAGTATTCGTAGAAAATACACATCCTTACGTAGGGACATTTCTTAGAACATCTGCGTGTTAGTTATAAAAACACTTCCTAGTCCTAGTATAGGTCAAGAGGGAGATTCCAGCCAGGGACGGACAACTAGATGCTGAATGCCCCGTTGCAGATGCTGATGCAGATTTGCTCAGGTATGAGGGTTGATGTCCTCCCGGGGGAACCTCAAAGGCAGACTTAGAGCTTCACATGCTGTGCTTGTAATATAACTTAGAGAGAAAATAATCTAGCAGCACTATGATAGCCTTATTCTTGTGCTTCACTCTCATCGTTACTATTTTCATTTTACGGTGATGTATAGTTCTGGTTACTGCAGCTCATGCTTTGCTATCTAAAATGCAGTTGTTTTATTAAACCAATCTTTAAAACTTAAACTGCCTTTGTCATTTATATATGAGACCGTACTGTGTATGAGAGAACCGGTTGTGACCTGAGTGACCACGACTTCCCTGAGAAGTACTAAGATGTCATGCGCTCGGCTGCCCAATTGTCTCTACCATTCGGGAGAGATGAGGCACTGCTAGTTAGCCGGAGCAAAACCCGGATTTAGAGTGACAAGTGTCATCCACCGTGGGTCAGACTTAGTCCCCACACTGTGAACGATCTTGCCGTTCAAAATCCAGTAGTCTCATTAGGATAATGAGAGCCTATGCGGCAGATCAACACGCAGTGTAAGTGAGACAGGGGAGTGGTTGAAAAGGTACCTAGGTAAGATTTGTGTGGCAATGATGTTGTGTGTGGGTGTCTTGGAGACAAAGAAATAGTCCAGATGGGAAGAGGTTTTGTGCATCTCAGAGTGGAAGGTGTATCCTTTTTTGCCTGGATGAAACAGCCTCCAGGGGTCAGCGAGGCCCAAGGCCTCAAGAAATGGTTGTAGCACTAAGTGGGTGGCGGCCCTACCCTTAGGTCCCCAGAGCCGGTCAATCACCATGTCCACCACCCTGATCCAGTCACCCCCCCCAGCAACAGTGGACCAAAGCTGGGGTTTGCCTAGTAGTCTTGTGACCACCTCTAGGAAGGATTAGGACAGAGGGAGTGGGGCATAGACAAGCAACAGCAGCTTACTGTGGAGGTGTCTTGTGAGCACCACATATCTGCCTCATGGATCGGACCATGTTTTGGTAATGGTGTATCGAAGGTGCCCCTTTAGCAGTATCAACAGCCCTCTACAGCCCCCCATGAACCCTAAGTGAGATACCTGTGTAACCACATTGGGCCAGGCACAGAGTTTTGATTCCCGAGAGGTGGGTCTTTTGAAGGAAGAGGAAGTTATCATGGAACCACTGCCCCCGAAAGGACAGCAGTTCTTTTGACCTTATCTTGCAGACTAGTAATATACTAGGATATCAGGCAGGCCTAGGAGACTGAGGCTGTATCAGTACTCAGGCTATCCAAGGGGGATGGTCGTGTAGAGGAGGAGACTGCAGCCGCGCCAAGCACCCAGTACATTTCCATAAAAACAACAAGGACAGAAACCAGCAGTTAAACCCCAACCCTCCATAGCCTACAAAACTCTCAAGTATCTGTTAAGGAACAATATAGCCAGCTGTGCCAACAGGGCACTGGAGGCAGCATGCCCCAATGTAATCCCCCCAGCATATAGAGCTGTGGGTCACCAGAAGTAAGAAGAGGCGCACCACTCAGTCACTGTTCACGTGCCTATTTGCCGATCAGTCAAAGAGTCACAATGCCCTGTTGTGGTGGAGGATAGATGTCAGGTCCCCCGGTTCAGGAGCAGCTCCGGGTGAGGAGCCACTTGTGTCAGTCATCACTTCAGTGAACTTCAGAGGACTATCAGACAGCTCATCATGGGGCCAGGACGGAGGCCCCTTTGTTATCTCCATATGCTCCTGCCGGGCCCTGCAGAGCGTCGTCCCTTGAGAGGCCTGTGGGCTGTGTCTGTCTGTCCCTTCAGGAGGATTGAGAGTGGTGCTGACCCTGGCTGTAAGCTGTGAGTTGCCCTGGAGGGGACCATCTCACCCCTTGGCACAAGGAGGTCATGCCCCTCTGCGGTGGGGTGTGTAGGCGGTGAGTAACCTTTTCATCTGAACACTGTAACACCTCCTCTGGAGTGTCGAAAAAGAAGGCTTTTTCTTGATATATCACCTTGAGCTTGACAGGATAGACCAGTATATATTGTATTCCCAAATCCCTCAGTCATTTCTTGGCCACCAAGAATAGCCATAGGTGGTCCTGGGTAAGCTTGGTATAGTCAGGGAAGATTAGGATTTTCTGAGATTGAAAATAAAAATGCCACTCCTGCAGGTGTGGTGCAGGATTTTGTCCCGGTCCACATAGTTCAGTATTTGGGATATCATAGGGTGAGGGGGCTGGCGGAAGCCATTGGCTCGGAGCTCGGTGCACCCTCTCAATTATAAAGAAAGGTAACAGAGAGTCCACCACGAGAAGAGAACACAGCCATTGATCTAGAAACTCTTTGGGGAGTGCCCCTCAAGGAATCACACAAAATGGAGATTGTGCCACCTCGCTTTCCACTCAGTGTCTTCCACTCAGGCGGCTGATTGTTTAGTTGTGGAAATCAGTCTTGTGATCATCTTATGCATGTCCGTGACAGTGTCTTCCAAATCAGAAACATGGACTTCGGTTGCCGCTATCGTGTCTACAGCCTTGGGCTGATCCTGGCTAAGTAGGGCCCCACTTTTGGCCTCCAAGATGTTGCATGATTGCACAATGCCCGTGAGGCTTGTGGTCCTGCCAGGCCAGCAAGATCCAGCCCTCTACCTTTTTGAGGGTCCCCAGTAGAATCCTTAGCAGCCTGAGTACATTTCTCCAGGCTGCCTTGTTTGAAGGCCAGTGGCTTGTCTTTAGCCATGATTCACAATGGCATGGTCGGATGTGTTCCCCTCGAGGCAGCACATGCAGTCTGACCAGTCCCCCTCCCCAGGTCCTGCAGGCTGGTGTCACCATCAAGATGGGGAGGTGGGAAAGACAAGTGCAGGCACAGTGGAAGGATGTCAGCGGAAAGTACTGGGAGGGAGTCCCCCCGACAGGCAGGACTCTCCTTCAGGGGCAAGGCCACTCTCAGCAAGGGGCCAGGTGATGAGGCAAGAGTCGCCAGTTTCTTATACCCCGGGTGGATAAGGCATCAGCAGTCCCATCGACCTCTTCTGAGATCCCATTTGGGCCCTTTCTGCTGCACACTTGGCTGCTCCTCCACCTTGCTGTCCTACAAAGCTCTGGAGGCAGTCCTTGCCTCCTTTTCACTCCTCAACTGCAGTATCGGTTAGGATCCAGTAGCCAGTCAATGCCATAGCTGGGCAGTCCGTTGCACCGGCAGAGCGCTTCTGTGAAGGCTGTGGGAGCGCTTGCTCTGGATCTAATGCACTACCTTTCCCGCCTACAATCTGCAGGCTGCCCCTCGCCAATCGCCAGTATCTTTCCCAGCAATGCCTCGCTGCCTCGCCACCTCAATCAACCCAAACCTTGTGGGCCCAGGAGGGGGCTCAACAGCAGCCTATACAGGTAGGATGAAGAAGGGCTCAGGGCAGAGGGAACGGAGCCAAATTAGCTTGCAACCACCATCTTGAGTGCTTCAGCCGCAGCCCCTGTAAATGTTGTCCTTCAAGGCACACTATCTCTATTATCTATGTCGTGGGTACTCAAATTTGTAAGCCCAGGAGTGAGAAAGAATGGAGAAGAAAACTGCCTTAACAACTGATAGTCACTCTGCTCTTTTGGGGTCCAAGTAGGAAAGGGGTTAACACCCTCTACTGACCCATCATGCTCTTTGGAAAATAGGAGGTCAGGGGGAGGTTCACTCTCCTCTTCCACTCTGTGTTCTGTCACCAACAGCATGGTGACCTCCTGCCTCTCAAAGTGTGGTTTGAGGCAGTTTATGTGGAACACTCTTAAGGGGTTACTAGAGGTCTTGAGTTCCACCAGGTAGGTGGTATCCTCCTTCCGCTCCTGCCCCTCAAATGGGTGTGTTCAGCGATCCTTGAGAATTCTGGGCTCTACAGGCTTCATGACCTACAACTTCTGGTCAGGCTGAATTCTACCACAGTGGAACTCTGGCCGTAACAGTATTTCATTACCTATTGACTGGGCTCAAGGTTATCTTTCACCTTTTACCAGAAGTGCTACTTCTGGTTGCGGAGTGCAGCATGTAGCTGACTTACATCCTAAGGGGTTTTCCTGGGAGCTTGATGCCACCCCTCTCTCACAAGTCTGAGAGATCCCCTAACTAGGTATAAGCACTGGACCTCTGGCACCAGCAGCTCAGTGAACTTCTTGACCTGTGATAATATGCCAAGAAGATGGACTGTTGTGCTGCTGAAGAACTGCCACTCTGCTGGACTGCTGCTTTGCTGGACACCAGTCTAGCTGAGCTGCTCTGCTGCCTGCTGTTCCCCTGCCTGGGTAAGAAGGACTGGACCTTCATCATTTGAACCCAGAGTGAGTCCAAGGGCTAGCTGGTTGGCCTCCTGATCCAAAGTCTCAAGGACATAAAAGACTTCCTACCATCCTGCTGCTGCACCTGTACTGCCATCTGCGAATCTGCTCTGCCAAGTGGTGCCACCCCATTCCTGGATCCTTGAAAGTGTGCCTTAGGTGTTTGCTCCAGCAGAACTAACGCATGTTGATATACATAAAAACAATGTAAATGTACTCCTTGATATGTGCCAGCATAACAACAAACTTGCTTTGCTGTTGTTGATTCCATCCGACATGACCTCCCTGTCAACCTTGATCCAGAAGTACGTGGTCAAGCAGGTCCTGCGATCCTGGCCTGAAGCAACTGATTGACAGTTCACAGGTGGGGTGACACATAGCCCATAGACAAATATGCAAAGCAGGAAAGACCCAGATCGATTCCCCAGATAGGCAGCAACTCCACAAAGCTCCTAGAAAATTGGTCCCCAATAAAAGACATTTGACCGGAGGGGTACATGTTCCCAAAACATCACAAAGTTAAATACCACATGAGGTTAGGAACACACAGCCAATCAGAACACAGCACAAACACCACAGGCAGTGATCACACACTCCCCATGCCGGATATCTGGACATATTACATACTGGTCCACACTATGTTCACACAAGGGTGAGACTCACCTGCACACTTTATCAGATGGTCGAATTTATGGCCTTGTGACTAGGAACAGATTCCTTTTTCAAAGAATGTATTCAATCATTTTATTGCGCCTCAAGACAATGTGCAAAAGATGCTCAAAACTCTGTAACTTTGAGAGACAGTCATCAGACCCCGGCTCTGTACTGCACTCTCCAGGCTGATGCGTTTAATTCATCAGACTGTTCCTGCTTTGCCAGACGCCTCCCGTCTTTCAGTTATTTAAGGTAAATCCACTTTTGAACAACATTTTGGCAAGCCAGATAGGAGAGATTGGTTCTCGGAGCCTAGACTGCAGCCGAAGGAAGGGGACCCCACACGTACAGATTAACATCTGGGCAACAAAGAGAGGTGAGCAGACGCTGCAATTGATTGAAAGTTCTGATGAATCTGCGGGGTGGACGTCCATCCTGAAGTGGGCGTCAGTGGGTAAGAGACTACATCTGATCCTTAGTCCCAGCATTTGGCGTATGCCAAACTAGGGCTCCTCTTGGACCGCTGGATGAGACACAGATGGTACGGATGACCCTGGGTGCGATATAGGGTTCTGCTTGGACTGCTGGGCAAGATGCAGATGGTATGCTTGATCCCTGAGTATGACATAGGGGCGAGGTGTCAAAGCCTGAACGGCTGGACATGACACAGATGGTACACATAGGGGGTCATTCTGACCCTGGCGGTAGACTACCGCCAGGCCAACGACCGCGGATGCACCGCCAACAGGCTGGCGGTGCATCCATGGACATTCTGACCGCGGCGGTACCGCCGCGGTCAGAAACGGAAAACCGGCGGTGTCCCGCCGGTTTCCCGCTGCCCTGGGGAATCCCCCATGGCGGCGCTGCAGGCAGCGCCGCCATGTGGATTCCGACCCCCGTACCGCCAGCCTGGCTCTGGCGGTTCTGACCGCCAGAACTTGGATGGCGGTAACAGGTGTCGCGGGCCCCTGGGGGCCCCTGCAGTGCCCATGCCACTGGCCAAGCAGACACTGAAAATCGCGACGGGTGCAACTGCACCCGTCGCACCCCTTCCACTCCGCCGGCTCCATTCGGAGCCGGCATCCTCATGGAAGGAGGTTTCCAGCTGGGCTGGCGGGCGGCCTTCTGGCGGTCGCCCGCCAGCCCAGCGGGAAAATCAGAATTACTGCAGCGGTCTTTTGACCGCCCAGCGGTATTCTGACGGCGGTACTTTGGCGGGCGGCCTCCGCCGCCCGCCAAAGTCAGAATTACCCCCATAGTCTCTGGGTGTGATATATAGCCAACACCTCAATCTTATTTTTTAGTCTAAATGGTTTTCCCAGCACTACTGGTTTCTTAAACAATGGTGGTGACTGACAGAAGTGAGAGGTGTTATTTGCTTGGACCGCTGGGCGTGACACAGATGGTACACTAAGCCGCTGGGTGTCAAACAGGGTGCAATTCGGACATTAGGGAAAATTTGGACCTTTGAGATTGGGTGTAGCTTGTGCTTTGCCAAGGAGGGCCTGTAGTAGTCGAGTTGTTCCTTCTTCTCCTCGTAAATTGTTGCTATCTCTGTTCCTGAGCCGATATTGACAGTCTGTCGGGCTCACTCGTTCCCGGGTACCGCGGAGAGACTCCTCTCAGCATCGGGCAGCATGTGCTAGGACTGGGCTAAGGTTTTTTTTTCTTTTGGACAAAGTCATCTTTTTTTAATCTGTAATTTTGTCTTCTCTTTTTTCTTCATTTACATTGTAGTTTCCTCTCTTCACTTCTATTATGGTTTTCAATTGATGGATTTTTTGGTGCTGATAAACTGTTGCAACTATATTTCATGTAAAATGCTATGTCTCATTAAGTGTTTTTATGTGCATACAAGGAAGTCACTATCTTTCACTCACAAATTTATTCCATGCCTGCTAATCGGCTGCTAACACGGTTTGGAATAGTTAATACATTGCACTTTCATACAGGTTGGGATTCTTAATATGCATTGTTTTATGTATTGTGAAAGTCTATTTGGTGCATCTCTGTATAAAGTTGGGCTCATAGCTAATAGTTATTGCTAGCATAATCCCATGTACATATTTCCACAATTAGAATGGGATTTAGGACCATCTAAAACTCAAAGACGTTAGAACCGTACCTGTCCCCTAAAAAGGTTTCCAACTCATCATGGAGTCACCGTTAGGCCACATGCAAACTAGATTCCCCATGCAGGCTAAAAAGCTAGATAAATAGTGCAGTGAATGGCACACACATACTAAGGCACATGCATTTCCCTGGCCAGAGGAGGCAACCTTCGATACCAAAACATTAGAAAACATAAGGGCACACATGAGGATAACATTTGTAGGGCAGGTAAAGGCTAAAACAGAAGCAGTGTTAGAGCTATGAGCCATCTTTGAGGTGGCCCTACCTTCAACCACCCAGAACCCACAAGCAAGGTTTCCGCACCTCCCTCCCATACGTAGGTACTGAGGTGCTCTCTCTGATGCCTGCCATCTCAGCCGTTCCTTACCTAGGTTATGCCAATCCACTGGTTATGGGGCCCAGGTGGCCTCCACCGGGCAGCGATTCAGGACTGGACGGACAGCAATTCAGGGCTGGGGTTCCCCCAAGACCAATTCTACCCCCTATCTGCTACACTCTACAGTTCAAACACCAGCAGTGCAGGGGGAATACACTCCAAGCCATTTGAGATCTAATGGCAAGGTCAGTCTCGGCCAGACTCAAGCACCTGGTAATTATCGGCTGACCCTGAGGGAGAGGAAAGCTGGAGATGATGGGAAAAGCATTGTGTTAGAAATGGGGTCTTTGGTTGGCAGTCAGGTTACCCCCTGTCCAAGCAAGGACCCTCACTCTAGTCAGGGTAAGTAACACACAATCCAAATTATCCTGTGCCCACCCTCTGGTAGCTTGGCACTGAAAAGTGATATAAAGGCCCTCATTCTGATATTGGCGGGTGGCGGTCGGCGCCCGCCAATATCTGGCCGCCGAATGACCGCCCCGCGGTCAAAAGACCGCGGCGGCCATTCCAACTTTCCCGCTGGGCCGGCGGGCGCCCTCCAAAAGAGCGCCCGCCGGTCCAGCGGGAAAGCCCCTGCAACAATGAAGCCGGCTCCGAATGGAGCCGGTGGAGTTGCAGGGGTGCAACGGGTGCAGTGGCACCCGTCGCGATTTTCACTGTCTGCTATGCAGACAGTGAAAATCTTTGTGGGGCCCCCAGAGGCCCCACGACACCCGTTCCCGCCATCCTGTTCCTGGCGGTAAAAACCGGCAGGAACAGGCTGGTGGGAAGGGGGTCGGAATCCCCATGGCGGCGCTGCAAGCAGCGCCGCCATGGAGGATTCCCTGGGCCAGGGGAAAACCGGCGGGAAACCGCCGGTTCCCCTTTTCTGACCGTGGTGGTCAGAATGGCCCTGGAAGCACCGCCAGCCTGTTGGTGGTGCTTCCGTGGTCCCCGGCCCTGGCGGTTTGAAACCGCCAGGGTCGGAATGACCACCAAAGTGTCTTAAGTCTTTTAAAAGCAAACAAAGTCTCTTTCAAGCACAATGTACCTGGTTCGCGTGAAAAATCTCCGCAAAGGGGCCGCAGAGGAGGAGAAGCGGGTAAACAAAGGGGTGTGCGTCGATTTCTCGGGCCACACACGGTCGATACGTCGTTTAGTTTTCACGCAGGGACGGCTGTGGGTCGATCTCCGGCACTCAGTCGTGGATCCTCTTCGGGTTGCGGGGTTTTCAGAGGCCCCGGGGTCTGTGCGTGGAATCCTGGGCTTGTGACAAGCTCTGCGTCGTTCCAGTGGGGGTGCGGGAAAATTTCTCCCGCACGGCAGGCGCCGCATCAATTTCCCCTCTGGAAGTCAGGCTGCGTCGTCCCAGGTTGGCTGTGCGTCGATCTGGTGGGCCGTGCGTCGAAGTTCCGGTAGCACCGCAGGCGCTGCGTCAATCTTTTCCTTGCGAAGTCGAGCTGCGTTGTTCCGGTTCGGCGTGCGGTGAATTTCGCACCGTGGGACAGGCTGTGCATTGTTTTTAGCACGCTGTGCGTCGAATTTTCACCGCACAAAGAGTCCAGTTGCAAGAGAGCAGTCTTTTTGGTCCTGAGACTTCAGGGAACAGGAGGCAAGCTCTATCCAAGCCCTTGGAGAGCACTTCTTCACCACAGCCAGAGAGCAGCAAGGCAGCAGGGCAACAGCAAGGCAGCAGTCCTTCCCAGAAAGCAGTCAGGTGAGTCCTTTGGGCAGCCAGGCAGTTCTTCTTGGCAGGATGCAGGTTCTGGTTACAAGTTTCTTCTCCAGGAAGTGTCTGAGGTGGTAGGGCAGAGGCCCTGCTTTTTATACCCAAATGTGCCTTTGAAATGGGGGAGACTTCAAAGAGTGGCTTAGAAGTGCACCAGGTCCCCTTTCAGTTCAATCCTGTCTGCCAGGGTCCCAGTAGGGGGTGTGGCAGTCCTTTGTGTGAGAGCATGCCCTCCACCCTCCCAGCCCAAGAAGACCCATTCAAAATGCAGATGAATGCAAGTGAGGCTGAGTATCCTGTGTCTGGGGTGTGTCTGAGTGAATGCACAAGGAGCTGTCAACTAAACCCAGCCAGACGTGGATTGTAAGGCACAGAAAGATTTAAGTGCAAATAAATGCTCACTTTCTAAAAGTGGCATTTCTAAAATAGTAATATTAAATCCAACTTCACCAGTCAGCAGCATTTTGTATCACCATTCTGGCCATACTAAATATGACCTTCCTACTCCTTTCAGATCAGCAGCTACCACTCCAACAATGTGTGAGGGCAGCCCCAATGTTAGCCTATGAAGGGAGCAGGCCTCACAGTAGTGTACAAACCAATTTAGGAGTTTTACACTACCAGGACATGTAAACTACACAGGTACATGTCCTGCCTTTTACCCACACAGCACCCTGCCCTAGGGGTTACCTAGGGCACACCTTAGGGGTGATTTATATGTAGAAAAAGGGGAGTTTTAGGCTTGGCAAGTACTTTTAAATGCCAAGTCGAATAGGCAGTGAAACTGCACACACAGGCCTTGCAGTGGCAGGCCTGAGACAAGGTTAAGGGGCTACTTAAGTGGGTGGCACAATCAGTGCTGCAGGCCCACTAGTAGCATTTAATCTACAAGCCCTGGGCACATATAGTGCCCTCTACTAGGGACTTATAAGTAAATTAAATAATCCAATTGGGTATGATCCAAGGTTACCATGTTTAAAGGGAGAGAGCATATGCACTTTAGCACTGGTTACCAGTGGTAAAGTGCGCAGAGTCTAAAAACCAGCAAAAACAGTGTCCAAAAAGTGGAGGGGGGCAGGCAAAAAGTTAGGGGTGACCACCCTAAGGCTGTCAGGTCTAACACGTTGCCCACCCATTCTGCAACCTACTAGCAGACTGAATTACAGAGGGGAACTGGTTCAGATGGTCCTGACCCGGGGGTGGATCCTTTGGGTCAGAAGACGTAACGATGGCAGAGAATTGTATGAGAAATGAGAGATCAAATCCCAATAGAGATTTCCCCCACATGCTGCAATGCCTCGTCAGGTGGGAGAGAAGACAAGTCGAGGGAAGAAGGGAAGTGATAATAAGTAGGAAGAAACCAGGACAGGACTGGGATGCTGGTGCAGAATTCCTAGCTAGGGGGCCGATGACCCTGGTCAGAACAGCCGTAGCCACGAGGGCACAGAAGGCGGCACCACCAATGCGGGTGTCGCCGCAGAGGTTCGGGGAGGATTTACCATATAGAGACAGAGTTGAGAAAGTCCTATAGACTACCTTCAGGGCCGGGACCGAGTCATATTCCCCTCTCCACTCACATGACCGGTGTTAGACCTGACAGCCTTAGGGTGGTCACCTCTAACTTTTTGCCTGCCTCCCTCCACTTTTTAAACACTTGCTGGAGAAGAAACCCGGACCAGAACCTGCATCCTGCCAAGAAGAACTGCCTGGCTGCCTAAAGGACTCACCTGACTGCTTTCTACAAAGGACTGCTGCCTTGCTGTTGCCCTGCTGCCTTGCTGAACTCTTGTCTGGATGTGAAAGTGCTCTCCAGGCGCTTGGATAGAGCTTGCCTCCTGTTCCCTGAAGTCTCAGGACCAAAAAGACTTCTCTTTTTCATTTGGACTCTTCGTGCGCCGAAAATTTCGACGCACAGCTTGTTCCGCGGCGAGAAAAACAGCGACGCTGACCGACGCAATGTCTTTGGGGCGGCCGGAACTTCGACTCACGTCCTCGCAAGGACAACGCCGCCCGACTTCCAGAGGGAGAATCGATGCGACGCCTGCCATGAGAGCGAAACTTCGACGCACAGCCCCGCGGAACGACGCGCAGCCGGAAAACAAGCAGGAGAATCCACGCACAGACCCGGTACATCTGGTAATCCCTGCGACCCATAGAAAGAGACTGTCCGCGCGCCGCAAAACAACAAATGACTTCCAGTGATATCCCTACAATTTCACATTGCATCTTTATTCATTTTGACCTACAATTATCCTGATAAATATGATATATTTTTCTAAACACTGTGTGGTGTATCTTTGTGGTGCTATAGTGTGTTATTGTATGATTTATTGCACAAATACTTTAGACATTGCTTTCTAAGTTAAGCCTGACTGCTCGTGCCAAGCTACCAGACGGTGGGCACAGGATAATCTTGGATTGTGTGCGACTTACCCTGACTAGAGTGAGGGTTCTTGCTTGGACAGAGGGTAACCTGACTGCCAACCAAAAACCCCATTTCTAACATTGGTGATCAGCGGTGAGGATAGGACTTGTATTTGTGCAGTGACATACAGTAGCTAAGTATTTCACTACCTACTCACAGTTGAAGGTCAACTTGATTTTTTATCTCTTTTTGCAGATTCGTTTTTCCTGACAATTTTCAAAAACTAAACCCTCACTCAACATGTCTCCAACTGGGTCTCAAATAGGAGACTTTGACCTAGTCCTGTTGGATGCATATACGGTCAAACAGCTAAGAGGGTTCTGCAGGGCAATGAGGGTACCCACCCAAGGGGCCTCCAAAAAGGAGGACTTTCAAGTGGCGCTGAGGGCCTGGGCAGAAGCCCATTTAGAAGAGGATGATGAGGAAGAGGAGCCAGAAAATGGCCCCTTAGAGGATTTGTTGCTATCTGTGGATGATGTTACCACTGCAATTGTGCCCCCTTCCAGACCAGGGAGCAGTGTCTCTGTGCAAAGCCTGACCGCAGAGGAAAGGAGAGAGGAAAGGGAGTTCCAATTGCAAATGGCAAAACTGAAAATTGAGGCTCAACAGGAAAACAGGAGGGCAGAGAGAGAAGCCAAACAAGCTGAGGCTGAGAGAGAAGCCAAACAAGCTGAAGCTGAATGAGCAGCCAAACAAGCTGAAGCTGAAAGAGCGGCCAAACAGGTGGAAGTGGAAAGAGCCTTGGCTGAAAAGAAACTATTGTTGGCTCATGAACTGAGTCTCAAGGAGCTGGAGATCAAGGCAAGACAGTCTGAATCTAGCAATAATGGTGGCAGCATACTGACAGGACCTGCTGGAGAAAAGAAGGTTCGTATACCCAAAAATGTGGTGCCCAGTTTTGTGGTGGGAGATGACATAGATAAATGGTTAGCTGCTTATGAAGTTGCACTAAGGGCTCATGAGGTTCCTGAAGGGCAATGGGGGGTAGCTATGTGGGGTTATGTGCCGCCATTGGGGAGGGACACACTTCTCACATTGGATCAACCTGATCAAAACACATACCCACTTCAGAAAGCCACTTTACTTGCCAAGTTTGGGCTGACCCCTGAGGGATACCGTCAGAGGTTCAGGGACAGCAACAAACAAACCACACAAACATGGGTATATTTCTTTGACTTTTCCAGTAAGGCACTGAATGGATGGGTGCGGGGCAACAAAGTAGATAATTATAAAGGGTTATATGACTTGATTCTGAGAGAGCATATGCTCAATAGTACTTTTACAGAGTTGCGCCAGCACTTAGTGGATAGTAAGCTAACTGATCCCAGGCAGCTTGCTGAGGAGGCGGACCTCTGGGTTAGCACCAGAGTGTCCAAGAAGGTACCTGGGGGGGACACCCACAAAGGTGGTCAGGGTTCCCAACAGAAGAAAGAGGGGGGAGATAAACTTACAGATAAGTAACTCTCTAAAGGCCCCCAAAAGAATTCCCAGGGAGGGGGTGGCAACCATTCCTTTTCCAGATTTGGGAAGAAGCCAGGGACTTATGACAAATCAGGGAGATCTAACCCCAAATGTTTAAAGTGCTACCAATATGGACACTATAAAGGCGACCCCCAGCGCTCCAAGAGGGCACCATCCACTACTGGACAGACACCTGGATTGACAAGTGTAGCGCTCGGGGGGAGATGGACCCAGATAGCTTTGGGGAACAGGTAGAGTTTTCCCTAGTGTCCCTGGGAGGAGAAATGGTGCCCAAAGCCCACATGCCCCAAAATACTTCCAAGTACAGGCAGTGGGTCACCATTGATGGGCAGAAGGTGGAGGCTCTGCATGACACAGGAGCCAGTATGACTACTATCAAGAGTCAGCTGGTGTCAACAGAGCAGATAGTCCCTAATACATTCCACCAGGTCATATTCGCTGACAATCGTGAGAGTCACCTACCGGTGGCTCTGGTTCCCTTTGAGTGGGGGGGTCTCTGGTACTCTGAAAGTAGCTGTGAGTCCTGCCATGCCTGTAGATTGTCTGTTAGGCAATGATCTTGAGCATACTGCTTGGAAAGAAGTAGAGCTCAGATCTCACCTGGAGATGTTAGGGTTACCTGAGTGGGTCTGCATGACCACACGGTCCATGGCTGACCGAGAGGGAAGTCAAGGGCGTCTGGAGCCTGGAACAATGGCCCAGAGAACTGCCAAGAGGAGGGGCATGGGTCGCGGGAAACCGGTCCCAGAAGTTCCCGCAGTGGTTGACAGGGCTCCTGAGGAGGAGGCTCCTGAGCCAACTGGGGAAGACATTGCCACCCTAGGTGACCAACCTGATCTTGCTGGCTGGCAAGTTGAGGGTGGACCCACCAGGGAGGAATTCTGCAAGACGCAGAAAGAATGTCCCACTCTAGAGGGTCTGAGGAAGCAAGCCTCAGACCAGGCAGCAGGTGAAGCCTCTGGCGATCACCACCTATATTGGGAGAATGATCTCCTCTACAGTGAGCCTAAGGTTCCGGCCATTGGGTCAGCGCGTGCGCTGGTGGTCCCCCAGTGTTACTGAACCTTCCTACTGGGTCTGGCTCACGACATTCCCCTGGCAGGACATTTGGGGCAAGGCAAGACCTTTGACAGGCTTGTCACCCACTTTTATTGGCCCAGAATGAGGACAAACTCAGATAAGTTCTGTAGATCTTGTCCTACCTGCCAGGCCAGTGGTAAAGCAGGGAAAAGGGTTAAAACCCCCCTGATTCCACTTCCTGTCGTTGGCACCCCCTTTGAAAGGGTGGGCATCGACATTGTTGGTCCATTGGACCCCAAAACTGCCCTAGGCAACAGGTTCATCCTGGTTTTGGTGGACCATGCCACCCGTTACCCAGAGGCAATCCCTCTGAGGACCGTAACTGCACCGGTGGTGACCAGAACTCTGATGGGGATATTTATCCGTGTGGGATTCCCAAAGGAGATAGTGTCTGACAGAGGCACTAACTTCATGTCTGCATACATGAAGTCTCTGTGGGATGCGTGTGGTGTAACCTACAAGTTCACCACACCCTATCACCCCCAATCTAATGGTCTTGTGGAGAGATTCAACAAGACCTTGAAAGGCATGATTGGTGGCCTCCCTGAGGCCATGAGGCGTAAGTGGGACGTCCTCTTACCATGCCTTCTCTTTGCTTACAGAGAGGTCCCCCAGAGGGGGGTGGGGTTCAGTCCCTTTGAGCTTCTCTATGGGTACCCTGTCAGGTGACCCTTAAGCATTGTCAAGGAGGGGTTGGAGAGAGCTCCAAAGGCACCCCCTCAGGATGTGGTCAGCTACATGTTGACCCTCCGCAACCAGATGACCCGCTTCTGGAAAGAGGCCCAAAGTAACCTTGAGGCCAGTAAAGAGGTAATGAAATGCTGGTATGACCAGAAGGCCACCCTGGTAGAGTTTCAACCTGGAGACAAAGGCCCTCATTCTGACCCTGGCGGTCTTTGACCGCCAGGGCGGAGGACCGCGGGAGCACCGCCGACAAGCCGGCGGTGCTTCAATGGGGATTCCGACCGCGGCGGTAAAGCCGCGGTCGGACCGGCACCACTGGCGGGGTCCCGCCAGTGTACCGCAGCCCCATTGAATCCTCCGCGGCGGCGCAGCTTGCTGCACCGCCGCGGGGATTCTGACCCCCCCTACCGCCATCCAGATCCCGGCGGTCGGACCGCCGAGATCCGGATGGCGGTAGGGGGGGTCGCGGGGCCCCTGGGGGCCCCTGCAGTGCCCATGCCACTGGCATGGGCATTGCAGGGGCCCCCGTAAGAGGGCCCCTAAATGTATTTCACTGTCTGCTGCGCAGACAGTGAAATACGCGACGGGTGCAACTGCACCCGTCGCACAGCTTCCACTCCGCCGGCTCGATTCCGAGCCGGCTTCATCGTGGAAGCCTCTTTCCCGCTGGGCTGGCTGGCGGTCTGAAGGAGACCGCCCGCCAGCCCAGCGGGAAAGTCAGAATTACCGCCGCGGTCTTTCGACCGCGGAACGGTAACCTGACGGCGGGACTTTGGCGGGCGGCCTCCGCCGCCCGCCAAGGTCAGAATGAGGGCCAAAGTGTGGGTAATGGAGCCAGTAGAGCCTAGAGCTCTACAGGACCGCTTGTCTGGCCCATTTGAAGTAAAGGAGCTGAAAGGGGAGGCCACTTACCTAGTGAACCTCCAAACCCCTTGGAACCCCCTAAGGGTGCTCCATGTCAACCGACTAAAGGATCATTTTGAGAGGTCTGAGGTCAACATGCTTCTGGTCACAGATGAAGGAATGGAAGAGGAGAGTGAACCTCTCCCCGACCTCCTCTCTGCCCAAGAAGGTGATGGGTCAGTGAAAGGGGTCATTCTCTCTGACTCCCTGACTCTAAACCAGAAGGGAGACTGCTATGAGCTGTTGGAGCAGTTCTCCCCCCTGTTCTCCCTTACTACTGGACTGACCCACCTCTGTGTTCATGACATTGACACAGGTGACAGCCTCCCTGTGAAGAACACGATTTACAGGTTATCGGATAAGGTGAAGGCCAGCATCAAGGAGGAGGTCTCCAAGACGTTAGCTTTAAAGGTTATCGAGAAATCCAGTAGTCCCTGGGCCAGCCCAGTGGTGTTGGTCCCTAAAGCTACTGCCCCAGGTGCGAAGCCAGAACTCCGGTTCTGTGTGGACTACTGGGGTCTCAACTCAGTCACACGGACTGATGCTCACCCCATCCCCCGAGCTGATGAGCTCGTTGACAGACTGGGCGCTGCCAAGTTCCTGAGTACGTTTGATCTTACTTCAGGGTACTGGCAGATCGCCCTGACTGAGGGTGCCAAAGAGAGATCTGCATTTTCAACCCCTGATGGCCATTACCAGTTCAGAGTGATGCCATTTGGATTGAAAAATGCCCCTGCTACCTTCTAACGGTTGGTTAACGGGGTCCTAGCTGGCAAGGATGCCTTCTGTGCAGCCTACCTGGATGACATAGCTGTCTACAGTTCCAGCTGGGAGGAACACCTGCTCCACCTCAAGGAGGTGCTTCAGGCCCTGCAACAGGCAGGCCTGACCATCAAGGCTAGTAAGTGCCAGATTGGGCAGGGTTCCGTGGTGTACTTGGGACACCTAGTGGGTGATGGCAAGGTGCAGCCACTCCAGGCCAAGATTGAAACTATCAAGGTCTGGCAACCACCTAGAACACAGACTGAGGTGAGAGCCTTTTTAGGCCTCACCGGATACTACCGCAGATTTGTCAAGGGCTATGGTACCATTGTGTCACCCTTTACAGAACTCACTTCCAAGATACAACCTAGATTGGTGAATTGGACAGAGGCTTGTCAGAAAGCCTTTGACTCTCTAAAGGAAGCCATGTGCACGGCCCCCTTGCTCAAGGCCCCTGACTACTCCCAGGAATTTATTGTGCAGACAGACACTTCAGAGCATGGCATAGGGGTGGTCCTAGCACAGCTAAATGAGGAGGGCCTAGACCAACCAGTAGTCTTTATTAGCAGAAGGCTATTACCACGGGAACAGAGGTGGAGTGCTATTGAGAGAGAAGCTTTTGCTGTGGTCTAGGCACTGAAGAAGCTGAGGCCAAACCTGTTTGGGACTCACTTCCGGGTTCAGACAGACCACAGGCCCCTCAGATGGCTCATGCAGATGAGGGGTAAAAATCCTAAACTCTTGAGGTGGTCCATTTCCCTACAGGGGATGGACTTTACGGTGGAGCATCGCCCATGGGTTGACCACGCCAATGCTGATGGTCTCTCCAGATACTTCCGCTTTAGCGATGAGAGCTCCCAGGAGGTCGGGTAGCTCTCCCCTCTTTCAGCTGGGGGGGACACATGTTAGACCTGACAGCCTTAGGGTGGTCACCCCTAACTTTTTGCCTGCCTCCCTCCACTTTTTAGACACTTGCTGGAGAAGAAACCCAGACCAGAACCTGCATCCTGCCAAGAAGAACTGCCTTGGCTGCCTAAAGGACTCACCTGACTGCTTTCTACAAAGGACTGCTGCCTTGCTGTTGCCCTGCTGCCTTGCTGAACTCTTGTCTGGATGTGAAAGTGCTCTCCAGGGGCTTGGATAGAGCTTGCCTCCTGTTCCCTGAAGTCTCAGGACCAAAAAGACTTCTCTTTTTCATTTGGACTCTTCGTGCGGCGAAAATTTAGACGCACAGCTTGTTCCGCGGCGAGAAAAACGCCGCACACCGACACTGACCGACGTGACACCTTCAGGGCGGCCGGAACTTCGACACACGGCCTTGCAAGGACAACGCCGCCCGACCTTCCAGAGGGAGAATCGACGCAACGCCTGCAGTGAGAGCAAAACTTCGACGCACAGCCCTGCGGAACGACACGCAGACGGAAAACAAGCAGGAGAATCCACGCACAGACCCGGGGCATCTGGTAATCCCTGCGACCCCTAGAAAGAGACTGTCCGCGCGCCGGAAAACGACGCACGACTTCCCAGCGTGAAAAATAACGACGCAAGTCCATGTGTGCTGGGGAGAAATCGACGCACACATCATTTTTCCACGTATCTCTTCTTCTGCGGCCCCTTTGCGGAGATTTTTCACTCCAAACCAGGTACCTTGTGCTTGAAAGAGACTTTGATTGATTTTTAAAGACTTAAGACACTTGATATCACTTTCCAGTGATATCCCTAAAATTTCACATTGCATCTTTATTCGTTTTGACCTACAATTATCCTGATAAATATTATATATTTTTCTAAACACTGTGTGGTGTATCTTTGTGGTGCTATAGTGTGTTATTGTATGATTTATTGCACACATACTTTACACATTGCCTTCTAAGTTAAGCCTGACTGCTCGTGCCAAGCTACCAAAGGGTGGGCACAGGATAATCTTGGATTGTGTGCGACTTACCCTGACTAGAGTGAGGGTTCTTGCTTGGACAGAGGGTAACCTGACTGCCAACCAAAAACCCCATTTCTAACAACCAGATAGACAGCTGGGCCGATACGAGACAGCCCTGCAGCTGACGGGTGAGACTGACACACCCAACCTCACATTAACTGTACTATCAGTGACCAGACGATCCAATGAGGAGCCCACCGGAATGATATTTGACAAATGTCATACCATACAGCTTCCTGATTGATTCACTAGCAACACAGTCCTGCCTAAAAAAGGGATTTTGCCCCTGTCACAAGGGTTCTCAGGCGCGGTCATGAAGGCTCCCTTCATGAAGTCCCTAGAACTGGACGTCGGAGGCAGTCACGTTAAGAGGATATTACTATATCACCCCTCATCCCGACTAATCTTCTTGATAGAGATTTAATGGACACACTAAATATGACCATTAATTTTCCAGAAGATAGGACAATGTCATGCTTGATCCCTGGGGTCGCCCATGCAAGGCTCATGTCCTTGATTCACCCACATTGCATAGCCTGTCAATCTCATCTCTAATGTACCAGAACTGGCAGACCAGGAGCTGCAATTGCCCCATAAATCTGTGTTCCACTGGGAAGATCACCATGATGCAGGATTCCAAGAGGAAGCACTGCTGTTCCTGGAGGCTGTCGAAATATGACCCAGATATAGTATCCTGCAAACAACTGACCAAGAAGATGGAATGTGGGCTTGTGTCATCTTCGACTCACCCGGTCTCAGCATACAGGAGATAACTGATGATCAGTTGTTCGGTTAGTGCCCGAGAGCCACAGAAATCATTTTCACCAACCTCATCTAGATTAGGGTGGAATCATGGAATGAGGCCCGTCACCCATGGCGGTATTAACAACATGGGAAGAACACGATTTGGCCACAGTACCGCCACAGCTGTGGGCCAAGGGACCCTACGATGTAGGGCTCATCAACACCGCTGAACCCCTAAGGATAATACTATGAAGGGGGCTATCCTACCCAGGGTACACCAGTGCCCGCTCTCTAAGGAGGCGGATGAAGGTATAGTACCCACGATCCAAGCGCTAATTGATCAAGTGGTTCTCCACGTGGGGGTCTCTCCTTGCAATACGCCAATCTTCCCGGTCAGAAAGAGTAAGGGAGGAACCTGGTGCCTGGTACAGGATCTGCGCTAACTCAACATCATCGTGGTCCTAGACTTCCCCGTAGTACCAGACCCATCTGTCATACTAACTAGCATACCCGCACTTCTGCTATTTCTCCATGATAGACAAACAAAATGTGTTTCTTTAGCATTTTACTGTAGCCCGACAGCCAGTATCTGAACGCGTTCACCTTCCGAGCTATATCGGAGATTGCCCCAGAGGTACTGTTAGTCCCCCAGTATTTTTAACCAAATAATGAGAAAAGACCTTGCTAACTTCCAATCCAGTAGTACCCTTATACAGTATGCTGACGACATCCTGGTGTGCTGCCCCTCCGAGGATTTGCACAAGATGGTACAAAGTGGAAAAAGGGAAGGTACAGTATGTGTGACCAGAAGTTAGCTTTCTGGGCAAACTAGTCTCATTGACCGGCCGGTCAATCACGCTGGAATGCATTGACTCTATCAGGGCTATGACACCCCCAAGAATAAACAAGCATATGCAATGCAGTGGGTCTCGTGTTTGTTGGAGTTAGAGCTGTTAACATTGTAAGTTCCTCTTGGATTGACAATATCTGGTTATTGGTTTACAGTTTGGAGAGGTTAGCAGAGGACTTGTTCAGTCTTTAATGTAAAAGTGGTTTGTGTACATTAGTATGAAAAGTGAAAGCAGCTCTGTCTTGTGAGATCTTTATAGTGCTTTATGTGAAGGTCCAAGGACTTCACTTTTTTCTTTGATTGGGTGGTCTGTTTGTTACATGGTTGCAGTGCTTTCTACATAGATATCACAATAAATGTAGGTAATTGTGCTGCAGTGTTGTGCGAATGGCCTTCAGGTACATTTATGCTGTTTTACTTGAGTACTTCTAGGGTGCATGTTGGTGTGGTGTCCACCAGTGGTGTTAGACAGCCCTTTCATCACTTTCTGGCTTTGGTACCATGTTGCACACAAGATGGAAGGGTTCTGTCCAGCATGTGCCACCTGAAGATGACCTCTTGGGCATGTATCTCAACACATAGGGTGTAATTATCTTGTTGAGTGGAAGAGTGCTGCTGGATATCAGACAAAAGCCAGATATAAGTATCATAGGAGGACTGGGTGCATGCAATAAGGACTAGCTAACATATGCTGACTAGAAAATGTGAGGTGCATCTTGGAAGCAACTTTTTAACAACCTAAAGTCCAGGTTGAAAATGGTTCAATAGTTCTGTTGCAGGGTGAGACCCAAAGTACATTGGGTCTCCTTGGGTGACTGGGCACTTTTTAATATCTATTATGCTGGTTGTAAGGCAGAGACGATTCAGTCATTAACCCATGATTACAGAGCTAAAGTGGGCCATTTTTATAGTCTGTTCCACCCTCCAGGAAATTGCAAAACAGGTAAAATTGTTTCTTAATCTTTTTTCACCCATCTCTACCTACATAACACTGTCACGGGGGTGATAAGAACTTCGGATTCAAGTTTGGACATAGATATCATCAAACGGCTCATGCAGTAATTCATAACTTTATTCAGTCAGGTTTTTCAATCTAAAATTTATTTGAACCCAGGGAATTTGAAGACCATGCTATTAGGAAGAGTGAAGCAACATGTTGCAGAACATAACACAATTTTGACTAAAGCTTAAAGTGTGTTGAAGTCACATACCTTGACATGTGAGTACAAGGCAACTATGATCATTTAGGGCATCAGCTGTATGGGGCTTTGAACCAAGATCAAACAGGGCAGCAATGTAGGGATAATGGAGGAGGGAAAACAAAGGCACTGAAAATAGATCAGAAATGGCATTGCAGGGTAGAGGTTTAAATCCTAGGTCTTCTGCACCCTACGAAGGTCACTATCCCCACAAAGGAGAAAGCCTTGCACCTTTTGTGCAATGGGGTAAAACAACACAGAGTCTGGACCAGCAGAATGACAACCTCCATGATCAACATATTCTACTATATGTCAAAGTCACGCTGTCATGGTTGGTAAAATTGGAGATCATGCAGCATCCATCAGCGGTGCCTACCCAAAAAGGAGCGGAGAGTAGAGATATAGGAAATTAAAGAAGAGGAGGAATGGAAGGCACATAATGAGAGACAAGGATAAGAAAATTCAGTAGGGGCACCAATTGATGTAGGCAAGGGTGGCATAGAATGTAGGGGGGAGGAAGGGCCAAGGCCGTGTAGGAGATAACATTTCATTGGGCAACATAAAGGAGGCAGAGGAATCTGAGTAGTAGGGTTGAAAAAAGTGAGTGGCAGGTGAGGAGGTCTGGTGGGAGGTTGTCAGGTGAGTGGCAGGTGAGGAGGTCTGGCAGCAGGTTGTGAGGTGAGTGACACTGGCAGCAGGTTGTGAGGTGAGTGGCAGGTGAGGTCTGGCAGCAGGTTGTGAGATGCGTGGCAGGTGAGGAGGCCTGGTGGCAAATTGTGAGGTGAGTGGCAGGTGAGGAGGTCTCGCGGCAGGTTGTGAGGTGAGTGGCAGTTGAAGAGGTCTGACGGCAGGTTGTGAGGTAAGTAGCAGTTAAGGAGGTCTGGCGGCAGGTTGTGAGGTGAGTGGCAGGTGAGGAGGTCTGGCGGCAGGTTGTGAGGTGAGTGGCAGGTGAGGAGGTCTGGCAGCAGGCTGTAAGGTGAGTGGTACTGGCAGCAGGTTGTGAGGTGAGTGGCAGGTGAGGTCTGGCAGCAGGTTGTGAAGTGAGTGGCAGGTGAGGTCTGGCAGCAAGTTGTGTGGCGAGTAGCAGGTGAGGAGGTCTGACAGCAGGTTGTGAGGTGAGTGGCAGGTGAGGAGGTCTAGCAACAGGTTGTGAGGTGAGTGGCAGTTGAGAGGGTCTGATGGCAGGTTGTGAGGTGAGTGGCAGGTGAGGAAGTCTAGTGGCAGGTTGTGAGGTGACTGGCAGGTGAGGAGGTCTGACAGCAGGTTATGAGGTAAGTAGCAGTTGAGGAGGTCTGGTGGCAGGTTTTGAGGTGATTGGCAGGCTAGGACGTGAATGGCACTGGCAGCAGGTTGTGAGGTCAGTGATAGGTGAGGCAGCCTGACAGCACATTGTGAGGTAAGAAGGCAGAGTGGGTGTAAAGGACGGACGTGGGGGTTTGCAGAGTGTGAGCGAAGGACAAACAACAGGAATGGAGAAAAGGAGTCCAGGGCTGGAGTCAAGGTTGGAAAGAAGAAGAATAGTAAGCAAAAGAGAAAACCAAGGTGAGGCGCAGCATTCGCACTCCCAGTGGACCACGTTTGACGGAGTAAACTCAAAGAAAGGCTGTGCCTCGTACTGGGTAAGAAACAGCGAGCCTTCGATGGCACAGATTTACATATCCTGGGCACTAAGATATTGATCGCAGGGGAGACTAACATTTCATGCATCCTATATATTTAATGTGGCAATGGATGTCATGTCCACACAATGTCTTGTGCGGCAAGACGGGAAGCAGTAATGGGGCGGGGGAGGGTGTAGGGGATGCATGGAGGACATGCTGCTCCTGAACACTGGGCTCTGCCCCCAGGACGTGTGAGGAGAGAAGAACACAATGTGCTTGCTCGGAGATTAGCATTAGAGCACAGACAGCATTGGGGAGGGACAAGTGGAGGAAAGAGGTGGGGGATATTACCTGTAGCACCAGAGGAGGGGGCACAACTGGCCACTCTGGGACACTACCTACAGCAATGGGCGAGGGTAAGGGGGTAGGGGCATCACCTGCAGCAACGGGGGAGGTGGTGACTGGGAGCATGAATCGCAGCCATTGAGGTGAGAGGTAAGGGTACGTGGGCGGGGACAGCCTGCATCGGGCATTACTAGCAGTACAGTGGAGAGAGAGTAGTGAGCGGTGGCAAAAAAAGGAGGGGGTGGGAGAGCAGAGAATAAGAGAGGAGGAGGGGAAACAAGCTAAGAAAGGACTGAATGACAGAGCCCAGTCTAGGGTGAAAGAAAAGGAGTAGTGGAAAAGCAGTGTGGGGCAGACAGAAGCGAAGGCGTAGGTGAAATATGTGAGTGAAGGGGGTTTAGAGGACATGCAAATAAAGTGCACTGAGGATATGGAAGAGTGAAATGTGCACTGAAAGATAGTAAAAAGAGGGGGAGGAAACAGATTGGATAGATAAGAAAAACAAGTATTTGCAATGCAATGGGTCTCACGTTTGCTCTAGTTAGAGCTATTGGTGTTGTAAATTCCTAACTGGACTTTTCTTCCCACATAAATTGAAAATCAAAAGTAAAACAGTTGACATAAGCAAGTCAATTCAAAGGGCCACGGCCACCATGAGCGCGAAGGAGAGACACGAAAGGAAAAAGAAGTTCACTTGCAGTCAAAAATATCGGCAAACGTAGTTATCCATGTAACAGGGTCACCCCTTAGGCGGTAACCAAACCGCCACAAGTAGGGACAAGCGTAAAGCATTTATCAATGTCATCAAAGGATGTTTGAAAGGCAAGCCCACAAACGAGTAAAAGTGATGGGCATGAGGTGGGTGTGGTTAAAAGCACACATAGATGCCAACACGTCAGAAAAGCAGAGCTTGTGCGCTGCTATGCTCAACCTAAAAAGTGCATGCAAACGTTTTTGGGATTATGCAATGATGACTGATAGTGGGTCTTTGACTAAAGCACGCTCATCACCCCCTTACTCAGGACCTTGAAGGAAGTGAAGACAAGCCATGAGGAACTACCATGGGTGCCTGAGATGCACAAGCAACCTTGCCATTGACAGAATCACAGCCATTGTGATGGGGCACCACTAACACTGTACACATAGCATTCAGTGTTTGCATTCATACAGAAGAGCAAGAGCATGCTCACTACATAGCAAGTGTCAGGATATAAACTGATGCTTTCTAGGCCATCTTTAAAAATAGTGCAGTGCCATCTGGTGAACCTAGCCGCCTTTCTAGCACACGAGGTCAAGGATAGAAAGGAGGCCATCTACACCCCCGAAGGGATCAGTCAAGCAGAGAAGGATCCTATCTTATATAGTGAGGCATTATTTACTGATAGATCTTCCACAATAGACCAAGAGATGGGTGTAAGGCACGTGGGAGCAGCAGTAGCGAAGACCTTTAGCCATACAGCCTTAGAGGTGTTGCACGTCATCGCACAGCTGAATCTCCTCCCCCACTTGTCAGCACAGGTGTATTTGAAGCCCTCACCCAAAGCGTAGGGAAATCAGTAACCATCTACTCCGACTCTGCTTATGTCACCACCACGGTACACTCGAGCATAGGCCAATGAAGAAGGCAAGGGTTTCTAAAATCAGATGGCACCTAGGTCACACACAGGGATCTCTTAGAATTACTAATAGATGTGCTAACTCAACCTGAATGCGTGGCCATGGTAAAATGTGCCGCTCACACGGGGCAAGGACTTCATATCCCAAGGGAATGCATTAGCCGATGAGCTTGCAAAAAAGGCAGCTTATGGAATGGTCAAACACACACACATACCCCCCTCACTTTAATCTACAGAAACAAGACCATCACACAAAATTATACTTGAGGGAATTGCAAGAAACTGCACTTTTTGCAGAAAAGGGGGAGTTGGCTAGCCAGGGGTTGTACACAAACTGCACTCGACCTTATATACCGATCCAGGCCCTCAGGGAAACCCGTCATGCCACAGAGCTTAGTCAACGTGGCCTTACCACAATTACACTTGCCGGCACACACAGCCAAAGATAACATGATAGCTGAGTTCCAGAGTGACTGGTTTATCCCCAACATTACATAGCTATCCCAAGACTTGCAAAATTCCAAAAGTTATATATTATTATACCCATGTATACCCTTTGTTTGTTGTGTGCATGGCTGCATCCATTCATAGCCAGAAATCTGCCTAGTAACAGAGCTTACCTCAACATTGTTACAACAGTTGCATAGGGACCTTTCCCACATCACTTACAAATACACTGAACCCAATGTCAGTATTCCACATGCACTCTTACACAACACATTGTATCAGCATGTACTGTGGATGCCCAGACATTGGGCAGACTGGACTATGGCCCTCATTCTGACCTTGGCGGGCGGCGGAGGCCGCCCGCCAAAGTCCCGCCGTCAGGTTACCGTTCCGCGGTCGAAAGACCGCGGCGGTAATTCTGACTTTCCCGCTGGGCTGGCGGGCGGTCTCCTTCAGACCGCCAGCCAGCCCAGCGGGAAAGAGGCTTCCACGATGAAGCCGGCTCGGAATCGAGCCGGCGGAGTGGAAGCTGTGCGACGGGTGCAGTTGCACCCGTCGCGTATTTCACTGTCTGCGCAGCAGACAGTGAAATACATGTAGGGGCCCTCTTATGGGGGCCCCTGCAATGCCCATGCCAGTGGCATGGGCACTGCAGGGGCCCCCAGGGGCCCCGCGACCCCCCCTACCGCCATCCGGATCTCGGCGGTCCGACCGCCGGGATCTGGATGGCGGTAGGGGGGGTCAGAATCCCCGCGGCGGTGCAGCAAGCTGCGCCGCTGCGGAGGATTCAATGGGGCCGCGGTACACTGGCGGGACCCCGCCAGTGGTGCCGGTCCGACCGCGGCTTTACCGCCGCGGTCGGAATCCCCATTGAAGCACCGCCGGCTTGTCGGCGGTGCTCCCGCCGTCCTCCGCCCTGGCGGTCAAAGACCGCCAGGGTCAGAATGAGGGCCTATGTCTGTTCACTGATACCACATGCCGTAGGTGCAGATAGGCTTTATCTATCCCAGGAGGTAGCCACCGAGAAAGCAAAATGTCTCATCCACATGTACCTTTGTAGAATCAGGACCAAGATACAACCCAGTAGGGTAAAACCCCACAGTGTAGTAGTAAACATCATTCAATGTGAGACCAATCATGCTCACTGTGTCTTTACATCGAGCACAGCGACATTCAAACTGAGCTAAACAGGATGTGCAGGCGGAGCACTGTAGGAGAGGACACTGTTTGGCCCGAGACTTTCCAGGAAAGAGGTTCTTGGAAGTAGAAAAACTACAGCACCAGTGCACAAACACGTCCACTCACGCCTCCATTTGTGGTCCTAGGGTGCCCCTTAGTATGTCTGGGGGAGCATTCTTTAATAACAATTGGACCCCAGCATGAAGTTCCTGTGGAGGGCCATCTACCTCAATGATACAAGTTGAAATTGATCTCCTCGGGGAGGGTTAAATGCTAGCATAGATACCCCATGCCATGAAATCTGGGATACTGACATATATAGGTACACGTGGTTGGAAGGGAAGGGGCAACTCCTAATTGTACGGAAACGTACACTGTATTAATTGTGTTTAAGAGGCAAAGGACGATCCTTATCGGCACAAATGAAAATTCTGGAGCAATACTGCACGTACAAAGCATGCACTGGGGCACCTCTGTGCTGATGGTTACTACTGGCAGTGCAGGGGAATTTGCTTACGGTCAGCTCATCCCTTGATGGCAGAGCCTCTGCTCCCTCATGACTGTGCACATGCCGACCCTGGTCATCGCTGGAGAAGACCTGGCTGAGTTGTTTCAACATCCACTACAGAAGAAAACAACTTTGTTGCATCAGGCTCGAAACAAAAGAACTGCTGATTATTTTGGTTGGGCTCAGTACAAGGACATTCCAGAAGAATTCAGACTATTGACTGACACTCAAGTTAATGCAGGAGGGTCCATGCATTTCTTCACACTACAGACAAAAGCAAACGCTCACTGGTTGCAGATAACCAGATGGGAAATGCTGAATATGATCAACAGTACTGAGCTTGACTTAAACACTATCAAGGAAGAACTAAGAGCCATCCTCTTCATGGTGATGCAACATCAGTATGTGTTGGACTTGATGACCACTTTGGAGGGTCGGATATGCACCAAAATTGGTGCATCCTGTTGCACACTTATACCTGGTAAATACCCGGACAATGGAGCACTGACTTTTGCCAACCTAGCACTGCATCGTCTGCAAGCCGACATGAAGAAGGAGGGAGGGGCCCCTGAGCAAGACTGGTTGTTTGATTGGTTTTCCTGGCTCCTGCGGTCGGTGGTCAGAGTGTGCATGTCATTGCTGCAATTAACATTTCTGTGCTGTTCTTATGTTGTTTCCTACAAATGGGGGTTTCCTGCTGTATCAGAAAACACCACAAACACAACAGGCAGTGATCATGCAGCCCCCTTGCTTGACATCTGGACATATTACCTACCTACCTTGCACCTATAGAAAATGTATAAAAAGGTGCTCAAAGCTCTATACTGCGTTTTTCCGGCCATTGTGTTGAATTAATCAGACTGTTTCTGCTTTGCGAGATGCCACCTGTCTTTCATTTATTTGAGGTAAATCTGCATTCAAACAACATGCATCATCTGCTGCAGGAGCAGAATTCACTCATTGGCATTGTTGCATGGAAGAGAACCAGTGAATTGTTTTGGAACTGCCAATGCTGCACTTATCCCGGAGCAAAGTCCTCACATTCCTGTCAATGGCAAACTCGACACCAATGCTGAAACTCTGCATCCAGAAACTGACGCATCGCCTCAGCTGCACAAATCTTCCTCGACCGTAGTCTTTGCATCATAAGCCCTGGCACCTGGATCCTCAATGTCAATGCAGCAGGAACTTGCACCTTGACTCCGCCGCATTTGGAACCAATGCGTTGCCACTGTTGCATAGACAATTTCGACTCATCACCTTTTCTGCTTGGTTCAGAACCGACTCATCGCTCCACAACCAGGATGAAGGTACTTTTGTTCAACAGGACTAACTAGGTCCCTGTAGCTGGCCCGTGGTCCATGGTGGACAGCCAGAACTTTTGACTTTGTCCTGGCCCAGTGCGACCAAATATCCTTGATTGGCACTCATTGCTTCTAAGTGCTATTTTACAGTTTAATCTTTAAAAATTCATAACTCTAGTTCTACTTATCAGATTTTTGTCATTTTTGGTTTATTTTATTTATTAAGTCCTGATTTCGTTTTCTAATTACTGTGGGTCAGTTTGTGTGATGTTTTCACAGTTTTACTGTTTAAGTGTTTAGCAAATACTTTACACATTGCCTTTAAGTTAAGCCTAACTGCTCTGTGCCAAGCTACCAGAGTGTGAGCACAGGTTAATTTAGGGTTGCCTGACACATACCCTGACTAGGATTGTGGTTGCTGTGTAACTAAGGTTTACACCCCAGTCAATCAGTAACCCAATTTTTAACATGGCCAGAAAGTGTGCACATGTGAAAGCATCATTGTGCAATAGTCATGCAGTTCACTAAAACACGTTTGAAGGAAACATTTTAAACTACAAACCAGTATAAATGAACAAATTATGATTTCTAAAGTGCTCAATCCTTAAAGGTGCCCTGGCACTGTTAACAGGATCTGAAAAGGTTCATCCTTGGAACAGCAAAGTCTTTATTTTTTCCTGAACAAGCAGAGATCCTGAATTTTCTGGATTGTGAAAGGAAGAAGGTTCTAGGCTCAAGGTGCACAGACTCTCATGCTTCCAGACTGTGAGATAGGAGAAAGGCCAGTCTCACTGTCTGCTCAAGTAATTTTTAGGGACAGCAGCAATATGTAGATCATAGAAAACGAGTGGGAAGATAACAAGGAAATTAATGTCTTTGAATATGCAGAGGACCCTCGTTTTAGAGCACTCAATGAGAAATACAAAGTTCCTTAAAGATATCTGGTTTCTAAACTTGAACCCCCTGTAGTGAATGTACATTCACCCCCCAACACCCAACACCCACGCACGCAATCTTGGCATCATTCTGGACTCATCGCTCTCCATGACTCAGCAAATCAATGCCATATCATCCTCCTGCTTCAACACCCTTCGCATGCTACGCAAGACTTTCAAATGGATTCCTTTAGTAGCAAGAAGAACTGTCACTCACTCCCTCATAAGCAGCAGACTGGACTACGGCAACGCCCTTTACGCAGGGACCACAGCCAAGCTTCAGAGAAAACTCCTGCGAATCCAGAACGCAGCTGCACGTCTCATCCTCAACCTCCCCTGCCAGGAACACATCTCCACCCACCTCAGATCCCTACACTGGCTGCCTATCAACAAAAGGATCATCTTCAAAATCCTTGTCCACGCTCACAAAGCCCTCCACGATACCGGACCAGCCTACCTCAACGAACGAATCAACTTCCACAAACCAACTCGACAGCTCCGCTCCACTGACCTCGCCCTCGCTACAGTCCCCCACATCCAAAGCACCACCTCCGGTAGCAGATCCTTCTCACACCTCACCGCCAAGACCTGGAAATCCCTCCCCACCAACCTACGCAAGACCCAGGACCTCCTAACCTTCAGAAAGCACCTAAAAATGGCTTTTCAAGCAGTAACACTCCCCCGCGCCCTGAGACCCTACCGGGTGAGATGTGTGCTTAAGAAATTTGTTTGATTGATTGATTGGTACGTGAGGTCTGATAGACGCACAAGATAGGATAGTCAGCAAAAGCCTCACAGCCACATTCTGAACAAGTTGTGGCCTTTTGACCAAGTGTTAGGAGTAAAACAATTTTTTCTCCTCTCTAATTTGATGGAGTATTGGTAGCATTATTTCCCTGAATACTCCCATTTGTGTTTTTAATCTTGACCTTACCCTTATTGAAAGTATTAAAACTAGGTATGAGGTGTTCAGAGCCAATTTTATACCTCTCACTCTCCTTTCTTTCCTCTGCCAGCATGTTCTGCAGACTCAACTTGACCTATTAAACATCCTTTTGGTTGAAGTGCCTCCATCTTATGGATGTTGGCCCGTCAGATATTGCAGTGCCAGTCTGACGAGGAGTGAGCCTGATGATGATGCCTAGCATCCTAATGTGATGCTTGAGGGCACTCCTACTAATTCTTTATTTCAGTCTGTTTTTCCGTCCCCTGTGACAATTCACCCTGGAACAGTGTACTCATTTCCATTATATATTCTCAGAAAGAGTCCCTTCTTTCGGTGACATGGGCAAGGGGTAGTTATCTGGACACCCCATTTGAAGCGTAGCTCTATTTGAACCACAATACATTTTGCACCACCAGGTGGCTGCCCCTCCTCACAGTGACATGGTGCCTTGGACTTTCAAAACACAACCGGAGAGTGAGGGAGAGTAGAGGGTATAATACTATAATACCCGGGAGGAATAACACCGTACCAATCTCCCTAATCACAGATCCAAAATCACACAAAAAAGTACGGGGTTCACAAGATCATTGCAGAGCTCTAACAAAAGGGAATTCCTAGTGGCTCTTGGACCTCATTAGGTAAGTTGGTGCTAGTGAGAACTGTGTAGAGTCGAGATGGGGAAAGTTTCCTTTACGGACTAGGTGGTCTTACACACTATATAGTGTCATGCTTCATCATCTGACCACCTAGCCCCACCCAGGTAGGACAATGCCACCTGGGCGGACTCAACCTCACTGTTGAAAGAACAGGAGGGAGTGCGTAAATTATCACTGTTCTGGGAAGGTGAGGGATCCAGCTAATCTAGGGAATATTTAAAAACACCTAAGCAGTTACCTGTGTAGAGGTACACTTTTAATAGTGGTGACTGTTGGTGTGGTTAAAAGCAAAAATGGGACACCTCTGTGAGAGCAAGGACTCACAGGGTCACCTATTTAAAAGTCAATGGCCAACATGTTTCTGCCCATTCAGTTGAGCCAAGGAAGGTCTCAGGGCATTCATCTGGTCCTCGGATCCCTGTGCCTCATAGAAGATGAGGGACTATAAGTGCACTGGGAGAATATGTGAGGAAAGGTGAAGAGAAGGAAAAAGGGCCTACCTTGAACAAGGAATTACCTAGCGGAGGCCTAAAGAAAATAAAGCGTACATGAAGTTGTGAAACACACCACTACACAGCACGGCAAAATCACACGTGACATAAAAGGCAGAAAACATGCACTGCACACATTTATAGGATATTGAGGACTCAATAATCTTACCCTACACCTGAAGGCAACTATCCCCAGGACTCCAGGAGGGGGAGTGACCCCTTATTGTCACACACTAGACGGATGGAGAAAAAAAAAACACTCAGAATGGAAGATAAAACATTAGGGGGGGGGCAGAATTAAAGTACACAAGAAGAATTAAATAATGGAAAAATGAACCCGATTCGGTGGTAACCTTGCCGGCCAAGACATAGATATTGGTTTTATCGAGGAACCCGGGACCTGCGTCCCCTCAAGAGGTAGATTTTTAAACCCTATACAGGCTGCCAAGGAGGATATTAGCCAGCCTGAAGAGCCCAGAAAGAAAGGTATAACAAATTAAAAAAGGGCAAGATCTTCTCTGTATCAGAGACGACGACTCACAACTCCAAAGGGGGCGCTCGCTGTGTGCCTATTCTGTCCCCTCGCTGGACCGCTTGTGTGAGAGAGTCCAGGAAGGGGGCAGTACTTAAAGGAAATTTAGTTAATTGGCCCGGTGCGTAAAAACGCGCAGTCACTTATGGTTACCCAGGTGAGACTGGTCGAGTGACGTAGAGCCTGATGCGCCGAAGATTACAAGCACCGCCGTTGGCCCAGGTGATTGTCATGAGGTTTAGGACCGGCGCGCGGACGCGTGCAATTACCGCCGCTCGTCCGGGCTGTGAACCTCGTCGGCGGTTCCTCGCGGGTGCTCTGCATCATGTGAAAGATGTCACATGATGCAGGGTCATGTGGCGTCGTGCCTCTAGCATGCTGCTGGGAACTGTAGTTCCCAGCAGTGCCAGCGGCCGCAAGGAGCCATCTCGCCGGTTGCGAGAAATAGGGAGAAATGAAGGGGAGAGAGGGAGAAGAGTCGAAAGGGGTGACAGGGAGAGAGGGGGGGAAGAGTCGAGAGGGGTGAAGTGGGGAGAGGGGAAACAAAGGGAAAGATAGGTGAAAGGAATGGGGGCGGGAAGGGAGGGAAAGAAAAAAGAATGGAAAGGGGAGGGAAAGTGGGGAACAGCGGGGGGTTGTTGGACAGGGGACAAAGGAAGAAGAGAAGAGGGGGAGGGGGAAAGGAGGGGGAATAAAAGAAGGGGGACAGGGAAGAGCAGCAAGGCACTAAGTAAAGGGCAAAAAATAATAGAAGAGAGACAGAGAAAAGAAGAAGTGTGGGTGAAAGTAGTGCAACACTGGATGGTGTCCAGGCATGGCACTACTATTTTCCAGCATAGTTTCAAGCCAAGGTAATGCTATATACCAAGTTCATAGTGAACCGGGTAATTTGTTGAGTGAGAACTAGGGGATCTCATCATTTAACCCATTTGTGTCCGAGTGTAATCTCCACACCCAACATTGTTCATAAAAAAATAGTTTCTGTGTCATATTGGTGGTTGTCGGTAGTAATTGTTCAAGAATTTTCCAGAATATATCATCTGGCGAATGGTTGCTCTGAATGAAATGACTTGTGAGCTTAGTTGCGTCGTGTTTGCAATGAATAGTGCTCCTGTGCTCGCAGATTCTAGTGCCGACTCTCCTCGTCGTCATTCCGATGTATTTTAGCTGGCAAGGGCACTTGATCAAGTAGACCACATTTTGGCTATTGCAGTTAGTGAGGGACTTAAGAACCCACGGGGTTTTCAGATCTAGATTAACTGTGGTGGCTTTCTGCGTAAACCGGAATATACTACAATTACCACAAGGATAGTGACGTGAGGGGGGTGGTGGGTGCCATAGTGTTTTCTGTTTCCCTGGTGGTTTTAGACTGGGTCTCGTGCGAACCACCATGTCGCGTATATTCGTGGCTCTTTTATAAGCTTGGACTTTCACCACTTTCCAGATTTCTGGCTCATATGGGGTCCAGTACTTCCATCCAGGGTGCCTTTCGCTCATGATGACGTTGTTCCCCACTCAGATGGAGGGGTCTTTAGTTCCTTGTGCTTGGCTAGCCTTGTTGTTTGTGTTTCTTCGTTTCTTGTGAGTGACTTGCACGTCCCGCCAGAATACTATCCTGGGTAGCTCCCTGGAACATCAGGTTTGCTAGGGCACAGCCGGTGGCGCAGTGCAAAGTCTATCAGTATGCTCTCAAAAACCTGTGCAGACAACATTTTGCATCTTCTCCTTCGTCAACGCCAAACCGCAGCACCCGATTAAGAGTCTTCATAAACCTCTCAACTTCCCCCCTGGCTTGGGGCTATTAGGGGGTTATCTTCCGGTGTCAGATGGCTGATGACTTCAGGTACTCTTAAAATTCTTGGCCCTGGAATGGTGGGCCATTTTGGGATTTTATTTCCTCTGGTAAACCCATCAGAGCCAATGTCTTTGGCATACCCAGTTTTACTCTTGAGAAGGCTGTCGACTGCACCACCTCCTTGAACCGGAACTTAGTGTGAGAGTCCATGAAGACAACAGTAATCCTGCCATCAGGAAAACTGCCAAAGTCCATACTCAGCTTTGACAGGGCTTTCAGTTGGGTTCTTCAGTGAGCACAGGAGCCGGATGGAGGTCGCACCAAGTGATAGCACACGTGTGTCAACTCTGTATGCTCTCTTCCACCTTGGTAGCCATACCCAAAAACCATCCTTTACCACTCAGCCTGGCTTTTGTTTTCGTTACACCTTGGTGTCCGTGATTTCCACAGAGCTTGGTGTGTTCCAATGAGGTGTCCTCTCAGCAGCAGGCCGTCTCTGCTTTCACTTAGCTCACTATGCACCCTTCACAATTGTTGTCTCACTATACTTTCATTGTGCGTGAGCATCTTGGACTGGTCGAGGAATCTTTGCCACTGCCTCAGGCCTAGAACTTGTTTGGCCTGGGTGATGCTCTCCTCTTCTTCTGAAGCCTCCATTCTCTCAGGTACAGTCAATGCCTTTGGGCATGACTAATGCACAGTCAACTGTACAAAGTCTTCTGCTCCGTCATCTTCTTCAGCAACCGGATGAACATCTTGATAGGGGGGTGTCTAGAAAGATAATCAGCCGGATTATCAACTCCCAACGGATAAACGACTTCAAAGGTGTATGGTTGCAGCTGCATAGCCCATCTTTCAATTCTTGGGGGTGCCAACCATATCCATCCAGCGTACACCATGGCTTGTGGTCAGTGACCACCCAAAACAGCTGTCCACGCAGATACAGATAGAAGTGGTGGAATGCCCACCTAAAAGCAGACACCTCCCTCTCAATCTGAGTGTACTGGGTCTCGGTGGTGGAGAGAACATGGCCAGACTTTGTCTGTTCTCCCTTTTAGAAATGCAGTTTTAAATCCCACAAGGCTGGTGTCAACCACTACTTCTGTTTTCTGCTGTGGACTGAAACACACCATGGTGGCATCTCCCAGAAGGGCTTCCTTGATGTTTCGAAAGGCTGTTTCAGCTTCACATCCCCATTTTCATGGCATACTGGTCTTTGTTAATGCTCTGAGCAGCCGTGATATGGTGGCCAAATTAGCGATAAACCTCCCACAATATATTGCCATCCCCAGGAATCTCCAGATCTCAGTCGGGTTCTGTGGCATGATCCTGATGGTGTCGGCCTTCTTGGGGTCTACTTGCAGGCCATCACGGAAAACTATGTATCCAAGAAACTCAACGAAGTCCTGGTAGAATGAGAACTTCTTCTTGTGTAGAGTTAGGCGCAGTCTGCTAATCAATGAAAAACGGCTCTCAGCCTCATGCGATGTTCCTCAAGGCTTTCAGAAAAAATCAGGATATCATCACTTATGTTTAGTAACCCTAGTGGTCCAGAAGAGTTTCTCTTATGGTGTTTTGAAACACCGCTGCTGCAGACGAGATGCCCAAATTTAGCCTCAGGCCCACTTGTGTGGAGAATGTTGTGATGTAACGCCTGGCTGGGTCAAGTTCTAGTTGATGATACCTGGCATTTAGATCTAACTTGGAGAGCCATTTGGCACCGTTAAGATCCCCACACTATCGTCCATGGTCGAAGTGATGTGTTGTTCCCTCTTTATGGCCTGGTTCCGGAGTCTCAAGTCCTCACACAGCCAGATTGCTTCTGGCTGTTTTGGTTGCTGTGCTATGACCAATGACGATACCCATGGGGTGGGCACTGTCACCTTCTCAATCACTCCCACCTCCTCCAGGTTCCTTAGCTCTTGTTCTTCCTTTGGCCGAAGGTGGAAAGGGACTCTCTGATGTTAAAATTGTCATTACCCCCTGTGTTCGACAGTGTTTCAAATAAGTCATAGAGTTCTGCATCACCCAACGTGCATCATCAGTGATCTTTTGATTGTGTCATCAGTTTCCAGAGTGACGTGAAAATAATATGACAGGTGCCCTATCCAGGAACGCCATCTTAGTGGGGCTGTGGGCAGGTCTGAAAGTGCGCTGAAGGGTGGTAATGGTGTGACTGAGGCTTGCACCGCTGGTGCAAGTTGGGCTGGTCCTTGCTGGGGTCATTTATGCTGTCTTTGATATTTGTATCCCTCTGTTGTGGATGTTCAGTATGACTATGTTTTTTTCAATACTCTTTTATTAATGTCCTATTGTATTCTCTGTTTTTTTGTTGTTTTTTTAATATCTCGCTTCCACAAATAAATTTTCCTTCTCATTCCTCAAATGTTGCTTTTCTTATTTTTTTGCTTTCTTTAGCTCAAATTCTCATTCACTCTCTACCTCCTGGGATAAACCAGGGCAGTCATTCCACCTAATGCAATGGCACAGTAATATACAATTTTTGCAGGGCACCTGATGTGTGCAACATCACAAAACAAAATGATGGACTGAGTGTTGAAACTTTTCAAACACTCACCCTCGGTTACAGATCTGGGTTTAATCCATTATTATTTTGCTCACCACGTCACCCCAGTATGGACCCAGCCACATGTAAATCCGTCTTGACCCTTCTACCCATGGGACAAGTCCAGCCCGAACTGCCAAGCCAGGTCCTCCCTGGACCGGAAACAAGCATCCTGAGACCGGTTTCAAGGTATCACCACTCATCAGCCAGGCTAGTTTGAACCCAATGGTGCAGCGAGCAAGGAACCCACATCTGGGCATTCCCTAACCACATAGGGCACACATAGCAACATACCAAAACAAGGATTTGCAATGCAATGGGTCTTGCATTTGCTCGAATTAGAGCTATTAGTGTTGTAAATTCCTAACTAGACCTTTCTTGCCACATAAATTGAAAATGAAAAGTAAAACAGTTGACATAAGCGAGCCGATTCAAAGCACTTCAGCCGCAATGAGTATGAGCACGAAGGAAAGACACAAAAGGAAAAAGAAGTTCACTTGCAGTCAAACGTATCAGTAAATGTGCAATAATCCACGTAACAGGGTTAGTCTGCAAGGTGGTAACAAAACATCCCCAAGGCGGGACAAACGTAAAGCATTTACCAATGAACGGGTGATAGTGATGGGCGTGCGGTGGGTGTATTTAAAAGCCCACATAGATACCAACATGTCGGAAAAGCAGCGCTTGCGGACTGCTATGCTCAACCTAAAAAATTATGGATGGAGTGTTGAAACTTTTCAAACACTCATCCCCAGTCACAGATCTGGGTTTCATCCATCGTTATTTTGCTCGGCACGTCACCCCAGTTTGGACCCAGCCATATGCAAATCAGTCTTGACCTTGCTTCCCATGGGAACAGTCCAGCCTGAACCTCCAAGCCAGACCCTCTCTGGAACCTAAACAAGCATCATGTGACCGATTTTAGGGCTTCACCCCTCATCAATCAGGCTAGCTTGAATGTGGTTCAAGCTTGCAAGGGACCCATGTTTGGGCATACCCTAGCCACTTATGGCGCACATAGCAACATCTCAAAATAAAATGTTGGACAGAGTGTTGAAATTTTTCAAACACTCACCCCCAGTGACAGATCTGGGTTTGATCCATTGTCATTTTGCTTGCCAAGTCACACTAGTTTGGACACAGCCATATGCAAATCAGTCTTAAGCCTGCTCCCTACAGAAACAGTTAAGCCCGAACTGCCAGGTCAGGACCGGGACCAAGCTTAATGGGACCGATTTGGGGGTATCATCCCACATCCGCCAGGCTAGCTTGAATCCAGTGGCGCAGCAGCAAGGGACCCATGTCTGAGCATACCCTGGCCATTTAGGGCAGCTTTAGCAATACAAAAGGTGAGCAAAAGAACTATGGATTTAACCCAGATCTGTGACTGGAGGTGAGTGTTTGAAAAGTTCCAGCACTCAGTCCATCATCCTTTTGTGTTGCTGAAAACACTTGATGTGTACACCGGTCTCTCAAGCGCGTGAGGCATGGGCTGCTGCTGCAATGCACTTTGGGGCCTTGTACTGTTGTCGGCAAACCAGCAGGTGGCGCTGCGGGAGCAGACCTCAGCGCATGGAGCGGCTGCAACTCACAGAACCTGAACCTTCGGGGCAGCAGGCGTGTTGCCGTAGACAGGTGGTGCGCAGGCAGAATGGTAGGACTCACCAGCAGGTAGGCTTGCAACGTGATGCACCCTGCGCGTGAGAGCAACATGCACAACGGGCAGAGATTGTCAAGGCAGCCACTGAGGTGAGCATGTGGGGCAAATGCGTCACCGTACATTGTGGCATTCAGGAATCAGTCGGCATACATCGGCTCACACCGGCTTCATTGCCGATGTAGACTTGGACACAAGGCCTTGCTATATCTATATAACAGACCACACAGTACTCTCACATGTATATTTTCGGCAAAATGGCCAGAGTGACCACCAGCCCCTTTATTTACCTCCTCTGGCCGTGCCACGTCCTTGGAGTGAGAATTACAATGTTGTAAGGAAGAGGCCGGACCGCACTCTACTCATATAAACACAAGCATAAGCCACGTGAACATCTTCTGCACCAAGTTTGGAACCCACTTTACAGGCATCACACGACACCAAAACTCAAAGTTAATGGATTTGACTGCCAACACTGTTCTCCCATCCACTCCCTACAGAGGTAATAATTACTGTGTTTCAATGGAAAGCACACTGAGGCACCTACAAGAAGTAAGAAGAAGCTATGAAAATGCTACAATATAATATCATACAATACAATGCACCACAACACAGTACAATACCGATATGGGCTTACTTTCGGCACACAGGCTTGCAACAAATCCAGGAAATTTCCACTTTCTGATTTAAGACCCAAAGCAGGAATGGGACGATATGAGGACAGTGAGACTGAATTAATTTGATCAAGATCCCCTTAGTAATGATTTTAAATGTCAGTAAGTTCCTTGGGGAGCAGGAGGAAGCCCATGTAGAGAAACAGACGAGCACAGAATATCCAGCTGTGAAAGATAATAAATAGTACTGCTCAGAAAGGCTCAGAGAGTCGTCGGAATGAACATCAAACAGCTTTGTAGGCCTGAGTGCTAGAAATAGTTTTATTTTATGTTTGCAGTGCTGCAACACATTTTCCAGCACCACAGAGCAGTCTCAGAAGGCATACAGTATTTCATAAAAAGATACTACAAGGTGTTTTGACAAAGTCAGTATGCTTGAATTTGCAGAAGATTGATTAAGTACAAATGTGTTAAAGGAAGAAAATTAAGGCCCAGATTTAAGAGGGCCTAGCGGCTCCTTACGCCTCATTAGAGTAATTGTTTTACGCTAATGTGGCCCAACGAGGCCAAAATCGCCACGCAACATTTACAAAGTTGCGCAATGCATGCTTTGCGCTACTTTGTAACCCCTTGCGCCACATTATGCTTGTGCCAGATATAATGTATGCAAGGGAGACGGTCCCCTGTTAGGGGCACCGCAAAAATGGCACAGTGAAATCTATGAGATTCCACTGCGTCATTTTTTGCGGCTACTTTTAATCCCTGCATAGAGCAGGCAATAAAAGGGGGCACACCATTGCTTTCAGTGGGCACCTATTTACTATGCAGGAATAGTGTCAACATTTTGGTGCTAATCCTACCCAGCACATCAATAGAGTCAAAAATTGAAACGCTATTGCTCCTACTCTGTGCCATGGTGCACCGTATATTAAATACTGCACACTCATGGTAGTGGTAGGGGTGCTCTAAGGAGCACAAAAAAGTGACGCTGCATTGAATGCAGCACCACGTTTCTTATATCAGGCCCTCAGTATTTTTGTTTTGTTTTTTTTATGTTTGAATCCATCAATAAATAATTTAAGGTGGAAATACTCAAGTAAAAATGGTGATGGGGTTGAATGCGTTTGTGAACAAGGTGGCTCTCTGTAGTAGTCATGGGTTGAACAGCCTCTCTGTTTTTATTTTCTGATGTTTCTATCTTGTAGTAAACCTTGGACCTGAAAGAGCCTGAGGCCCTTTCTCTAATTCTGGGATCCAATGAATCTTTGCTTCTCAGTTCCAAGGGGTGTAGAGTAACAGTTATCACATTATTTGATCAACCCAAATGTCACATAATAACATTCAGAGTCAATTCATAGGGTTAAAAGAGCTTTATTACAGACTCAAAGTAAATGTTACATAAATGAGTATCAAAACCATAGCGCAAATATATAAAATCACCAAAGGAGATTTATAGCATCATACAATGTTAAATCTAGTTAGCATATACAAGACTAAAACCTTGATTGCCACAATGCAGAAAATCAGAAAAAGCATGTGGTTCTTAAACACCATAACCAAGTTCTCCTGCCTAATAATTCAAACTAAAACCTAACTATTCTAATTCTAAAGAGTATTTGAGAAAGGTCTGAAAACAGAAATTCAGTAGTGTTAGAAATGGGGACTCTAGTTGGCAGAGGTATATACCCTTGTCCAAGTAGGGACCACAATCCTAGTCAGGGTAAGTCACAATCCAATCCAAATTATCCTGTACCTATCCTCTGGTAGCTTGGCACTGAGCAGTCAGGCTTAACTTAGAAGGCAATGTGTAGAGTATTTGTGCAATAAATCATAGAGTAACACAGTGAAAACACCACAAAAATACACCACACATGTTTAGAAAAATAGATAATATTAATCTGAATAAAATAAGGTAAAAAAGACAAAGATCCAATAATCACAATTTGAAATATCACTTTTAAAAGGTTTAAAAGAGTTTTAATCCTTAGACATAAACAGTTGTCTCTTTGTTACACACAGTACCTGGTATGTGTAAAAAATAACGAAGCACGGAGACCGCAGAGGAGGGAGATGTGCAGAAAAATAAGGTGTTGCGTTGAATTTGCCGACGCGCAGTATACGATGTGTCATTTCTTTCCATGCTGCAAGGGGTTTGCTTCATTTTTCAGCATGCAGTCTTGGTTCCTAACTGCGATGCAGGGATATTTTAACACCCAGGGACGATGCGTTGAAAATCCTTGACGCACTGGAAGAAGGCACAGTCGCTGTGTCAATCCGGTAGGCGACGCGTCAAATTTTCTATCGCAAGGTATGCGCTGCGTCGAATTTCCAGTCGGAAAGTTGGGGCTGCATTATTCCGGTAGGCTGTTCGTTGACTTTTTAGTCGCAATGCAGGCTTTGCGTCGACTTCTGCAGGTGGTGCATCGATTTTCGACGCACAAGGAGTTTCATGTAGAGATGAAGTCTGTTGGCACAGAGACTTCAGAAACAGAATGCAAGCTCAGTCAAAGTGATTGGAGAGCACTTTTGGGGAAGGCACAGTCCTTCCAGCAAAGTCAGAGGCCAGCAGGGCAGCAGAGTACCAGCAGGGCAGCAGTCCTTCTCAGAAAAGCAGTCCAGATGAGTCCTTTGGGCAGCCAGGAAGCTCCTCTGACAGGGTGCGGATGTAGGTCCAGAATTGTCTGAGTTGGTGGTTTATATACCCCAAAATGCCTTTAAAGTGGGGGAGACTTCAAAGAGTGGTTTTGAAGTGCACAAGTTCCCCTTTCAGCCCAGACCTGTCTGCCAGGGTCACAGTGGGGGGTTTATCAGTCCATCGTGTGAGGGCTGGCCACTGGCCTTTGAAATGTAAGTGTGAGGCCCTCCACCCTTCTAGCCCAGGAAGACCCCTTCAATATGCAGATGAATGCAGATGTGACTGAGTGCCTTGTGTTTGTAGTTGTCTGGGTGAAATGCACCAGGGAGTAGTCAACCAACACAGACTAGACGTTGATTGGATACAGGCTGTAAGGCACAGATGGTTTTAAGTGCAGAGAAATGCTCACTTTCTAAAAGTGGCATTTCTAAAATAGTAATTTTAAATCCAACCTCATCAATAAGCAGGATTTTCTATTACCATTCTGGCCATACTAAATATAACCTGTTTACCCCTTTCAGATCAGAATCTACCACTCACAAAGTGTATGAGGGCAGTCCTAGTGCTAGTCTATGAAAGGAGCAGGCCACACAGTAATGGAAAACGAATTTAGGTGTTTTTCACTACAAGGACATATAAAACACATATGTAAATGTCCTGCCGTTTACCCACATAGCACCCTGTCCTGTGGTTTACCTAGGGCCTATCTTAGGGGTGACTTATATATAGAAAAATGGGAGTTTAAGGGTTGGCAAGTACTTTTAAATGCCAAGTCGAAGTGGGAGTGAAACTGCACATGCAGGTCTTGCAATGGCAGGCCTGAGACATGGAGCTACTTATGTGATTGGCACAATCAGTGCTGCAGGCGCACTAGTAGCATTTGATTTACAGGCCCTGGGCACATGTAGTGCACTTTACTAGGGACTTATAAGTAAATCAAATATGCCAATTGCGGATGAACCAATGTTACCATGTTTAAGGGAGAGAGCATATGCACTTTAGCACTGGTTAGCAGTGCTAAAGTGTGCAGAGTCCTAAGACCAGCAAAAACAGTGTCAGAAAAGTGGAGAAAGACAAGCAAAAAGTTGGGGGATGACCACCGTAAGGCTGTCAGGGCAAACAAGTAGAATATTCGGTTATGTTAAGAGAGGTGCGGTGGCAAGACGCCACATAGAAAATATGAGGTCTGTACCTAAGAAGGGTCCGTTCAGCTCAGAGGGTAGGAAAATAATCTGTATCTCTCACTAACTAAACCTTCCTTAAATCAAATCAGTTTCCCAAGACGATGACATCACAGTCAAAGCTTCTCGATTGAAACCCCAATTATATTTAAATGGAAAATACATTTTTCAAACCCCTAGTACATCCAGTCTTGATACTCTTCGGTCTCAGCAATCTAAAAAGAGTGGTGACTGCCAATCTTCCAGAACAATCCTCTCTTCACCCTTGCATAGCTTGTCTCAAACTTTCTTATCTTTCATGCACAATAAGCTTCTTGTCAACTCCGTCTCTGCTCCTAACACCTGCATCTCAAATGAAACATTTACAAAAAACAACTCCAGAATGAAAGTTAAATATAAAAAGAAAATTATATGTGTAGGCCTTCACTCCAACCAAGTTCATAAAACACGAATATACTTCCAGATTAAATGAATTCTAAACATTACATGTAAGAACATACTAAAGGATTATGCAAAATAATACTTTTAAAACATTAGTCTGAAATAGATATTCATAAAACATTGATTAAATGGTATATCCAACAATGCACTCCACTCATGTGCTTTGTAATGCAGAAATTATATAAAATCATATTAAATGTTATACAAAATATGACCACCAAATTGTGACCACCAGAAAATGACCACCCTTCACGTTCTTGTTCCAGAGACGTAGAGGCACAGCCAAGATATGCTCTTTCGACCCTCCCTCTGATGTCTTTTAGAGTCATCACAAATCCCCCTTTCATGCTGGAATGAGACTCTCTAAAACCTAGTTGTTTTGAACAACTTTCACCTAGATTCTTCCAAACGCTTCATATCATTGTAATATCTACACTATCTTCCATTTCAAACTTTGCTCTCTTTATTTGCTGCCCTGTTGAACTTTATTTCTGTGGAATGCAAGCACATTTTCTCCTCCGGGTCAGGATTCCAAAAGGCTTCCACCGAGGTTGATGGGATCTTTGGACCCAGTGAAAAGTGTGGTTAACCAAATACAATCATTCCAATCTCAACTGATACAACAACAAATTTAAACACCATAACCAACTTGGCCACGAAAACAAAACTCCAATCAATTAAAAGTTTCAAGGCTTTATTATAACCACAAAGCCAAAGTCACGTGAATAGAGTGTAAGACTAGATTATATTAATAAATTTAAACCATAGCCTGGCTAAATATGCGAAACAAGTTTTATCTAATCAATAGCAATACCATTAAACATTCCAAAATAATTATACACACAAGCAATTATATAATTTGTTCAACAGAAACATATTTCAAATTACTAAATGGTGACATCAGTCAATTTCAAATTCACAGGTCAATGCATCAATTTTTATGGACAAAGTTCTCTCTACTTTTATCACAAATTAGGACAAGTGTGTGTGGGAACGTGTTAACCTATGCGGGCAAAAGCAAAAAGAAAAAGAAGAAAAATAATAATTTGGAACAATCATCTATCTCTGGTGTTGGACCTGGCCCTTTTTGCATGGTCATCTCCAATCTTTTTGTCTCCTTTCTCCTATTTGTTCTGACTAGTTTTTGTTGGCTTTAGGATTCTGGGCAGTTTACCACAGCTAGCCAATACAATTTAGACAGAGAGCAACTTCATATGCTCTCTGTCTAAATTGTATTGGTGATTGGTTTATCCTTCATTGGCATATTTGATTTACCAGTTAGCCCCTAGAAAAGCGCATGTGAGGTGCCCTGGGCCTGTAAATCAAATATTACTAGTGGGCCTGCAGCACTGACTTTGCCAACCACATGAGTAGCCCTGTAAACATGCCTCAGACCTGCTACTGCAGTGTCTGTGTGTGCAGTTGTGCACTGCCAGTTCGACTTGGCAAGTGTACCCCTTTTACCTCATGTAAGTCACCCCTAAGGTAGGCCCTAGGTAGCCCCACGGGCAGGGTGCAGTGTATTTAAAAGGTAGGACATGTACTGGTGTGTTTTACATGTCCTGATAGTGAAATACTGCCAGATTCAGTTTTCACTATAGCAAGGCCTATCTCTTTCATAGGTTAACATGGGGATTGCCTTTAAATATCTTTTAAGTGTAGTTTCCCATTGGGAGCAGGTGGAGATGTGGAGTTTGGGGTCTCTGCACTCACAATTGAAAAATGTATTTTTTGTTAATGTTGGTTTTTAGATTGTTTGAAAATGCCACTTTTAGAAATTGAGAATTTTCTTGCTTAACCATTCTGTGCCTCTGCTTGGCTGCTGAATCCACGTCTGAGCCAGACTGACAGTAGGACTGTTTGCGAATTCCCCTCTAGACAGTGACACATAGGGAGCTGAGGAGTGTCCTGCATATCCTGATGAGTCTCCAGGGCTAGAGTGGGGAGGGAGGAGCTGAGACACCTGAAAGGGCTGTGCCTGTCCTCACACATCGCAGTCTCAAATCCTCCCCCCCTCCTTTGTGTGTCTGGAATCAGGCCTGGGCACGGCAGGATCTTGTGAACAACAGAGACTGTTCTTTGAAGTTTGCCTACTTCAAAGGCAGAAATGAGTATAATTAGTGGACCCATAACCACAGACCTTTAGATTACTTCTGAATCAAGAGGAACCTCTGCCAATGATGAGAGCTGGATGCTTGAGGAAAACCTTCCACTCTCCCTGTTGCTTTGCTGTGCTGGCCAGCTGCTGCTGTGTCTGCCTGAAGAGGCAACAAACAGGACTTTGCTTTCTGAAAACCAGCTTAGAAAGTTTCTCCAAGGGCTTGGGCTGAGCTTGCCCCATGTTCTGAAGTCTCAAGGGCATAAAAGACTTCATCTGCCAGCAGCTGGGCTCTATTGCTGAGGCCCTTACCCTGCCGAGTGGTGCCGCTTCCCGTCCCTGGGGCCTTGAAAGGAGAAGCTGGTGAACCCAAGGTGAAAATTCACACACCGGAGCTGAGTGGCAGAAAAATTGATGCAGCGCCTGCACCGCAGCTGAAAGATCTAGGCATTGCAGGTAAAACTGATGCATCACCAGGTCAGCACGGATTCATCGCTGCTGTGCATCCGGATTTTTCACACATCAAACCTGGGTGTCAAAACCTGCAGCATCACCACACCGACCTGAGGCTGCTTGTCCAGAAATCAACACATCTCTCCCTGCGAGGAAAGAATCAACACATCGCTTGCCTAGCGGAGAAAGAATCGACACATGGCCTCACTTGCGAGTAAAGTACTGTCGCACCACGTGCTTTTCCGGTGCACCCTCAACCGTGTGCTTTATTTTTGACTCATACCAGGTACTTTGTGCTAAAGCAAAGGATCCATTGATTTCTATGGATTAGAACTCTTTTTACTTTAAAAAGTCATATCCTTTGCTTGTATATGTTGGATTTTTATTGTTTTGGTCTTGTTTGATTTAGATAAATAGTGAGTATTTTTCTAAACTGGTGTGGAGTTATTTCATGGTGTTTTCACTGTGTTACTGTGTGTGTTTGTACCAATACTTTACACATTGCCTCTGCGATAAGCCTGACTGCTTGTGCCAAGCCACCAAGGGAGTGAGCTGGGGGTATCCTAGGTGTGCATCCCCTTTACCCTGACTAGAGTGAGGGTCTCTACTTGGGCAGAGTGTAAACTGACTGCCAACCAGAGACCCAATTTCTAACATTTGGTGATCAGCTGTGAGGATAGGACTTGTATTTGTACTTGACATACAATCATTGGTCTACACTACTGTCTCAGTGCAGACCATTATGTACCAGTATACTGTTTTTCTCTTTTTGTTGTTTCTTGCAACACTTGAGTTTGGACCACAATCATATCTCAGTCTGGTGAGCCATCAGCAGTAGCTATAGATTTGGTGTTTGAGCAGGAGAGGTTGGAAACCTATACGGTGCCTCAGCTTAAAAAGTTCTGCTGAGAACTCAAGTGTTCTTTTAAAGGCCTCTCTAGGAAGGAGGAACTGCAAAATGCGCTGAGGGCGTGGTTCACGGCCAGAAAAGCTAGTGGGCACATAGGAGGGGAATGATGTTGTGGAGGAGGAGGAACAACGTCTGCACCTGGGATGTATGGAGGAACCAGCATTGCCTGTGGGGCGGGGGCTAGCCTGAATGGAAGAGGAGCTCCCTCCAGAGTTGGCAGCAGTATTTCCTCTCCAGGTCTGTCTCCAGAGGTGTTGGAGAATAGGCAAAGAGCTAGGAAGCTCAAGTTGGAGCAGCTAAAGCTCAGGTTAAAGCAGGAGAGAGAAAAAGCTTTGGAAGAAATGAGACGGGTCCATGCAGAGAAGAAAGCTCTTTTAGCACAGGAGCTTGGTCTGATGAAGCCTGACCTGAGAGCCAGAAGGGCTGGGTCCAGCACAGATGGTGGCAGCAAAAGTGTTACATCCAGTACTGTGAGAGAAGTGCACATGCACAGGGACTTGGAGTACACCTCAAAGGAGGGGGGTGACATATACCAGGAAGTTCAGGTTTATGAGGTAGCTCCAGTGGTGCACAGGGTTCCTGATGTGGATTGGGGAACTGGCCTGGGAAGTCAAATACCTAGTGGTGGGAGTGACGCTCTACTGACTGTAGGTGAGAGTGACAGGGAGACGGGTTCCTCCCTGGTAGAAGTCCTGGTAGTAAAGTATGAAGACACCCCAGAAAAGTGTGGGTTGAGTGTCAGGGCCAGTCAGATACTGTTTCACCAGTCTCAGGAGGGTGATGTGGGGTACTTTTTCAAGGCACTGGATGGTGTGCTGAAGGGTAGTTTGGTTAACACATGTGAGGAGCTGTGTGATGTGATGGCTGGATAACATATGTTTAGTCCTTGTTTTCCAGAGCTATGCCAACACCAGGTGGAGTGTGAATTCTCTGACCCCAGGGAACCTGCACTAGAGGAAGACCTCTGGGTGAGTACCAGGACATCTGAAGAGGCATTTGGGGGTGTTCCTGAGGGGAGTGACTCAGGTTTTCTCCCAACCATTGGAGGTGGGGGTAGGTCCCTGTGTAGTGAGGAGGGCGAGGGGCTCCATGTCCTGTCTCAAGAGAGAGGGAGTGGGGATGAGCAGAGGCCCAGGTTGCCTGAGACCCAGTCCCAGAGCCTGGGGTTTTCCATTAGTGAACACCAGGAAAAAGCCTAGCTTGGACTGGGAGGCCATCTGCTAAAGAGGACCCCTTAGTGTCGGGAGGATTTGGGGGGGGTGGCTGTCACCAGCATCCCACCAGTCCTGGTGTCTGGCAGTACCACTCCAGAGTGGGGGGTACAAGAGACCAGACAGAGGAGTGAGAGGGGGAGGCAGTGGAGAACCTGAAGGGTCAGGGGTCAGCTCTGAGGTCAGAGCTCCCCAGGAAAGACCCTGGTGAAACCACTTCTGGTCTTTGGGGGCTAATGCCCTGCCAGATGGACAGGGGTCAGGAGACCAGCACCAGACAGACTCTTGTGCCACACTCGAAGAAGTGTTTCCCTTGGGGGGGTAGGAATGCTCTCCAGGAAGTCCTGGGTTACCAGGCAGTGGTCCAGTCTATGGGTACAGACCCTAGGGTAGTTGGTCAGGTTTGAGGGTAAGCTCTGGGCTGACGGAGGGGGAGGTTTGCCCTATCAACCTCCCGGTGTGACTTCTAGGGGTACTCTCCATGGTGGGTGGTGCAGAACTCTGGAAGTGGCGCAGGGGATGGATAGACTCACCTCTGACCCCGGTCCAGCCTCAGGGTACAGACCCTGAGCTAGGGGACCAGTATCAGGGTGCAATTCCTGCACTGGTGGGAGAGTTGTGCAGGACTGCTTCCTCAAGCACCCTGACAATTCTGGATCCTGAGGGGGCACTCTTGGTGGAGGGGTGCAGAACGCCTGAGGGAGGGGTAAGGTTATGAAAGCCTTGCCCGTGACCCCGGTCCAACCTGAGGGTACAGACCCTAGGTTGGAAGACCAGTTGCAAGTTAATATTCCTGCACTGGAGGGGGGATTGTGCAGGACTGCTTCCACAAGTGCCCTAAGCCTGGACTCTGAGGTGCGGGTATAGAGCCCCAGAGGGAAGGACCAGTTTCAGGCTGCCATCCTTGACCTGGTGAAAGGGAGAGTGGACAAAGGGTGCTAGGCTCCTAGGGTTACTGCCCCCCGCTCTCTAAAGTCACTGTGGTTAGAGAGCCCTTAAAGGCCAAGGGCCCGTCTTTCTTCCCTGACAACTGTCAGAAGCCATTGTGGCTTGCTGTCCTGGTGAACAGAGTTGCCCCGGGGTGGACAGGAGTCACACTCCGGGAGTGGAGTGGGCCACATCACTGTTTTGGCCATGGCGGTTCTGTCTGCCCACTAGGAAACATCTGTGAGCAAAATAAGGTTAGGTGCTGCACAGAAGGTATCCGCAGGTGAGGAGAGGGGTCCTCCATGGGTTAGCTTTGTGGGTCCTGAGAGTATGGACTGAGAGTATGGAAAGAGGGATTCCACTTGGTTCAGGAAGGCGTAGAACTGGAACATGACCCTTCTGTTGCGGGCCAGGGTCCATGTTTTATTGCCCCAATCAGGGAAGTCGGTCAAGGTTTTGCTTGGTCTCCCCTGGCTTTAGGCTGATGGGGGGTTGAGTTGGGCCTGGCCCTTTTTGCAGGGTCATCCCGAATTTCTTTACCTCCTTCCTCCTATTTTTTTCTGACCAGTTTGTGTTAGCTTTAGGACTCTGGGCACTTTACCACTGCTAACCAGTGCTAAAGTGCATATGCTCTCTGTCTAAATTGCATTGGTGATTGGTTTATCCGTGAATGGCATATTTGATTTACCAGTTAGTCTATTGTAAAGTGCATCGGAGGTGCCCTGGGCCTAGAAATCAAATGCTGCTAGTAGACCTGCAGCACTGATTGTGCCCACCCACATGGGTAGCCCTGTAGACATGCCTCGGACCTGCCACTGCAGTGTCTGTGTGTGCAGTTTTGCACTGCCAGTCCAACCTGACAAGTGTACCTACTTGACTTGCTCAAACCTTCCTTTTTACTACATGTAAGTCACCCCTACAGTAGGCCCTAAGTAGCCTCATGGGCAGGGCGCAGTGTTTTTAAAAGGTAGGACATATACTGTTGTGTTTTTTATGTCCTCATAGTGAAATACTGCCAGGTTCGTTTTTCACTATTGCAAGGCCAATCTCTCCCATAGGTTAACATGGGGATTGCCCTTAAACATCTTTTAAGTGTAATTTCTAATGAGGAGCAGATAGAGATATAGAGTTTGAGATCTCTGAACTGTGTCTGTCCTCACACAAGGCAGAGGGAGGTTGGAGGGCATCCCAGTAATGGGCCTCAAAGTTGTCTGCTATCCCTTTAGGATCAGTGTGCCTCACCCTATTATCGCCTTTTGTGTAAGAGATTATCCTAGGTTGCTGCTCTTGCATGGTCAACCAGTATAGTAGCTTTCCAAGTTTATCCCCTGATTTGTTTATTTTGCTCTGGGTGGCCAACTATATGTGTCATGCTTTGTCCATTGACAAATTCCTGAGTTGAGTTGTGGAGGGTTAAAGTTGATGAGCATAAACTGGGGATGGGGCCAACCACAAGGTGCTCAAGAGTACGAATCTTAATCTCAAGTGCTGTGATGTAAAGCATCCACTTGTGTCTATGTTTCTTAAAAAGGGCTCTGACTTTATCCCTTGGTACTGCTTTGAAAGCCTCCCAGATTGTAACTGAGGGGGAAACAGAGCCCTGGCTGATCCAGGAGTAGCCTCAAAATCAGAGAGAGGTCACAAAATCACTGTTGGTAAGCCGTCTCCAGTTTCCTCGCCCAAGCCAATAAAAGTCTGCAAGATAGAAGAGCGGTCACCACCAGAAAGGGCAGCCATTCTCGCGATGGCATTGATATCTATGGAGGGAGAATATGATTATATGGTCTTTTTTTAGTCTTTATTATTGGCTTATATACAGGAATCAAGAACAATTATCAGTGTGTTCAAACATTGCATTGACATAGCACAAAGGAGCAATCACATGACCCTTATGGTATTAGGTCACAGTTAATGACATGGTGACTATTCTATCTACAACGAGGTATGACATGAACCAACAGTCTCCCAACACGCAGCATATTCCACAAGAAATGGGCTATAACAGGATTATATAGTCTTATTTGGTAAAAGAGGTGAATTGCTGGTAGTGGACAATTCACTACTGTTTGTAGCTGTATCTGACCTACCAGACATCACAGAGGCTCAGCGATTCTACCTAGTCTCGTAGGCTAGGGGATTTCCGCACTGTAGAAGTGTAGGGATGCCACAAATCCAGAAACCTATCTATAATTGAATTAAAGTTACCACTGATCAGTAGTTTCCGGGGGTCAGGTTTAGAAGAACGTCCATCAGGAGCTGTAATGTGGCCTCCAAGAGGGCTGGAGTGGCGTAAGCACTCACAAAAGCCCATCACTGGACATGTAATTGTCCCATTACCATGACATATCTGCCCAAGGATACTCAGAGGTGCTGTCAACCACCACTGGAAGTAACCTATGCAGCAGGATCCCTACTCCCCTAGAGTCGGATATGGAGCCTGTGTGGTAGACACTCTCAAAGCCATATCGACCCAAGAGTTTACAGTTGGTACCCTGTAGGTGAGTCTCCTGAAGGAGAAGAAGGTGGGGGGGTGTGGTGTCTGGCAAACTGGAGTACCCTTCCTCTTTTTATCTTATTGGTCTGTTCACATTCCAATGCATAGCTTTGTATATAGTAAGAGATAGTGCTGTGCCATCCCTACCCATTGGGTTGTATTAGTTAAATGGTAGTGATGAATCGCATTTGCCATGCATCACTGAAACAAACAACTTCAACAAACACCACCACCACCCTCCCTCTCCACAATGCCACCAACCCCACACTTCTACCCAGAAGTATGTGCCACCTGAACATCAAAAACTGTAGTGGAAGGAAGTTAACAGTTTTTAGAGAAAAGAAAAACATTATTATTGTCTGTCTGTTTCCAGTGACATGATGGAGTTGGGTCGGTATAGCCAAGGGGTGGGATTGTAGAGGTGAGGCTGTCACCCTAAATGTCTAGTCCTGACAGTTTAGTATGAGAATATGCCCCCATGTGTACAAGGGTATCCAGTGTTGGGGGTGGCAGGAGTAGAAGCCCCAGCATGGAAATTAGAAATCTCCAAATAATGTCGCAACAGCAAGATCCCCTCTCAGACCACAGTATAAAAAGGCCTTTCCTGCAGAAGGGGGTGTTGCTGTTGAACTGTGAGAGTGTAATCCAGGAAGACCATGATGGGACCAGCTCCAAAGGAGGGGGGCACCTTTCTCGCTAGACATCTGTAGAATGGAGTCCTGGTCCCTATAATTTCTGAGTCGCAGAATAAAGGTTTAGGGTGGAGCCCCCGGTGTAGCCCTAGACAGGCCAGACAGTGGTGTGCCCTCTGCACAACAAAGCACTGGAATAAGCTTTCTTTCAGTACCCAGACCATGAGGCATGTGGTCATCAATAACCTTCATAACCTCCAGTACCCCCACAATGCAAATATTGATTGTTATGCCAGAGAGTCCCTCAGCATCTTCCACTCAATTCTCCAGCTCTCCAGTAGTTTTGAGGAGGAATGAAACTTGTTTTTGGAGTGTTTTCATAGTATTTTGTGCTTCCAAAACCCTCCCCTCTATCTCAGTGACTCTCATTGCGATGTTGGAGAGGTTCTGGCAAACAAGGCAGAGATAGCTGCTGATTTTGCAAATCTTGGTCTCCAGGGAGGAGTGAGTATGGTTGGGAGGATGGTCAAGGTGGCACCTGCCAGCGGGCTTGTCTGACTCAAAGGGACAACCGGCACACCAGGGCGAAGAATTTAGCAAATTCATTTAGTGTGGGATTTCCACAGTACAAGCCTTCTTTGCCCTTTACAATGACTGCGTCAAGTAGGCGGCTAAACTAGCCAAGGTCCCGCAAGGTACCAGAGGGGAGATTTGCAGTGTTCTCCACTTCAAGACCCAGGGACCACTCATAGGGAGTGCTGGAGCATTTTCATCCTTCGCAGAAATCAACGCTCATCAAGGTTGACATATCTTTGGACCCTGCATAGCATATACTAGAACCATACAATACAATTATAATACATGCCAATTAAGTTACACAGTATGACCAATTTGGCCACACAAGGAAAACTCCAGTCAAGAATAATGTTAAGGGGTTTATTACAAACTTAAACTCAAAGTCATGTAGGCAACTCACAAAACAAAATTATAAAGATACAGAATCACCATTGATTACCCAAGGTGACGAGATAAGTTCAGGCAAATTAACATTAATAAAACTAAACATTCAAGAAGAATAATGCAAAACATCAACAAGATTATCTGAGACACAGAAAACAAGTGCTGCTCAGCTTTGATAAGTATCAAGTCAATTTCAAATAAGCAGAGTTCAATTTAGCTGGGCACAGGGAAAGCCTATAATTGTCCAATCATGGAAATGCATGTTGGGGGTGAACAAAGGTGCGCAAAAAACAAAAAGAACAAAAAAGGGCAAAGAGAATTTGGAAAACTTTAATCTCGGGCAACAAGCTACTACGGTGGGCAAAAGATAGTTAAAAGGGAAATCATCAGCATGTCAGAAGATCGATCAAAAGTCTTCTGCAGGGGTTAGGAAGAAAATCTCTACGTCTCAAAAATCATTTCGAAGGGCAATGGCAGAGAGGAAGCTACCTCTTCAAGGGGGCTCAGCATTCAGAACACACGAAAAGAGACTCATCTTTTAGGGAATCGGTGGGATCTCCAACACAGGGGAATCTGACCAAAGTCCAACTGATCAACGACATATCAAAGTTCATACAGCAATCTGATTCGCTGAGGGCGACAGTTCACTTTAAGTTGAAGGGTCATCATTCAATAGAAATAAATCACATGACTCCAAGCAACAACATTAGTGTGTCTTCGCAGGTCTGTCATGGGAACATCATCCATCCATGTAGCTCCACACAATTGGAAACAAATGTTTAAATTGCTAGTATACAGTCAAGGATGTTCCTCATCCAAGGTCATCTTTCTACAACTCTCTATGTGTAAAACAATAGGGGGCTAATAGTAGCAAGGACTTCATACAAAAAAAGCGTTAAAAATTGCAAAAAATGACTGGGAAATTAAGAAATGGAATGCCCTGGTTGGCGCTCTTCAAGAGGGGGACACAAAATTGTTTTGGAAACTGGTGGTAGAAAAGAAAGATCCTCAGAAAGACGAGAATGATTCAGTAATCCAGCCAGCAAGTTGGGTGTCACATTTTGAGAATCTTTATAGCGTAGATTCAAACAGACGCACCAGCGTATTCCAATCAACATCTGTATGGCTTTGTACTTCCCAAATTTCATTTTCTAGAAATGCAAATTTGCCAAGTTTTGGTTTTGGGCTATTTCTCTTTGGAAGAAACTACCTTGGCCCTCCAATCACTGCGTAAAGTGAAGGCTCCAGGCCTCGATGGTGTTCCAGGCGATTTGTATCTATCTCGACCTGGAACTTGGTCCCTGTACTTAAATACCCTTAGCAATGCTACCTTGAGGGGTGGCAAGCTCCCCCCCCCACATGGAGAGGAGCAATAATAGTCCCCATTTATAAAAAGGGGGCTAGGGAACTACCAGCCAACTATAGACTAATAAGCCTAATTGATGTGAGCCAGAAGGTATTTTGTAAGCGGGTTCTGGCTAGACTGCATACTTGGATTGAGGATTTTCAGGTCCTTTCAGACTTTCAGGCAGGATTCAGGAAAGGGGTTAGCACAATAGATCAGGTACTCAGATTTAAACTCCTTTGCTGGAAATACCTAAACTTAAATAAGGACTACTTGTATGTTGCTTTTATTGATCTAAAGACTGCATTTGATTTGGTCCCTCGGGATTTGTTATGGAATGTCTTGCCATTTTATAATCTCAATAGTGAAGTGCTGACACTGATAAAACACCTTAATGAGGGAACCTATGCTCAGGTTCGGTGGTCACAGGGTGGTGACTTGACAGCCGCTATCCCCATTGCAAAAGGGGTCAGACAGTGGTGTGTATTGGCCCCTACCCAGTTTAGCCTCTACATCAATGGCGCAGTAGACCAGCTGATGCAATGTAACCATGATGCGCCTAAGCTAGCAGGAGCCCCGGTTCCTATCGTTATGTTTGCAGACGACACCCTACTGATGTCAAGAACTCCATTGGGCCTCCTAAATGAATTAGATACTTTTGCTAGGTTCTGCGAGAAGAGGGGCCTCGAAATCAATGCAGACAAGACCAAGTTCATGGCTTTTAACCCGCATAATACCTTAAGGGGGAAAATGACTATTGGTGGCCAATTTATAGAACGAGTCAGCCAATTTGATTATCTGGGGATCAGACTTTCGGATGATCAACAATGGTCGGCACAAATTGAAAAGAGTGCCTCTGTCGTCCGGCAGAGGTCAGCAGTGATAGGAAGGAAAATCAAAAACTCTCTGGGAGGGCAAATTTCGCCAGCTATCACTGTATATAAGGCTGCGGCAGTGACGGCTGCAACTTATGGTGCCGAGCTCTGGGGCCATTGTAACTCCAGGAACTTGACATTGGTCGAAAATCGGTTTATACATTTCTTGTTGCACCTGCCGATGAGTACACCTCTTATCCCCCTCAGATTTGACCTAGCGCTCAATAAGATTCACAATTAAATTGCTTTGAGAACACTTATATATTGGGTGCGCCTTTAGTCTTCTGATCATTTGGCTCCCTACCAAGCAGTTGTAGCAGAGTTACTAGCTCTCGATGGTGTATTGTCAATTCCTTGGTTCAAATACGTTAGAGATATGTGTTATCATATCAAAATGGAGGAGGTGTGGAGAGTTCCTAGCTATTTAACCAAGGAAGTGACGCCACGCATAAAGCAATGTTATTTGGAGATGGTTTTGATGCAGATATGGTCCAATCAGGGGCAAGGTAGTAGGATAGCACAGTTTCTAGATCATAAATGCTCCTCAAAGTTTGAAATTTATATGGATAACGTAAAACCGCCTTATATTAAAAGTCTTTTCATCAAATTTAGACTAGGGACCTTGCCGTTAAAATCGTTTACCTCAATGTGGAATAAGGCTGATTGCACCTCGGGTCTTTGCTACTTCTGCCCAACGCAACCTGAGACCCTGGCACATTTTTATTTATTTTTTTGCCCCAGATACACGATTCCTAGAAGGAAGTGGATTATTCCCCTAAGTAGATTGCTCAGGATAAGAAATTACAGGGCATCTCTCCGCATATTGACAAGTGATACAAGTGATAAGGTAGTATTCGAAGTTGTGAGGTATCTCCAATGTGCATGGGCTGTAAGATCTAGAGAATCCCCACTTGATTGACTTATTAGTCTGCAAAGACACCTGGTCGATCGTTGATTAATTAATAGGCTCTAGGTAGATAGGCTTTCAATTGTGTGACATCATTGATTGTTCTTAATTGGTTTTAGTCTCAATGTATACGTTTATACCACATTTATTGTTTTAGGGTTTGGTTGGGTCATTAACTGTGTGGCATTTCATTTCCACCCAAGCCTTTTAAGATTAATGTTTGCATGTATTTATTTTTTTCAGATGCTTTCATGGCTTTTAGCCGAAATAAAGATTTTCAATACCAATAGGGGGCTATTACCAAAGCTAGTCTTCTCATGGGAGCGAAGTCTGAATAAGGTTTATGTTATGAAATGACAGCATTTTCTATACAGTCACGGAATACAATGCCTAGTCGGCCTCAGTTAATCTAAGTGAATTATTACAGAACAATAATACATCAAATAAGACACATGTTAATACACAAACTGTACATTTTTCTTTAATAATTCTTGATTAGCATTTAGATTTCAATAACTTTAAATGAAATAACTCTGGTAATACATTTCAGTAAGTATAACGTGGAAATGCATTTCTCCATCTTTGCACACATATTTAAATCATAAATCATTAGAAATTCAATATCGTTTCAATACATACTATTAGTCTAGAGTCTATATTTCATCATAATATCAATTTATAATGCATAAACTGTCACATATAGATGACTTGTGTGACACGAGGGACAGCAGTAAAGTTTCTGCTACTTCAGTCCCCCCCTTTGATGGAGAATGAAGCCATCACAATATACTCCAACTCTCATTTTCAATGAAACAGTTCAACATTTCAGAGGCTTATTCAGGTAAGGTCTTCTGAAGTCCTCTAACTGCTTGATGGTGCCATAATATATGATTCCCTAAGTCTCTCCTCCTTCCTTTGCCTATTCTTGACACTTCACTCATTCAGCTTCTTGAATACTTTGTAAAAAACAACTGCAACTAGGGGCCTCAAAATGGTTCCCACAATTTAATTTCCTAGGTTTCCAAACCACATTCTGATAGCTGACAAACCAAAGCAAGTTAAATTATTCTTGTGTGCATATACTGTTCTAAAAGTCAATGTAGGTTCAAAGAGACCTCCCACATAATCAATGTACTTCACCTTTGCAAAGCTGCTTAAATGTTTCATGACAGGGACAATTCAAAACACTAAATCATAATTTGAATAGAAATATTGATAATACTCCTGCTGATAAAACAGTGTTAATAACAAACTATAGAAAATTCCATGTGTTAGGGGTAAACTGTGACATGTCAATCCTTCATTAACCAATGAAGGCAGCTGTGTACACTTGTAACAGTATCAAACTTCCATTGTCTGAACATACTCATTCAATAACCTATACTACATATTTGCTGATATATCTCCTTTTGAACTATCAGTGTGTAAATACTTCACATCTGTGTGAAATTAATTTTGATCTGCAAGAGAATTTACTAAATTTGAAACAAGTGTGGTTGCAATCTGATCTGAATCCTTTTCCGTGGGCAAACTCAAACCTATAAGCAATAAGATAATCATGAGAACTGTCATTACTGCTAGACCTTTACATGTGGGTTTACATTTGCTACGTCTATTCTGATTTGATTCCATGAGTTCTCAAATTCCAGGCCAAAAAAGGTTGAATTCAAAATCAAAAGGTACAAAAACAAAGCAGCCTTTTGATTATGACTGTCTTTTTCAGTGCTTTTTATTTGTGAGCAAAGCAAATAAAACAGTAGTCTCTTTCAAAAGTGCAATGATTCACAACATTTCTTGATCTTCTAGAATGTTCATCAAGATTTTCTGTACTTGCAAATGTTAAAAAAATTCTACTAAAAGTTTAAATGTCTCTAACAAAGGGACAGTTCTCAATCACTGATAAACACTTCCAAATGTCTCTATTCATTGAATGGCAATGTGATTTGGAAGTTTATTTCAAAAGCAATTTCAATCTCAAGAATATTAAGCTAGATTCAAATTGTTAGCACAAAAGGTAAGAAACTCCTGTTCCCAGTCATCTGCAGAATAATGGCCTGTATTTATACTTTTTTTAGCGCCGCATTTGTGCCGCTTTTTGGCGCAAAACGGCGCAAACCTACAAAATACAATGGCATTTTGCAAGTTTGCGCTGTTTTTGCGTCAAAAAACGACGCAAATGCGGCGCAAAAAAAGTATAAATACGGGCCAATATGTCCTTTCAAGTGCTGCGTTTTTTCTGCTTGGCACTCTTTCTTTTCTTCAGTTTACCTAATTCTCAGCCTCGACCCTTCTGTACCATTCACTGTTGTCACTTTGTTGACTCACTTAGAATCCTATCAGACACAATCTGTGCTGCAACCACTTGTCTAGCCCAAACAGCTTGGCTAATCTGATCCCTTGCACTCACTGTAACCAACTCTTCAGGAACAGATGCAGTTTCATCAAGGGAACCTGGAACTTTGTGAGTGTGGCTTGCATGTACCTAATTTGGGAGACCAGTGCACTTCACTGCTGTTGTCGTTACAAGAACCACTTGGTAAGGACCTTTCTAACGCAGCTCCAAGCATGTCTTCCTTACATGCTTTTTTAGCATAACTCAGTCACTATGACATAGGTCATGACACAGTTCCTGCTGCAGCTGCACAGTTGCCTCTTCAACCTGATGAGACAAAGAATGCACCACACCAGCTAGTCCTTTGCAATACTCGAGCACTAAGTCATTTGTAATGTTCACAAGTACATTTGCAGGCACTGTTGGTAATCTCATAGTGCCCCATGATAATTTCATGTGGTGACAATCCTGTTTTCCTGTCAGGTGTGCTGTGCTGTGCATACTCATCAAAACAAGAGGGAATGCATCTGAGCATTTCAGTGTTGTAGATGCACATACTTTCGCTAATTGAGACTTCAGTGTTCCATTTATTTATTCTACCAGATCAGAAGCTTCTGGGGGATAACAGCAGTGCAATCTTTGCTCAACTTTTAACACCGCACACAGGGTTTTAAGTACTTCACTTGTGCAATGAGTTCCTCTGTCTAGTTCTAGAGAAGTGGGCAATACAAACATAGGCATCAGCACTCTAAGTAACAGTATGGCTACTACGAGACTATCCTTTCTCCTTGTGAGGGAAGCCTCAACCCAGTTCAAGAAAATATAGACAATAACTCAAACATATCTCAGTCCATTGCACACTGGTAACTCAATAAAATCCAACTGCATTCTGTTTAACAGGCCTCCTGACATACCCATGTGACTCAGTTTAACAACTGTATCCTTGCCTACATTCATTTGTAGACAGGTGACACATTGATGACATGTGGCTTCAGCAGTAGCCCTAAACCTAAGATTTAACCATATTTACCTGAATGTTTTAAGCATTACGTCTCTACCTATGAATGCCTGTCAATCAATCAATCAATCAATCAACAGCACCTAGAGGCCCATGAGGTCTCAAGGTGCTGTTGCGGGCATGCTGTTTATTAGAAGAGCCAGGTCTTGAGGTCCTTCCTGAACTGTTTCAGCGAGGCGGCCTGTCTGAGGTTGAGTGGGAGCGTGTTCCATGTCCGGGCTGAGTGGTAGGAGAAGGATATCCCTCCTGCTGTGCTCTTCCTGATTCTGCGGATTGTGGCGAGGGTGAGTTGGGAGGATCAGAGCTACCTGGTGGGGGTGTAGAAGGACAGGCGATGGTTGCGGTAGGATGGTCCGATGTTGTGCAGTGCCTTGTAGGTGTGTGTCAATAGCTTGTAGGTGATGCGTTTGTTGATTGGGAGCCAGTGCAGGTCTCTGAGGTGGGAGGAGATGTGGCTGTGTCAGGGGATGTCTAGAATGAGTCTGGCTACTGCATTCTGGATTCTCTGTAGTCTTGTTTGAAGCTTCTTTGTGATGTCAACATAGAGTGTGTTGCCTTAGTCCAGTTTTCTGCTCACATGAGCATGGGTGACTGTTCTTCTTGTGTCAGTGGGGTTCCATTTGAATATCTTCCAAAGGAGGCGCAAAGTGTGGAAGCATGACAATGAGACGCCGGTGACTTGACGAGTTATGGAGAGCGTGGAGTCCAAGATGATGCCCAGGTTGTGTGCATGGTTGGTGGGGGCGTTTCCTAGGGCGGTTGGCCACCAGGAGTCATGATAGAGATGTTGATAACCCAGCAGATTTCTGGAGCGATGGTGGCAGTGGCCAGGTTGAAAATTTGATGTGGGCTCGGGACTGAGGGTACCCCGGAGTGGATGGAGTTCATGAATTTCTGTGTGTCTTCTATGGAGTTAGGGGCCCAATGGTTCAGGGTCTGGTGCAGTGTGGGATCCGTGGTGGTACTGGTGGGGGCAGGCTTTGGTTCTTGAATCCTTAATATATGTCCTGGATTTTCCAGTGAAAAAAGGTGACGAGGTTGTCGCAGAGGTCTCGGGGGGATGGCTGAAGTGTCTGTTCTGGGGTTTGTGGAGTCCTTCACTATGGTGAATAGCTGTTGTGTGTGTTGGTGCTGATGTGTTCTTGAATAGCAGCTTTCTTGGAGGCTCTGATGAGTTAGTGGTGTGTGGGGAATGCATTTTTGTAGGCTGTGTGGTCTTCAGTTGTGTTGTTGTTTCTCCATTTACGTTCCAGTCGTCTGAAGGTGCGTTCTGATTCTTGGAGTTCTGTCATGACCAACTTGGTTTCTTACAGTGCTAGTTTCTGGCGGGTTTTCTTAAGGGGACTATGCTGTTGGCACATTCTGTGGTCCAGCAGTGCAGGTTATGTGCTGAGTTGTTCGTGTTTTGCGGCGTCCAGTGGGGTGGAGTGGCTGAGTGCATCGGTGAGTTGCGCTTCAGTGACTTTTCCCCAGCTTCTGCTAGGGGGCCGGGGGTGTGGTAGCGTGCAGTGGGTTTTGTGAAAGTGAAGTGGATACACCAGTGGTTTTTCCAGTAGTGTTCAAAGGTGTGAGAGATGGTGATGTTGTTCCCTGCAGAGAAGACGGGGTTGAGGGTGTGACCTGGTGAGTGGGTGGGGAGGTTGACTATTTGATTCAGACCAAGAGTTGCGAGGTTGTCAAAGAAGGTTGTGGTGTTTGGATCATTGTGGTTATCAAGGTGGAAGTTGAGATTGCTGAGTAGGATGTAGTGGGTGGAGGAGAGTATGTGGAGTTTGACGAGGTCAGTGATGGCTTCTCTGAACTCGAGTCAGGGCCTTGCGGGTCTGTAGATGAGCGTGCCCTGGAGGGAGGTGTTTGGGTCAGTTTGAATCTGGAAGTGTAGGTGTTCAAGGGTGGTTGGCTGGTTCTGTGTCTTGATGGTGGTCGATAGGCACAGGGTGTTCCTGTATGCTATGACGATGCCTCCTCCTGGCCAACTGACTCTGTCTTTGCGGACAATTTTTTAGCCATCAGGAATGGTGAAGGCGATGTCCAGGGCTGAGGTGGGGGTAATTCAGGTCTCTGGGAGGAAGGTGACATCAGGGGTGATCGAGTCGAGGTCCCAAACATTTACTGCATGTTTAACGAGGGAGTAGGTGTTGAGGAATATGCACTTGAGGTGTTCTTCTGGGCTTGGTGTGGAGTTTTGTGGTGGGAGGAGGAAGGTGAGGGAGCAGAAGCAGCAGGAGAATGGTCCATGAGTGTTCTTCGGGTCGGTCAGTTGGCAGGCTGAGGATCTTCCATGGGTGAGGGCACACAGTGCGATGGCGTTGTACCGACGGGTGGTGCGGGAACCAGGGTCCGTGGCACTGAACACGCTCCATTGCGCAGAAGGGTGCAGACGGGCTTGCCTTTGGTGCGCCTGTGGCACACGGCTGTGCTGCTGCCACCGTTAAAAGGGGAGGTATGTAGAAGGGCTGGTCAGCTGGGAGAGCAGGAAAGCGCTTTGCAGGGAGAGGGGCAGGGCCACAGAGGAAGCAGCGGCAGGGAGGGAGCACGGGGAACGGCACACAGTGAAAGAGCTGGAGTGCAAAAAAACAGACAAACAGAAAAAAAGAGTGAAAAGAGAGGAAGATGCAGGAAAGACAGAGACAGATAGAAGCAGATGGCCACTAGGCTACCAGGGATGAGGCGCAGGTGGGTGCCTGCAGGTGGAGGCGGGCCTCAATCTCAAAGCTGGCAGGCTCATGGAGAGACTGGACGCAGCAGCAGGTGGAGCTGAGCAGGAGGGAACGAACAGACGCAACCAGGTCAGAGGAGTGGCCTCTCACTATGATGCGGCCACCATTAAGAAGGGGAGGAAGGTGGGAGTGCCTGGTCAGCTGGGAGGGCGGGAAAGCACTTTGCAGGGAGAGGGGCAGGGCTGCAAGGAAAGCAGCAGCAGGGAGGGAGCGTGGGGAACGGCACACAGTGAAAGCACTGAATAGTGCAAGAAACGGACAGAAAATGTGATATGTGTCTTTGTATGTACTTTTATGGCAACTGCCGAATAAAGTTCTCTGACTGACTGACAAAAAAATGTGTGAAAAGGGAGAAAAAAGCAGGAAAGGCAGAGACAGGCAGAAGCAGATGGCCACTAGGCCACCAGGGATGAGGCGTAGGTGGGTGCCTGTGGGTGGAGGTGGGCCTCGATCTCAAAACGGGCAGGCTGCTGGAGACATCTGACGCAGCAGCAGCAGCAGGTAGAGCAGAGCACTAGGGAGCAAACAGACACAGACCAAAAGGTCAGTGGAGTCATCTGTCCATGGTAATGTCTTGCCATCAGGGACAGTAAGCTATTTGGCAACACTACTCTCTCATCTTTTGAAACCCAAATGTCACCTTCATTCCTTTTGACACATCCTGCTCTAATCTAGCTTTGCTGTTCTTCCTCTATCGCTTCTTCCTGCAGTCTTTTCACTTCCTCCCATGTGTCAACAAATGTTGGCTTGTCTCATCCTTTGTTTCGCCATTCTACTCTGCACTGAAGGAGGAACAACTAAGAGCACAGTACCTGGCAACTTCATCTGCATAGGTATTACCCAGGGTAACATTATCAGTTTATTTCCATGAGCTAGGCATTTCACAACGGTTTTGCTGGTACCTGTAATTCATTCAACAAATAATAAATGTAGTCACCGTTTTGGCTTGGGAATCCAGAAGATGTCATAAAGCCTCTCTGGGACCATAGCTTTCCGAAATCGTAAACAACACCAAACCCATAATGGGGACCAGTGAAAATTATCACTGTTCAGAAACACAGCATACGCTGGTAAGGGGAAACAATTCAGCTACTTAGGCTGAAGAGGCTCTTCGAAGCCAGGAGGCTTCTATCACACCTGAGACTGTGCAAACTGCATAACCTGCTCTCAGGTACCATCTTTATCCCTCAAACAGAGGCCATCAACGAACATGGTATAGTCATTTTCGTCTCAAGGAACATCTTGAATATCAGGTCTTATTTTGGTGCACAATTCAGTCACATCGAGACAGTCATGATCAACCTCATCTTCACAGTCACCTGCATTTTCAACAGGAATAGGCATCAAAGTTGCGGGGTTTAAAACTGTACATCTTTTGATATACACAGTCGAAGAGGCAAATATCACTTGCTCATAATGGTTTAAACTAGCTCTTGTGAGATATTGAGTCTTTTGTTTGGGGTAACAAAATATCCAGTGAGTGGGGAATAAAAACTTTCAGTGAATGTCTCATCACAATGCTTTTGCACTGCTCTGTGCCGATGCTATGTGCTGCCACAGCCTTTAAACAACCAGGCAACGCGGCAGCTACAGGATCAACTATGGTGGGAAAATAAGTCACAGGCTTGTTTTCATTTCCATGCAACTCTGTCAAAACTGAGAGTGCACATCCATCTCTCTCACAACACAACAAAGACAATAATTTGTTATAATCAGGCATTCCCATAGCTGGGGTTAGGCATAGGCATTTTCTCAGCTCTGTGAAGGCACAGATGCAATTTGCATCCAATGGCACTGGATCAGTCACATCCTTGTGTGTTAGCCTCTGTAAAGACTTGGCCAAAAAGGAAAAGTTTGGAATCCACTGACAACAGTAGCCAACCATTTCCAAAAACATCCAGGCTTCTTTCTGTGTTACTGGAGGATTCATTTTCATGATTGCTGAGATATTTTCTTGTGACACTTTCCTCATACCCTTCTCAATGTGGTGACTTAAATACAGGACTTCTTTCTTGCAACACTGTAATTTTGCAGGGGAAACTTTATAGCCATTCTTTCCTACATGATTCAAAAGGGCAATGGTATCTCTTCTGCATGCTTCACTGGTATTTGACGCAACCAACAGATCATCAATTTATTGCACTAGGACCGAATGATAGAGCATTTTAAGGGCCTCCAAATTATTTTTCAGGATCTGATTGAACATGGACAGTGACTCCGTATACCCCTGAGAAGTTCAGCACCATGCCAAAACACGACTGCTGAATTTAAATTCAAATAAATACTGGCCTTCCTCATGCAACGGTACAGAGAAAAATGCTTGGCAAAGAGCAATGACTGTAAACCACTCAGCTTCACTGGGAATTTGGAATAAAATCCCTGCAGGATTTGGTACCACAGGCCAACATGGAACGACAGTCTCATTCACCGTCCTCAAATCTTGAACTATGGAGTATTTCCCATTGGGCTCCTGCAGTCCTAAAATAGGAGAGTTATAGGGACTTCCCATGATTTTTTTTAAAATACTCAGCTCAAACAATCAATCAAAGGGGTAATTCCAGCAATTGTCTCTGGGAACTTATTATACGGGATAATTTTTGGATACACTGCATTTGGTTTCACTATTATTTTATTGGAATCAACACCTTTAATGAGTCATATTTCTTTTCCTGAAAAATCCCAAACTTCTGGTGTCACAGTATCCTTCAAATCTTTCAAGCAAATTGTTACTTGTCATCACAGGGTACAATGTGACACTCGGGTACTGCTTTACGATCTCACAGGGCACATACTCCTCATTTGTCTGAATAGCTTTTCCTTTAGGTGTGCAATGAATGGAACAATTCAGCTTACACAATAAATCATGTTCCAGCAAACTTACGGGACTTGAATCACAGACCACAAATTGGTGCTTATCTTAAAATTAACCTATTTTAACAGGAACATACTCCTGGACTCTTTTTTCTGAAAGGGGCAAATTTGGTTCTTCAGCAGTTCTGACAGTGGAACATGTAGCTCCAGTGTCAATCACGAATGACACATCATGGCCCATACCAATTGCGTTTACATAGGAATCACATTGATCTACCTCTAGGGATGCCCTAACATGCAACCTCATCATCAGAAATATCACTGTGAAATGTTTCCATGAATGCCTCATCACTTAAAACTACTTACTTGTCACTGCACCAACATTATTCGTGCTACCTGCCTTATCTTTTCAACTGCTCACAGAATAATGAAGTTCACAGGTGTGGGATATGAAGGTATAAATCCCACAATGCCTCTATGCACTAGAAAGACAGGCGTTTTAAACCAGCATGGAAAAAGACTGTAAACCATTTGATAAAGACGAGATGTCGAAACACGTCATGGAGCTTGATTTATGCTGCTTAAGAAATTCTGCCTGTCATTAAATCAACTTGCTAAAGAATTCCCCGGGAGTGCGGTGTTTTTCTCATGTGTGATTCTATATTAAGGGTCGTGGTCTTGACCCTTACACCAGCACCAGCAGCCAGAGTGCTTCGCTTCGAAGACTGCATTGAGGTTGAAAATATATATGTATATATATATATATTGTATATCAAGAATTAGCAGTGCACTTCATCGAGGGGAAAAGAACATTTCTCATTTTTATTTCTCTTTTAAGGACTGAAAACAAAAAGAACAACGCGTTTCGACCGTATGGTCTTCTTCGAGTTCACATGTTGTTACTATGGCGGATCCTATTTATAGTACCACTCTCATTATTAATTACATTGCATTCTGGTTATCGTAGTTTTTCTATGTCAAAGCAAAAAGTGTTAATGATTAGATACATCAATCATCTAAATCAATCAAACAAAATCATTAATACAGGTAGCGATTTTCTCATATTCATTTCATATCTTAATTTCTCTAATATATGTTTGCACTTCTACTTATAGTGTTACCACTTCAAACTCAAAAAAATTCAATCTACCCTTAAGCATTGATGATCTTATATAGCTATATCTCCAGGAGAAACAAAACATGATAAATTATGATACATCAATTGTAGGTGTGTCAAATTCACTCTGTAAAATATATATAACATGATAAAATCAAATCTATAAATTCTTAATGATTGACTCCAAATTGTATTATCGAAGGAAAAGTGAAAATATAGAAAATATTGTGTATAACTCTAGGTCCTCAACCTACAAATGAACATGAAGTTCCTCATCATTATTAATCCCAAAAGGGGCCCTAGTTTTCATTTGTATTATGCGTCTGGACTCAAGTCGTCTTAATTTTTTAACTCTGTCACCTCCTCTTTCATGTTCCGGGATATGATCAATGCCATAATATCTCAAAGTTCTCCAATCATTTTGCGTATGTGTGTGTAAATGTCTAGCTGTTGCGTATGTATAGTCTTTGTGAGTTATTGCTCTAATATGTTCTAAAATTCTTTTCTTTAGTGCACAAATTGTGCTGCCAATGTATTTGAGACCACAATGGCATTCAATAACATATACTACAAATTTCGTCTCACAAGTGATCTTATGCTTAATAATCAATTCCTGTCCATTGGAGAAGATGACCTTTTTCAAGGATTGCCCTATTTTGCAGGACTTACATTGATTACATTTAAAGAATCCCTTTTGTCTCTCCTCTAACCAATTGTGGTCCTTTTCAAGAACAAAATAACTTTTTACTATCATATCCTTTATGCTCGGTGCTTTCTTGTATGAAATGAGTGGCTTAGAGCCAACTAGGAGTCCTAAGTCTGGATCCCTACTAATGATCTTCCAATGTTTAAATAAGATATTTCTTATGGAAGAACTCTCCTTGGTATATTGCATTACCATTCGAACTGTTTCTTTTGAGTTCTTTTGTTTGTTATGAAACAAAAGGTCCTCTCGATTTTTGGACTGAATCACATTTAAGTTTTTCTTAAGAATGTTCTCATTATATCCCCGAGTTTTGAATCTTTCATAAGTTTCATAGCATTTCGATAAGGAATCTTTTTCATTGGAACAATTCCTTTTCATTCTTATAAATTCACCCAAAGGAATGCTATTTATTAAAGATTTGGGGTGAAAGCTCTTACCATGTAATATGCTGTTACATGCAGTTTCTTTTCGAAATACTGTTGTTTCAATTTTGCCATTATCAATCTAAACTGTGATGTCCAAGAAATTAATCGATGTTTGACTTGTGTCACAAGTAAATTTAAGACCCACTTCATTGTCATTAAGAATGTTAAAATATTGCATGAATTCATCCCTAGATCTAGATAAGTAGATTTATCTATCTACATGGATATATCTATAGATAGATCTATAGATATATATAGATATATATATCTATCTATAGATATATCTATGTAGATATATATATATAGAGAGAGATAGATCTATTTATTTATATATATATATATATCACTTTTGTCAATACGTGTGTGGTTTCCCTGGGGGCTGCGATCGGCCCCCAGGAAAACCAGACCCACATATAAAAGTGATATATATATATATATACATATATATATATATATTTGCCACCAGTTGTCTTGCAGTTGCAGCTTGCGTCTTCAAAGCAATGCACATACTTCAACTGACGCTTTTCAACTGTAGCTTTTAGGCAGCAATAAAAAAGTCAAGTAAGTATTGTGATTATGTTTCTGCTACAAAAGGGTCAGACTTGTCTAGTGGCAGTTTTAGTGCCATAAAGAAGCGCAGAAGGTTTATATGCCTACTGCAAAGAGCAAATCTGTATTTTATGTAAATAGCTGAGTACATTAGTAAAGTCAGCCATTACCTGCGCTATAATACAAATGAAATGTATGTGTGGGGTGGAGGGCGGCTATGGAGAGATGAAGTGCACTTTTGCTGGGTGGTAATGAGGGAATCCGAGGAGGAGGGAGTGGGAGCACCAATAATGATTGTAGGACTGGGCGCAGGAGGTGCTAAAGACTGTGACGAATGTTATGTGACAAGGTGTTTTTTGAGTGTCTTGAAAGAACGTGCTGATTGAGGGAAGAAGCGCAGGTAAGGTGGCCTCTACTATTGCACGTATCTCACACACACCATCGATTTTGTGACTGTCTACGTAGGCTAGTGTTTTAGAGCAACAGTTTACCAATAGCAGAGATGGCATCTTGATGAATGACTGCTGCCGTCACTCGGGTTATAGAGGACAGCTCTGACATAGGATCAGAGACTGAGACATCAGATACTGAGACAGCATCTGAGGGATAGGACAATGGCGCAGACTCTGGGAGTGATTTTTCAGTCGGAGGAGTTCCATTTGATAACTCCTCTTCCAGTAAATTATGAGGGAGGTGATGAGGACAGTCCTGCTGTCCCTTCGCAAGCAGTCTGTGCAACTGGGTAATAGTGGGTTAGCCCAACCCAGAGAGCAGGTGAATGCGGCAGCAAGCAGAGAGAGAGAGTGCTCTCTTGGGAGCTCCCCAATTTAGTTCAGCCCCAAATTCCACCGCCCAAATCGTATTGTGGAGACATCAAAATTATCTATCGCAAAACAAACTGGTTTTGTAAGGCAGGCACCTGTGTTATTGGGCCTGGGTTCGGCGGTCATATAGAGAAACACACTAAACCCAAACATTTCGGGAAACTAGACATTGAGGTGTGACTTGTGTGGATTCCCCAAAGTTTTCTTACCCAGAATACCCTGCAAAGCTGAAATGTTGAATAAAAACTCTATTTTTCTCGCATTTCTGTCACACAAACTACAGGAATATGCAAAATTCCTACCACCCAGTGATTCCTCACCTGTCCTGATAAAAACACTCCCCCACTTGAGTGCCTACACCTAGTACCTGCGTCAGGAATGGATCACCCCAGGGTCAACAGCTGCCTCATGTAAGGACCAACATTGACCGTTGAGTGATCTATTCCTGTTGCGGGCACCAGGCCTACCCACACAAGTGAGGTACCATTTTTATCGGGAGACTCGGGGGAATGCTGGGTGGAAGGAAATCTGTGGCTCCTCTTAGATTCCAGAACTTTCTGTCACCGAAATGTGAGGAAAACGTGTTTTTTTAGCCACATTTTGAGGTTTGCAAAGGATTCTGGGTAACAGAACCTGGTCAGAGCCCCACAAGTCACCCCATCTTGGATTCCCCTTGGTCTCTAGTTTTCAAAAATGCACAGATTTGGTAGGTTTCCCAAGGTGCCGGCTGAGCTAGAGGCCAAAATCTACAGGTAGGCACTTTGCAAAAAAACAGCTCTGTTTTCAGTCAAAAAATGTGATGTGTCCACATTGTGTTTTGGGGCATTTCCTGTCGCGGGCGGGTGGGGCCTACCCACACAAGTGAGGTACCATTTTTATCGGGAGACTTGAGGGAATACTGGGTGGAAGGAAATCTGTGGCTCCTCCCAGATTCCAGAACTTTCTGTCACCGAAATGTGAGGAAAACGTGTTTTTTTAGCCACATTTTGAGGTTTGCAAAGGAATCTGGGTAACAGAACCTGGTCAGAGCCCCACAAGTCAGCCCATCTTGGATTCCCCTAGGTCTCTAGTTTTAAAAAATGCACAGGTTTGGTAGGTTTCCCTAGGTGCCGGCTGAGCTAGAAGCCAAAATCTACTGGTAGGCACTTTGCAAAAAACAGCTCTGTTTTCTGTCAAAAAATGGGATGTGTCCACGTTGTGTTTTGGGGCATTTCCTGTCGCGGGCGCTAGGCCTACCCACACAGGTGAGGTATCATTTTTATCGGGAGACTTAGTGGAACGCTGGGTGGAAGGAAATTTGTGGCTCCTCTCAGATTCCAGAACTTTCTGTCACCGAAATGTGAGGAAAACGTGTTTTTTTTAGCCACATTTTGAGGTTTGCAAAGGGTTCTGGGTAACAGAACCTGGTCAGAGCCCCACAAGTCACCCCATCTTGGATTCCCCTTGGTCTCTAGTTTTCAAAAATGCACAGGGTTGGTAGGTTTCCCTAGGTGCCGGCTGAGATAGAGGCCAAAATCTACAGGTAGGCACTTTGCAAAAAACAGCTCTGTTTTCTGTCAAAAAATGGGATGTGTCCACGTTGTGTTCTGGGGCATTTCCTGTCGCGGGCGCTAGGCCTACCCACACAAGTGAGGTACCATTTTTATCGGGAGACTTGGGGGAACGCTGGGTGGAAGGAAATTTGTGGCTCCTCCCAGATTCCAGAACTTTCTGTCACCGAAATGTGAGGAAAACATGTTTTTTTAGCCACATTTTGAGGTTTGCAAAGGATTCTGGGTAACAGAACCTAGTCAGAGCCACACAAGTCACCCCATCTTGGATTCCCCTAGGTCTCTAGTTTTCGAAAATGCACAGGTTTGGTAGGTTTCCCTAGGTGCCGGCTGAGCTAGAGGCCATAATCTACAGGTAGGCACTTTGCAGAAAACAGCTCTGTTTTCTGTTAAAAAATGGGATGTGTCCACGTTGTGTTTTGGGGCATTTCCTGTCGCGGGCGCTAGGCCTACCCACACAAGTGAGGTATAATTTTTATCGGGAGACTTGGGGGAACATAGAATAGTAAAACAAGTGTTATTGCCCCTTATCTTTCTCTACATTTTTTCCTTCCAAATATAAGAGAGTGTGTAAAAAAGAAGTCTATTTGAGAAATGCCCTGCAATTCACATGCTAGTATGGGCACCCCGAAATTCAGAGATGTGCAAATACCACTGCTCCTCAAAACCTTATCTTGAGACCATTTCGGAAATGCAAAGGTTTTCTTGATACCTATTTTTCACTCTTCATATTTCAGCAAATTAATTGCTGTATACCCAGTATAGAATGAAAACCAACTGCAGGGTGCAGCTCATTTATTGGCTCTGGGTACCTAGGGTTCTTGATGAACCTACAAGCCCTATATATCCCCGCAACCAGAAGAGTCCAGCAGACGTAACGGTATATTGCTTTCAAAAATCTGACATCGCAGGAAAAAGATACAGAGTAAAACATAAAGAAAAATTGCTGTTGTTTTCAGCTCAATTTCAATATTTTTTTATTTCAGCTGTTATTTTCTGTAGGAAAACCTTGTAGGATCTACACAAATGACCCCTTGCTGAATTCAGAATTATGTCTACTTTTTAGAAATGTTTAGCTTTCCGGGATCCAGCATTGGTTTCACACCCATTCCTGTCACTAACTGGAAGGAGGCTGAAAGCACCAAAAATAGTAAAAATGGGGTATGTCCCAGTAAAATGCCAAATTTGTGTTGAAAAATGTGGTTTTCTGATTCAAGTCTGCCCGTTCCTGAAAGGTGGGAAGATGGTGATTTTAGCACCAGAAACCCTTTATTGATGCCACTTTCAGGAAAAAAAACACAAGCCTTCTTCGGCAGCCCTTTTTTCCTATTTTTTTGAAAAAAATGAATTTTTCACTGTATTTTGGCAAATTTCTTGGTCTCCTCCAGGGGAAACCACAAACTCTGGGTACCATTAGAATCCCTAGGATGTTGGAAAAAAAGGACGCAAATTTGGCGTGGATAGCTTATGTGGACAAAAAGTTATGAAGACCTAAGCACGAACTACCCCAAATAGCCAAAAAAGGGCTCAGCACTGGGGGGGGGGGGGGGGGGGGGGGGGGGGGGGGGAACGGCCCAGCAGCTAAGAGGTTAACTCACTTTGTAATGCTTCGAAAAAAATCAAATTTGGTCAGATTCAAAGAATTCCAAACTTGCTATCAAATCAGGAAGTAATTTCAGTCCCACAATCCTTTGCTCTCACGGTTCTCAACCAATAGCGACGTGGCACTGTCCACCAATACCAGCGCAGCTTCACACTAACCGACCTATACCAGCGCAACACAATATAACATCACACTCACTTAATTCAACAGCTTATATAATTTTGTAACTGGCTCTCACACAATCGCTCACTGATACCTAATGCAAAAATATTGTGAGCAAAAACCAACAACCTGTCTGCATTCTACGGGTAGGAATTCAAACACTCCAAAGTTGTAAGGGCTTACACTTCTCCTACTGTAGCTTTCACAAATACACAATGAGTGAAACATGACCAGCAATTCTCACTCCGGTTGATACAGATCCCCCATGTGCACTCAAGATTCACTAAATACCAACCAACAACTCACACTCATTCAAGGAAACCTATTGGCAGTGTCCCTGGGCGCTGCTCAACATTCTATGATTCTAGATAAACCACTTAACTTACTTTGCCTAAAAAGAATAAATGTGTAACATTCAGTTCTCTTGTAGAGCACTCACATGCTCATAGGCCAAGTTCACCCTATATAAAATTACTAAATAAATAAATAGTAGTCAGTATTTCTGTACACACCCTGACTTTAGTGAAAAAGTATCATCCCAGTCTGTCGGGCAAGGTTTTCATGATTGTCATTTCCACCATGTGTCTCCATTCTCCATTTTTCATGTTTGTCTTCCATAATACTACATTCTCAACCTTCTGGGATTCCAATAGGACATAGGGGCAGATGTTAAAAGAGGTAGAATTGTGATTTAATAATTGCGATTCCCACTAAATATCAATTAGGAAATCTCAATCTCATCTCAATTCTTGATGTAAGAAAGATTACAACTCTGAAATAGCGATTCCTCGTGGGTTGTAAATTGACCTACCTCATTAATAGTAATGAGGTAGGTCACAATTTGCAACCCATTAGGAATCACAGCCATCACACGGATGGCGGCCTGCTGGGGTCAGCAGACAATCATGTCTGTGATTGCTTTTTAATAAAGCAATTTTTAAAATGCAACCCGTTTTCCTTAAAGGAAAAAATTAAACTTTGAAGTTTAATTTTTTAAGAGAAGGCAGTAGTCTGTTGGACCACTCCCTGCTCTTAACAATACTTTTTCATCATTCTTAAAGAGAAGGGGTTCCATGGGGACCATTTCCCCTTTGCAAATGAGTAACCACCAGTTTTAAACTTGTGGTCATATATTACTTTTTTGTGACCAGAATTCAGTCTCAAAACTGTAATACATACCATACCAATTTAGTATTTGGAAGGCTTGCCCAAAACACCCCCCTACCAAATACCGATTCGCAAATACAAATTTCAATTTGGTAACAAGTTACCGAATCGCATTTTGTAAATTTGAAAAAGCATTTTTCCAGTTGAAAGCAGTTTCGAAACATTAAAATGTTTTGTACATCTTGCCCTTAGTCCCTTTATACTAAATGATAACAGCTTGAATGTACTGTGTTTGAAATTTCCCCCTTGCAATTGGAGTTAAAAAATATTTCCTGAACTGGTGTCAAAAGCCCTCCTCTTTCCCACATATCTGATATCAGAGTTAGAAGTTGCCACATCCACTCCATCAGTAACCTAAACGTAAAACATCTTGAACCGGAGCTCAAACTTAAGATCAATTTAACAGACCCCTGTGGCCAACTTACTTCTTGGGGGCAAGGTATCTTTCCAATAAGCTAAACCTGTAACCAACAGTAGGAAGCAGTTCAATTTCTTGTCCAATTTGTAGCTGTTCTGAATTCCTGGGTTGTCCCTGGGGAATCAGGTATGGCCATTTTGCTAGGTGTATTTTTCATTATCTTTCTTTGTTACTCTGCGCTTTCTTTTGGAGTTAGTTTTGTTTTCCATCTCTTGTTTGAGCTTTGCCTTTGTTTTTGTTAGCCCAACATGTGCATTTTCTAATCTCTGCCTGGGGACCCAAGCCTCTGTAGCTTCTTCTCAATCAATCAATCAGTCAAAACATTTATTAAGCGCGATACTCACCCGGTAGGGTCTCAAGGCGCTGTGGGGGGGGGATTCCGTTTTACTGTTCAAAAAGCCATGTCTTGAGGTGTTTTCTGAAGGTAAGGAGGTCCTGGGTCTTGCGTAGGTTGGTGGGGAGGCAGTTCCAGGTCTTGGAGGCAAGGTAGGAGAAGGATCTGCCTCCGGAGGTGGTGCGTAGGATGCAGGGGACTGTGGCGAGGGCGAGGTCGGCAGAGCGGAGGAGACGAGTGGGTGTGTGGAAGTTCACTCTTTCGTTGAGGTAGGCTGGTCCCGTGTTGTGGAGGGATTTGTTGGCGTGGATGAGGATTTTGAAAGTGATCCTTTTGCTGATGGGTAGCCAGTGAAGGGATCTGAGGTGGGCGGAGATGTGTTCGTGGTGTGGGAGGTTCAGGATGAGATGTGCTGCTGCGTTCTGGATCCGCTGGAGTTTCTGCTGAAGCTTGACTGTGGTACCAGCGTAGAGGGCGTTTCCGTAGTCTAGCCTGCTGCTGATGAGTGCATGGGTGACGGTCTTCCTGGTTTCTATGGGGATCCATTTGAAGGTCTTTCGCAGCATGCAGAGGGTTTTGAAGCAGGAGGAAGTTATAGAGTTGATTTGCTGGGCCATGGAGAGAGATGAGTCTAAGATGATGCCGAGATTGCGTGCATGGGTGAAGGGTGTTGGTGGTGGTCCTAGGGCGGTGGGCCACCAGGAGTCGTCCCATACTGTCTTGCTGGGGCCAAAGATGATGATTTCCATTTGCTGGTGTCGAGGAGTCCGGCGTGGAGGTTTGTCTTGGCGGTGGTGGGGTTTCTGGTGAGGGAAATGACGAGCTGGGTGTCGTCTGCGTAAGATATGATGGTGATTCCATGAGGGCAGAGGATGTTGACGGGCGGGGCCATGTAAATGTTGAAGATGGTAGGGCTGAGGGAGGACCCTTGGGGGACCCCGCAGATGATCTTGGTTGCTGGGGACTGCAAGGGAGAGAGGCAAAGTTTCTGGGTTCTTTCGGCGAGGAAGGAGGCGAGCCAGTCCAGGGCCTTGTGTCGGATTCGTGCGTCGAAAAGGCCTGTTCGGAGGGTTTGGTGGCAAACAGTGTCAAAGGCTGCGGAGAGGTCCAGGAGGATGAGTGCGACGGTCGCGTCCTTGTCCACCCTGGTTCTGATGTCATCAGTGCAGGCGATGAGGGCAATCTCAGTGCTGTGGTTCTTGTGGAATCGAGACTGGGATGCGTTGAGTGCATAGTTTTCCTCTAGGAAGTGTGACTGGCGGGCATTCACTAGCTTCTGAGTGACCTTGGCAGGGAAGGGGAGAAGAGAAATGGGGCAGTAGTTGGTGAGGTCATATGGGTCTGCTTTGGGTTTTTTGAGGAGTGCAGTTACTTCGGCGTGCTTCCAGGTGGCGGCGTAGAAGGAGCTGTTGATTACAGCGTGGAGCTGGGGAGTGATGATTGTATTGTATTGTAGGAGCATTTGTAAAGCGCATTCCGGCAAAAAAGCATTGAAGCGCTGAACCAAGTGAGATACAGAGCGACCAGGACTATCCCTAAATAGAAGAGCTAAGGAATCCTGACCTAATGTGAAAAGAGCCACGTTTTTAATGTCTTTCTAAAGGCCATGTATGTCTCCGCCTGGCTAATCATTAAAGGCAAGGAGTTCCAAAGTCTCACTACCTCCACCGTGAAAACTCTGTCCCCCACCTGGCCTTATGGCAACGGGGTACCGCATCAAAAATCTAGATGTAGTTCTGAGGGTCCTTGGTGGTTGATAGTGCTGTAGGGCAGAACTCAATATTCACATCCCCCAGCATGGAGAACCTTATATGTTAAACAAAGGGATTTGAACTTGATCCTTTTATCAACAGGTAACCAGTGAAGCTGTCTAAGGCTGCTACTAGCTGAAGAAGAGCGGGGTAAATTCAGGATCAAGCAAGCCGCCGCATTTTGAATGAGTTGAAGTTTATGGAGGGCGGCTTTACTAATATTTAACAATAAGGCGTTGCAGTAGTCCAGTCTGGTTATAACTAATGCCAGAATTACAGGTACCTTCAAATTATCTTCAGAAAGACAAAAAAATTCCTGAGAGTTTTCAGGGCCCAATAACAGACTTTAATCATCTTGTTGACTTGTTGCTCGAAGGATAGGGAACTGTCAAATACCATCCCCAGATTTCTGGCTGAGGTACACGGAACTGGGCACCCTCTGCATGATTCTGGCCACCATCTGGCATTCCAAAGTTTGCTATCAAGACCAAAAAAGATGATCTTAGTCTTGTTGCCGTTTAATTTAAGCCAATTACTGGACATCCAGCTGTTGATAGCATTCATGCATTGTTGGAATCTATCCCTCATTTCCTCCCAATTACGGGAGACTGGGATAATCAGCTGTGTGTCGTCAGCGTATGACACAATATGGAATCCAAAAGAGCGTACCAGGCTAGCCAGTGGTGCAACATATAGATTAAAAAGAGTCGGGCTACGAGACGAACCCTGAGGAACTCCACAGGGCAGTTGGAAATTAGTTGCTCTGTGGTCTCCACAGGACACAGTAATGGATCTATTGGTCAAAAAAGACCTGAGAATATCAAGTGCCTTGTCTCTTACTCCTGCCTATTACAGGCGCTGAATAAGAAGATGGGGAGATATAGTATCAAAGGCAGCGGACAAGTCTAACAGAACCAGGATGGTGCCTTCCAGCTTGTCTACTCTACTACGGATTATATCCGCTGAAGATATTAGCGCCGTTTCTGTGCTATAATCACGGCAGAATCCATGTTGAGATCCAGCCTGCCATTAGCTCGTAGCAAATCCGCCAGTTCCAAATTAAGGTGTTTTTCTAAAATCTTGGCTAAGGTAGGTAAAAGGGATATCGGGCGTAAGTTAGACAAATCTGAAACATCCTTGCCTGGTTTCTTAGTTAGAGGAATAACAATAGATTCTTTCCATGTCTCTGGAAAACATCCTTACTGTAGAATGTCGGCATAAACTGGTTCCAAGGCAGTGGAAATGAGATTGTAAACCAGCTTACAAATACGCAGAGGGCAGGGATCATTAGGAGAGCCGGATTTAACTGCAGCTAATAAAAGTTTTTAGCTGGTTTCCCGTGTTAGGAGGTGTGAATCCTCCCACCTGTCCACCTCTGTTTCTGAAGTAACTTGTGTAAAATTAGCCTGCAGTTGAATGATTGGGCTGGCCTTGTTGAAGATGTGGTGGGGGCAGGGCTCTGTGGGGGAGCCTGAGTAGATGGAGTTCATGTTTATTTCGGTTTCTTCATTGTTGCTAGGGGCCCAGGTGTGCAGTTGGTTGGAGTGGGGGTTTGTGGTGTTGTTGGTCGTGTCACTGGTGGTGATGGTGGGTGCAGGTGGTGTGAAGCTGTTGTGTATGTCTAGAATTTTGAGGTGAAAGTGGTTGGAGAGGGAGTTGCAAAGGTTGTGTGTGTAAGTGGGGTCGGTGTTGCAGGATTTGGGTTTGGTGAGCTCTTTGATGATGGTAAAGAGTTCCTTGCTGTTATGTGAGTTACTATCAATGCGTTCTTTGTAGTAAGCCCTTTTGGTGGTTCGGATGAGTTGGTGATGTTTGCATATAGTGGTTTTGAGGGAGGAAAAGTTGATCATGGAGGGTTCTTGGCGACAAGCTTTCTCGGTTTTGTGGCATTCACGCTTGGAGGCTTGGAGTTCAGTGGTGAACCAGGGGGCGGTCTTGATGTTGCAAGTGGTGTTGTTTCTTTTCAGAAGGGAGAGTGAGTCTTCTTGCGTTCCCATGCCAAGCATTGCTAGGGCTCTTTGAACTTCCAGTATGCAATAGGTCCTGGAGCGGTGGGGTTTTGCCTCTGTTGAACGTTATGGTTACTTTACATCGGACCTCTTTTAACAACTGCTCTCTTTGGGGATGGAAGTCATCTTTGCAGGACTATCCCAGGGTTGGGTATGTCTGCCTGACATCTTAGAACCCACTCATGTGCTTGATGGCCACCTTCTGCCCTTGGGGATCTGTGCTAACAAGAGTTTAACATATTCTCATATTATCACACACAGCTTCCTCTTCTGTATCCTGTTATGTATTCACTTCTAATGCAGTTTTAGAGGTCCTCAACTTGTTATTCAGTTCACAGATGTTATAGTCAGCTGCCTGCATTTCATTTGTCATGGCAGCCTCTAGTTATTCCACAGTAGCTGTTTTCATACCTAGCTGTTTTCATACTTTTCGTACTCTGTTGCTCAGCTAGTCAATGTCTGCTCTCTGCAAAGATAAGGCGTCCATGAGGACCTGGTGGATTCCCAATAGCTCTTGTTTGAAATCCTTTGTCCAATCCTTTCTTAGGCCCTGGAGAAGCCCTTGGAGGTATTTCTGACCAGCAGTGGATCTTCTGACTGTCTCCTCTCTGTGGTTTTAACTACTGTTTGAGTTTTTGCAGTTACCTTTTTCTTTGGGGTGCAGCGTCTTCAATTTAACTTAGTTGGTAGGCACTGGCCCCACCAAGTTAATTCATTTGTACCTCCTACTTTGTCTCGTGTGAAATTGGTGTTTTGTGCTGTCTTCAACTTTGGCATCCATTTTCTGGCATTCAAGTTTCCCTCCTTATATGCCCAAGTTCAGCCCAGCCTACGCGTCAGAGGTTATTGTGACACATTTTAGTGCACATTACTGCATTCTTGCACTAAAATGCATTTGTCACCATATATAGCTCTTCTGAGCATTGCTCAAGGTGCTTTGCTTTCAGCTGTCTTGAGTACAGCCAGCACGCATTCGTTTAATCTCTAGGCAGTGTGAGCCAGGCCCAGAGAAGAGGTGACTCTGATTGCCTTGGAACCCTGCTTTGGGCCCTGCTTGTTACGAATTATATGCATTGTTTCTGGGGAATGATCGGAAACCATCAAAGTGTCTACGTGACTCTGAGCTGCATACAGCTCAAGATCACTGGGATATTCACAAGGAGCCTGCGCTCCAGTTGCATCATTTTTTTATGCACCATTGGCACTCTCTAAGCTCCATATTTACGAGACGCATTTGGCAAAATGCCTCCGTTTTTTAGGGTCTGCGTCAAAAAAAGTCTGCGTGGCATCCGGCTGTGTCACAGAGATATTAATGTATACAGAGTGTCAAAAAAGTCACCTACAAATGACACAGTGATATTTACAAGAATTTCCTCATTTGACCCTTCTGTCATAAGCATCTCATAAAGCCTGTAATGCGTCAGAATTCCTACACCTCCTAAACCCAGGCGTAGGGATTGACACAGTGGTTTAAAACAGGAATCAGGCCATTTAAAGTCACTTCACACCCTTGGAAGATGTCTGTTTTTCACATCCCCACTAGTTGTAGTAGGTCTACACATGTCTCAGTGATGTTGTAGAACCCCTTGACCAACCTGGGTCCAAGACACCTATGATCTCATCATCTTCTGTGGCAAGGCTATGTGACGTGTTTTTTTGCAAGGGACAGGTCAGGATTGTCACTTCTCTATGTATGAAGGTTTCCCCAAGACCAGGTCTGCGTACTCCAAAGGACAACAGGTAAGTACACACATAAGGTAGGTGATATATGTATTGCCACAATACAACATATACTTGCATTCACTCATATAACACTGTCACTCATTATGTCACACATGCTCAGGTCTTCACATACACATAAGTAGACTATGCCCACTGTAATGTGACACAAAACCATATTGCTTACACTACATCCAGAACTAATGTGAGATTGTACAAGGTGCTATCCCATCATTTTATAGTCTTATACATTGGTCTCAACACATTAGCCCAGTAGTTCCCAACCTGTGGTCTGGGGACCCATAGGGGTCTGCGAAGACTCTTCAAGGGGTCCACAGTTGCTTAGAAAATTAAATAATATTAACAGATTAGGTGCCCAACTTTCAGTAATGCCGCATTGGAGGGGGTCCACAGATTCCAATAATGAGTCAGTGGGGGGGTCCTCAGATTGCAGTAATGATAAAGTGGGAGTCCGCGGAAGTCAAAAGGTTGGGAACCACTGCATTAGGCTACATGTTTCAGGACTGACACAGCTCCTCTGAATTTTGACGCATAACTGAAGTTGCATCAGTAGTGAAACCATCTTCAGCGATGTGTCTCATTTGGGGTTGATTTGTAATGGCAAAGTTCACACAGATGCATAAGAATTTTTAAAGCACCTTAGGTCCTTGCACCATGGTGCCCTGTATTGTAAATACAGTGCATCCATGGCATTGTAACCAATGTTTTACATTGTAACTATTTCTGATACATCACTGCCGCAACGCAGCAATGTTTCAGTTCTTGTAAATATGCCCACAAATCTTCTGTGCTCTCCTCAGTCCTCCAATTCAGGGATGTCAGGGCCTTTTGGGCAATCTGGTAGTGGCATTAGGGTCAGTCTGACAAGACAAAGTCAGTGTGGGACATTTCTCTGCTAGTTTGACAGCCTGTTTTACAGACTGTCTGGGATGTTTATACTGTGGATGTCCCTTTTATTACAACATTGCCTGTTGCAAGCACAAATGCATGTAGTTTCCAATACAGTACATAACACCTTTGCAGCTTGTCTTCACAAATTTAAAACTGCCCTGTTTTGTAAATGTGTGCCACTTTTTTAGCTGTCTGGTTTGCTAATAGGCTCTACTTTTATTTTGGTGTTTATGTCTATTTTCTATCCCAGTCCAACCTTGCTCCAGTCTGAGGCTCTGACAGATCACTCACACAGAAGCAGCTAGGCCGGTGCACCCAGACTGCAGGTTAGACTTTTAGCCACCAACACAGCGCCCCAGGTAGATTTTTCAATACTTCAACAAGGTAATCCACTTGAGAGATGCAATCCTGTTTCACTTAATATTGCATACAATATGAATGTATACATTAACCAAATATGTTCTGAAGTTTGTTTCCATTCAATATGTGACTCTTGTATCTTTCCCTGTAAGTGTGTCTGTAAGTTCATGTTATGGTGGAGTGCATTATGGAGCATGACTGAAAGCTCCGGGGTGAGGATTAAGGCAGCTGGAGCTTCTCACAGTGCCTGTTGGTAGCTCATAAAGGTGATTAGACCCCATGTTCATCTAATCATTGAATCATTGATCCCTCTACAGAGCGCACAGAAAGATGGTAAACCCTTCCTTTTGTAAGTTCATGTCATTGAGGCAGTCCCTCAAAGTGTTTTAGCATAGGATTAGTACAGTGCCATCCAAGCCGAGCTAGAAAGGGACAAAGTCCTTTGCCATTTATACATCAAAGTCTTTAAGCATAGGATTATCACAGTATCGTAGTTTGGACTCTTGCTCTAGGCAAGACTCCTGGTTAGAGGATGACAGTACTTTTGTTTGTAGACGATTACGTCTTCTCCTACAACAAGTTGCAACTGTTGTCCCAACCTTACCGGCTCACTAGCAGCACCTCAACAGAAACACAATAATAAAAGGTGATTTGTGTCAGCCTTTACGCATGGACTCAAGAGTAAGACATCTCAGTGAGTGTCGTGGTTAAAAGGAGATTACCCCTTTCTTACTGATATATCATGTCTCATACAAACGCAGGCAATGACAAAGATGCAGTAAAGTTTCAATAGTTTTTATTCAACATAGCTGCAATTTGCGATAAGTTGCATGGGCTGCAATGATTAGGATAATGAATAATGCAAGCAACAGAATTGTGAAGACAAGAGTCATTATTACAAAGACCCCCTCCATCTTACAATGCATGAAAAATACATACGGAATGTAATATGCCCTAATACCCTAGTGTGTAAGACCTAACCTCCTAACTAAAGGAGAGCTGGGTTTGTTAAACCTAATCTGCCAATGCCATATGCATGAAAGGAGCCCCCAACCCTCGTTACCTTGGAATGAGGTCTCTATCTCAGACTCCGTAGGGACACGAAGACTGGGTCAGCGTCAAGACGACTTGCAGCATCGATATCAGCGATGGTGGCGATGCCCTCTGGTCGGAATCCCTCTGATTATCTGTCTAAAGTGCAATATACTTATACAGACCTTTAAGGACCCCTGACGTAGGTGTGTTCCCAAACAATAGATAACAGACATGCTTGGGACGGCAATTATCCCTTGAAAGTATAGAGAGGGAAAATCCCTAAGTGTGAAGGCCTACTGTTTATTTGTCTTTGGTGCTAGATCTTGACGCCTTAGCGCGTTGACACTGATAATGTAACCCATAACAAGTGGCCTAACTCTAAACAAGGCAGCCATCTTAGAAGAAATAAATAATTAAATGTGCTAAGACAGAGCAAGCTAAGTAGGTTAAAAGTCACGAGGTGACGGGGGCACGAGTCTGCAAGCCAAAGGCTAATCTAACTCCTGTTATCCCATTAAAACGAAGTAGGATCACTACACCCTCCCCATTGCCGTAACAGGTATGACGAAGGTATAGGAACCCAAACGCTAAAATTGCTCTGAACTAAAAGCTAAAAGCATAAAAAATCAGCTAAAAAATCTTTAAAATGTGTTAAAAACATAATAAAAACAATGTCACTAAAACACATACAGAGATGTTAATGCCGACCATGACAAGCACAGCGTGCCAAAGCACGTTAATTGAAGTGTATAATTTTAAAACGGGAATGGCACATCAAATCATCAAATAATGTGCTTTACGCATGATCTTGAAGAGTGTCATCGAAGTCACCAACCAAGGACCTAAAAAATGAATCAACATCATCTGATGTAAAATCGAGTTCAGGGCGGACAAACGGATCCACAGAGCAGTAGTGAGCAGTAGTTCCTGGTGCAACGTTATCCCCTCATCCGCAGTAGATCTCAAAACGGAAGGCTCATAGGTGGCTTCGCGAAGCAACCTCAGTCTCAAGGGGCATGACCGTTTATGAACCCTCATCGGGGACATCCGCAGTGCGTGGTCCACAGGAGATGTTGGTGCAACAGCAAGACAGACCATAGGCAGATGTTCAAAGAGATACCATATGCAGCGGAAGACTGGTTGTACCCACCAGAGAAGGGGCCGAAATGACAATGACCAGTCGTACTCCAATTCCACCAGCAAAGGTGCACCGAAGATCCGAACCATGCGCTCACGGCACAGTGGAGTTGGTGGGAGTGGCTCCATTGCTCTGCGGTGCTGGAAAGAAACAATCACTGCGAATCAGAAGAAATAGCAGTAGTAGTCCACCAATCAAAGCCAAAATGATTGGAAAGCCACCAAAAACTCTTGAAAAGAGCGAGTGGATGGCTGACGGAATGACTCCGAAGACAGTCTGGAAGATGGATACGAAACCAGACTCGAAAGCCTCAAAGAAGTGAACAATCCCAGTAGTACTTGAATCATTGAATATTCTGGATACCAGCTCTCCAAAGTGCTTGGGGAAGTTGGTATTTAATAGGGTTTGTATCTCGGCTGATGACCTCAACAAGCAGGCCAAATTCACGACCCCCGCATTGCAAAGACCGTGAAGAGACACCTGCTTGCATATCATCGAATGACGAACAGCAGTCTCACATTCGCTTCCGCTAAGAAAGACCTCTGTTTTGCCGTTCAGACATCTGTAGTCAAAGGGCAACTCCCACTCTTCCTTAATATAGCTGTCTCCTAGCTGCTCGTACCGTCCTACTGCAAGCCTACCTACCTGTTTCAAGCGGAGATTTGCTTTCTGGAGATGAGAATACCATTTGTGCGAATCTTCCAGTTTCAGGCCTAGATATTCGAAATCGCCAACTCTTTCAAATGCAGCGCCCTATAAATAAATGGGGCGCTGCATCCTACCTTTTTTATCCCCTAACACCATACACTTAGTTTTGGATCGGTTGATTTCCAGGCCGTGATCATTACAAAAAGCCATAAATCTCAAGAGCAGGGTTGTGAGACCTGTAGCTGTTTGGGAAATCAACAAGGTGTCATCAGCAAATAAGAGGCAGGGGATCTTCTGCCCTCCTATTTTGGGGGCATCATTAGAGCACTCCATGAGATACGGAATGCATGCGTTTATAAAAAGGAGGAATACGGTAGGGGCGAGTACACAGCCTTGCCTCACGCCACGAGCAGTGGGAAATTTTTCAGTTAGTTCGCCTTGCCGTCCCCATCTTATTCTACCATAGTTGCCAGTATAAAGATCTCTAATGATATTTAAAATAGGGCAAGGAACTCCCATTTTACACAAGACCTCCCACAATTTATTACGGGGTACCAGATCGAAAGCTGATTTTAGGTCAACAAATGCTACAAATAGGTGGCCTGAGTGCACATCAACAACTTTCCATTTAATAGAAATGAAGCGGAATATCTGGTCTATTGTGCTAATTTTTTCTCTGAAGCCCGCTTGGAGATGTTTTAAAATTTGGTTTTCCACTATCCATTTACTCAGCCTACTCAACAATTGATGGCAAAATATTTTCTGGAGATTGTCAAGGAGGCTGATGGTCTATAGTTTCCCGGGAAATTCCTCTCTCCTTTCTTAAAAATAGGCACAATGATTGCCTCTTTCCATGAGTCAGGGTAGGATCTGGTAGTCAAAATGGCATTAGAGAGCCTATTAATATACGGGCTCCAGGTGTTCTGGTCCGCTTTAAACATATCGGAAGGGATCCCATCCAACCCAGGGGCCTTCGCTGCTTTTTGGGCAGTGATGGCCTGCGCAGTTTCGTCCAGTGTAAAAACACAGGAGCTGGTGCATCATCCTTACTTTGGTTCACTTCACGTGGGGGTTCTTGATAGACAGGGTCGTTAGTCTGTGATGTGTTTGTGTAAAAAACAGCTAGATCTTGAACCGGGGTGGTCAATGAAGAAGTGACTGGAACCAACAAAAGTTCATTTTCCGCTCTCCCCATGGTCAAGGAGGTGTCTGGAACAGCAGTTGACATTGTTGCATAGTCTGTGGTAGTAATGTTCATCCTACTATGTAGATGCATGTCCTGTTGGGTAGTGAGAGGGGATCGGGAACCACCCAAGGGGGCCTCTTGGTCTACTGTGAAGGATCGGCCACCTGGTGTAGTTTGATGTCATCAATGGAGATGAATCTGTTCATTTTAGAACCAGACAGTGGCGGTAAGATGACAGTCCTGGTGCCTTTTATTCCCAAGACCGGTACAGGTGCTCTGTATGATGGACCAAATTCTTTCTTCACTGCGATCTTCTCACAAACCAGATCCCCAACTTTAGGAATCCAGCCAGTCGAAGTTTTCGCTAAGTCCCTTATTCCTAAGGTGGCAGCACTTGCAGATGATTTATCATCACGAAATTGCTGAAGCTCCTGTAAAACAGTGAGACGTTCATTTATGTCAAATGGTGTTTCTGCTGCCACCATACAAGGGGCATCAAGATCTGGGACATACATAGGTATCCCAAAGAGAACCTCAAATGGAGTGCGTCCCCCCAAGGACCGTCTTGGCAGATTATTCAGTGCTCTCTGGACCCCATATAGGTGATGTAACCAACTGCGGCCTGAACCTAATACTCGAGCTGTCAAGGACTGCTTTAGATCACGATTCCACCTTTCCTTCGGGATGGTATGGTGAGGAATAATGGAGTTCAACACCCATCGTCCCCATGGTGTCCCTGAATGCCTTAGAGGCACATGCAGGGCCCTGGTCCAATGGAATGCTGCAACCGCATATGTACCGATAAAGATCAGCAAGTCTTTTATAACAATCCGGGCGTCAGCCGACCACTGTGGCCATACCCACAGGAATCTAGAACAAGAATCTACAGCGACTAAAATGTATTTGTATGCACCATCAGGCTGTAAGGCACCACAATGGTCCAGGTACACACACTGTAGTGGCTTGTTGGACACTAAGAGGGATGTCTGCGGCGGGCGTTTGATATTGGAACCCTTAATCTGCTGGCAAATGTCACAGCAAAGGACATACTGCTTTGTTCGTCTACATAGACCAGGCCACCAGAAGCGTTTCTGTAGAAGTGTTATTGTGGCCTGTACACCCGCATGTGTAGAAGCAACACCCTCATGCGGTGCCTTAATTAGATCTAATCTCTGGTCTTCATTGGGAATCACTCGATCTCCAACCCCAGGAATTGTTGTGTAAGCAACATTCTGCGCACTGATATGGTAAGTATAGTTCATAGGGTGTCCTTTAGGAAGGCATTTGCCTGCAGCCGAAGCTTTAACGGCAATCAATATTTCATTATCCACTCTTGTCTGAGAACGAGTCACTGCAGCCACAGAAGCCATAGCTACTGCTGCTTTGGCTGTTTCATCAGCCAAAGTATTACCGGCAACGTGTACTCCTACACGTTGGTGTCCCAATGTATGTACTACATGGACACACTGCAGCTTATCCTTAAGATCAGCCACCCTCCCCCACAGTATTTTGTGTTTAATGGTGTTCCCTTTAGAATCTCCAAACCTGTTCAGTTTCCAATGATTGAGATAGTCATTGTATGACTGGACGCAGTAATAAGAGTCACAGACTATTAAAGTCTGGCAGCCTGGCTCAGTATGTTCGAGCGCTAGAATAAGAGCTTTAAGCTCAGCCAACTGGGCTGTGCAGTCCCCTAAGGTCTGCGTGTAGTTATTTCGAGGGTGGAAAACTCCATCTTCAATCACTGCGCTCACTGCTGCGCAAGCTGCAGAGTATTGATGTTTAGTACCTACAGCCGGTTGTGCTGAACCATCAGTATATATTACAGTATGGTAGTTGTCTAATGGCAAGATATTTAGAGGAGCGGGGTACTCTTGTTCGTCTTGGAGAAATTCTTGTGTCTGAAGTTTTGGATCAAAAATGAAATCGACATCAGTGGCGGTCAGAGACGTTGCCCATTGAATCCAACGTGGATGTAATGCTTTAACGTTAGGAACGCTTGCTTTGGTGACAGCCTTTAAGGCCGGCACCGGGGAGACAACAATAATATGCTTCCCCTGGGCAAGTGGCCTCTCTTTTATGACGGCCATCTGAACTGCCGTCAGAATCTTTTCTGTAGGTGCAAAACGCTGTTCAGCATTGGAGTATAAATGCTATTTATATGCTATGGGTACTGTGTCATCCTCATTAAAGGTGACATAAGTAAATCCAATGGCACCAGCTATTATTCTGATGACCAAATTCTTTTTATTGTCACGGGTGTGCAAGTGTTTCGCTTCCAGCATGTCCCGTTGCATTTCCCTATGGATGTGTGTGTGTTCAATTTTCCAGTACCTGCTAGAAAATTTGGGCTGAACCAAGTCATAAAGCGGCTTGATCCGTTGTGCATAATCTGGAATGTATGTTCTGCCAAAATTAAAGAAACCTAGTAATGACTGGAGTTTCTTCAGCGGGTTAGGAGGGTGCAGGTGAGCACATTTTTCTAGAAAATGTGGGGCCAGGCTCTTTCCCTCGTTCGATAGCTCATATCCCAGGAATAATACACTAAGAAAGGCTATCTTGCTTTTCTTAAAATTTAATTTGTAACCGAGATCTGCAAATCTCAAAATGTTCCGATCGAACCTCGCAAGATGAATGTCGAGGATGTCATCTGTGAGATATATGTCATCCACATAAGATAACGCTTCGGAATCGATATTGTGTAGTATCGACGTTACACGGGCTGAAAATAGCCCTGGGCTATTCTTATAGCCTTGAGGTAAACGACAAAAGCGTTTCTGCAAGCCAAATGAGAACGCACTCAGGTCCCGACTTTAAAGTGCTCAATTCTGGCAGAAGAATCCATTAGAGATGTCTAATGTTGTTTTATATTTTTTACGCACTATATTATTTATTAGTGCTGTGCTGTGTGAATTCTGTATAGCATATGTACTTGTATGACTATTTAGATGTCTATAGCCAATGATTATCCTGTATGAATGGTCTGGCTTTGCAACAGGGAATAATGGATTATTCATTGCAGATGTACAGGGCTCAATTACTCCCTGGTACTCAAGTTGGGCGAGTATTTCCCTCACCGGAGCTTTCGCTTCATGTTTAACAGGATATTGTGCCTGCGGTTGGGGTGTTGACCTAATGGGAATACCATGACAAGGCGACTTCTTGTCCCAACCTACATGATTGCGGTATAACGCAGGTGCTTGCGCTAAAGCCCGTTCAGAAGCATAGGCTTCTTTTTCTGCTACCGGAACAAGATCGGAGAAAGAATGCAAAATGACATCTTCCCCATGCGGGAGCTTGCGGATGTGTTCAGGTGGCCAGTCTCTTTCGGCCAATAGGATATCACTAGTAAGTTCATCCCAAAATATCACACTAACAACGCACTCCAAGTCTCCCTCAATCTGAATTTTTAAATCATAAACCCTATTGGGGGAGTACGCGGCCATCCGTTGTTTCAACTGCGATAAAATCGCTAGTTGCTGTCGCATCCAGATGATCTTTCAGATTCTGGCAACATATTGTGACCTCTGCCGCGCTGTCTAACAGGGTCACTGCCCACGTCTTGTTCCTCAACAGTGTTCTCAAGTATACTGGCATTCTTAGCTGTCAGTGCTGCCACCTTCTTCTTCTTAAACTGTGGCTTATGCTGAGGAGTCTTTTCTTCTTTTTTAATGTGAGACTGAGAAGAGTCTTTCTTTTCTGTCACGTATTCAGGACATCGATCTTGATGGCCCCCTCTCTCACTACGTCTATCCGGTGCGTCCTGAAAGGAACGAGAGGGACTTGAATCAATATAGCTGTCTGGAGTTTTAATATTCTCCCTATTTCTAAGATTATGGGGGTCATTCCAACCCTGGTGGTAGGTGTTAAAGCGGCGGTGAAACCGCCAACAGGCTGGCGGTAAAAAAAATGCAATTCCGACCCTGGCGGAAACCGCCAACAGAGACCGCCACTTTAACACACCGCCCGCCACGGCGGGACAAACAAACAGCGCGGCGGTCACCGCCAACAGACAGGCGGGAGAAAATGTACCGCCCACCCTATCACAACCCACCAATCCGCCACCTTTTCCGGGGCGGTAGCCCCGCCGATAAAAACACGGCGGAAACAGCCATTTCAAACGGAAAACGCTCACCTCCATACACCCCACGAGGAATCTGGACAGCATGGAACCCGAACTACACATCCTACCAGCCATTGTCTTCCTGCTCCTCTACCAGGAGCACGAACGCCGGCGCAGAAGACAACGGTGAGTACTGCACCTATGACACAGGGGAGGGGGAGGCAAAAAATTACGGGGACACACATATGCGACACACCCACCCTCACCCTCAACCACTACAACACACACATCAATGCATAGCATTACATCACAGTTACACCCCCAAACCCCCCGGAAGAATGCAAAGGCAAAAGGAAATGATTATAAATATAGAATTATATTGTAAGACTGAGTATAAAATATATCACACATCTATAACTTTATATACATAAATTGTCCAGTCCGATATGTCTATCAGCCATTGTTCGTGGGCCACTGGGCCAAAACACATGGGCAAAGCCCACACAGAATACCTGCCTCCAACGGAGAGAACACTGCAGGGGCATCAGATAGGAAAACTACAGGCACCTCAGGGGGAAGGGAAGGGGGGGCACCTCAGCCAGATGAGTCCACGACACCAGATCCACGAGGGGCCTCCATGGCCACTGTGCCATCCTGGGGAGTGCAAAGCCACAGTCTCACAAGTCTCTACAGTGGGTGGGTGGCCCACTGTGCCATCCTGGGGAGTGCAAAGCCACAGTCTCTCAAGTCTCTACAGTGGGTGGGGTGTCCACTGTGCCATCCTGGGGAGTGCAAAGCCACAGTCTCTCAAGTCTCTACAGTGGGTGGGTTGCCCACTGTGCCATCCTGGGGAGTGCAAAGCCACAGTCTCTCAAGTCTCTACAGTGGGTGGGGTGCCCACTGTGCCATCCTGGGGAGTGCAAAGCCACAGTCTCTCAAGTCTCTACAGTGGGTGGCTTTCCCACTGCCATATCCTGGGGAGTGCAAAGCCACAGTCTCTCAAGTCTCTACAGTGGGTGGGTTGCCCACTGTGCCATCCTGGGGAGTGCAAAGCCACAGTCTCTCAAGTGGATAACAGTCTCCACTGGTACTGGAGGGGGACTAGTGCCCAGAGTGCTTCGTGCAGCCCTGCCCGACACAGATGCGGGCCTGCCCCTTCCGCCAATGGGCCAGCGGTGCTTGAGATGAAGGGCCCAGTTCAGCGGTGCTTGAGATGGCGGTGCCCAGCGGAGCAGTGCTTGAGATGAAGGGCCCAGCGGAGCGGTGCTTGAGATGAAGGGCCCGTTCAGCGGTGCTTGAGACGGCGGTGCCCTGTTCAGCGGTGCTTGAGATGAAGGGCCCAGTTCAGCGGTGCTTGAGACGCGGTGCCCAGCGGAGCAGTGCTTGAGATGAAGGGCCCAGTTCAGCGGTGCTTGAGATGAAGGGCCCAGTTCAGCGGTGCTTGAGACGGCGGTGCCCTGTTCAGCGGTGCTTGAGACAGCGGTGCCCCGTTCAGCGGTGCTTGAGATGAAGGGCCCAGTTCAGCAGTGCTTGAGATGGCGGTGCCCTGTTCAGCGGTGCTTGAGACGGCGGTGCCCTGTTCCGCGGTGCTTGAGACGGCGATGCCCTGTTCAGCGGTACTTGAGATGAAGGGCCCAGTTCAGCGGTGCTTGAGATGAAGGGCCCAGTTCAGCGGTTCTTGAGACGGCGGTGCCCAGCGGAGCGGTGCTTGAGATGAAGGGCCCAGTTCAGCGCTTCCTGAGACGGCGGTGCCCTGTTCAGCGGTGCTTGAGATGAAGGGCCCAGTTCAGCTGTGCTTGAGATGAAGGGCCCAGTTCAGCGGTGCTTGAGACGGCGGTGCCCAGCGGAGCAGTGCTTGAGATGAAGGGCCCAGTTCAGCGGTCCTTGAGACGGGGGTGCCCTGTTTAGCGGTGCTTGAGACGGCGGTGCCCTGTTCAGCGGTGCTTGAGACGGCAGTGCCCTGTTCAGCGGTGCTTGAGATGAAGGGCCCAGTTCAGCGGTGCTTGAGATGAAGGGCCCAGTTCAGCGGTTCTTGCGACGGCGGAGCCCAGCGGAGCGGTGCTTGAGATGAAGGGCCCTGTTCAGCGGTGCTTGAGACGGCGGTGCCCAGCGGAGCGGTGCTTGAGATGAGTGTCCTGGTCAGCGGATCCGGCCCAGGCATGGATGTCACTCGCCACCTGACATGTGGCTGGCGGGGCCTTCCTGCCCATCTGTCTGGTGGCTTGCGGGGCCCTCCTGGGCTGCAGTTCTCGGCCTGTGGGTGTCCTCCTGCCCACCTGGGACGTGGCTTGCGGGTCCCTCCTGGGCTGCAGTACCGGGCCTGTGTATGTTCTCCTGCACACCTGGGATGGGGCTGGTGGGGCCCTCCTGGCCAGCTGGCCTGCTGCCGGACTTGTCGGGCGCGCTGCCCTTCCCACCCTTCCCTGCACGCTTGTGGCCCTTTCCCACCTTTGGCGGTGTGCCAGGTGGCACCCCACTTCCTGACGGAGCCAATGTAGGGATTTTTGTCCCTGGGGTCTTTGGTCGCTGGCGCCGGGCACTGGCAATCTTAGGATGCTTTTCCGGTGGTGGGCTGTCCGTGCCTTGGCTCCTAGCTGAACTAGATGCCCTTGAGGGTGGGGGACTCCACAGTCCATGGACAACAGTCTTCACAGGTCCCGGTTTTGTGGTGGCTGAGGTGCTGATTGGAGTCTTATGAGATGGACGGGGTGGGGGAGTTGTTGGAAAGAGGTTAAGGTTGGCAAGGAAAAGCAATTTGGAAAGAGAGGGACGGGTAGGTGAAGTGGGTATGGGAGTGGAGGAAGAGGATGTGGTTGTAGGAGTGTGAAGTCTGGTGTCTTTGGGTGCAGGTGCTTGGGCTGGAGGCTGTCGTGAGGTGGATGGCTGTTGGGTGGGTGGCTGCCTGCGTTTGTGTAGTTTGGAAGAGGGGGTGACAGACACACTGGGAGAGGACACAGGGGACGTGTTAATGGTAGTGGGGGTGGTGACTGCACGTGTGCGGAGTGTTCTGGTGGGTGTGCTGGTGATGGACGTAGTGGCTGAAGATGTTGTGCATGCAAGTGTGAGTGGAGACGTCACAGGGAGGGAGGAGGGAGAAGAGGAGGAGGGGGACACAGTGGAGGCAGTGGCTGTTGGTATGTCTGCATGTGGATGTTGCTTGTGTGATGTGTGGTGCTTATGTCTGGATGAGCTTCCCTTGGGTGTTGAGGTGTGTGCAGGCTGGTCTGTAGGTGTGTCTGGGATAGGCAGAGGTACAGGGGATTGGGTCTGGGTGGAGGAAGTTGGAGGGGGGAGGCTAGAGACAGGGACAATTGCTGCCGTCAGTGCTGAGGCCAGAGCGTTGAACGATCCCTGATGGGCAGCCTGACCCGAATGAATGCCCTCCAGCTATGCATTACTCTGGTGCATCTCTCTTTGTACACCCTGGATGGCATTCAAAAGGGTACACTGCCCAACAATGATGGTCCTTAGGAGGTCAATGACCTCCTCACTGAGGGCAGCAGGGGTGACAGGGGCAGGGCCTGAGGTGCCTGGGGCGAAGGAGATGCCCACCTTCCTGGGTGAGCGGGCACGGGTCAAACGCTGAGGGGCTGCTGGGAGGGCGGTGCTGGTGCGCTGGGTGGCGGCTGTACCTGTTGTTGCGGGGGGCACGGATGTTGCCGCCACCACAAGGGAGCTCCCTTCAGAGGACGAGTCGCTGTCACTGACATCAGCACGAGTCCCCGCTGTGGAGCTCCTCTCGCCCTCCGTCTCACTGGTGAAATCCGAGTCAGTTGCATGGCCCGCCATGGCCATGTGAGATGCAGCTCCCTCATGCTCCGATGCCACTTCTCCTCCGCCTGATGATGCTAATGCACCCATGAACAGGAAGACCACAAAAAGGGGGGGATGAGAAATAAAGACATGTTGAGTGCATGGATTACCGCTACCGTTGGCGGACAAGACAGATACAGAAGCCCCCTGCACTATGCCGCGCACTTGGGGTCCACTACGCAATCCGTGGGACATGGCCTACAAGCCTATGGATGACAACTGCACACATAGATGACACAGGGCCATGGATACCTGTACTTGCCACCCTACAGAGGTGGGGGGTGGGGGCACAGGGCCATGCCTTACGGAGGGGCCTAGCCTACAGAAATCGCCCTAGCCTAGGGATACCCACAGCCCTCCTCCCCCACCCAGACGCCTCCACTGCGCGCAAAGTCAGCAGAATGTATTTGTACTCACCCCCTTGTGTCTGCTGTGATGTCCTCACGCGCCCATCCAAATCGGGGTAGGCCACCGCCAGGATCCGGGACATCAGGGGGGTCAAATGACGACTGGCACCCCTCCTACATTGGGAGGCCATCCCCAGCTGAGCCTCCGCCGTCTTCCTGCTCCAGCGTCGGATGTCCTCCCACCTCTTCCGGCAGTGGGTGCCCCGTCTGTTGTGGACCCCCAGGGTCCGGACGTCCTTGGCGATGGCACGCCAAATCGCGACTTTCTGGTGGGCGCTTACCTATGTGACATGTACAGGGAGAGCAAAATTGTCATCACCTTCTGCATGCTCGATGTGAGTGGCCCCCCATCCCCACCCTTGCCATGTGGCACATGCTCTCATCTGTCGTTTGATGCATGCCTCAATCGCTTCCCTCCCCACCATCTTTCATCCACCCCACTCAACCCAGGCATTGCCCACTAAGCATGGTCCCAGTGTACTTACCTGTTGGTCTGGAGGACCGTAGAGTAGCGCATACTGGGGGAGGACCGCATCCATAAGTTTCTCCAACTCCTCCGCAGTGAAGGCAGGGGCCCTTTCCCCAGTCGCATGAGCCATTGTCTCTTCCAGACCGAGGTCACAGCAGCACTTGCAGTGTAGGTCCTCTCCTGTGGAAGATCAGGTATCGAGTGATTAAGCAGATAGAAAATGGCGGTCACGCCCGCGGCGGTGCATACCGCAGCGGTGGGTACCGCGACCGCTGGCGTACAACGTCATTGGCTCCTGAAACCCATAGGGTTCAATGTTAACCAATGCGGCTTAGCGCCGCGGTCTTCGACCGCCTACCGCCGCGGTGTGCCACGCCAGCGCATTGACCTCAGATCCCACTGTCACACTTCACAGGTCAGGCAGCCGCCATTTCAAGGGCCCACATGGCCTAGTTACCAACTGCGTCACACATACCTAGGCCATGCACCAACACTCATACAAGCCATTCAATGCATTGGGAATCGTGTTATGTGCAAGCTGTGGTTACGTACCTGTGGGTTGCTTGACTCTGTGCTCGCTGTTGTCCTTCATAGGCACCGTCCGCTGGGACATGCGAGGAGATGGAGGAATCTTCCCGTGTACAGACCGCTGGTGGACCTGTCGACAATGGAGGAACGACATGTCATACTGACATACAGGCTTGACCGAGCCACTATACAGGAACTGTGTGCCCAGCTGGAGCCAGACCTGATGACCCATCCGCCAACCCACAGGGATCCCCCCTCTAGTGCAGGTGCTGTCAGTACTCCATTTCTTAGCAAGTGGGTCATTTCAAACAACAGTGGCCATATCATCAGGGATGTCCCAGCCTATGTTTTCCAAGGTGTTGTCCAGTGTGTTGTCTGCCCTGCTGAAACACATGCGGAGCTACATCGTTTTCCCTGAGGTGGGGGATTTGCCTACAGTGAAGGGTGCTTTCTATGCCCTTGGACATATCCCCAACATCATAGGTGCCATTGATGGGACACATGTTGCTTTGGTCCCCCCCAGCAGGAGTGAACAGGTGTACAGGAACCGGAAGAGTTATCATTCCATGAATGTACAGATGGTGTGTTTGGCTGACCAGTACATCTCCCATGTTAATGCCAAGTTCCCTGGGTCAGTGCATGACGCCTACATCCTGCGGAATAGCAGCATCCCGTATGTGATGGGTCAACTCCAGAGGCACCGGGTGTGGCTATTAGGGGACTCTGGTTACCCCAACCTGTCCTGGCTACTGACCCCAGTGAGGAATCCCAGGACAAGGGCAGAGGAACGGTACAATGAGGCCCATGGGCGGACTAGGAGGGTGATCGAGCGAACCTTTGGCCTCCTGAAGGCCAGGTTCAGGTGCCTCCATATGACAGGTGGATCCCTAATGTACTCACCAAAGAAGGTGTGCCAGATCATCGTGGCCTGCTGTATGCTTCACAACCTGGCTTTGCGCCGCCAGGTGCCTTTTCTGCAGGAGGATGGTCCAGATGGTGGTGTTGTAGCAGCTGTGGAGCCTGTGGAGAGTGAAGAGGAGGAAGCCGAAGAGGACGACATAAAGAACAGGAACACAGTAATACAGCAGTATTTTCAGTGACACACAGGTAAGAGTAGACACCGGCATATTACATTTACTTAATGACTCCTACCTCTCTACTGTCTGACTTTTTCCCCCAGTGTATGGTAACTGTGTTGTGACTTTCCCTTCCGTTTTCAGAGATGTGGGCCCCACTGCGTGACATCTGCTTTGTTTCCCCATGGACTACAGCTGTGTGACAGCGGTTTGTTAGCATCACAATGTGAATGAACATTTTGGCACGGTCATGTCTAATACATTTGTTCTAAATCACAGCCAGACTCCAGATTGTTTTGTGCAATAAGTGTTTTTATTCAAGTGCTCTAAATTGGATGGGTGGTTGCAAATCGGTGAGGGGTGATGGTGGAGGATTGTCCATGGCAGAGTCCAGACTATCAGTTTCACAGGTGTATTGTCCAAATGCCTGTGGGAAGTGGAGCAGGGGCAGTTTAAGGTTGGACAGGGTGACAATGTGGGACAGTGGGATGACAATCAGGGCGGTATTCTTTGCTGGCGGGGGTCTTGATATCTTACTCTGTCTTCTTCCTTGATCTCAGGGCCCGCTTGCGGGGTGGTTCTCCTTCTGCAGGGGGTGGGGTTCTGGTGGCCTGTTGGTCTTGTGTCGGGGCCTCCTGTCCACTAGCGCCGGCGGAGCTGGTAGGCAGTTCTTGGTGCATGCTAGTTTCAGGGGCCCTTTGAGGTGCCACAGTGTCCCGCAATGTCGTGACTACCTCATTCAGGGCCACTACGATGGTACCCATGGCGGAACTGATGTTTCTTAGTTCCTCCCTGAACCCCATATACTGTTGCTCCTGCAGAAGCTGGATCTCCTGAAACCTGGCCAGGACCGTCGCCATCGTCTCCTGGGAGCGGTGGTATGCTCCCATGATGGAGGAGAGGGCCTCGTGGAGAGTGGGTTCCCTGGGCCTGTCACCCCCTGTCGCACAGCAGCCCTCCCAGTTCCTCTGTTTCCCTGGGCCTCTGTCCCCTGGACCGTGTGCCCACTACCACTGCCCCCAGGTCCCTGTTGTTGTTGGGGTGGTGGGTTAGCCTGGGTTCCCTGTAGTGGTGGACACACCGCTGATTGACGTGTCCTGGGGACAGAGGTATGGGCCCGCTGGGTGGGTGCTGTGCTGGTGTTCCCAGAGGGGGGAAGGTCTACTGTGGCATGTGGCTGTGTGAGGGGAACCGACTGTCCCGAGGTCCCCGATGGACCGGGCTGGTCATCTAGATCCAGGGAGACAGAGCTGCTGTCCTCACTGTGGGCCTCTTCTGGGGGTGGAGGGGACATTTGTGGACCCTCCTGCGGGGTGACGTGGCGTTCGGGTCCTGCAGGGGTATAAAAGTATGGTTATTGCTTCTGTGTGTGTCATAGCGTGCAATGGGTGGGTGCCCCTGTACCCCAGTGCTGGCATTCCTTTGTGGGGGCTGTTGTGATGGTGGTTGGGGGGGGGGGTTGTATGTGTATGCGCAGTGGGCATGCTTAGGTGATGGGTGTCCATGCTTTGTGGACGCATGCAGGGCTAGGTGTTGGGATGGGTGGGTTGTGATGGTGAGACAGTTGCAAGGAGTAGGATGTGATGGGGGTGAGGGTGAGGGTGGGGGTATGAGTTGGCATGCAGGTGGGGTGGGAGGAAGAAGTAGTTAAGATTTGCCTTACCAGAGTCCATTCCTCCGCCTACTCCTGCAAGGCCCTCAGGATGCAGGATGTTCAAGACTTGCTCCTCCCATGTTGTAAATTCTGGGGGAGGAGGTGGGGGTCCGCCGCTAGTCTTCTGCACCGCAATGTTGTGCCTGGATACCATGGAATGCACCTTCCCCCGTAGGTCTTTCCACCTCTTCCTGATGTCGTCCCGATTTCTTGGGTGCTGTCCCACAGCGTTGACCCTGTCCACTATTCTGCTCCATAGCTCCATCTTCCTGGCAATGGTGGTGTGCTGCACCTGTGCCCCGAACAGCTGTGGCTCTACTCGTACAATTTCCTCCACCATGACCCTGAGTTCATCATCAGAGAACCTGGGGTGTCTTTGCGGTGCCATGGGGTGGTGTGTGTGATGTGTAGGGTGGATTGTGTGGTGCTAAGTGTGGTGATGTGTATTGTTGTGTTGTGTGAAGTGTGTGCAAATATTGCTGGGTGACAGTGAATTGGGCGTCTGGGTGCTCGGATGTCTTTTCTCGGTGCGTGTTCACGAATCTCTAGGAGTGGAGGTTTGTGGGTGATGTGGGTGTGTATTTTATATTTAATTGGGTGTGTGGGAGTGGTGTGTGTATGTGTCTCAGGTGTGTGTATTTTGAATTGTCCAATGTGGTTGTATTTTGTAAGTGTGTGTGTATTTTGAGCGCGGCGGTGTGTACCGCCAATAGAATACCGCGGTTGAAAGACCGCCGCGTGGATTCGTGTGTCGTGATAGTGTGGGCGTATTTCTGTTGCCGTGACGGTGGAGGTTTGGTCATCGCCAGTTTCTCGCTGCCCTTTGGTGTGGCGGACTTTTGTGGATGTCTGTATTTTGGCGGTTTCACTGTTGTGGGTCAGAATGACCGTGGCGGTTTACCGCAGCCGCGGCGGTGTTATGGCGGTCTTCTGAACGGCGGTAAGCGCCTTTTACCGCCGAGGTTGGAATGACCCCCTATATCTCCTTTCGGAGTTCTCCGGGTGTGGAGAACCTGCTCTCTTATTCCTTCTTTCTTTAAAGTCTTTTTGTTTGTCCCAGCGCTTCTTTGTGCCCTCTTGTGCCTGCTTTGTACCCTCCTTATGGGCAGTACCTTGCAATTCCAACTTCTTTGGTTTTGCTCCCAAACTATCCCTTCCTATACTAGTATAGGTATCGGAGATAATTTTTGGTAGCTGTCTCTCTTGTTCCTGGTGTGGAGTTTCCCGGAGATGCTGGCGAATTGCCAGTGCTACTGCTTCCCCTTTAATGTTACTCAGTATTATTGAGGATACGGCGTCAAAGTTACGCATCAGTTTCATCCCCAAATCCAGGGCTGGTGCTGCCCCATGCTCATTTTGTATTTGTTTTAACACTTCCGGTAAATTGGCAAGTGTTGGGGTACCATTGGTGGTAGTGTATATAGCAGCGAAGACTGTACCCCATGTGGCGCAGTCATCCACCGAGGGAACCATTCCAAAAGGCAAGCACATTGTGAGAAGTCTATGTTTTTCCTGTGGTCCCGTAAGGGGAAACACAGCTTCCAGCTGATTAGTTTTCTGGGCAATCCAGAACAGTATTTTTTCCCGTTCCGCGAGTACCTTACCCATAATAGTATGTACTGTTTGCGGATTAATCCCAGTAGCCAATTGATAACCACCAGGTGCTGGCGGTGCTGGACGCGCCTGTGTTGTGTTCAATACTCGCATTACGAACTGAACTAATCGTCTATATAATGTCACTAATTCAGTATATAAATCTTGCAGATCTGCTAGTGGCATATTCTGTATGCCTGGGTGGGGTGTGTACGTGGCAAACCTAGGCCATGTAGGTCTGTCGTTACTCAGGGGACCTAACCTCACTCTTTGTAATACATGTGGTAGGGCGCCTTCAAACCAGTTCTGATGCTCTTGGTATGTGAGCGATATTTCATGATAGTGGTATGCTCGGTACCGCAATTTCATATGTGTGGAAAGTATGTGTTGTTTGGTCCACCTCAGGAAAGGTGACCCAGCAGTAAAATGTTTCTGTTTGGTATGCTTCATTAGCTTCTATAATAAGAGTAACATCCCCGCCCTCGTCTGTAAGGCCATGCATTAATAAATGTTGTGTTAGTGCTTGTCTAGCATTTTCAGGAATGTCTATGGCGTTAGCCATATTCGTTTAGAAAAACGGAACATCAAAATATGGGGAGTAAAGTCCTTTTATGAGTTCGAACTCGAACAACCTACAACGTAATCAGGTATTACCTTTTCAGCTGAGGAGGATTTTCCCAAAGACCACGGACGTCTCCGCATAATGGTACTTAGGGTACCTGTTGTCTGTGAGACAGTGATAGTCGGGGTATCTGTAAATTAGTGCCTAAACACCATCGTTGGTGGCACCATGTCATAGTTTGGACTCTAGCTCTAGGCAAGACTGCTGGTTAGAGGATGACAGTACTTTTGTTTGTAGGCGACTACGTCTTCTCCTACAACAAGTCGCAACTGTTGTCCTAACCTTACCGGCTCACTAGCAGCACCTCACCAGAAACACAGTAATAAAAGGTGATTTGTGGCAGCCTTTACGCATGGACTCGAGAGTAAGACATCTCAGGGAGTGTTGTGGTTAAATGGAGATTACCCCTTTCTCACTGATATATCATGTCTCATACAAACGCAGGCAATGACAAAGATGCAGTAAAGTTTCAATAGTTTTTATTCAACATAACTGCAATTTGCGATAAGTGGCATGGGCTGCAATGATTAGGATAATGAATAATGCAAGCAACAGAATTGTGAAGACGAGAGTAATTATTACAAAGACCCCCACCATCTTGCAATGCATGAAGAAGACATAAAGAATGTAATATGCCCTATACCATATTGCGTAAGACCTAACCTCCTACCTAAAGGAGAGCTGGGTTTGTTAAACCTAATCTGCCAATGCCATGTCCATGAAAGGAGCCTCCAACCCTCGTTACCTTGGAATGAGGTCTCTATCTCAGAAACCGTAGGGACACCAAGACTGGGTCAGCGTCAAGACGACTTGCAGCATCGATATCAGCGATAGTGGTGATGCCCTCTGGTCGGAATCCCTCTGATTATCTGTCTAAAGTGCGATATATTTATACAGATCTTCAAGGACCCCTGACGTAGGTGTGTTCCCAAACAATAGATAACAGACATGCTTGGGACGGCAATTATCCCTTGAAAGTATAGAGGGAAAATCCCTAAGTGTGAAGGCCTACTGTTTGTTTGTCTTTGGTGCTAGATCTTGACGCCTTAGCGCGGTGACACTGATAATGTAACCCATAACAAGTAACCCATAACAAGTGGCCTAACTCTAAACAAGGCAGCCATCTTAGAAGAAATAAATAATTAAATGTGCTAAGACAGAGCTAGCTAAGTAGGTTAAAAGTCATGAGGTGACGGGGCACGAGTCTGCAAGCAAAAGGCTAAGCTAACTCCTGTTATCCCATTAAAACGAAGTAGGATTCACTACAACAGTGCCATCCTTGCAGAGCTGTAAATAACAAAGACCTTTCACTACTTCAGGCATGGTATTATGGTTTTGAATTGGTAAACTATCTTTGAAGCCAACGTGAAGCAAAAGCAACCTCTGACACGTGTTTCACTATTATTATAGCTCTTCAGAGAGGTTTATCTTTGTCCAGACACAAAGGAGCACCCAGTATAAGTCAAAGCAATACCCTTTCAAGCATAGAGTGATACATAAATTATGCAAAAGGGAAGAGAGAACTCTGGGTAATTCCCAAGTTTAGGTGGGGGGGCAGCTCCAGTATAGAGCACTCTACAACACTAGCAACACTCAAAATGTGCTCACCTCAAATGTCTGCCTTTCTAGCAAGGTTTTTAAACATAGGATTATCACAGTGCCATCTTTGCAGAGCTGTAAATGACAAAAGCCTTTCACAACTTCTGATTTGGTATTACAGCTTTGAATTGGTAAAATACCATCCAAGCCAATCTGGAATGAGTAAAAGCAACCCCTGAGATGGGTTTCACTATTATTATAGCTCTTTGTCCCTTTCTAGCTCAGGGTGGTTGGCAATGAGCTAATCCTATGCTTAAAACTGTGCTTGAAAAGCAGATATTTGAGGTAAGCAAATTTGTGTGTCGCTGGTGCTATAGAGTGCTCTCTAGCTAAACTTGGGAACTACCAAGAGTTCTCTCTTTGCTTTTGTGCATATATATACATATATATATATATATATATATATATATATATATATATATATATATATATATATATATATATATATATATATATATATGCACAATATATATATATATATATATCTATATATATATATAGATATATATATATTGATATATCTATCTATATTTTTATATATATATATATATATATATATTTATAAAGGGGAACCCAAAGGACGTAATGCAGAAAGATAGAATGGTGAAGAGAAAGAAGATGACATGATATACGTAGATGGAGGATTTCTGAACGATGTGAGAAAAAAAGGTAACTGAGTAAGAAACTGCACTTTAAAGTGTCAAAAGAACAGGAGTGACTGAGATGCTTCCACAGTCCTAGCCATTTTCAATTCACAGTCTATTATTATCTGAATTTGTGTGATTCTGTTTATTTGCAACATAATCATTGTTACTACTTATTCATCTGATTCTGCTAACAAGCATTAGCAAAGCTAATAGGACTGTCGATTTTTATGCATATGTTCATTGCTGTGTGATGTATGTATACATGAGCAGAACATTCACACTCAAATACTGGTTATTACTTTGATGTACTTCTGTGAAAATGTCACTCGAAGTGTCCTACATTTAAAAATATAATGCCAATCATAGCTACATTGAAACCATAGAAATGTCACACATCAGCAATCTGAAAAATTTGGCAGCTCTGCAAGTTGTCTTCTTTACCCTGTTTTCAAGTTCAGCCTCTCCCTTATTTCACACTGCTATCATCTTAGTGCTTTCTTTTCATGACCCATCATGACTCCCTGTGGCTCTACTTTCTCCTTACTGTGTCAGGTCTTTCTCAGGCCGTCCTCTTTTTTCACAGTTTGCTCATTGCACCTTAAGCTTTCTCACCCCATGTGGTCTCTCCAGTTCGTACTGCAGGAACCAACCACCCTTCCACAACCATCTTCTCTGTTTAACCTGGAGGTCAATGGTGCCAGCAACAGGCCAGGTCCCTGGCCGGCTCCTTCGTTGTAACCTACCTCATGTATAAGTTTCCAAAGCCCATGCATAGTGTGCTGCTCCATTCCATATTTTATATTTCAATTCTGGGACTTGTAGTCTTGTTTATTCCATTATAAAACAGGACTACAAGTCCAAGATTTCAAAGGAAAAAACCTGAATTGGACATCACACGTGGACCTGGACAACTTGACAGTTATCTTCCAGGAAGGAGGTGAAGGAGATCCTTCATCCCGCGTCTTCACAAGGATGCTGCTCTTTTTTTTGTCTTGCTTCTCTGTGCGCTCAATTTCTCCTAGATACAGTATTAAGTCTCTACAACATTCTTCAGGGTCTGAGCTGGAGACAGGGTCATTGTCTCAGCCCTGATCGGACTCGCAGGTGATGCATCCACCATCCTCACTGTCCACACCCCCAACATAGCTGCCAAGTTTCCTAGGTACATTCCTGATGTGCTACTTCAGGTGAGGTTTTTTCCTTTATATTCTAGGACGTGTAGATTTCTTTTTATAAAAGAATGAACAATATGACAAGTACCAGAATTCAAAGAAAAAATCTGGCCTTGAGCACGGACATGGGAAATTTAGCAGGGCTGTGCATCCATGATCCTGGTTTTAAGATTATACTGATTGATCCTCATGTACTCTGATTAATTTAGATGACTGTAGTGGTGTGAGCACTATAAATTAGGGGTGCGTTGCCTCTGTCAGCAAATAGCCAGGTTTCTGGACACTGTGCTGGGAGATGAGGCACACACGCGGGTTGGCGAGGCAGCTGGTGAGAGGCGGTGTAAAGAGGTGGGAAGACACGACACACTGGTCCTTGCCAGTCTCCTGCTTCCCTTGAAATGAGCCTTTGAGGTAATCGGGCCCTTGCACTCGGCTAAGTATGTTGAAGGATTATTTGTGTGAAGTACCATGCTCATTCGGCACTTAGAAGACACCTGAAAATCAAGAATCATGCAAATTTGGAATATCTGTTTCCTGCTCTTTAAAGCTGTTGGTTGATGAGGTGATACCAGTGCATTACAGTTAGTTTTAATATCTCACTCATCCATAAAGGACACATATTAGTTTAGCAAGTCCTAGAAGCCACTGGCCGTCCTGGAAATTAGGTTGCCAATGTCTACATCAAGAAAAATCAGAATAAATGTAGCCCCACATTCCACAAGTTCGCAACTGTGTCCAGTAAGCCCTCTCTAACTCATTGATATAAAGGCAAAAAAGAAGCGGAGCCACAATACATCCCTGTGTCATTCCATTTTCAGAATTGAAAGCCTATGCTTTCACCTTACTATTGCTCAAAATCAGTCTGCAGTTTAATTAGCAGCAATACTGCTCATAAATAAAAGATTGCACTAAGGAATGGAATGAGGGACACTGCCAGGTGCTTATCAAGTCGGTTTCAGAAGCAGATTGAGAGATGATCCGGCCAGGAGTATTATCCTCAGAGGGGGCACACATAGAAGGGAGAGAAAGGCTAAGCTGGGTAATTTGTATTCAAAGGTCCACAGCTCCAAAAGGAAGTGACTATTTCCCAGAAAATTAGGTGTGAATAACGTGAGAGTCTTGCAGAATCTAAGTCAATGTCAGTAATGCAGTAGCCGGGTGTGCATTCATAGATCTGTGGTCGCTTTTTTCATCCTTTGCAGGAATCAAATGTGCAATGAGGTCGACAGACCTTGGACTCATAAAGATGTGTGGAGACCCATCAACAATACTTCAACACAACTCCAACAATTTAGTCACCATGTCCCATCATAATACTACGTAGTTAATTTAGCTAGTCTCACCAGGGCACTGTATTTTTCAAGAAATGGTTTCCTTTTTCACATTACAGCAATCTGGGTATTGAGGAATCAGACTCCTCATGGTGATGGTGAGGACATTAATGTAATGCAAAGGTCCCTTATTCTTAAAGTCACCAGCATTTGATGAGACGCTGTTCAGCTGCACTGATGTCCATTAAATCAGTAGCCAATTAACTGGGTTTACAAGATTGCAGTTAAGGGCCCATTCATGGGTGATATCTCAAAATAATCCTACTTAATATACCTGCAGCCAGGAGCATGTAGTTTAAGGGTAGGGTGGGCACAGCCCCCAACAATGACAAGGAAGGGTGTAGGGGAAGGGTGGCAGGTTGGATGTGGCACCTTTTGTAAAAGTGCTGTACTAACAGTGATATTTTAAAGCAAACTAATACTTCAAAGCATGATAGCCAAAACGACCAGTAAAACGGTCGGAACTCGAAATTAGAAACACAGTGGGATTGTAGATTGTTGCCATAAGTTGTTGCACATGGAACATCACAAAGCACATTAGTGCACTGACATCAGTTGAAATGAGAAACAATTTCAATACAACTTTACATGTATTTGGAAATTCTTCCCCAAAGGATTGTTTGTGAAGCTTGTTGCCACTTGCAATTTCAAAGTACAATTGTTAGGTAACCTTCATAAAAACTGGATAAAATTAAAAGACACTTATAATTCTGGATTGGAGTGCTTCAAGGAATCCAAGAGTAAAATATATCCCATATGGTGTGTTTTAAAGCAATTTCGGCCAATAGCATGACATAGCTTAAAATTTAAATTAGTGCTGTCCTATCACAAAGGTCACCAGGTTGTGACAAGTTTAAGTTTATGAAAGTAAAAGGGAGGAAAAACTATACAGAAAGCTGCACTGACACATATTTTCAATGTGCAATTGCTTGTATTTCACAGTTAGACTTAAGTGCCTTTTGAGTTAAACCACGTTAAAAGGATAAAACTGATGTTAAAATATAAGTTAGACTCTAGACTAACAGTGAATATAGAAATGAATTTAATTTCTTGTGATTAATAAAAGATTAATGAGCATTAATGTGTGCAAAATGAGAGAAATGCACTTCTCTGTTATATTTAATTTTTGTTTGAAATGAGATGTATTGTTCATATTGATGAAATACTATTAATGATGGACTTATAAGTTTGCATATTATATGTGTTTTTCTTAAACATAGTAATTAAATGCATTTCATATTTTTCCTTGTGTTAGCGTAAGTTAGGCCTGCAGAGCTTGTATTTTGCAGTCATATAAAAGTGTTGAATAACTTTTTTTGTAACTTGAGGCTTATTTCAGATTCCGTTCCCATGAGAAGCAAAGTCCTTTTGTAATAGATCCTATTGTTTAAACATGGACAGATTAATTCCTTTGCCCTTGAGAGGAAGAACATTTCAGAAATATGGACTGAAATAGTATACATTTGCTTCAAACCTGCTTGGAATCACACATAAGAGAGATGTTCCCATGACAGACCTGGAAAGAAATATGATTGTTCAATTTGGAGTTGTATGACTACTCCTCATTGGATGATGTCTATCCAACGTGACATGAACTGATACTTTTAGTGAATTAAATTAGATTGTGAAATTTGAAATAATGATGGACATTCGAAATTTAGTAAGTCATGACCAGTCTTAAGAAATTTCCTGAGCAGACCTATGCAGACCCAGATGCTTGTAGATGCTGTGTTGGAATTTATATCTTGCTGATGAGGATTCCCTGAATTCTGTACCCTTGGATTGATATCTTAATTTTTGCCATTTGCCCTTACCTTTGGAATGCTCTTTTTAGATTTACTTATCCTTTTATTTGCCCCTTCAGAAGACTCAAGTCTGAGCTTCTGATATGCTGACACTTTCTCTTTTTGCCTATCTTTTGCCAAACTTAGTTAGTGACCTGCAGTCTGAGATTATCTTTTCCAATTTATTTGTGCATTTTTTTGTACTGTTTGTATTTTTCCAGCATGTGTTTCTCCCCACACACATATCTCCCTCATTTGGTTAGCTATAGGGTTGCCCTATGCCCAGCCAAAGATTATTGACTCTGCTAAATTTGAATTGATTAATGATTGGAAATCTGAGCAACGGGTTATATCAGTGTCTCAGATATTCTTATTGATGTTATGATTTATTTTACTTGAATGCTCAGTTTTATTAATGCTAGTTTGTCTGAATTTATTGCGATGCCTTGGGCATCCCTTGGTGATTACGGCGGCGGAATTACGACCCACAGCTCGAAATCTGCCAAAATCCAGACACCCACACAAGTCCACCACACCAAAGGTCAATGATAAACTGGCGATAACAAAACCTCCACCTTCACACCAACCGGAATCTGCCCACACTATCACGACCCACGAATCCACGCGGCGGTCTTTCAACTGCGGTATTCCATTGGCGGTACACACCGCCGCGCTCAAAATACACACACATTTACAAAACACAACCACATTGCACAAATCGAAATACACACACCTGTTACACGTACACACACCACTCCCACACGCCCAATACAATATAAAACACACACCCACATCATCCACAAACCCTTACTAACAGAATTGAGAAAGAAGGCCAGAGAGAGACACCACCAGAAACAACACTAGCATCCACAGGCACACAACACCGTCACTCACACACCATCCACGCACCTCAGACAACACACACAAACACATCCCCTCACACATCACAACCGACACCACCTCACGCATCACCCACACCACATCATGGCACATCAACGACACCCCAGGTTCTCTGAGGAGGAGCTCAGGGTCATGGTTGAGGAAATTGTCCGGGTAGAGCCACAGCTATTCAGATCACAGGTGCAGCACACCTCCATTGCTAGGAAGATGGAGCTATGGTGCAGAATCGTCGACAGGGTCAAAGCATTGGGACAGCATCCAAGAGCAGGGGATGACATCAGAAAGAGGTGGAACGACCTACGGAGGAAGGTGCGTTCCGTGGTCTCAAGACACCAGATTGCAGTACAGAGGACTGGCGGCGGACCCCCACCTTCTTCCCTACAACTAACAACATGGGAAGAGCAAGTCTTGGCTATACTGCATCCTGAGGGCCTCGCAGGAGTAGCAGGAAGAATGGACTCTGGTAAGTCAACTCTTAACTATTATATCCCCCACCCTACCTGCATTCTATCACATACCCCCACCCTCACCCCCATCACTTCAACACCTCACAAATGTCCCACTATCACAACCCACCCATCCCAACACCAAGCCCTTCATGCAACACCAAAGCATGGACACCCATCACCAAAGCATGTCCACAACAGATACCCACACAGACCCCAAACCAATTATCACACAAGGTCGTAGACAAGAATGCAAGCACTGGAGTACAGGGTCACTCACCCATTGCACATGATGGCACACACAAATGCAATAATCATGCCTTTACACTCCTGCAGGACCCCTACTCAATGTCATCGGACAGGAGGTTCCAGACATGTCCACTCCCCCCACAGAAGAGGCCCACAGTGATGACAGCAGCTCTGTCCAACTGGATCAAGATGACCAGCCCGGCCCATCTGGGACCTGAGGACAGTCGGTTTCCCTGACACTGGCACATGCCACCACAGAGCCTCCCCCTTCAGGAAACACCAGCACAGCACCCACCCAGCGGGCCCATCCCTCTGTCCCCAGGACACCTCAAGCAGCAGTGTGTCCACCACTACAGGGAACCCAGGCAAACCCACCACCCCAAGAAAATCAGGGACCTGGGGGGAGTGGCAGTGGGCACACAGTTCAGGGGACAGAGGCACAGGAAAACAGGGGAACTAGGAGGACAGCTGTGCCACAGGGGGAGGACAGGCCCAGGGAACTCACTCTCCACGAGGCACTCTCCAACCTCGTGGGAGCGTACCATCATTCCCAGGAGACGATGGCAACGGTACTGCCCAACTTTCAGGAGACCCAGCAGCTGCAGGAGGAACACTATCTGGGGATTAGGGAGGAACTCAAGTCCATCAACATCACCCTGGTCACCATTGTAGGGGTGCTGAAGGACCTTGTCAACACCAGGAGGGACACTGTGGCACAACAAGGGGCCCCTGACACTAGCCTGGATGATAAACAGCCCACCACCTCTGCCGGCGCTAGTGGACAGGAGGCACCACCACAGGACCACAACACCAGCACCCCACCCCCTGCAGATGGAGAACCACCCCACAAAGGGTCCCTGAGATCCAGGAACAAGACAGAGAACAATGCCAAGACCCCTGCCAGGAAATTAGACCCCCCTGAATGTCATCCTGCTGTCCCACTTCGTCACCCTGTCCATCCTTAAACTGCCCTAGCTCCACTTCCTATGTCCCTTTGGACAATGCACCTGTGAAACAAATAAACTGGACCCTGCCATGGACATTCCTCCACCATTGCCCCTGACCATTTTACAACCCCCTCCACTTATTTGCACAGAAATAAACACCCTCGAATCACAAAACAGTCTGGAGTCAGTCTGTGCTTTCACAAATGTGTATTTGCAATAACTATGGAATATAGCAATGTCAATTGTATTGTCAACATACCAATGTAACACAGCTCTAGTCCATGAGGTAATATAGCAGAGGTCACACAGTGGGACCCACATCTGTTAAATGGAAAGGCAAAGTGACAGGGTCCATACACTGGGTGAAAGTGACAGGCTTATGATAGGTCAAACAATTGTATGAGATGTGTGAGGCAGTGATATCTTCTTACCTGTGTCTCACTGGAAGTATTGCTGGATAACGTTGTTTCTGTTGTCGATATCCTCTTCTTCTGCCTCCTCTTCTTCACTGTCCACAGGCTCCACAGCTGCCACAAGACCTCCAGCTGGACCATCCTCCTGCAGAAAAGGCACCTGTCGTTGCAAAGCCAGTGAGTAGTACAGAGAACCACCTGTCATATGGAGGCACCGGAACCTGGCCTTCAGGAGGCCGAAGGTTATTTCTATAATCCTCCTAGTCTGCCCATGTGCCTCATTGTAGCGTTCCTCTGCCCTTGTCCTGGGATTCCTCACTGGGGTCAGTAGCCATGACAGGTTGGGGTACCCAGAGTCCCCTGCAAATGTCGAGGGACAACTGTTAGACACACACTAACCCGTAGGGACAACCCCAGACCCAGACAACTATTCACAGGGTACAGGGTCCTTGTCCTCACCTATTAGCCACACACGGTGCCTCTGGAGTTGCCCCATCACATAAGGGATGCTGCTATTCCTCAGAATGTAAGCGTCATGTACTGAGCCAGGAAACTTGGCATTCACATGGGAGATGTACTGGTCTGCCAAACACACCATCTGCACATTCATAGAATGGTAGCTCTTCCGGTTTCTGTACACCTGTTCACTCCTGTGGGGGGTACCAAGGCCACATTTGTCCCATTAAATGCACCTATGATGTTGGGGATATGGCCCAGGGCATAGAAGTCACCTTTCACTGTAGGCAAATCCTCCACCTGAGGGAAAACGATGTAGCTGCGCATGTGTTTCAGCAGGGCAGACAACACTCTGGACAACACGTTTGAGAACATTGGCTGGGACATCCCTGATGCAATGGCCACTGTAGTTTGAAAAGACCCACTTGCCAGGAAATGGAGTCCTAATCCCCTCTTCCCCTCTTGAACTCTCTCAGTCTCTGTGATTTATCTATCAGAGTCTTGGAGCTGTTCAGTGGTGGACGTGTTGGGAACGTGCACTGACCCCGAGGATCTGGTGACTCTGAAACCGGGACCCCTGGGAGCCGCTTTGGTGGCTGGAGTCTTCCCCCTCTCCCGCCGGGCACTGGCCAACTTCTGATGCTTCACAGGTAGGGGACTGTCTGTGCTGTGGCTCCGTGCCACACTGGCTGCCCTGGTGGCCGGTGCACTCCAGATTCCGGTGACTTCAGGCACCACTGGTCCCGGAGATGTTGTGGCTGAGGTGCTAGTTCGGGACCTAGGAGACGGACGGGGTGGGGGAGGTGTGGGAAAGGGTGGACAGGAAAAGTTTTTTGGACACACTGGGACGGGTAGCTGGAGGGGGTTTGGGAGTGGAAGAAGAGGTTGTGGTTGTAGGAGGTGTACGTTTGGTGACTTTGGGTGACGCTGGTGTCAGCTCCTGTCCCCACCGTGGAGCTCCCCTCGCCCTCCGTCCCACTGGTGAACTCTGAGTCCGTAGTCTCGCCCTCCAGGGCCTTGTGGGATGCAGCTCCCTCGTGCTCCGGTGCCACTGCTCCTCCGCCTGATGATGCTAATGCACACAAGAACAGGGAGACCACAAAAAGGGGGGGGGGGCGACAGAAGAAAGACATGTTGAGTGCATTCATTACCCCTACCGTTGGCGGACACAACAGACACAGAAGCCCCCTGCACTACGCCTCACTCTTGGGCTCCACTGTTTAATTCCTGGGAAATGGCCTACAAGGCTATGGACGATATCTGCACACATAGATGACACAGGGGCATGACTAGGTGTACTTGGCACTCTACAGAGGTGGGGTGCCACATGGCCTGTCTTACGGAGGGGCCTTGCCTACGGAACTCGCCCTGGCCTAGGGAAACCCACAGCCCACCTCCCCCACCCAGACACCTCCACTGCACGCAAAGTCAGCAGAATGAGAGTGTACTCACCCTCTTGTGTCTGCTATGATGCCCTCAAGCGCTCATCCAAGTCCGGGTAGGCCACCGCCAGGATCCTGAACATCGGGGGTAATAGTGCGACGGGCACCCCTCCCACGTTGGGAGGCCATCCCCAGCTGAGCCTCCGCCGTCTTCTTGCTCCAGCGGCGAATGTCCTCCCATCTTTTCCGGCAGTGGGTGCTCCGTCTGTGGTAGACCTCCAGGGTCCGGACGTCCTTGGCGATGGCACGCCAAATATCTTTTTTCTGGTGCGCGCTGAGCTACATGAAATGTACAAGGGAAAAAGAGAAGTTATTACCAACTGCACCATCAAACTGATTGGCACCCATCCCTACCCTTGCCATGTGGCACATGCATTCACCGTCTTTCATGCACGCAGCACTCTCCCCCCTTCCTTCTTACATCCAGCCCTCTCCACACAGGCATAGCCCATACACCATGCTCCCTGTGTACTTACCTGTTTGTCTGGAGGACCGTAGAGTAGCATGTACTGGGGGAGGACCCCATCCACGAGCTTCTCCAACTCCTCCGATGTGAAGGCCCTTTCCCCAGACACACGAGCCATTGTCTCTTCCAGACCGAGGTCACAGCAGCACTTGCAGTGTAGGTCCTCTCCTGTCGAAGATCAGGTATCGAGTGATTGAACAGATAGAAAATGGTGGTCACGTCCGCGGCGGTGCGTACCGTCACCGCCAGCGTACATTGTCATTGGCTCCTGGGACCCATAGGGTCCAATGTTAACCAGTGCAGCATTGCGCTGCGGTCTTCGACCGCCTACCGCGACGGTGTACAACACCAGCGCAGTTACCTCACATCCCATTCTCCCACTTCAGAGGTCAGGCAGCCGCCATTTCAAGGGCCCACATGGCTTAATTTTTAACTGCGTCACACATACCTAGGCCTAGCCTCAACACACATACAAGCCACTTTTCGGATTATGATTTGTGTACTGTGTAAGCTGTGTGTATGTACCTCTAAGTTGTTTGACTCTGTGCTCGCTGTTGTCCTTCATAGGCACCGTTCGCTGGGACATGTGAGGAGATGGCAGCATCATCCGGTGTACCGACCATTGGTGGACCTGTCGACAATGGAGCAGCGACATGTGATTATCACATACAGGCTTGACCGTGCCACAATCCAGGAACTGTGTACCCAGTTGGAGCCAGACCTGATGTCAGCAATCTGCCATCCCACAGGAATCCCCCCTCAAGTGCAGGTTCTGTCAGTGCTCCATTTCCTTGCAAGTGGGTCTTTTCAAACAACAGTGGCCATAGCATCAGGGATGTCCCAGCCTATGTTTTCCAACGTATTTTCCAGAGTGTTGTCTGCCCTTCTGAAACACATGCGGAGCTACATCGTTTTTCCTCAGGTGGAGGATTTGCCTACAGTGAAAGATGATTTCTATGCCCTGGGACACATCCCCAACATCATAGGTGCCACTGATGGGACCCATGTGGCTTTGCCCCCACCCCACAGGAGTGAACAGGTGTACAGAAACCGGAAGAGTTATCATTCCATGAATGTACAGATGGTATGTTTGGCAGACCAGTACATCTCCCATGTGAATGCCATGTTCCCTGGCTCAGTGCATGACGCCTACATCCTGCGGAATAGCAGCATCCCTTATGTGATGGGTCAACTCCAGAGGCACCGTGTGTAGCTCTTAGGTGAGCACCTGGAAGCAAGACAGTGGGAATGGTTGTCTGGGTCTGGGGATATCCCTACAGGTTAGTGCGTGTCTAACAGTTGTCCCTCACCATTTGCAGGTGACTCTGGTTACCCCAACCTGTCATGGCTACTGACCCCAGTGAGGAATCCCAGGACAAGGGCAGAGGAACGCTACAATGATGCCCATGGGCGAACTAGGAGGGTGATTGAGCGGATCTTCGGCCTCCTGAAGGCCAGGTTCCGGTGCCTCCATATGACAGGTGGATCTCTATTCTACTCACCAAAGAAGGTGTGCCAGATCATCGTGGCCTGCTGTATGCTTCACAACTTGGCTTTGCGACGACAGGTGCCTTTTCTGCAGGAGGATGGTCCAGATGGCGGTGTTGAGGCAGCTGTGGAGCCTGTGGACAGTGAAGAGGAGGAAGCAGAGGAACAAGACATGAACAGGGACTCAGTGATCCAGCAATATTTCCAGTGAGACACAGGTAAGAGTACGGACCTGCCTACTACATGTACTTTAACACTACTACCTCTCTACTGTCTGTCGTTTTCACACAGTGTATGGTCACTGAGTTGTCACTTTCCCTTACGATTTCACAGATGTGGGTCCCACTGTGTGACATCTGCTTAGATTCCTCATGGACTAGAGCTGTGTGACATAGGTATGTCGACATTACAATTGGAAGAGCATTTTGTCACTGTAATTGCTAATACACTATTTCAAAATCACAGACAGACTCCAGATTGTTTTGTGCTTTAAGTGTGTTTATTTAAGTGCTCAATATTGGAGGGGGTAGTGAAATGGTGAGGGGTGATGGCGGAGGAATGTCCATGGCAGAGTCCAGTCTATTAGTCTCACAGGTGCATTGCCCATATGGGCATAGGAAGTGGAGCTGGGGCAGTTTAAGTATGGACAGGGTGACAAAGTGGGACAGTAGGATGACAATCAGGGTGGTCTCATTTCTTGGCAGGGGTCTTGGCATCGTCCTCTGTCTTTGTCCTGGATCTCAGGGACCGTTTGCGGGGTGGTTCTCCCTCTGCAGGGGGTGGGGTGCTGGTGTGGTGGTCCTGTGGCGGGGCGTCCTGTCCACTAGTGCCTGCAGAGGTGGTGGGCAGTTCATCGTCCATGCTAGTGTCAGGGGCCCCTTGTAGTGCCACAGTGTCCCTCCTGGTGTTAAGTACTTCCTTCAGCACCCCTACGATGGTGCCCAGGGTGGAGCTGATGGTTCTGAGTTCCTCCCTGAAGCCCATATACTGTTCCTCCTGCAGGCGCTGGGTCTCCTGAAACTTGGCCAGTACCGTTGCCATTGTCTCCTGGGAGTGGTGGTAGGCTCCCATGATGGAGGAGAGGGCCTTGTGGAGAGTGGGTTCCCTTGGCCTGTCGGCACCCTGTCGCACAGCAGCCCTCCCAGTTCCCCTGTGTTCCTGGGCCTCCTTCCCCTGGACCGTGTGCCCACTGCCACTGCCCCAAGGTCCCTGTTGTTGTTGGGGTGGTGGGTTATCGTGGGTTCCCTGTAGTGGTGGACACACAGCTGATTGACATGTCCTGGGGATGGAGGTATGGGCCCGCTGGGTGGGTGCTGTGCTGGTGTTTCCAGAGGGGGGAAGGTCTGTGGTGGCCTGTGACTGGGTGAGGGGAAACGACTGTCCTGAGGTCCCCGATGGGCCGGGCTGGTCATCTTGATCCAGTTGGACAGAGCTGCTGTCATCACTGTGGGCCTCTTCTGTTGGTGGTGTGGACATGTGTGGACCCTCCTGTCCGGTGACGTTGGGTAGGGGTCCTGCAGAGGTATAAAAGGATGGTTATTACATCTGTGTGTGGCATGGTGTGCAAAGGGTGGGTGACCATGTACCCCAGTGCTTACATTCCTGTGTGGGACCTTGTGTGATGATGGTTTAGGGGGTTGTATGGGTATGTGCAGTGGGCATGCTTTAGTGATGGGTGTCCATGCTTTGTTGTTGCATGCAGGGCTTGGTGTTGGGATGTGTGGTTTGTGATGTTGGGACATATGTGAGGAGTTGGGGTGCTGGGGGTGAGGGTGAGGTTGGGGGTATGTGCTGACATGCAGGTAGGGTGGGGGATGTAATAATTAAGATTTGTCTTACCAGAGTCCATTCCTCCACCTACTCCTGCGAGGCCCTCAGGATGCAGAATTGCCAAGACCTGCTCCTCCTGTGTTGTTAGTTGTGGGGGAGGAGGTGGGGGTCCGCCACCAGTCCGCTAAACCGCCTGGTGGTGTCTTGAGACCACGGAACGCACCTTCCCCCGTAGGTCGTTCCACCTCTTCCTGATGTCCTCCTGATTTCTTGGGTGCTGTCCCACTGCGTTGACCCTGTCCACTATTCTTCGCCATAGCTCCATCTTCCTTGCTATTGAGGTGTGCTGCACCTGTGCTCCAAATAGCTGTGTCTCTACCCGGACGATTTCCTCCACCATGACCCTGAGCTCTTCCTCCGAGATCCTGGGGTGTCTTTGCCATGCCATGGGGTGGTGTAGGTGATGTGTGGGGTGGAGTGTGTGGTGATAAGTGTGCTGATATGTATTGATGTGTTGTGTGATGTGCGTGGAAGTTCTGTGGGGGATGGTGTTGTGTGCCTGTGGATGCTGTTGCTCTTGCTGGTGCCGTCTCTCTCTGGCCTTCTTTCTGAATTTTTTGTCATAGGGGTTTGTGGGTGATGTGGGTGTGTGTTTTATATTGTAATGGGTGTGTGGGAGTGGTGTGTGTATGTGTATCAGGTGTGTGTATTTGGAATTGTCCAATGTGGCTGTGTTTTGTACGAGTGTGTGTATTTTTAGCGCAGCGGTGTGTACCGCCAATGGAATACCGCGGTTGAAAGACCGCCGCGTGGATTAGTGTGTCGTGATAGTGTGGGCGTTTTTCTGTTGGCCTGACGGTGGAGGTTTTGTTTTTGCCAATTTATCACTGACCTTTGGTGTGGCGGACTTGTGTGGGTGTCTGAATATTGGCGGATTCCGAAATGTGGGTCATAATAGCTGTGGCGGTTTTCCGTGGCCGCGGCGGTGTGTTGGCGGTCTTCTGCACAGCGGTAAGCGGCTTTTACCGCCAATGTTGTAATCACCGCCATTATGTGGGATAGGGTACACTCTGTTTGTAAAATGCTCCAACGTTTGCATAGAATTTTATAAATATCTTTGCTTTTATGACGGAAAGGAGTGCAAAACAATACAGATTTCCGTAGTGATTTAGTTTTAAACCTGTTTTGTTTTTTCAATAGAGATGTTCTAGGTATTTTATTATTCTTTTTTCTGGCTGCCACTATAATATGTTTTGAATATCCTCTTTGCAAGAACCTATTTTCCAGAAGGTCCAACACAGTTTCACGTTTCCACTTCACTACAAATCCTTTTCATTCTGATCATTTCGCCAAACGGAATGGCTCATATTTGGGTCTTTGGATGAGAGCTATTTGCATGCAATAATGCACTGCATGCAGTTGGTTTATGATAGACTTTTGTTTGAACTTTATTTCCTTTAATAAATATTTCCAAATCCAGAAAATTTATGTGGGTTTTGCTATACTCATAAGTCAAATGTATATTGAAATTATTAATATTGATGTAATTACAAAATTCCAAAAACTATGATTCTGATCCTGTCCAAATCAACAATATAGCATAAATATATCTCCCCCAGAAGGAAATATGCTCAGTCATATGGGGAGGACCCTTTTTCCAAATGTGTGTTTCTTCAAATTCACCCATATACAAAGTTGCATAAGATGGTGAAAATCGCAAACCCATTGCTACTCCTTGGGCTTGCTGAAACCATTCGCCCTCATGTGTAATACGTTATTTTCCAATGTAAAATCAATCATGTGTAGCAGCATATCCGTGTGTTCTAGATGTGACGCTGATCTATTAGATAGGAAATGTTGTACCGCTTCCAAGCCTTTGATTTTGGGTATACATGTACATAGAGATGTCACATCCTTTGTGACCCAAGTCATCTCTTGCACCCATATTATGTCCTCCAATTTCATGAGGACATCCTTCCTGTCCTCCAGATAAGTGGGTACATTTTTGACAATTGACTGTAAGTAACTGTCAATATACTCAGAGAGTCTTTCAGTGGGTGCACCTATCCCTGCTATAATAGGTCCACCCGGTGGTGATGTATTATTCTTATGTATTTTAGGTAATACAGATAGACATGGTGCTCTCGGATATGCATTTAATATATATCTACATTCTAGATCAGAAATTAAACACTGTTCCTGCCACATTTGTAATAGGGTCCCCAATTTATTAACTATTTGGTTCATCGGATTTCCTTTCAATTTTACATACAATGTTATATCTGCCAATTGTCAATTGATTTCTTTGATATAGTCAGATCTATTCAGGATCACCATATTGCCCCCCTTGTCTGCTTCCTTGACAACTAACCTCTGGTTGTCACATAGTTCTTTTAAAGCCAACTTCTATTTTTGGGTTATATTGTGTGACATATATGATCTACCCTTTTTGATCTTTACATCTAGTTTGTTAAGATCCTCCTTAACCAACCTACCAAAAGTGTCAATGACATTATCAGTGAACAAAGTAGGTGTAAGAATAGATTTAGGTTTCAGTCCACTATCAAGGGTAAGATCTTGTCTAATTCTTAAATCTTCCAACAGTTGTTGCCGATCAAAATCGTTGTTATCCACATCATCCAAAGAAAGTAAAATCTGCATGTCCTCAATATCTTTTATTGTGTAACGAATAGGTAGTGGCTCCATTAAGTCCATATGTAGTTTGTTACCCCTTTCAGAAAAATATTTTTTAAGCTTTAGCTGTTGCAAGAATTTGAACAGGTCTAGCTGGACTTGTATCATAGCACAATGGCTCGAAAGACAAAATCCTAGTCCTTTACCCAATACATTTATTTGTTCCTCTGTTAATACACAGTCAGATAGATTTTCAATGGAAATATTGTTCTCTTGAGTAAAGTTTCCAGTTACATTTCCATCCTGAAAACATATTGTTGCTGTTGTCAGCAATGGTTAGCAGTGGTAAAGAGCACAGAGTCCCAAGGTCAACGGATACAAAAATCAGCAAAAATGTAGGAGGAATGTTAAAGCTGTGGTGAAGACCACCCTACGACTATCAGGTCTAACAATAAGCATATCAATAAATGATTTCTTTTTCCTCCATAAATACCAAGTTTAAATTTCAGCAAATGTTTGTTCGGTGTCCAAACAGCAGTGTGTAACTTTCATGAAGTGCACGTAGGTACGACTATGACAAATAAGTTACTTACTTCAGTAACAAACTATCTGGTAGAGACATATTCTGTCACGGTTTATCGTCGCTTACGGAGAGAACCAGATGGAACTGCAGGATGGTCTTCTTGTAGGTCCTTCCTTGACCGAGGTATGGGCGACCCTTTCTGGTAGCCACGGTGCTGCTGACAAGGGAACGTCAAGGCAGTCCATGCCCTCCAGAAGGAGTCCCTGAGGAAAAACCCAAGGGGAAAAACCTCAATGGCTGGAACTCCCTGGAACAAAAAATGGGCACAGGCAAAGATAAGTCTTCAAGTAACAAAAATATAACTGGAAGGACCAGAAAAAGGCAAGGAAAAGGCTGTTAATAGCCAGAGCGTGATCACCACCAAAGGAACTGTTGCAGCGCAATGAGACCAAGAGTCTCAGTCCTTTTATACCCAAGAACAGGAAGTGACATTCAGGAAGGAAAAAAGACTCCATGTTAGATTGGGAAAACTACCATAGGGAACATGGATGAAGACACCATATGGGAAATGGATCCTGATGTATGCAGGTAAGACATGCTGGAAGAAGAAGAAGAACATGGCTCCACCTAAGAAGATGCAGGCAAGAAAAGAACAGAAAAGAACAGAACAGAACAGAACAGAAAAGACCAGGTAAGTGAGAGGGTGGGGGGAATGGGGCCCACTGTTAATCTCAGGGCCGAGGCCCGATGCCCAATCTAGGGCCTTGTGCGAGGTAAGGCCGGAAAAAAGGGGCGCGGCATGCCCCGCAGCCGAGGAGATGCACCGCGGCCCCAGGTCCGATCCGGTCTCCCTGTATGCGGCTAGTTACAGATTGTTTACCTTAGAATTTTTCCCGGTGTCAGTCTGGATCCGGAGATTTTGCTTTGAGCAGTACCCCTGCATGCCATCAGGTGACATTGGTCGACTCTGCGTCCGTTGCTGGCGTTGTTGTCACCAGATATGATGTTGCAGGTTGTATATATGCGCCACCATGGCGCGCTGATGACTTTCCATGCCAGAAGCCAGAAGTTTGCAGCCATGAAGGACACTGACCCTGGTGTGCCAGAACTAGTAACTTGTTCATCTGATAGAGACTGCTGGTTGCAGATTCCTTGCCCTAAAATAGATACCCAAGCAATACCATCCCCAGAGGAGGGTCTGCAAACCAAGGTCATACTAGAAAGTCCAGCAGGACTGAACGGGCAAAGTACCATTCAGACCGGACTGTCCAGGCAGTAGTGTTTGGTAAACATGTGCAAGGATGCCCAAGTTGCTGCCTGGCAGAAATGGACTGGAACTCTGTGTGCTAACACAGTGGTTTTAGCTGTTGCTCTGGTAGAGTGAGCACGTAACCCCCTGGGGGTTGCTCTTTAGCCAATGTGTAGCACATTTTATTGCAGAGAACAACCCATCTAGAGATGGTTCTCTTCTGCACTGCCCGACCTTTCTTCATACCCACGTAACCCACAAACAGTTGCTCATGCACCCAGAATTATTTGGTACTATCAAGATAGAACACCAACGGCTTTTTTGGGTCCAGGTGGTGGAGTCTCTCCTCTTCCTTAGAAGGATGAGAGGGCACGTAAAAAGTACCCAAAGTGATGGATTGGCCTACATGAAAGGCTGAAGTGGCCAGTTGTGAAGTGACTCAAAAGGAACACACATCAGAAAAGTAAGAACTAAGTTCACATCCCATTGGGGCATTATGAATGGAGAAGGAGGAAAAGGATGGGTAAGACCCTTTAGAAATCTTCCAGCAATGGGAGATTTAAACAAGGAGGGTTGGTCAGGCAATCTGAAGAAAGCCGAAATGGCAGACAGATAACCCTTAGTGCCCAGAGCAGAGCCCTGCTGGGACAGAGAAACAACAAACAAAAGAACCTCAGAAAAAGGGCAGAGAGGGGATCAACAGACTTGTCTGTACACCAAGTGACAATTTTGTTCCAATGACAGTCATATAACATTCTGGTGGAGAGACACCTGGCTTCCAAGATAACATTACAGACCGGGTGGAAGGTCAAAAGCTGAAAATTGCTGCTGCTCAATCTTCATGCAAGAAGACAGAGACTGGACAGGTGTGGGTAGAGAACTGTCCCCTGCTGATGCAATAGAAAATCCTCCCAAAGTGGCAGTTCTTGATCTTCTTGAGAACTCTGGGCAGAAGTGGTGCTGGCGGAAAGGAAGCCCAAGTTCCACTCAATACGAAAAGTGCCGCAGAGCGAGTGCCGCCTTAGAAACTCCAAAAAGAACAAGTGATGGATGGAATGCTGAACAATGTCAAACATTCACCCCTAGTACAGAGATCTGGGCCTAAATTCATCTTTTTTTGCTACCCATGCCGTTCCAGTTTGGACCCAACCATATGCAAATCAGTCTTGACCTTGTTCCCCATGGGGAACAGTCTAGCCCGAACTGCCAAGCCAGGTCCTCCCTGGGCTGGAAACAAGCATCCTAGGACTGGTTTCAGGGTATCACCCTTCATCAGCCAGGGTAGGTTGACTCCAGTGGCATGGAGAGCACAGGACACACGTCTGGGCATACCCTTCCCACTTGTGGCAACAAATGGAAAAAAACCAAGTGATATACGTAATGCTGAACAATGTCAAACATTCACCCCAGTAAAGAGATCTGGGCCTAAATCCATCCATTTTTTGATACCCATGCCATTCCAGTTTTGACCCAGCCACATGCATATCAGTCTTGATTCTGTTCCCCATGGGAACAGTCCAGCCCGAACTACCAAGCCAGGTCCTCCCTGTACTGGAAACAAGCACCCTGGGACTGGTTTCAGGGTATCACCCTTCATCAGCCAGGCTAGCTTGACTCCGGTGGCATGGGGGAGCAAGGACCTGCGTATACCATCTGGCATGTGTAACAAGCAGGATGCAGCCAGCCTTTTGGCCCAGCATCCTGAGAGTCATTCTCACTGAAATCCAGAATAGAGGCTGAAACATTGGTATCATAGCCTGAATATCCTGGACTTGCCGCTCGGCAGGATAGACCCGGATGAAAGGGAGCGTCTGAGAGGGAATCAGGTGTGACTTCAGCATGTTTATAGTGAACCCCAGCAAATGGAGGAGGTTCCCCATAGTCTGGAGGTGGGAGACAACAGACTGGGGCGAGCCTGCCTTCATCAGCAAGTCATCGAGATAGGAGAAGACTGTGACCCTTAACCTGTGCAGTTAAGCTATGAACCACCACAATCACTCTGGTGAACACCCGAGGGGCGCCAGAAAGGCCAAAGGGGAGAACGGTAAATTGAAAATGCTCACGACCTACCACAAATTGTAATTAACGTCTGTGGGCAGACAGGACAGAAATATGGAAATTTGCAAGTCCAACGCTACCATCCAGTCTCCTGGGTCCAGGGCAAAGAGAACCTGAGCCAGAGGGAGCATTTTGAACTTCTCCTTTCTGAGGAAGGGATTGAGGGACCGGAGGTCTAGTATAGGGCGGAGGCCCTTGTCCTTCTAGGGCACCAATAAGTAGTGGAATAACAACCATGATCTAATTCTGGCACAGGGAATCTCTCTATGGGTCCCTTGTCCAAGAGAGCTGAAACCTCCTTGCGGGGAAGTGCTAGGTGATCCTCTGTCATTGGATCGTAGGATGGTTGCATCGATGGAGAGATAGTCTTGAAGGGGAAGGAGTAGCCCTTTCAGACTATTTGCAAAACCCACCTGTCTGACGTGATGGTGTGCCAGAGGGGCAGGTGATGGTGAATCCTGCCTGTGACTGGTCCTGGTGGGGAAGCGTCAGACTAGGAAGGTTTGAAGGTTACGGCTGAGAGGGGGAGTGGATTGGCTAGACCGCTGCCTTCCAGATCCATGCAGATGCTGGATCCCACGTCCTTGGCCACGCAGATGGTGGGCAGCATGTGCAGCATGGTGTCTGGCAGGGAATAGGACTGAGGGGGGCGAGGGGCAGTTGCGAGGCCTAGGGACTGGGTCGTAGCCCAAGACTCCTTAAAGTGCTCGAGCTCCAAGTCTGCTTTGTCTCCGAAGAGACCCTTTGCGCCACTATGGAATAAGAGGCTTCTTCCTCCATAGCCACTGAAGGGGGAGAAAGCATGCCAGCATTAGGGGAGGTGTCCAGACCGCTGACTTCACCCAGTTCCTGAGCCCAGTCAATAGGGTCTTCAAGCTGGTATTCTATAGGGTCCAGAAAGAAAGCATGCCAGCATTAGGGGAGGTGTCCAGGCTGCTGACTTCACCCAGTTCCTGAGCCCAGTCAATAGGGTCTTCAAGCTGGTATTCTAAAGGGTCCAGTGACCCCTTAATACTATCACTGAACTCGTACCCATAAGAATAAGGGTCAGGATACAACCTAAGGAAAAAGGTACTCGCGAAAATCAGAATTGGCCGGTCCGGCTCCGTGTCACAATCAGCAATAAGTATGGGAATCACTCTGGGCCCCGGCCGCGTCAGGAGCGTTGATGCTGGAAAAGTAGTCAGGGAAAGTCGCAGTGGTAGGACCGATGCCCTTTGGATCCGAAAGTGGATCCCTGGGTCCCCCCACAGGGCCAAGGCTAAAGCCGCCAGTGTGGAAACTGAGGAGGCCCCTGCTGACCCTGCGGGCCCAAGGGTGCTCCAACAGATGCGGGCTGCCCAAAGATGAGGCTCAAGGTCTAGTGAAATTCCTTCAATTGGGCAGAAGTGGCTCCGGCTCCCAGAAACTCGGGGAGGCACAGAGCCAACCCAGAAGTAGGCTCTGAGGACAGAGGTCTACTGTGACGACAATCCTTCTCCCACATTGCAGCGTTCAACTGACGGGGTGAAGTCGAAGGACACTTGTGGTTCTTCGACTTCTTTTTATGATTACCCATGTGCCTTGAAGATTTTGAATCGGACAACAATGAATGGAGAGGGCTCTGCAAATGGGCTCCATATCTTCCTGTCAACTGAGACCGGGAGTGATGCAGAACTGGGTGCCGGACCACAAGTAGCTTTAGGGACCACTCCCTCAAAGCCTTCGGGTTCATGGCCCGGCACTCAGAGCATGACTTCAGGTTGTGGTTGCGCTCCGAATATCACAGACACACGAAGTGCGAATCCATCACGTACATCATCCGGTGACAGGAGTCGCAGGGCTTGAAGCGGGCCTTCCATTTGACATCCTCAATGCACCAAGAAGTAAAAAAACAGACAAAAAGTCGAAAGGCCAGTCAAAAAGTGACTGTAGATCTTTGGATCTGCGTGTAGGCTGGTGCGGAAAGAAAAGAACTGAAGTCAGCTTGCCAGGGTGGCACCTATATGCGACCCACAGCATCATATCCGCCAACCATAATTCCAACAATGTACGCTGGGTTGAGAATGCCACCTGATGGCGTGCAGGAATACTGCTCAAAGAAAAATCTCCTGATCCAGACTGACGCATCGGGGAAAATCTAAGCTATGGAGTCTGCAACTAGAAGTCTCTATCAGATACATGTATATATTCTGTCTTACATGGTCCTTTATCCAGCAGCAGCCACTGCAAATGTCAATGGGGGGAACGACAGGGACGGGGGAAACAAAGAAAAAAATTAAAATAACCCTTCCCGCGTCTCCTGCCGCCTCGCTCCTTTTCTAATGGTGTCCCAGCATTCACTGGGACACCAGCGCAGGCTCCCCCATGCAATCCTTGCACTGATCTCATGCTAGGCCTAGCATGAGAGCAGTGTCAGGATTGGTCTAAGCGGCTTGAACTGCCGCTCAGACACTGCCTTTGGTTTTGCGCAGTTTCTCCAGGCCGCCTGCACAACACAGCCGAGCTAGAGAAAACTAAATGTGCATGTGTGTTTGGCTGACCTAGGATGGCCGGCCAAACATACAGGCGCACTTAGGGGCATATTTATACTCTGTTTGCACGAAATTAGCATCATTTTTTTTACTGTAATTCGGTGCAAAACTAACTCCATATTTATACTTTGGCGCTAGACCCGTCTAGCTCCAAATTTATGGAGTTAAAGTCATTTTTTGGGCGTGGAAACCTACCTTGCCTTAATGAGATGCAAGGTAGGCATTCCCATGCAAAAAATGACTCTATGGCCCTAGCGCCATATTTATACTCCCGTGCAAAAATGGTGCACGGGAGGGAGGAGGGGTCACAAAATGGTGCAAAGCTTGCTTTGCCCCATTTTTTTACGCCTCGGTCAGGGCAGTCATTATGGGACCTGTGGGCCTATTTCCATGGTGGAACACCATGGAATAAGCCAACAGGTGCCCTCCCCATGCCCCAGGGATACCCCCACCCACACGAGAGGGACAGCGGAGGATGTGGGACCCCATCCCATGTAAGTACAGGTAAGTATTTTATTTTATTTTTTATAGTGCCATAGGTGGCCCTGAAATGGGCCCCCATACATGGTACAGGGTGCAATGGCCATGCCTAGAGACCCTGGTCCCCTGTGCTGGCCATTGGGGTGGGGGCATGTGGTATGGATGGTTTTGCATCAGAAAATGACTCTAGGCAGGTTAGAGTCATTTTTTTTTCTCTAACCTGCCTAATGTCATTTTTTGGTGCAAAACCCCCTTCTTCCATACCACCAGCCCCACCCGACTAATCTTTTTTTTTTTTTTCACTAGCCTACCCTTTGCACCGACTTGCACCATTCCATAAATATGGTACCATCCTAGATTCCCCTAGGTGTCTAGTTTAAAAAAATGTACAGGTTTGCTAGGTTTCCCTTGGTGCTGGCTGAGCTAGAGGCCAAAATCCACAGCGAGGCACTTTACAAAAAACAAGTCCATTTTCTTTGGGAAAATGTGATGTGTCGACATTGTGTTTTGGGCCATTTCCTGTCGCAGGAACTACACCTACCCATACAAGTGTGGTACCATTTTTATCGGGAGACTTGGGGAAACGCTGGGTAGAAGGAAGTTTGTGGCTCTCCTCAGATTCCAGTACTTTCCATCACCAAAATGTGTGGAAAAAGTGTTTTTTTGCCAAATGTTGAGGTTTGCAAAGGATTCTGGGTAATAGATCATGATGAGAGCCCCACAAGTCACCCCATCCTGGATTCCCCTAGGTGCCTAGTTTTAAAAAAATTCACAGGTTTGGTAGGTTTCCCTAGGTGCCGGCTGAGCTAGAGGCCAAAATCCACAGCTAGGCACTTTCCAAAAAACACATCTGTTTTCTTCGGGAAAATGTGATGTGTCCACGTTGTGTTTTGGGGCATTTCCTGTTGTGGGAACTACACTTACCCACACAAGTGAGGTACCATTTTTATCTGGAGACTTGGGGAAACGCTGGGTAGAAGGAAGTTTGTGGCTCTCCTCAGATTACAGTACTTTCCATCACCGAAATGTGTGGAAAAATTGTTTTTTACCAAATTTTGAGGTTTGCAAAGGATTCTGGGAAATAGATCCTGATGAGACCCCCACAAGTCACCCCATCCTGGATTCCCCTAGGTGTCTAGTTTTCAAAAAATGCACAGGTTTGGTAGGTTTCCCTAGGTGTCGGCTGAGGTAGAGGCCAAAATCCACACTTAGGCACTTTCCAAAAAACACATCAGTTTTCTTTGGGAAAATGTGATGTGTCCACGTTGTGTTTTGAGGCATTTCCTCTCGCGGGCACCAGGCCTACCCACACAAGTGAGGTGCCATTTGTATCGGGAGACTTGGGGAAATGCTGGGTAGAAGGAGTTTGTGGCTCTCCTCAGATTCCAGAACTTTCCATCACCGAAATGTGAGGAAAAAGTGTTTTTTGACAAACTTTGAGGTTTGCAAAGGATTCTGAGTAACAAAACCTAGTGAGAGCCCCACAAGTCACCCCATCTTGGATTCCCCTAGGTAGCTAGTTTTACAAAATTCACAGATTTGCTACGTTTACCTAGGTGCCGGCTGAGCTAGAGGCCAAATCCACAGCTAGGCACTTTCCAAAAAACACATCAGATTTCAATGTAAAAATGTGATGTGTCCATGTTGCGTTTCCTGTTGTGCCCATTAGGTCTACCCACACAAGTGAAGTACCATTTTTATCCGAAGACTTGGGGAAACACAGAATAGAAAAACAAGTGTTATTGCCCCTTGTCTTTCTCTACATTGTTTCCTTCCGTAAGACAGTCTGTAAAAAAGACGTCTGTTTGAGAAATGCCCTGTAATTCACATGCTTGAATGGGGACCCCGGAATTCAGAGTTGCACAAATAACCACTGCTTCTCAACACCAAAATAAATTGCTGTATACTCAGTATACAATAAAAACCCATTGCAAGGTGCAGCTCAATTATGGGCTCTGGGTACCTAGGGTTCTTGATAAACCTACAAGCCCTATATATCCCCGAAACCAGAAGAGTCCAACGGTATATTACTTTAAAAAATCTGCCATAGGTGGAAAAAGGTATAGAAGAAAACGTGGACAGTAATGGCTCTTTTTTCACCTCACCTGAGTTCATAATGTTCTATACTTTTCAGAAATGTTTAGATGTCCGGGATACAGCATTGGTTTCACACCCATTTCTGTCACTAACTGGAAGGAGGCTAAAAGCACACAAAAAAGTAAAAATGGGTATGTCTCAGTAAAATGCCAACATTTTGTTGAAAAATGTGTTTTTCTAATTCAGGTATGTCTAATCCTGAAAGCTGGGAAGATGCTGATTATAGCACAGCAAACCCTTTGTTGATTCCATTTTCAGGGAAAAACATCACATGCTTTCTTCTGCAGCACTTTTTTTCCTGTTTTTTTTTGCCAAAAACAACATTTTTGCTGTATTTTGGCTACTTTCTTGGTCTCCTCCAGGGGAACCCACAAACTCTGAGTACCTTTAGAAACCCTAGGATGCTGGAAAAAAAGGACGCAAAATTGACCTGGGTAGCTTATGTGGACAAAAAGTTATGAGAGGCCTAAGCGTGAACTGCCCCACACAGCCCAAAAAAGGCTCGACACAGGAGAGGAAAAGGCCTGGCAGCGAAGGGGTTAAAGCCCAAAAAAACTTTCTCTCTTTCTCTCTCTTTGTCTCTCTCTTTCTGTCAATCTTTCAATCAATTTCTCCAACTCAAACACTCACTCAGACACCTATGCACCCACTCAAAGACCCACTTAGACAACCATGCATCCACTCACAGACCCACTCATACATAGACACATCAATTCACAGACCCACTGAAACCCTCATGCACCCACTCACAGACCCATGCACACACTGACACACCCACTAAAACACTGATGTATGCACTCTCACACCCAGACAGACAACTTGACAGCCACTCTCACCCCCAGATAACCCTCTCACACCTATTCTCAAACCCTGAGAAGCTGCAGCCAACTCCCGCCACGCACATCCAAAGGTCTGTGCACTGCATGTTTTTGGGTAGTTAGGGGTGTTGGCCGCAGGGTCTGGCTGCAGGCCAGGTCTTGTGGACAACCTCCACTGCTCACGGGTGAAGGGCATGCACGGTGCAAGGTTGGGTGCTTATAGGGGGTTGGCTTCAGAGCCAGGTCAGAGGCCAGGCCCTATAGCCAACTGCCACCGTGCATGGCCAAAGGCTGTGCATGGGAATGGTTGGATTAACATATAGTAATTAAAATTACTTGTGCCCTAAGGTAACTATAACTCGCCTCATCGCAATGCACTGCTATTTACCCCACCCCAGATTACGGCACTCATGGCATCTTTGAAAACATCATTGATAATATCAATGTAATATTTGTAGTAAAATTTTTGATGAAAAAACTGTGCATGGTGGGGGCACGAGTTATTGTTACCTCAGGGTATGAGTTATAGTTACTTGAGATAACTCTATGTATAAGTGGCAAGTTTCTATGGTTTAACTGGTGAATTTCTAAGGTTTGGTACGTTTACAAAGTGAGCCGAACTATGACGTCCATATAACCTTTGATTTTTAAGTGCAATTTTTTAAATATATATATATTTATATATATATATATATATATATATATATATATATATATATATATATATACTGCTTTTAAGTTAAAGTTAACCCCAAATTTGACTTGGAATGAAAAGTACTTCCAAAGTCTTATGCAGCTACCTTATTATTACATATAAATCCCTGCTAAGTTGTGCATTAGGTGCCCCCAGGGTTGGGTGCAGTGTAGCTATATGCAGGGACTTTAAAAAAGATGTTTTATAAGCCCTGGTGAGAAAAAATATCTAAATTTGTTTCCCCCCCACTGTAGTGAATGGGCTCCATAGGCTAACATAGGGAGACTTTATTTTAAAATAATAAAGTCTTATTTTCCATAGAAAGGAGCAACGTATGGCATGTCTAGTATCAAATTAAAAGTTATAATAAATCCATAATCCAAATCCAACAACTTGCCACTCTGCCACTGCACCTAAAAAGAGTTTTATAATTTTCTAAAAGCTGCTAGTTTCAGCTCTGTAGTACCCTTCGCTGACGGGCCAGCCTCTGGCAGCCTAGCAAGGCTGTCTTCATTAGGTGTGAATTGGCCTTAGCTGACCACGAAGGAAGTACCTGAGGGAGGAGAATTGCCTCAGTAGTTGGTGAAACAGGATGAAGGGAGAGCAGACAAACTGTTTTTCAAAGGAGGGAAGGGCATTTGAGCCAGCAAGTGAACCTCCCACATTTCCTGCAAAACCAGACAGCAAGGTGCCCCGGTTACATTACGAGAGGGCTGGAATGGGGGGTGTTAACAGAAACGTAACCACACCAGTGGGTGAACTCAGCCAGAACTAACCTCTGAGATTTAATTTTTGCCATTGTGGATTTTTGGAGAATGTTGCTCCCTCTGATTGATTTTTGCCACACTTCCCAGGAAGTGGTCACTCAAGAGGGTGGAGGCCTGCATACAATTGGCAGAGTCCCCACTGCTTTCCACAACTAGGAGCAAGGAAAAAACTGGCAGAGCTGCACCCTACCTAAGATCCCTACAAGGAACAAGACAAGAAGAAGGACTGCCCTCATGGACCCCTGACCTCCACCTGGACACTGCACTCTGAAGGACTGCACCAGCTGCACACTTGGGCTTCACCACTAAAAGGACTTTTTCTGTCTTCTACTGCTTCAAGAAAGGACTTCCAGTTTGCTACAGGTAGACAATAGCTGACCAGAGTCCCCTGCATCAGGCCCTGAAGAAGCTGACCAGCTGATCAGTGACCAGTAGTCATTTATGGATGCGAGCCAAGTGCATTCTGGGATTTGGAGTCCCAACCATCAAGTAGCAACCCAGAGCTTTGGGAACCTTGGAATGAGTTGTGGACTCCTAAAGGGCCCCAAAGACCTTCTGGAAGAAGATCCTGAAGTTTGGAGAAGTTTGGAGCACCTTTAGAAAAAAGCTCCATAATTGTACTGACCAACCTCGTTGTGAGTTAAACCATCTTACATCGACCGCAACCAGGCCTAACTTGCAGGTTCATCCTGCTGAAAAGCTCCGGAGCTCTAGACTTCCGGGATTTCACTGGAGGCTTGTGGAAAGGCAATCCGATGACTCGAAATCAGCGTGCTGTGGAGGGTCGTCCAACGTCAGAGAGAAAAAGCTCCAAAAAAGTTTCCAAGTCCGAATGGAAAAAGTTGATCGAGTCTTCCCATGCAGTGTATCCGAAAAAGGCTCCAGGGAGGTCGGCTTCAATTTTAAGCTCGCCCCAGATGAAGATTTCCGTACGAAAAATCATCTAAGTCCAAATTTAGAATTCTTCACTGAAGTCTCCAGCGAGGCGTATCCGAAGAGGGCTTCCAGGAAGTCGGATCCAGCATGTGACTTTGTCCCGGTGAAGAAAATCTTCAAGAAAAAGACTAAGGCCCTCATTATGACATTGGTGGTAAATCACGCTTACCGCAGTGGTGACGGCCGCCAACATACCACCGCGGTGGCGAATATCCTTTCACCATATTATGACACACACACACCAATCCAACAGAATACAGCCACATACACAAATCCGCCAGCCCAAAGGTCAGTGATAAAGTGGCAGTACCAACACCCCTTCTGTTACGCCAACAAAAACAACGCCCACCACATTATGACCCACGAATCACCATGGTGGACATTCAACTGTGGTAAACCATTGGTGGTACACACCGTTGCGCTCAGAATGGACACCCAAATACAAAACAACACTACATTGGCCAATACGAAAAACACACACCTGACATTCATACACACACACTACACCCACCCTCCCACCCACAGCACTATAAAATACACACCCACAGTACCCACAACCCTTTACAAACAACAATTACTGCCAGGAGATTGACACCAACAGCACAGAGACAACTAGACACACCTTATACCCATACAGCCCTCACTCACCCCACATCACACACTCCACCACATTAGTCAACACACTCTCACCAACACACACCACACAACACTCATGTCCCCACAAAAACACCACTGTTTCCCTGATGAGAAGTTAAGGGTCATGCTGGAGGAAATTGTCAGGGTAGAGCCATAGCTGTTTGGAGCACAGGCACAACAGATATCCATTGCAAGGAAGATGGAGCTGTGGCGGAGAATTGTGGACAGGCTGAACGCCGTGGGACAGCACCCAAGAACAAGGGACGCCATCAGGAAGAGGTGGATGACCTATGGGGGAAGGTACATTCCATAGCAGCAAGGTACCAGCTCGCGATACAGAGGACTGGCGATGGACCCCCACCTCCTACCCCACAGCTGACAGCATGGGAGGCGCAAGTCTTGGCATTACTGCATCCTGAGGGACTCGCTGGAGTAGCCGGAGGACTGGACACTGGTAAGTTAACATTTACTACTGATCACCCCCCCAGATATGCATGCCATCACACTCCCCATCTCACTCCCATCACTCCACTCCATCCCACACACTGCACCTAACATAGGACTAACCACAATGCATGCCATACCAATGCATGGACACCCCTACCATCCCTGCATGGACACCCATAACCAAAGCATGCACAGCATAGGGAAACTAACAATCACACAATACATCACCATACACAAGCAAAAGGTGGCAGGGCAACAGCAACGATAGAGGGGAAGCCAGCGATGTACAATATGTCACAGACATGAAGCATAATACATCACTTACATCCCCACAGGTGCCTGAGCCAATGTCAGTGGAGACGAGAGGCCACGACAAACCAGTCTCCCAACAGAAGATGCCCCCAGTGATGACAGTAACTCTGGACTTCAGGATCTGGACCAACAACCTGGCCCATCAGGGACCACTGGACAGTCGGTCACCCAAGCCCACTCACAGTCCACCACAGAGCCTCCCCCATCAATTTCAACACCATAGCACCCACCCAGCGTACCCACACCTCTGTCCCCAGGACACATCAATCAGCAGTGTGTCCACCTGTGCAGGGACCCCAAGCCACACCTCATACCCAAGACAATCAGGGACCTGGGGTAAGTGGCAGTGGGCACACCGTTCAGGGGACAGGCCAACAGGGACACTGGGAGGCCTGCTGTGTGCCAGGGGGAGGACAGGCCAAGGGAACCGACTCTCCAGGAGGCACTCTCCGAGATCCTGGGAGCCTACCAACATTCCCAGGACACGATGGGCCAGATCCTTTACAAAGTGCAGGAGAACAGGCGGCTGCAGGAGGGACAGTATCAGGGGATCAGGGAGGACTTGCAGGCCATTAACACCACCTTGATTTCCATAGCAGGGATGCTTCTCCATAGCAGGGGTGGTGACAGACATGGCCAACATCATGAGGGAGGCAACAGCACATCAGCGGGCCCCTACCCATAGCCAGTCCATTGACCATCCCTCTACCTCCACTGCAGCTAGTGGGCAGGAGGCCCGCCACAGGAACCACAGGCCACCAGCACCCCTCCCCCTGTAGAAGGTGAACCACCCTGCAAACGTTCCCTGCGAACCAGACAGAAGCCAGAGATACTTGCCAAGACCAAGCTACCACCAGGAAATGAGACTCTCCTGATTTCCCCCCTTGTGTCTCACCCTGTCACCTTGTCCGCTTTGAACTGCCTTTTTTTCCCTTTCCTATGGCCCCTTGGACACTGCACCTGTGCTACAAACAGACTGGAACAATACCATCATCGCCCAATCCATTGCACTTTTCCCTCAATTTCATAGCACTACAATAACACTCTTGAACACAACTTTACTACTAGTATTTCATGTTTTGAAAATGTGCATTTATGGAAACAGTCACATCTAGTGCAAATGATCTGAACACAGTGAGAGCATAGAAATAATGACCTGTGGCTGTCTGTAGTCAGCACATCAGTACACAGTTGTTATATCACCAACATCTGTAAAATGACAAGCCATAGGTGACAGTAAGTTGAGATGCAATGGAAGTCAATGCCATCATGCTACAGCCACACAGAATACACCAATAGTCAGAGGAATGGTCAGTTGCACTGTCTCACTTGTGTGTCATTGGAAGTATTGACGGATAACTGATGTTCTGTTGTCCTCATCCTCATCTTCAGCCTCTTCATCCTCACTGTCCTCGGGGTCTACTGCTGCCACAGGGGCATCTCCAGTCTCTTCCTCCTGCAGAAAGGGTACATGCCGTCTGAGGGCCAGGTTGTGCAACATGCAGCATGCCACTACTATCTGGCAGACCTTCCTGGGTGAGTAGCACAGGGATTCATCTGTCAGGAGGCCAAAGGTACTCTTGAGGATCCTTCTGGTTCGCCTATGTGCCTCATTATAACATTCCTCTGCCACTGTCCTGGCATTCCGCACAGGAGTCAGCAGCCATGATAGGTTTGGGTAGCCAGAGCCACCTGCAAGTATTGAGGGATAACATTTAGCCTCACACAATGCTATAGTGATAACACCTGAAGGCATACACTAACATACAGTGGGTGGGGACCAAGGCTCACCTATTAGCCACACCCTGTGCCTCTGTAGTTGGGCTATCACATTTGAGATGCTGCTATTCCTCAGAACAAAGGCGTCATGCACCGACCCAGGATACATAGCATTGACATGGGAGGTGTGCCGGCCCACCAGGCACACCATTTGCACATTCAGTGAGTGGAAACTCTTACAATATTGGGGATATGTCCCATTGCATAGAATCTGGCCTTCACTGTGGCCAAATCATCCACTTGGGGGAAAGAAATGTAGCTGCACATGTGTTTTACCAGGGCAGACAAAACTCTTGCTAGCATAATTGAGAACATTGGCTGTGACATTCCTGCTGCCCAGCTCACTGTCATTTGGAAATAACCTGTTGCCAGGAAATGGAGCACTGAGAGCACTTACACAAGAGGGGGTATCCTAGTGGGATGACGGTTAGCAGTTATCGGGTCTGGCTCCAATTGGGCACACAGCTCAGTTATTGTGGTCCTATCCAGTCTATACGTGAGTATAATGTGCCTGTCCTCCAGTGTAGCCAAGTCCACAAGGGGTCTGTACACAGGGGTATGTCTCCTCCTCCCATTCATCCGAAGCGGTAAGTATCTAAGGGAGACAAGAGTGAGTAGGCTGTCACAATTTGAACAATGGAACCACAACTTCAGTGAACATTTATGTGATGGGACATTGAGAATGGTGAGGTATGTGCTAGTCTAGGCTGCGAAACAGTTAATGTTGATATGACCATTGTCCTCCCCCATGAAATGGCAACTGCCTGTCCTGTATGCAGGGACAGGTGGAAGTGAGGTTATTCCACCGGCGTTGGGAGCCGTGGCAGAAGGCGGTCTTTCACCACCATGCAATTCCTCATTGGATAATATGGGTCTCTATGGAGTACAGTGGCCAATGGGGATCTGCGCCGGCGGTGACTGTGTACACTGCCACGGACGTGACTGCCATTTTCTATCTGATTCCTCACTTGTTTCCTGACCTTCAACAGGAGAACACCTACACTGTGTGTGCTGCTGTGATCTGTGTCTGGAACCTACCATGGCCCATGTGAGCGGGGAAAGGGCCCCTGCCTTCACTTTGGAGGAGTTGGAGCGATTGGTGGATGGGGTCCTACCCCAGTACGGACTGCTGTATGGGCCTCCAGACCAACAGGTGAGTACACTTTGGGCACGATGCATGTGGGAGGACGCATGGAGATGTGTGTGCAAGCATCATGTCATCGGGGTGATGTCTTGTGGTGGTGTACATGGTGTGCGTGGGGAGATGTGTGTGCCAAAGGTGATGGAAACAGGATTGGTGGGCCATATGTATGACTGGCTGGATTGTATGTGTAATGGTGTTCTCCTGTCTCTATTACCTCTTCAGGTCAGTGCCCATCAAAAGAAGGGAATATGGCGTGCCATCGCCAAAGGCGTGCGGACCCTGGTGGTCTATGGCAGGCGGAGCACCCACTATCGGAAACGGTGGGAGGACCTGAGACGCTGGGCACAGAAGACCGCAGAGGCCCAGCTGGGGATGGCCTCCCAAAAAGTGAGGGGTGCCTGTCAGAACCTGACCCCCCTGATGGCCCGCATACTGCCGGTGGCCTACCCAGAGCTGGATGGCTGCTTGAGGGAATCACAGCAGCCATAAGGGAGTGAGTACAGTGGGCATTAATACAAAAATTGGCATGTGGCTTTTGATCCGGGTGGTGGATGTGAGTTAGTGGGTGCCCCTAAGGCCAGACCAGACATTGCAGCATGAGTCAACTCAAGGGTAATGGGTGTATGGCAAATACAGGTAACCTAGCTTGTTAGCATTCCATGCCAGTCAGGGCTTTGTGGGTCCCAGGAGGGGTGCAGTTGGCTGTGTGTGGCCCTCATCTTGCAGTGGCATCTAGCCAAATCAATGCCAGTGCAATGCATAGTGCTCAAGCCTGATCCCTGTGTGTGACGGTGCTGTGTACGCCAACTGTGGTTTTGGTGCAGTAATTGACCCAGTGTTTCCTTTTTCTTTCTCCCCCCTTTTTTCTTCTGTCATCCTGTCCATGTCTGCATTAGCATCATCTGGCGGAGGAGCAGGGGCACCGGCAACAGAGGGAGCTGCATCCCACAGGACCCAGGAGGCAGAGTCCACCGACACTGAGGGAACCAGTGGGACGGAGGGCGAGGGGAGCACCACAGTGGAGTCAGGAGGTGACAAAACTGACTCTGATACCTCCTCTGATGAAAGCTTCCTGGTGGTGGTGGACACCTCCTTGACCACCCCAGCTGCAGGTGCAGCCGCCACCCCTGTACCACCACCGCCCTCCCAGTAGCCCCTCAGCGACCTGCCTGTGCCCGCCCACCCAGGAGGGTGGGCATCTCCTTCACCTCAGGCCTTGCCCCAGTGTGACCTGCTGCCCTGAGTGAGGAGGCTATTGACCTCCTGAGATCCATCTCTGTAGGGCAGTCAACCATTGTGAATGCCATTCAGGGGCAGGCATGCCAGATGCAGCAATGCAATGCATTCCAAGAGGGCATCCACGGTGGATTGGCGGCCCAACAGAGATCGATTCTGGCTCTGGCCTCCTCGCTGATGGCAGCCTTGTCCCTGTTCCTACTGTCCCCCCTCCAACTACCACTTCCCAGTCCCAGTCTCCTCAACCTCAACCCGTCCCATGCACACATACAGACGAGCATGCATACAAGACAACACCTAAGAGTGGCACAGTCAAACACAGGCACCACACTTCAATACCCAATCACTCATGCAAAAATCAGACAGTTGCAGACACAACCACATCCACTGCCTCCACTGTCTCCCCCTCCTCCTCCTCCTCTACCTCCCTCACAGTCACGTCCACTCTCATACCTGCATGCACTGCATTAACATCCACCAGCAGCATCACCACACCAAGCAGCACACACACCTCACTAGAAGACACCTCCACAACATCTATGCATGAGTCCCCTATGTCCTCTCCCACCCTGTCTGTCCCCCCACCTAAAGGACACAAACGCAAGCACTCACACACCCAATAGCCATCCACCTCACATTAGCATACTTTCCATGTACCTGCACCCAATTTCAGCAGTCATATACCTCCTACAACCACTCCCTCAATTTCCACTCCCATCCCTCCTCCCTCCTCCTGCACCACCGCCCCGAAAAAGCTTTTCTTTGCCCAACTTGACCTCTTCCCTCCCCCTCCCCCTGTCCTGCCCCTAAGAGCAGAGTCCCAACGACCCAGCCCAGCACCTCAGCCAAACAGTCCACTCAGACAGTGGTGGCACCACCTAGTCGTGGTGGCAAGTCAGTGAAGGATTATCCACCAGCCAAGAAGGTGAAGGATTTTACACCTCCTGCCATGAAGGGAAATGAGCCTGCACCTCCTTCCTTGAAGGGGAAGAAGCCCTTGACTCCTGCCTGGAAGGCTAAGGAGCACACACAACCTGCCATGAAGGGGAAGAAGCCCTCAACCCCTGCCAGGAAGGGTAAGGATCCCACGCCTCATGCCATGAAGGGGACGAAGCCCTCGACTCCAGTGGAGGCCGTCAGGGTGACACCTCCACCATCACCAGTGATCACGGGGCCCGACCGCCAGCTGAGGAAGTGTATCCCTTACCACCAGCAAAGGCTTCCCGGGAGGCACCTTCACCTGTCACCACAGTTCAGCCCTAGCCACCAGCAGAGGCTGCCCAGGAGGCACTTTCACCTGCCACCACAGTTCAGCCCTCCCCACCAGCAGTGACTGCCCAAGAGGCACCTCCACCTGCCACCACAGTTCAGCCATCACCGCCAGATGACATAGTGCAGCCATCACTACCAGCAGAAGCCATGTAGGCCACCCTCCAGGGGCTGCAGTACAAGGGGCCCTCTCCAGAACCAGTGGGAAAGTCACCCACACCAGAGACTGTGGCCTTGCACTCCCCAGCACAGAGAAATGGGCATGGAGCCCCCTCCAGAATCAGTGGGAAAGTCACCCACCTGAGAGACTGTGGCCTTGCACTCTCCAGCAAAGAGAAATGGGCATGGAGCCCCCTCCAGAACCAGTGGGAAAGTCACCCACCTGAGAGACTGTGGCCTTGCACTCCCCAGCAACGAGAAATGGGCATGGAGCCCCCTCCATAACCAGTGGGAAAGTCACCCACCTGAGAGACTGTGGTCTTGCACTCCCCAGCAAAGAGAAATGGGCATGGAGCCCCCTCCAGAAACAGTGGGAAAGTCACCCACCTGAGAGACTGTGGCCATGCACTCTCCAGCAAAGAGAAATGGGCATGGAGCCCCCTCCGGAACCAGTGGGCTTGTTCCTGTATTTGGCCGGGGTGCCCCCCACCCCCATCCCCCTGAGGTGCCGGCCCATTTGCAAACTGATGGCCCTGCAGAGTTCTATCCGGATGAAGTCAGGATTCAAGTTGGGCCTTGGACTGTGCCCTGCGGCCATGTGAGCCCTTAGTACATCGGACTGGGCAGTGGCCCTTTGTTTAAATTTGTACATATCTTTTTCACGTATAATTGGATTATTTATTAGCTGTTTATATCAATACATTCTTATTAGGGTATTCTGGTTGTCCTTGCATTATTCTGCTGTGTATCTGTGCCATTGTTTTTTATGTGCAGCTGGTTGTGTGTATGGTGTGTGTGTGTGTCAGGTGTGTGTCGTGCGTGTGTCAATCTTGTTTCTCCATCCCTTCCTTGTGTGCTAGGCGGCTGTACTTACCGCCGTCGTTTTCGTCGGCGTTGGTGTTCCAGGTGGAGCATGACGTAGATGAGCATCGGGAAGACTTGCAGTTCCAGTTCCATGGCGGCGTTGTACTTCCCTGTGACTCTGATGGTGAGTCCTTTCTCTGCTGTGATGCGGTTCTGCCAGGCTTTTGATGGCGTTGGTACCGCCCCGGAAAGTGTGGTAGATTGCAGTGTCATAATATGGTGGGCGGTACTTTGTCTTCTGTCTGGCTGTTGATGGCTACCGCCGTGGTGAGTGTTGTTTCCACCCTGCTGGTTGGTGTGGTACATTGGCTGTCTATGGGAGTTATCACCGTCATGGTCATAATTTGGCGGTAATTACCACCAGCCTGGTGGCGGTAATTACTGCCACTTTATCTCTTACCGCTAAGGTCATAATGAGGGCCTAAGTCCAAAGGTAAAACTTTGACAAAGGCCTTCGGCTCACTATAGCTGAGCAGGGCCCCACTGTGGTCAGCCTCAAATTTTGACTTTGCCCCGGTCAAGTGCGACCAGATGTCCAGATTGGCTCTTTTTGTTTCTATGCACCAAAAAGCATTCATTCTTTAAAAATTCATATCTACGGTTCCCTTTACTGGATTTTTATTGTTTTAGGGTCATTTTAAAGATAAAAATATAATCTATTTTTATAAATTGGCATTGGATTTTTGTTGTGTTTGTGTTTTACTTATTTACTGTTTTGTGATTTTTAAATGCTTTATGCACCTGTCTCCTAAATAAAGCCTAACTGCTCGTTGCCAAGCTACCAAGGGTTGAGCTGGGATTAATTTATTTAGACCTGACAGGAGCTAGTGGGGGCTAGTAGCCTATTGCTAAGTGTAGGTACTTACCTGCCCTTACTAATCATATATAAATGTATAACATAGTGGCAATCGCCACTAGGAAGTTAAGGTTAGGACCATGTTTCCATAGAAAAAAGGTTTTTTGACTTGCCTATAACTTTGCCACCGTTTGACGAATCTTCACAATATTTTCAAAAAAAAAGTGTTGCTGTGAATCTTGTTGTCGCACTGAACGTTTCGGGGTGATCGGTCAAGCAGGGGGTGAAAAAAGGGGGGGTGAAAAAAGTTGCATTTCCCATGTTAATTCCCACAGGACATTAGACACGTCTACAGCCTGAACCAATGGACTGTTTTACACCAAATTAGCAGAACGCTAGCTTTCAGTACGCGGAGCACGCTATGCTTATTTAAATCCATTCAGCAGTTTTTGAGATAATAAAGGGAAATAAATTAGTCTATCTGTGGCCGCAATGACTTCTCGAATATTTTGGGAATAATTTTCAAATATGTGTGAATTTTCACAAATATGCATGCAAAAAGAAGCTTTGCAATTGGCTGACTGCAACCTGACTAGAAAGTTGCAGCAACCATTTTATTTCATGGGATATCCAAATTGAAAGTGGCATAAGGGGTCAGGGTGAAAGTACCCTCACTTCAAGAGTATGATAATTTTTCATCACCACATGGTAGACGGGAAAATTCACAAATATTAACAAATTATTAGCAACATATTCACAAAATGTACTGGGTCCTTATAGTTATGTTCTGAATTTACTTGTACAAAACAATGGAAACAATAGAAATTCTGCAGTTATAGTTAGAGTTCTTTCAAGTGGCTATAACTCACGCCCCAAGATAACTATAACTCGCATCTTTACCATGCACTGCTAATTACTCCACATATCATTGATGAGATTTTGTAAGGCATCCTTGATATTATCACTGCAAGAAAAATTGTGCATGGCAAGAGTGTGAGTTATAGTAACCTTAGGGCCCGAGTTACAGTTACTTGAAATAACTCTAACTATAACTGTTGAATTTCTATTCTATTCCATATATATATATATAGATTCACTGAAAAAAAACAAAGGTTACATGGATGTTATATTTAGGTTCTGAACTTACTTGTACAAAACTGTAGAAATTCAGCCGTTATAGGTACCTCAGCTAGCTATAACTGGTGCTCCCGTAATGCACTGCTTATGACCTCATATAGTCCAGCACTCGTGACATGGTCCATGTGCAGCGGCAGTTGGCCACAGGGCCTGAGACCAAGCCCCTATAAGCACCCAACCGTGCACATCATTCACCCATGCACAAGGGAGGTTGCCCGCAGGACCTGGCCTGCAGCCCGACCCTTCGCTAACACTCCCCAACCACCCAAACCCACGCTGTGCACAGGCCTTTTGCCGTGCACAGTGGGAGATAGCCACAGCTTCTCTGGGTGTGAGAATAGGTGTGAGAGGGAGCATTTGAGGGTCAGAGTAGCTGTCAGATTGTCTGTATGGGTGTGAGAGTGCGTACATCAGTATTTAAGTGGGTGCGTCAGTCAGTGCACGGGACTCTGAGTGGCTGCATGAGGGTGTCAGTTGACCTGTGGGTGGGTGCATAAGTGTCTGAGTGGGTCTGTGAGTGGGTGCATAGGTGTAGAAGTGGGTGTGTGAGTGGGAAAAATTGATTGAAAGGGAGACAGAAAGAGAAAAAGGGAAAGTGAAAGGAGGATTTTTTTTTAGGCTTTAATATCTCATAAACTTAGAATGAGATATTTAATATACTTAAAAATGTACAATTTTTTTAATTAAAAAAAAAGGAAAATTAGTCCAGCTGGATTCGAACACCAGTTTTTTAGCCTTTTGTGGCCTTGTAGTGAAAGAAACATGTAAAAAAGTATGGACCATTGGGGAGCCCTTAAATGCTCTTGCCAAGGACCCTACTTTAAAAAAAAAAGGAAAAAAAAATACATTTTTATTATAAAGCCCTTTACAGGCTATGTGGGACCGCGAGGGAGCCCTCAAGGGACCCCCCGCGGTCCGTACTTCTTACATTTTTTTTTTAAAGAATGCCCTTACGGGCTACCTGGCGCTGCGAGGCCCTCGCAGTGCCAATACTTCAGCAGTCAGGGAGCTGCCTTGACAGCAGCTCCCTGCTTATTGAAGCATTTCATCTGTGTCCCCTGCACATGTGCAGGGGACAGAGATGAAAGCTTCAGATTGTGACAGCGGGACCTGCCTTACAGGTCCATGTCCCGCTGTCAAAACCCAAAGTGTTTGCTGTGGCTTGGCTTGGCTGCAGCGCTGCAGCTAATTCACAGCAAACAGCTATGTCCCGGGGGTGGGCACCCCGGGACATAGCAGGAGCCGGCCCTGAAGGGGAGTCAGTCTCCAGGGCCATCAGAGGCTCCTTGAGGTGCGCCACATGGCCCCCCTCCAACTAGATCTTAGCCTCAAGGGTGGTGGACCCAAGGGAGCGGGAGCCCCATAGGTACCCCCTTTATTTTTTTAAAACATTTGAGCTGGGGGGTGGTGGTCCCCGAGGCGCGGGGGCCATGCGGCCCCCCCACTCCAACTACAGACTTGCCCAGGAGAATGGTGGCCCCCGGGGCAGCAGGGGGGGCCCAGGACCCCCTGCTTTAATCACAAGATTGCCCTGGGGAGTTGATGGTCCCCATTTCAGTGGGGGGCACCAGGGCTCCCCTGCTTTAATTGCAATTGGGAAAACGTGTTTTGAGACCCCCTTTTTTCTCGGCACCCCCTGGATGGATCACCCTCAAACTTTCCAGGCAGCAGCTGACAGAACTGCCAATTTGTTTTGTAAAGTTTCGTGAAGCTTCGTCAAGCGGTTCTGAAGATATAGGCAAGTAAAAAAATGCTTTTTGTATAGAAACGTAATCCTACCTACAAGTACCTGGGGGCAACCGCCATGTGTGTGTGTATATATATATATATATATTTGTGTGTGTCTGTGTATATATGTATATATATTCATATGTGTGTGTGTGTGTATATATATATATATATATATATATATATATTTATATGGTTTACTTCCTGGGAGTCCTGTTGCAATCAACAACCTTCTGCTGCGGTTGAGTCCAGGAAAACAGCACAAATCGGTATGAGACAATATGCTATGCAAAGGAATTAATTTATTTCATAATAAAGTGCAAAGTGCAGAGTGCGAGGTGCCACAAAAAGCACTGGCCTACGCGTTTCGGCAAAAAGCCTTCGACTGTGCTTTCTCATGGTGCAGTGCAAAACATACATTTAAAGGAACATCATTCTTTACCTTCACCTCTTTTTAAAGATACAGACACACAGATTGCGGTAATCCAACAGTTCAGTTATTGCCCTGGGTAATCCTCCATATTCAAGACACATTATTCATATAAATAGTGAAAATAATAAAGATATCTCCCTGCTTCCCTCATTACATAATTTATCATCAATAATTTATAAAGTACTATTTTTCTTATGTAATCATTAGCTAAATTACTAATATTATAACATGATTTTTCAATGAGGCTGAATTTTTGATTAAACAATCACATAATATCATCAAAGAGTCACTTGCTAATAGTAAAGTACTACATTAGTTATGATCTCAATTGCTAATGTCATACAGGTGCAACATACTTTTCAGAAGGCTGAATACCAACAGGGATATCTCCAAAAGGGAACAATAAAGGGGAACAATACAAATCCTGGTAAAGTACCATTTCTAAAAGACATAAAGGCATATCTTTGTCCTGATAAATAGAACCAATTTCCGTTCATGTAATCCTGAAGGCATAGCATTATCCCACTAGCTAGAAGAACCAACAGATTTCTATTTATATTATCATGTATAATATCAAGACTGAAAAAAGAAAAGAAAAAAGAGAAAAAAGAAGAAGAGGGGGAGGGGAGATCGGAAAAGGAACATAAAAAGAACAAAAGCAATCAAAATTATCCTAATGATCATCAAAAGGACACACAAACGAGTAACCAAAGTGCACGGTCTTTTCTCATTACTTCAAAGAAGTGGTTCTTTATAAACTACCAAATAGTATTGTCCAACTACACCACAAACATGGAGTTTATCAGAAACCTTTAATATTATTTTATGATTCATTCATGAGTAAACATGAAGATCAGCATCTGTGATCAGGCCCCAAGGTATTTCTGTCCCAATTAACATAATCTACCTTGACTCCACTCTCCTAAGGGTCAATTCACAATATCCTCCTCGTATATTCCTCCTCAAATGATCAATGCCACAGTAGCACAAGCCCTTCATTTCTCCAGCATGTTGTTCCCAAACATGTTTAGTAATAACATAGGAATAATCTTTATTTATTATCGCTCTTAGATGTTGCAGTATGCGTAACTTTAGTTTATTTACAGGACTTCCTATGTACCTTTTGCCACAACCACATTCCAAGGAGTAAACAGCAAATGAAGCTTCACATGATATCCATCCCCTAATCCTTCTTATGGACCTGTCCAGTCATTTGAGTTCTCTCATGTTTTTGCCATACTGGCAGGATTTGCATTTACTACATTTGAAGAAGCCCTCAGTTTGAAGCCAATTACCTCTTTCACTCCTGTGTTGATAGGTAGCTCTTAACCAAAAAATCATTTAGGGATGCTGTGTTTTTGTAGGTAATTATTGGATGTTCAGTGACAAGATCCCTTAACTCCTCATCTTTCCTTAAGAATCTCCAATTTTTATTGAGGGCTGTTTTCATCTCTTTGTCTGAACGATTAAAGTCTATGATGTATCTAATGATTTTACCATGACCTATTTTTTTCTTGCTTGTATTTTGTGGGACTAATAAATCTTCTCCTTTTTTTCTCCATAGCTCTTTTCATGGCATTTTCCAATACAGATATTGGATATCCTCGTTTACTGAATCGTTTAAACAGCTCCTCACCCTGTGTTTTAAAGTCACTTTCAGAGCAGTTTCTTGCTCTCAAAAATTCCCTGTAAGGTACAGTCCGTTTAGGTGCTTTAGGATGTGAGCTGTTGGCAAATAAAATACTATAGCAGCTGGTGGGTTTACAATATAATTTTGTACAGATCTTTTCATTTTTAATATAAACCTCAATATCCAGGAAGGTTAATTTTTCCCTACTTATCTCATATGTAAACTGTAATCCCAGTGGGTTATGCTTAAATGAGTTTAGGAGTGTAGGAAAGTACCATCTTGCTGGCATGTTACCCCCATATTTCACTGTATACAGGGAGTGCAGAATTATTAGGCAAGTTGTATTTTTGAGGATTAATTTTATTATTGAACAACAACCATGTTCTCAATGAACCCAAAAAACTCATTAATATCAAAGCTGAATATTTTTGGAAGTAGTTTTTAGTTTTAGCTATGTTAGGGGGATATCTGTGTGTGCAGGTGACTATTACTGTGCATAATTATTAGGCAACTTAACAAAAAAAAATATATACCCATTTCAATTATTTATTATTACCAGTGAAACCAATATAACATCTCAACATTCACAAATATACATTTCTGACATTCAAAAACAAAACAAAAACAAATCAGTGACCAATATAGCCACCTTTCTTTGCAAGGACACTCAAAAGCCTGCCATCCATGGATTCTGTCAGTGTTTTGATCTGTTCACCATCAACATTGCGTGCAGCAGCAACCACAGCCTCCCAGACACTGTTCAGAGAGGTGTACTGTTTTCCCTCCTTGTAAATCTCACATTTGATGATGGACCACAGGTTCTCAATGGGGTTCAGATCAGGTGAACAAGGAGGCCATGTCATTAGATTTCCTTCTTTTGTACCCTTTCTTGCCAGCCACGCTGTGGAGTACTTGGACGCGTGTGATGGAGCATTGTCCTGCATGAAAACCATGTTTTTCTTGAAGGATGCAGACTTCTTCCTGTACCACTGCTTGAAGAAGGTGTCTTCCAGGAACTGTCAGTAGGACTGGGAGTTGAGCTTGACTCCATCCTCAACCCAAAAAGGCCCCACAAGCTCATCTTTGATGATACCAGCCCAAACCAGTACTCCACCTCCACCTTGCTGGCGTCTGAGTCGGACTGGAGCTCTCTGCCCTTTACCAATCCAGCCACGGGCCCATCCATCTGGCCCATCAAGACTCACTCTCATTTCATCAGTCCATAAAACCTTAGAAAAATCAGTCTTGAGATATTTCTTGGCCCAGTCTTGACGTTTCAGCTTGTGTGTCTTGTTCAGTGGTGGTCGTCTTTCAGCCTTTCTTACCTTGGCCATGTCTCTGAGTATTGCACACCTTGTGCTTTTGGGCACTCCAGTGATGTTGCAGCTCTGAAATATGGCCACACTGGTGGCAAGTGGCATCGTGGCAGCTGCACGCTTGACTTTTCTCAGTTCATGGGCAGTTATTTTGCGCCTTGGTTTTTCCACACGCTTCTTGCGACCCTGTTGACTATTTTGAATGAAACGCTTGATTGTTCGATGATCACGCTTCAGAAGCTTTGCAATTTTAAGAGTGCTGCATCCCTCTGCATGATATCTCACTATTTTTGACTTTTCTGAGCCTGTCAAGTCCTCCTTTTGACCCATTTTGCCAAAGGAAAGGAAGTTGCCTAATAATTATGCACACCTGATATAGGGTGTTGATGTCATTAGACCACACCCCTTCTCATTACAGAGATGCACATCACCTAATATGCTTAATTGGTAGTAGGCTTTCGAGCCTATACAGCTTGGAGTAAGACAACATGCATAAAGAGGATGATGTGGTCAAAATACTAATTTGCCTAATAATTCTGCACTCCCTGTATATGTTGTTTTAGTCTATGTGTCACTGGGACCCTGCCAGGCAGGGCCCCAGTGCTCATAAGTATGTGCCCTGTATGTTTTCCCTGTGTGATGACTAACTGTCTCACTGAGGCTCTGCTAACCAGAACCTCAGTGGTTATGCCCTCTCTGCTTTCCAAATTTGTCACTAACAGGCTATGGCCAATTTCACCAATTTACATTGGCATACTGTGTAGGAGGCTGGACTGGCTTGTAGTGAGTACCAAGGGGTACTTGCACCTTGCACCAGGCCCAGTTATCCCTTATTAGTGTATAGGGTGTCTAGCAGCTTAGGCTGATAGATAATGGTAGCTTAGCAGAGCAGCTTAGGCTGAACTAGGAGACGAGTGAAGCTCCTACAGTACCACTTAGTGTCATATGCACAATATCATAAGAAAACACAATACACAGTTATACTAAAAATAAAGGTACTTTATTTTTATGACAATATGCCAAAGTATCTCAGAGTGTACCCTCAGTGAGAGGATAGGAAATATACACAAGATATATATACACAATAGCAAAAATATGCAGTATAGTCTTAGAAAACAGTGCAAACAATGTATAGTTACAATAGGATGCAATGGGGACACATAGGGATAGGGGCAACACAAACCATATACTCCAAAAGTGGAATCGAACCACGAATGGACCCCAAACCTATGTGACCTTGTAGAGGGTCGCTGGGACTATTAGAAAATAGTGAGAGTTAGGAAAATAACCCTCCCCAAGACCCTGAAAAGTGAGTGCAAAGTACACTAAAGTTCCCCCAAAGACAAAGAAGTCGTGATAGAGGAATAATGCAGGAAAGACACAAACCAACAATGCAACAACAATGGATTTCCAATCTAGGGTACCTGTGGAACAAGGGGACCAAGTCCAAAAGTCACAAGCAAGTCGGAGATGGGCATATGCCCAGGAAATGCCAGCTGTGGGTGCAAAGAAGCTTCTACTGGACAGAAGAAGCTGAGGTTTCTGCAGGAACGAAAAGGGCTAGAGACTTCCCCTTTGGTGGACGGATCCCTGTCGCCGTGGAGAGTCGTGCAGAAGTGTTTTCCCGCCGAAAGAACGCCAACAAGCCTTGCTAGCTGCAAATCATGCGGTTTGCGTTTTTGGACGCTGCTGTGGCCCAGGAAGGACCAGGATGTCGCAGATTGCGCCAGGAGGTAGAGGGGACGTCGAGCAAGATAAGGAGCCCTCTCAGCAGCAGGTAGCACCTGGAGAAGTGCCAGAAACAGGCACTACAAGGATGCGTGAAACGGTGCTCACCCGAAGTTACACAAAGGAGTCCCACATCACTGGAGACCAACTTAGAAAGTCGTGCAATGCAGGTTAGAGTGCCGTGGACCCAGGCTTGGCTGTGCACAAAGGATTTCCGCCGGAAGTGCACAGGGGCCGGAGTAGCTGCAAAAATCGCGGTTCCCAGCAATGCAGTCTAGCGAGGTGAGGCAAGGACTTACCTCCACCAAACTTGGACTGAAGAGTCACTGGACTGTGGGAGCCACTTGGACAGAGTTGCTGGATTCGAGGGACCTCGCTCGTCGTGCTGAGAGGAGACCCAAGGGACCGGTAATGCAACTTTTTGGTGCCTGCGGTTGCAGGGGGAAGATTCCGTCGACCCACGGGAGATTTCTTCGGATCTTCTAGAGCAGAGAGGAGGCAGACTACCCCCACAGCATGCACCACCAGGAAAACCGTCGAGAAGGCGGCAGGATCAGCGTTACAGAGTTGCAGTAGTCGTCTTTGCTACTATGTTGCAGTTTTGCAGGCTTCCAGCGCGGTCAGCAGTCGATTCCTTGGCAGAAGGTGAAGAAAGAGATGCAGAGGAACTCGGATGAGCTCTTGCATTCGTTATCTAAAGTTTCCCCAGAGATAGAGACCCTAAATAGCCAGAAAAGAGGGTTTGACTACCTAGGAGAGAGGATAGGCTAGCAACACCTGAAGGAGCCTATCAGAAGGAGTCTCTGACGTCACCTGGTGGCATTGGCCACTCAGAGCAGTCCAGTGTGCCAGCAGCAGCTCTGTTTCCAAGATGGCAGAGGTCTGGAGCACACTGGAGGAGCTCTGGACACCTCCCAGGGGAGGTGCAGGTCAGGGGAGTGGTCACTCCCCTTTCCTTTGTCCAGTTTCGCACCAGAGCAGGGCTAAGGGGTCCCTGAACCGGTGTAGACTGGCTTATGAAGAAATGGGCACCAAATGTGCCCATGAAAGCATTTCCAGAGGCTGGGGGAGGCTACTCCTCCCCTGCCTTCACACCATTTTCCAAAGGGAGAGGGTGTAACACCCTCTCTCAGAGGAAGTCCTTTGTTCTGTCATCCTGGGCCAGGCCTGGCTGGACCCCAGGAGGGCAGAAGCCTGTCTGAGGAGTTAGCAGCAGCAGCAGCTGCAGTGAAACCCCAGGAAAGGCAGTTTGGCAGTACCAGGGTCTGTGCTACAGACCACTGGGATCATGGGATTGTGACAACTATGCCAGGATGGTATAGAGGGGGCAATTCCATGATCATAGACATGTTACATGGCCATATTCGGAGTTACCATTGTGAAGCTACATATAGGTAGTGACCTATATGTAGTGCACGTGGGTAATGGTGTCCCCGCACTCACAAAGTTCGGGGAATTGGCCCTGAACAATGTGGGGGCACCATGGCTAGTGCCAGGGTGCCCTCACACTAAGTAACTTTGCACCTAACCTTTACCAGGTAAAGGTTAGACATATAGGTGACTTATAAGTTACTTAAGTGCAGTGTAAAATGGCTGTGAAATAACGTGGACGTTATTTCACTCAGGCTGCAGTGGCAGGCCTGTGTAAGAATTGTCAGAGCTCCCTATGGGTGGCAAAAGAAATGCTGCAGCCCATAGGGATCTCCTGGAACCCCAAATACCCTGGGTACCTCAGTACCATATACTAGGGAATTATAAGGTTGTTCCAGTATGCCAATGTAAATTGGTAAAATTGGTCACTAGCCTGTTAGTGACAATTTGGAAAGGAATGAGAGAGCATAACCACTGAGGTTCTGGTTAGCAGAGCCTCAGTGAGACAGTTAGGCACCACACAGGGAACACATACATATAGGCCACAAACTTATGAGCACTGGGGTCCTGACTAGCAGGGTCCCAGTGACACATAACAAACATACTGAAAACATAGGGTTTTCACTATGAGCACTGGGCCCTGGCTAGCAGGATCCCAGTGAGACAGTGAAAACACCCTGACATACACTCACAAACAGGCCAAAAGTGGGGGTAACAAGGCTAGAAAGAGGCTACTTTCTCACACAACCCCCCCCCCCCCAAACGAAGGACAATAAGGCTAACCTTGGCCAGTTGAGACTTTATTGTCTAAGTGGTGATAAGTAGAGAGTAGCTCTGCAATAGACTGGTTACTCCCTTTATCATCCACTATATGGTTACTTCCCTGTGGGGATGTAAACCACCCTGTTTGAAGTTTTTTAGCTAAGCAACAATGTGAAGATGTATTTTCAGAGTTTCTATCAGTAAGTTTTAGTTTAGAGCAGTGGGAATTGTCCACTGAACCTATTCGTAGTGATGGAAATGCCAGACAGGGATGCTGTCTCAGTAAAGCCATAGCTGGGCAAAAACTTGGTCCATATGGCTGGAAGAGAGAACAGGGATGCTGTTTCTCTTGCTTTGGAGCAGGGCAGGGATGCTGTCCTATGAGCTCCACACTAGGGCAGGGATGCTGTCCTAAGTGTTGTGAGGCAGTGCAGGGTTTCTGCACTAAAGTTTCTCTGGGAGGGTTGGAGGGATGCTCCATGTTAACTAAAATGGTGATCTTTTTGTCACCAATGTTAGTTATCCCACAGAGAGGTACTTCCACCTCAGGGAGTACAGCTTTGCCAGCTGATGCTTCCCTTGGAACAGGTGCCACCCCAGGAGAGGTTTCTCCCACCACAGGAATGGTATCCTGAATGGCAGGGTGGTTAGGGGATACTGTGATACCCTTTTTACCTGTTGATGGAGAGGGATCCTGAGTTTTCAGGCCTTCTCTCCTTTGCTTTTTCATTACAGTAGAAATGAGAGGGAACAATTCCTCAGGGATGCCCAGCATGGCTGCATGGGCATAAAACTCTACATCAGCCCAACCTGAGGCCTCTAGGTCATTACCTAAGAGACAGTCTACAGGTAGGCTAGGTGATACCACCACCTGCTTAGGGCCAGTAACTCCACCCCAACTAAACTGAATTATAGCTAAGGGAAGAAACTTAGTGGAGTTATGGACATCAATAATCTTATACTGTTGTCCAATGATGTGTTGTTCAGGATGCACTAGGTTTTCAGTCACCAAAGTGATATTGGCACCTGTGTCCCTGTAGGCCAAGGCCTCAGCATCATTTATTGAAACTGTCTGCCTGTACTTATCCCTTGTAAGGGGACAAGCAGCCAGTGTGGCAAGGCCAATGCCACTAGGTGTGACAGAAACTGTCTTGGGACTGACTACCCCAGTTTCTACTATGGTCCCATAAGTGAACCCAACTACACCCTTAACTTGACTGTTGCCAGCAGTCCCACCACTAGTACCACTACTGCTAGGGGCACTAGAGCTTGATGTATTAGTGGTGGTAGGCTCAGAGGGTTTACCTGGACAGGACTTATCCCCTGCCTATGGCCTCTATTTTTACACACAAAGCACCAAGGCTTTTTAAATTGTGTAGGTTGAGAAGAAGAGGAGGAATTTGTTTTATCCCCACCCCCTGAAGAGTGTTTAAGATTTGAAGTGGGATCTTTGGTTTTACCCTTATCCCCATGCTTATCTTGAGATTTTTCACCATCTTTCTTCTTAGTGTTCTCTTTGTCACCCCCTGTATGAACTTTTCTGTTCACCCTTGTTCTGACCCATTTGTCTGCCTTCTTTCCCAATTCTTGGGGAGAGGTCAGATCAGAGTCCACCAAGTACTGGTGCAACAAATCAGACACACAATTATTAAGAATATGCTCTCTCAGGATCAAGTTATACAGGCTGTCATAATCAGTAACTTTACTGCCATGTAACCACCCCTCCAAGGCCTTCACTGAATGGTCAATGAAATCAACCCAGTCTTGTGAAGACTCCTTTTTGGTCTCTCTGAACTTTATCCTGTACTGTTCAGTGGTTAAGCCATAACCATCCAGGAGTGCATTCTTAAGAACTGTAAAATTATTGGCATCACTTTCTTTCACAGTAAGGAGCCTATCCCTACCTTTTCCACTAAATGATAGCCATAGGATAGCAGCCCACTGCCTTTGAGGGACATCCTGTACAACACAGGCCCTCTCAAGTGCAGCAAACCACTTGTTAATGTCATCCCCCTCCTTATAAGGGGGAACTATCTTATGCCGATTCCTGGAATCATGCTCTTTTGCAGGATGACTATGGGGAATACTGCTGCTGCCACCATGGGTTTCTAAACCCAACTTCTGTCTTTCCTTCTCTATTTCTAATGACTGTCTATCCAAATCCAGCTGTTGCTTTTTAAGCTTCAGTCTGGTTTGTTCCACCCTCAACTTATTGAGTTCCCTCTCTAACAATCTGTCATCAGGGTTGGTGGGAGGGACATTTCTAGATACAGAGGTATGATGGGAATGAACAGAAGGAGACCTGTCCCTTACAGAGGGCACCCTAACAGCTTGGCTGACAGTGTAATGTGAGAGCACACCATCTGTATGATGTGACTCCATCTCAGTACCAACTATGCTAGACTGTCTAGTAATGGGCAGGCTAGAAAGTTTATTTCCTGAATCTTTTCCTGGGGGAGTCCCTGGATCAGATTGGGAACCATTAGCTACTTGTTCAACAGATGGGGCACTTTTAGCCTTATCTTGTTCTCTAAGCATGTTAAGTAACAATTCCAAGGAAGGATTCTTCCCTACACTCAAACCTCTCTCTATGCAGAGACTCCTTGCTCCTTTCCAGCTAAGGTGATCATATGCAAGTTTGGACAGATCATCATGTTGGCCTGTGCCAGACATTTTTAGAGAGAGTTAAAGTGATAGAAAAAGAGAAAAAAAAGTTTTCAGAACTTTTAGAAAGACAGAAAAAAAAACTTTTAAAACTTTTTAGAAAGTTAGAAGTACTTTTCAGCACTTAGAAAAGAGTGAAAAGAGGAAATGCAAAACTTTTTGGGTATGTGTATACACTGAACTTGTTTTTTATATTTTTCTCTTATGAAAAGTACAATGACAAGAGTGGTAAGTAGTCTCAAAGCACTTATCCCACCGCTGCACAACCAATGTAGGAGGCTGGACTGGCTTGTAGTGAGTACCAAGGGGTACTTGCACCTTGCACCAGGCCCAGTTATCCCTTATTAGTGTATAGGGTGTCTAGCAGCTTAGGCTGATAGATAATGGTAGCTTAGCAGAGCAGCTTAGGCTGAACTAGGAGACGAGTGAAGCTCCTACAGTACCACTTAGTGTCATATGCACAATATCATAAGAAAACACAATACACAGTTATACTAAAAATAAAGGTACTTTATTTTTATGACAATATGCCAAAGTATCTCAGAGTGTACCCTCAGTGAGAGGATAGGAAATATACACGAGATATATATACACAATAGCAAAAATATGCAGTATAGTCTTAGAAAACAGTGCAAACAATGTATAGTTACAATAGGATGCAATGGGGACACATAGGGATAGGGGCAACACAAACCATATACTCCAAAAGTGGAATGCGAACCACGAATGGACCCCAAACCTCTGTGACCTTGTAGAGGGTCGCTGGGACTATTAGAAAATAGTGAGAGTTAGGAAAATAACCCTCCCCAAGACCCTGAAAAGTGAGTGCAAAATGCACTAAAGTTCCCCCAAAGACAAAGAAGTCGTGATAGAGGAATAATGCAGGAAAGACACAAACCAACAATGCAACAACAATGGATTTCCAATCTAGGGTACCTGTGGAACAAGGGGACCAAGTCCAAAAGTCACAAGCAAGTCGGAGATGGGCATATGCCCAGGAAATGCCAGCTGTGGGTGCAAAGAAGCTTCTACTGGACAGAAGAAGTTGAGGTTTCTGCAGGAACGAAAAGGGCTAGAGACTTCCCCTTTAGTGGACGGATCCCTCTCGCCGTGGAGAGTCGTGCAGAAGTGTTTTCCCGCCGAAAGAACGCCAACAAGCCTTGCTAGCTGCAAATCATGCGGTTAGCGTTTTTGGACACTGCTGTGGCCCAGGAAGGACCAGGATGTCGCAAATTGCGCCAGGAGGTAGAGGGGACGTCGAGCAAGATAAGGAGCCCTCTCAGCAGCAGGTAGCACCCGGAGAAGTGCCAGAAACAGGCACTACGAGGATGCATTAAACGGTGCTCACCTGAAGTTACACAAAGGAGTCCCACGTCGCCGGAGACCAACTTAGAAAGTCGTGCAATGCAGATTAGAGTGCCGTGGACCCAGGCTTGGCTGTGCACAAAGGATTTCCGCCGGAAGTGCACAGGGGCCGGAGTAGCTGCAAAAGTCGCAGTTCCCAGCAATGCAGTCTAGCGAGGTGAGGCAAGGACTTACCTCCACCAAACTTGGACTGTAGAGTCACTGGACTGTGGGAGACACTTGGACAGAGTTGCTGGATTCAAGGGACCTCGCTCATCGTGCTGAGAGGAGACCCAAGGGACCGGTAATGCAGCTTTTTGGTGCCTGCGGTTGCAGGGGGGAGATTCCGTCGACCCACAAGAGATTTCTTCGGAGCTTCTAGTGCAGAGAGGAGGCAGACTACCCCCACAGCATGCACCACCAGGAAAACAGTCGAGAAGGCGGCAGGATCAGCGTTACAGAGTTGCAGTAGTCGTCTTTGCTACTATGTTGCAGTTTTGCAGGCTTCCAGCGCGGTCAGCAGTCGATTCCTTGGCAGAAGGTGAAGAGAGAGATGCAGAGTAACTCGGATGAGCTCTTGCATTCGTTATCTAAAGTTTCCCCAGAGACAGAGACCCTAAATAGCCAGAAAAGAGGCTTTGGCTACCTAGGAGAGAGGATAGGCTAGCAACACCTGAAGGAGCCTATCAGAAGGAGTCTCTGACGTCACCTGGTGGCACTGGCCACTCAGAGCAGTCCAGTGTGCCAGCAGCACCTCTGTTTCCAAGATGGCAGAGGTCTGGAGCACACTGGAGGAGCTCTGGACACCTCCCAGGGGAGGTGCAGGTCAGGGGAATGGTCACTCCCCTTTCCTTTGTCCAGTTTCGCGCCAGAGCAGGGCTAAGGGGTCCCTGAACCGGTGTAGACTGGCTTATGCAGAAATGGGCACCAAATGTGCCCATGAAAGCATTTCCAGAGGCTGGGGGAGGCTACTCCTCCCCTGCCTTCACACCATTTTCCAAAGGGAGAGGGTGTAACACCCTCTCTCAGAGGAAGTCCTTTGTTCTGTCATCCTGGGCCAGGCCTGGCTGGACCCCAGGAGGGCAGAAGCCTGTCTGAGGGGTTGGCAGCAGCAGCAGCTGCAGTGAAACCCCAGGAAAGGCAGTTTGGCAGTACCAGGGTCTGTGCTACAGACCACTGGGATCATGGGATTGTGCCAACTATGCCAGGATGGTATAGAGGGGGCAATTCCATGATCATAGACATGTTACATGGCCATATTCGGAGTTACCATTGTGAAGCTACATATAGGTAGTGACCTATATGTAGTGCATGCGGGTAATGGTGTCCCCGCACTCACAAAGTTCGGGGAATTGGCCCTGAACAATGTGGGGGCACCTTGGCTAGTGCCAGGGTGCCCTCACACTAAGTAACTTTGCACCTAACCTTTACCAGGTAAAGGTTAGACTTATAGGTGACTTATAAGTTACTTAAGTGCAGTGTAAAATGGCTGTGAAATAACGTGGACGTTATTTCACTCAGGCTGCAGTGGCAGGCCTGTGTAAGAATTGTCAGAGCTCCCTATGGGTGGCAAAAGAAATGCTGCAGCCCATAGGGATCTCCTGGAACCCCAATACCCTGGGTACCTCAGTACCATATACTAGGGAATTATAAGGTTGTTCCAGTATGCCAATGTAAATTGGTAAAATTGGTCACTAGCCTGTTAGTGACAATTTGGAAAGGAATGAGAGAGCATAACCACTGAGGTTCTGGTTAGCAGAGCCTCAGTGAGACAGTTAGGCACCACACAGGGAACACATACATATAGGCCACAAACTTATGAGCACTGGGGTCCTGACTAGCAGGGTCCCAGTGACACATAACGAACATACTGAAAACATAGGGTTTTCACTATGAGCACTGGGCCCTGGCTAGCAGGATCCCAGTGAGACAGTGAAAACACCCTGACATACACTCACAAACAGGCCAAAAGTGGGGGTAACAAGGTTAGAAAGAGGCTACTTTCTCACATACTGGTACACCGATATAATTCCCTAGTATATGGTACTGAGGTACCCAGGGTATTGGGGTTCCAGGAGATCCCTATGGGCTGCAGCATTTCTTTTGCCACCCATAGGGAGCTCTGACAATTCTTACACAGGCCTGCCAGTGCAGCCTGAGTGAAATAACGTCCACGTTATTTCACAGCCATTTACCACTGCACTTAAGTAACTTATAAGTCACCTATATGTCTAACCTTCACCTGGTGAAGGTTGGGTGCAAAGTTACTTAGTGTGTGGGCACCCTGGCACTAGCCAAGGTGCCCCACATCGTTGAGGGCAAATTCCCCGGTCTTTGTGAGTGCGGGGACACCATTACACGCGTGCACTGTACATAGGTCACTACCTATGTACAGCGTCACAATGGTAACTCCGAACATGGCCATGTAACATGTCTAAGATCATGGAATTGTCACCCCAATGCCATTCTGGCATTGGGGGGACAATTCCATGATCCCCCGGGTCTCTAGCACAGAACCCGGGTACTGCCAAACTGCCTTTCCTGGGTCTCCACTGCAGCTGCTGCTGCCAACCCCTCAGACAGGTTTCTGCCCTCCTGGGGTCCAGGCAGCCCTGGCCCAGGAAGGCAGAACAAAGGACTTCCTCTGAGAGAGGGTGTAACACCCTCTCCCTTTGGAAATAGGTGTGAAGGCTGGGGAGGAGTAGGCTCCCCCAGCCTCTGGAAATGCTTTGATGGGCACAGATGGTGCCCATCTCTGCATAAGCCAGTCTACACCGGTTCAGGGATCACCCAGCCCTGCTCTGGCGAAAAACTGGACAAAGGAAAGGGGAGTGACCACTCCCCTGACCTGCACCTCCCAGGGGAGGTGCCCAGAGCTCCTCCAGTGTGTCCCAGACCTCTGCCATCTTGGAAACAGAGGTGTTTGTGGCACACTGGACTGCTCTGAGTGGCCAGTGCCAGCAGGTGACGTCAGAGGCTCCTTCTGATAGGCTCTTACCTCTCTTGGTAGCCAATCCTCCTTCCTAGGTAGCCAAACCTCCTTTTCTGGCTATTTAGGGTCTCTGCTTTGGGAATCTCACCAGATAACGAATGCAAGAGCTCACCAGAGTTCCTCTGCATCTCCCTCTTCACCTTCTGCCAAAGGATCGACGGCTGACTGCTCAGGACACCTGCAAAACCGCAACAAAGTAGCAAGACGACTACTAGCAACCTTGTATCGCTTCATCCTGCCGGCTTTCTCGACTGTTTCCAGGAGGTGCATACTCTGGGGGTAGCCTGCCTCCTCTCTGCACCAGGAGCTCTGAAGAAATCTCCCGTGGGTCGACGGAATTTTCCCCCTGCAACCGCAGGCAACAAAAGACTGCATCACCGGTCCTCTGGGTCCCCTCTCAGCACAACGAGCGTGGTCCCTGGAACTCAGCAACTCTGTCCAAGTGAGTCCCACAGTCCAGTGACTCTTCAGTCCAAGTTTGGTGGAGGTAAGTCCTTGCCTCCCCACGCTAGACTGCATTGCTGGGTACCGCGTGATTTGCAGCTGCTCCAGTTCCTGTGCACTCTTCCAGGATTTACTTCATGCACAGCCAAGCCTGGGTCCCCAACACTCTAACCTGCAGTGCACAAGCTTCTGAGTTGTCCTCCGGCGTCGTGGGACTCCCTTTTGTGACTTCGGGTGGACTCCGGTTCACTTTTCTTCTAAGTGCCTGTTCAGGTACTTCTGCGGGTGCTGCCTGCTTCTGTGAGGGCTCCCTGACTTGCTGGGCGCCCCCTCTGTCTCCTCATCCAAGTGGCGACATCCTGGTCCCTCTTGGACCACAGCAGCATCCAAAAACCCTAACCGCGACTCTTGCAGCTAGCAAGGCTTGTTTTGCGGTCTTTCTGTGTGGGAACACCTCTGCAAGCTTCTTCACGATGTGGGACATCTATCCCCCAAAGGGGAAGTTCCTAGTCCTCTTCGTTCTTGCAGGACACCAAGCTTCTTCCACCCGGTGGCAGCTTCCGTGCACCCTCAGCTGGCATTTCCTGGGCTCCTGCCCACTCTCGACACTGTCGTGACTCTTGGACTTGGTCCCATTGTCTTACAGGTACTCAGGTCCGGGAATCCACTGTTGTTGCATTGCTGGTGTTTGTTCTCCTTGTAGAATCCCCATATCACAACTTCTGTGCTCTCTGGGGGTAGTAGGTGCACTTTACACCTACCTTTCAGGGTCTTGGGGTGGGCTATTTCTCTAACCCTTACTGTTTTCTTACAGTCCCAGCGACCCTCTTCAAGCTCCCATAGGTTTGGGGTCCATTCGTGGTTTGCATTCCACTTTTGGAGTATATGGTTTGTGTTGCCCCTATACCTATGTGCTCCTATTGCAATCTATTGCAACTTTACACTGCTTGCATTACTTTTCTTGCTATAACCTGCATAATTTTGGGTTGTGTACATATATCTTGTGTATATAACTTATCCTCATACTGAGGGTACTCACTGAGATACTTTTGGCATATTGTCATAAAAATAAAGTACCTTTATTTTTAGTATATCTGTGTATTGTGTTTTTTTATGATATAGTGCATATGACACCTGTGGTATAGTAGGAGCTTTACATGTCTCCTAGTTCAGCCTAAGCTGCTTTGCCATAGCTACCTTCTATCAGCCTAAGCTGCTAGAAACACCTCTTCTACACTAATAAGGGATAACTGGACCTGGCACAAGGTGTAAGTACCTCTGGTACCCACTACAAGCCAGGCCAGCCTCCTACATTGGTTGTGCAGCGATGGGATAAGTACTTGTAACTACTTACCACTTTGTCATTGTGTACATTTCATAAGAGAATAATATACAAAACAAGTTCAGTGTATGTACACTTAACCAACAAAGTTTTGCTTTTCTCCTCTTACACTTTCTACTAAGTGCTGAAAAGTACTCCAAAACTTCTAAAAAGTTCTAAAAGTTTGAAAAAGTTTTTTTTTCTGTTCTTTAAAAAGTCCTGAAATGTTTTCTTTCCTCTCACTGTCTCTAAACCTTCTTTCATCATGTCTGCTGTAGAGTCTCCTCTTAAAATGATCAATACTACCTATGACAATTTAAATTTCAAGAGCCTAAGGAGCCTTTGCTTAGATAGAGGTTTAGTGATAGGAAAGAACCCTACAAGAGAGTTTCTGTATAACATGCTCATTGTGAATGATGAGTCCCTAGCAAGCACTTCAAATGAGAAGTTAATAGATAGCTCCAATTCTAAATCAGGGGAACACCTTGAGGGAGGTGGGTAGGGTTCTATTCCAAATCTGCCCCTCAGCAGACCACATAGCAATGCTGGTAGTAATAAGAGCTCCCATCATAGTAGGGAAGTTTTTATTCCTGAAGGCCAGGTTGTTAGAGTCCAAGCTGTTAGGGACAGATCTCCCTCTGTTGTTTCCAATTTATCCTCAGTGTCCAAGCATTCCCAACCCACCCACCCTGAAGACAACATGTTAGAAAGGGAACTCAAAAAGTTGAGAGTGGAAGAGACCAGACTGAAGCTTAAACAGCAACAGCTGCCTCTAGACAGGGAATCCCTAGACCTGTTGAAGGAGAGACAGAGATTGGGGTTTGGACCCTATGGTGGCAGCAGCAGTATTCCTGATAGTAATCCTGTTAAAGAGCATGGTTCCAGGAATCTACACAAGATAGTTCCCTCTTATAAGGAGGGGGATGACATCAACAAGTGGTTTGCTGCACTTGAGAGGGCCTGTATGGTACAGGGGGTCCCTCAAAGGCAGTGGGCTGCTATATTGTGGCTATCTTTCAATGGAAAGGGTAGGGATAGGCGCCTTACTGTTAGAGAAAGTGATGCTAACAATTTTACAGTTTTGAAGGATGCACTCTTGGATGGATTTGGCTTAACCACTGAACAATATAGGATTAAGTTAAGAGACACCAGAAGAGTCCTCACAAGACAGGTTAGACTTTGTTGACTGTTCAGTGAATGCCTTGGAGGGATGGTTACATGGCAGTAAAGTTTCTGACTATGAAAGCCTGTATAATCTCTAGTGGACTCAGATCTGACCTCTCCCCAAGAACTGGGAAAGAAGGCAGACAAATGGGTCAGAACAAGAGTGAACAGATAAGTTCATACAGGGGGTGACAAGGATGGCAAAAAGAAGGATGGTAAGTCTTCTGACAAGGGTGGGGACAAAAGTAAAAATGAGTCTTCATCAGGCCCACAAAAATCCTCTGGTGGGGGTGGTGGGTCCAAATCCTCTTCAAATCAAGTTAAAAAGCCTTGGTGTTATTTGTGTAAAGTCAAATGCCATTGGACAACTGATGCCAGTTGTCCAAAGAAAAACACCAAACCTCCCACTACCACAACCCCTACTGCAAATTCTAGTGCCCCTAGTAATAGCAGTGGTGGTGGGAGCAAACCTACTAATAGCCAATCCAAGGGAGTAGCTGGGCTCACTTTTGGTAATTTAGTTGGGGTTGGCCTTGTTAGGGAGACCACAGAGGCTGTGTTAGTCTCTGAAGGTGCCATTGATTTGGCCATCTTGGTTTCTTGTCCCCTTAATATGGATAAGTACAAGCTACTTCCCCTAATAAATGGTGTTGAGGTTCAGGTCTACAGGGACAAAGGTTCCAGTGTTACCATGGTAATAGAGAAACTGGTACACCCTGAACAGCACCTACTTGGTCAGCAGTACCAAGTGACAGACGCTCATAACAACACTCTTAGCCACCCCATGGCTGTTGTGAATCTCAACTGGGGTGGGGGTTACTGGTCCAAAGAAAGTTGTGGTTGCTTCAGATTTACCTGTAGACTGTCTACTAGGAAATGATTTAGAGACACCAGCCTGGGCAGAAGTGGAGTTGGAGGCTCATGCAGCAACGCTGGGCATTCCTGGGCATATTTTTGCTGTGACAAGGGCTCAGGCCAAAAAGCAAAAAGGACAGGGTAACTTGGATCCTGGAACAATGGACCAAGTGCTCCCTAAAACTAGGGGTAGCAAGGGTAAATCCCCACCCACTATCCCTCCCTCTACAGATGATTCTCCTTCTGAGGAAGAAGAATTTCCTCCCTGTGCAGAACCTTCACCAGAGGAGCTGGCAGCAGACACTGCTGAGCTTTTGGGTGGAGGGGGACCTGCCAGGAAAGAGCTGAGTGTGGCACAGCAATCCTGTCCCACATTAGAGGGTCTCAGACAGCAAGCTGTCAAGCAGCAAAATGGGGATGTCAGTGACTCACAAAGAGTTTACTGGGAGGACAACCTCTTGTACACAGAGGCAAGGTACCCAAAACCTGTAGCAGCCAGGAGATTGGCCATTCCCCTGCAGTACAGAGAGTTCCTCCTAACTCTGGCACATGACATTCCTTTGGCTGGGCATTTGGGCCAGATCAAAACATGGGAAAGGCTTGTCCCCCTGTTTCACTGGCCTAGGATGTCAGAGGACACAAAAGATTTCTGTAAGTCTTGTGTGACCTGCCAAGCCAGTGGCAAGACTGGTGGCACACCAAAGGCTCCCCTTTTTCCACTACCTGTGGTTGGGGTCCCCTTTGAACGGGTAGGGGTTGACATAGTTGGCCTCTTGACCCTCCTACTGCTTCAGGCAATAGGTTTATCTTGGTGGTTGTGGACCATGCCACAAGATATCCTGAAGCAATTCCTCTAAGGACCACTACAGCACTTGCAGTGGCAAAAGCCCTCCTGGGAATCTATTCCAGGGTGGGTTTCCCAAAAGAGGTTGTATCAGACAGGGGTAGCAACTTTATGTCTGCATACTTGAAAGCTATGTGGAAGGAATGTGGTGTAACCTACAAAGGCACCACACCTTATCATCCACAGACTAATGGACTGGTAGAGAGGTTTAATAAAACTCTCAAAGGAATGATAATGGGACTCCCTGAAAAACTCAGGAGGAGATGGGATGTCCTGTTACCTTGCCTCCTTTTTCCTTATAGGGAGGTACCCCAGAAAGGAGTGGGCTTCAGCCCCTTAGAACTCCTATTTGGGCACCCTGTAAGAGGTCCACTAACACTTGTGAAGGAGGGTTGGGAACAACCTTTAAAAGCTCCCAAACAGGACATAGTGGACTATGTACTTGGCCTAAGATCCAGAATGACTGAGTACATTAAAAAGGCCAGTAAAAACCTTCAGGCCAGCCAAGAGCTCCAGAAGCAATGGCATGACCAGAAGGATGTTCTGATTCAGTACCAACCAGGACAGAAGGTGTGGGTATTGGAGCCTGTGGCCCCAAGAGCACTCCAAGACAAATGGAGTGCACCCCATCTCATTGTGTAGAAAAAGGGCAAGGTCACCTACTTGGTTGACCTGGGCACTGCCAGGAGTCCCCTTAGGGTGATTCATGTCAACCGCCTAAAACCCTACAATGACAGGGCTGATCTCACCCTGCTCATGGCAACAGATGAAGGACAGGAAGAAGAGAGTGAACCTCTCCCTGATCTCTTCTCCTCCACTGAAGAGGATGCTCTAGTGGAAGGAGTAGTTTTGGCAGACTGTCTTACTGCAGAACAGAACAACAACTGCATAAATGTCCTTGGACAGTTTTCTGAACTCTTTTCAACTGTGCCAGGCACCACATCTTGGTGTGAACACACAATTGATACTGGAGACAGCATGCCTGTCAAAAGTAAAATCTATAGGCAGCCTGACCATGTCAGGGACTGCATAAAACAAGAGGTTCAGAAAATGCTTGATCTAGGAGTGGTTGAACCTTCTGAAACCCATGGGCCTCTCCTGTGGTGCTTGTACCAAAGCCTCACTCAAAAGATGGAAAAAGGGAGATTAGGTTTTGTGTTGATTACAGAGGTCTCAACCAGGTAACAAAAACTGATGCTCACCCTATACCCAGAGCAGATGAGCTCATAGATACACTGGCATCTGCCAAGTATCTAAGCACCTTTGATTTGACTGCAGGGTATTGGAAGATCAAATTGGCTGAGGATGCTAAACCTAAAACTGCATTTTCAACTATAGGAGGGCACTACCAATTTACAGTGATGCCCTTTGGTTTGAAAAATGCACTTTTCAGAGGTTGGTGAACACAGTCCTGCAACGGTTGGAGGCTTTTAGTGCAGCATATCTTGATGATATAGCTGTCTTTAGCTCCACCTGGGATGAGCACCTGGTCCACCTTTGGAAAGTTTTGGAGGCCCTGCAAAAGGCAGGCCTCACTATCAAGGCCTCAAAGTGCCAGATAGGGCAGGGAAAGGTGGTTTATCTGGGACACCTGGTAGGTGGAGAACAGATTGCACCACTTCAGGGGCAAATCCAGACAATCATGGATTGGGTTCCCCCTACAACTCAGGCCCAGGTGAGAGCCTTCCTAGGCGTCACTGGGTATTACAGGAGATTTATTAAAAACTATGGCTCCATAGCAGCCCCACTTCATGATCTCACAAGTAAGAAGATGCCTAAAAAGGTATTGTGGACAGCTAGCTGTCAGAAAGCTTTTGAGGAGCTCAAACAGGCCATGTGCTCTGCACCTGTCCTAAAAAGCCCATGTTACTCCTAGAAATTCATTGTTCAAACTGATGCATCTGAATTAGGGGTAGGGGCAGTCTTATCACAACTGAATTCTGAGGGCCAGGATCAACCAGTTGCTTTTATCAGCAGAAGGTTGACCCCTAGAGAAAAGCGTTGGTCTGCCATAGAGAGGGAGGCCTTTGCTGTGGTCTGGGCACTGAAAAAGTTGAGGCCATACCTGTTTGGCACTCACTTTATTGTTCAGACAGTCCACAAACCTCTACTTTGGCTAAAACAAATGAAAGGTGAAAATCCTAAATTGTTGAGGTGGTCCATATCTCTACAGGGAATGGACTATACAGTGGAACATAGACCTGGGAGTACCCTCTCCAATGCAGATGGACTCTCCAGATATTTCCACTTAGACAAAAATCAGGTCATGGCTAGTCTTATTGTCCTTCGTTTTGGGGCTGTTGTGTAGGAAAGTACCATCTTGCCTGGCATGTTACCCCCATATTTCACTGTATATATGTTGTTTTAGTCTATGTGTCACTGGGACCCTGACAGGCAGGGCCCCAGTGCTCATAAGTATGTGCCCTGTATGTGTTCCCTGTGTGATGACTAACTGTCTCACTGAGGCTCTGCTAACCAGAACCTCAGTGGTTATGCTCTCTCTGCTTTCCAAATGTGTCACTAACAGGCTAGTGACCAATTTCACCAATTCACATTGGCATACTGGAACACTCTTATAATTCCCTAGTATATGGTACTGAGGTACCCAGGGTATTGGGGTTCCAGGAGATCCCTATGGGCTGCAGCATTTCTTTTGCCACCCATAGGGAGCTCTGAAAATTCTTACACAGGCCTGCCAGTGCAGCCTGAGTGAAATAACGTCCACGTTATTTCACAGCCATTTACCACTGCACTTAAGTAAATTATAAGTCACCTATATGTCTAACCTTCACCTGGTGAAGGTTGGGTGCAAAGTTACTTAGTGTGTGGGCACCCTGGCACTAGCCAAGGTGCCCCCACATCGTTCAGGGCAAATTCCCCGGACTTTGTGAGTGCGGGGACACCATTACACGCGTTCACTGTACATAGGTCACTACCTATGTACAGCGTCACAATGGTAACTCCGAACATGGCTATGTAACATGTCTAAGATCATGGAATTGTCACCCCAATGCCATTCTGGCATTAGGGGGACAATTCCATGATCCCCCGGGTCTCTAGTACAGATCCCGGGTACTGCCAAACTGCCTTTCCGGGGTCTCCACTGCAGCTGTTGCTGCTGCCAACCCCTCAGACAGGTTTTGCCCTCCTGGGGTCCAGGCAGCCCTGGCCCAGGAAGGCAGAACAAAGGACTTCCTCTGAGAGAGGGTGTAACACCCTCTCCCTTTGGAAATAGGTGTGAAGGCTGGGGAGGAGTAGCCTCCCCCAGCCTCTGGAAATGCTTTGATGGGCACAGATGGTGCCCATCTCTGCATAAGCCAGTCTACACCGGTTCAGGGATCCCCCAGCCCTGCTCTGGCGCGAAACTGGACAAAGGAAAGGGGAGTGACCACTCCCCTGACCTGCACCTCCCAGGGGAGGTGCCCAGAGCTCCTCCAGTGTGTCCCAGACCTCTGCCATCTTGGAAACAGAGGTGTTTGTGGCACACTGGACTGCTCTGAGTGGCCAGTGCCAGCAGGTGACGTCAGAGGCTCCTTCTGATAGGCTCTTACCTCTCTTGGTAGCCAATCCTCCTTCTTAGGTAGCCAAACCTCCTTTTCTGGCTATTTAGGGGCTCTGCTTTGGGGATCTCACCTGATAACGAATGCAAGAGCTCACCGGAGTTGCTCTGCATTTCCCTCTTCACCTTCTGCAAAAGGATCGACCGCTGACTGCTCAGGACGCCTGCAAAACCGCAACAAAGTAGCAAGACGACTAAAAGCAACCTTGTATCGCTTCATCCTGCCGGCTTTCTCGACTGTTTCCAGGTGGTGCATGCTCTGGGGGTGGCCTGCCTCCTCTCTGCACCAGGAGCTCTGAAGAAATCTCCTGTGGGTCAACGGAATCTTCCCCCTGCAACCGCAGGCAACAAAAGACTGCATCACCGGTCCTCTGGGTCCCCTCTCGTGCATGGTCCCTGGAACTCAGCAACTCTGACCAAGTGACTCCCACAGTCCAGTGACTCTTCAGTCCAAGTTTGGTGGAGGTAAGTCCTTGCCTCCCCACGCTAGACTGCATTGCTGGGTACCGCGTGATTTGCAGCTGCTCCGGCTCCTGCGCACTCTTCTAGGATTTCCTTTGTGCACAGCCAAGCCTGGGTCCCCGACACTCTGACCTGCAGTGCACAACCTTCTGAGTTGTCCTTCGGCGTCGTGGGACTCCCTTTTGTGACTTCGGGTGGACTCTGGTTCACTTTTCTTCTAACTGCCTGTTCAGTTACTTCTGCGGATGCTGCCTGCTTCTGTGAAGGCTCCCTGACTTGCTGGGCGCCCCCTCTGTCTCCTCATCCAAGTGGCGATATCCTGGTCCCTCCTGGGCCACAGCAGCATCCAAAAACCCTAACTGCGACCCTTGCAGCTAGCAAGGCTTGTTTGTGGTCTTTCTGCGTGGGAACACCTCTGCAAGCTTCTTCACGACATGGGACATCCATCCTCCAAAGGGGAAGTTCCTAGTCCTCTTTGTTCTTGCAGAACACCAAGCTTCTTACACCCGGTGGCAGCTTCCGTGCACCCTCAGCTGGCATTTCCTGGGCTCCTGCCCACTCTCGACACTGTTGCGACCCTTTGGGCTTGGTCCCCTTGTCTTACAGGTACTCAGGTCCAGAAATCCACTGTTGTTGCATTGCTGGTGTTTGTTCTCCTTGCAGAATCCCCCTATCACGACTTCTGTGCTCTCTGGGGGTAGTAGGTGCACTTTACACCTACCTTTCAGGGTCTTGGGGTGGGCTATTTTTCTAACCCTCACTGTTGTCTTACAGTCCCAGCGACCCTCTACAAGCTCCCATAGGTTTGGGGTCCATTCGTGGTTCGCATTCCACTTTTGGAGTATATGGTTTGTGTTGCCCCTATACCTATGTGCTCCTATTGCAATCTATTGTAACTTTACACTGCTTGCATTACTTTTCTTGCTATAACTTGCATAATTTTGGTTTGTGTACATATATCTTGTGTATATAATTTATCCTCATACTGAGGGTACTCACTGAGATACTTTTGGCATATTTTCATAAAAATAAAGTACCTTTATTTTTAGTATATCTGTGTATTGTGTTTTCTTATGATATTGTGCATATGACACCAGTGGTATAGTAGGAGCTTTACATGTCTCCTAGTTCAGCCTAAGCTGCTTTGCCATAGCTACCGTCTATCAGCCTAAGCTGCTAGAAACACCTCTTCTACACTTATAAGGGATAACTGGACCTGGCACAAGGTGTAAGTACCTCTGGTACCCACTACAAGCCAGGCCAGCCTCCTACATCAGGAGCACCTCCAATTCATCATGTTCCACCTCCCAAATTAGGAATAGATTGTCTATGAAGCGAGCCCATAAAATCACTTTATTTAAGATCTCAGCATTTTGTTCTGTCCAGATACATTCCGCTTCCCAGTGGCCCAGCACGAGATTCGCATAAGTAGGAGCAAAAGACGTTCCCATGGCTATCCCTTTCTATTGGATATAATATTCATCCTCAAAAATGAAGATGTTGTTAATGAGACAGAACTCCATCATTTCTAACAGCATCTGGGTATGCTCCAAAAAACTCAGAGACCTGCTGCATACAAAATAGGCACAGGCTTTTAGGCAATCATCATGCTATATAGAGGTGTACAATTACACAACATCAACTGTTGCCTTTATACAGTTCCACTGTATATACTATTAATTCGATTTAAAAAATCAGCGGAATCTCTAATGTACGTTGGAATTACCGCCACATATGGAAATAAAAAAATGTCTTGAGGAATTCTCTAATAAAGAGTCACTGGAACTTACTATTGGACGTCCCAAAGGATTATTCATACTTTTATGTATTTTTGGTAGCACATATATTGTTGGTGTTATCAGATGTCTCTTCTTTATATACATCAGTTCCTCATCTTCCAGCAGACTCCTTTCATGCCAGCTGTTCAGCTTTTCATGGAATCCCTTCATAATTTCTCACGTAGGATACCTGCTTAATCTCTCATAATTCTCTTTGATTGATAATATCCTTTTAATATATTGGCTGTATCTACTGCAATCCATTATAACTATGTTTCCCTCTTTATCTGCGGCTTTGAGCATGATGTTGCTCTCCTCCTGTACATCTTGTAATGCCCACCAATCATTTTGTGTCATATTATTTGCATGAACCTGTCATTTTTGTTTTTCCTTCTTAGTTATATCTGTAAGATGATATGCCATCAATTCCTTGAACAAATCCACTTTATTGCCTGTTGGTAATTGTAGGCAAAACCTGGAATTGACTTTGCAACCACTGACTCCTGATCTATCAATTTCTACTCCTATTTTCAAACAGAATTGCCAGTCCAATAAAGTCTCATCATCAGAACTGGGTATGGTGCTGGATTCCCGCTCCAATTCCCATAAATCTCACATTGGAGCAATGTCTTTCACTGTTAAGTCTGATATAGGCTTGATTGCCATTGAACTCCTACTTTTAGATGACTTATTTGCAAAATATTTTTTTAATTTCAATTTCCTGCAATATTGTACAAATCAATCCTTGCTGTTGCTAAATCCATCCCTACACTGGGACAAAATGTCAGGGTCTGATTTAGAAGCTATATATGTTTCTAATTGAGGGCTTTTGATGATAGATTAATTACAAGATCGTCATAAAATCTGATTTTATCTCTTTATGCCCCTGCTTCGTCTTCTTTGTCCTGCTCTGCCTTGTTTTTTTTGGTTGATTTGATTCCCTTATTTTGTCATATCCCTGCCTTTCCTGCAAGTTGACATTTGAAGCAACCTCATCTCTCTGGAAAAGTCCGGATTGGTCTGTGTCGTTGATGATCTTTTGCCCTCCGAGCTCACTTCAGAGCTTTTCACACTGGACAGTATTTCCAATTTGTCTCGGACTATATCTATGACTTGTCTACTGTACATTGAGTCAAATAGTCTTGTGAACGTGTAAACTCTTTCTGCAATATAATCTGCTTTATCCCTATTACGTTTTCAATTTTTTTTGTTCAACTCCTTTTTCATGCTTGTCTAGTTTAATTTTAAGTTCCTCAAGACTATTTGTTCCTTCCTCAGTTTCCTGGTATTTTTCCAATGCTTTTTTTAACTCCTTGATCTTTTCAATCGCTTGTGCAAGCCTTCTGTCAGCATGGATAATGAGGGTATATTCCGCTGTGTTTGAACATTCCACTGTGTCTGCCTGCCATTGTTTCTGTAGGTTAGGATCCATGTTATTAAGTGTTGGTAAAATGAAAATTCTCAATCCTCTTGGAATTCGATTGCATTCTATATATTTTTTCAAAGTAACACTCTCCCACCATTTATTTATTTCCATCATGTGTGCTTTTTCAAGGTCCTTTAGTAGTGTTTTAGAATCAGTTCCTCTCACATTGCCTTGCATTTGTGTCATCTGCGATGTTTCATTCCTTTCCATGTCAAACATTTCTCTGACAAGTTCCTCATGTTTCCTTCTTCTTGCAGCCATTATACCCAATTAGCACTGACACAGACCATTTTTAACTGACAAATCCTTTGTGTTAGTTTTTCAGAGAGTTATTGATTCACTTGATATTCTTATCAGCTTTCAAATGGATCTCTGTTTGAAGTTTGTTCCCTTTAACAGAACCAGTGTACCCTTATCTTTATTTCGTATCACTGCCCAGATGAGTTTTAAATTCTATTGTTTGCTTTCATTAGTCTTTGAATCGTGCCTCTACTTCAGATGCATTCTTCTATTAAAGCAGATGTACCATTAAAGTCCTTTCTTTCTCTGTTGTTTGAATAAACATCCCGTTCATTTGGTCATTCTTTTAGTCATGCTATTTAGCTTCAATCACGTTACTGGTGGGGAGCTCATTCCTCTTTCCCAGCCAACGAGCCCTTGTGCTCGCTTATTGCTTTATTGTTTAAACATCTCTTTCCAATTCTGTGTTTAAATTATGATTTTTTTGTATATGTATTCCTCTCATTTCCTTTTATTTCATTTCAAGAATAATGCTGTTGTACATACATCGATTTCTAATTCTGTGTTTAAATTATGTTTTTTTGTAAATATATTCCTCTCATTTCCTTTTATTTAATTTCAAGAACAGTGCGGCAATCACAGCCTGCGTTATTGTCTATATATTGTGGCTCACAACCTCTTGCTATCATTTTTGTCTTTAATTAACCTTCAAACAATTGGTCATACCAGTTTCCCTTTAGTTGAACACTGTGGTCATATCATATTAAAGCGGCCCTGGTTTCATTTCCATACTGCTCTCACAGTGTTCGTGTCCGGACTACGGCCCTGCCCCCTTTCATATACACTCATAGTCAATTCTCAAGCCAGGAGTTTGGTGAACAAGTTAATCGTCCACAATCTCCCCCCTCCGAGGCAGAGCGACAACTTTTAACTTGCCCTGTTATCTGCTCTCGTGAACCATTCTTTCCGGTGATCAGGTCCGTGTCCCGGCCAGAGGTGTAGAGCATTCACATGACTCCAACTCCTTTCCTTCATGTTGGAGCTAAGCCCAACCTAATGTCTGGGTGCTCGTTTCGTGTGGTCCGACTCTCACATTGGTCATAGTTTACTTCCTGGGAGTCCTGCCCCAATTAACAACCTTCTGCCTCGGGTGAGTCCAGGAAAAAAGCACAAACCGGTAGGAGCCAATATGCTATGCAAAGGAATTAATTTATTTCATAATAAAGTGCAAAATGCAGACTGTCACAAAAACACTGGCCTAGGCATTTCGGCAAAAAGCCGTTGACTGTACCATCTCATCGTGCAGTGCAAACATACATTTAAAGGAACACCCTTCTTTTACCCACACCACTTTTTAAAGGTACAGACACACAGATTGAGGTAATCCAACAGTTCACTTATTGCCCTGGATAATCCTCCATATTCAAGCAACATTATTCATGTAAATAGTACAAATAATAAAGAAATCTCTCTGCTGCCCTCATTACATAATTTATCATCAATCATTTATAAAGTGCTACTTTTTGTTATGTATTCGTTAGCTAAATTCCTAACATTATAACATGATTTTTCAATGAGGCTGAAATTTTGATTATCAATATCATAATATCATCAAAGAGTCACTTGGTAACAGTAAAGTACTACCTTGGTTATGTTCTCACTTGCTATTGTCATACAGGTGCAACATACTTTTCAGAAGGCTAAATACCAACAGGGATATCTCCCAAAGGGAACAATAAAGAGGAATAATATATATGTGTATATATATATATATATATATATATATATATATATATATATATATATATATATATATATATGTATATCTTTCTATCTATATATATACATATATATATATATATATATATATATATATAATATATATATATATATATATATATATATATATATATATATATATATATATAAACACTTCAAGTTAGCGTGCCGGTCGTGCTCCTGACCGTCAGCAGTGCTCGTCTGATGGCGCACGCTACCTCGCCTAAATCTCCACACTTTTTCCTTGTTTGAAGGAAAGACGGCACTCCATGGGCATAATAGTTAGTCAGGATTTATTGCACAAGAACGTGTTTCGGCGTTCATCAGCTTATCGTTCGTCATTTTGCTTTCCCTTTAAATATCATGTGATCACCTCATTGATTCCCTACCCTAATTTTCGACAGAGTATCTTACAATTGAGTTCACATCATCATATCGCTACTTAAATTAGATTTTTAGAGGAATCAAAAAATCAGTGAGTCACAAACAAAATCGTAAATGTGGAAAGAAGAAAGTCCAATGTGGACATCAGTGAAAGCTCAGATACAGATGCCGACGAATCAACACGTTTACAAACCCATACATCTCTACAGGAGGAATTTGATTTTTTAAGGAGAGACCGCAGATCCAACCACAGACCATAATAATTTTAAGCTTTGAGTAATAATTGTTAAAATTCTGAACATTATTTGCATTTTGCTGTTAAAAAATGCATGATTTACGTTTTAGAAAAATCTGTAACACACTCATTTAAAAACAAAATTGCAAAAATATCAAGTGAATTGATGTGAGATTTAAAAACTGGCAAGTAATGTAGGTAGCGTTTAGTAAGGATCAGAAATGTAGTATGTAAGCAAGACTGTCAAGGTAGTCTAAAGGCGCCATCAACGAAAATTGTTGCATTTTTCCCAAAAGTCTTTCCAACATATCTTTGCTATTTTTTTATACTTTTGGGTTTAGGCTACCTAACTGTGATTGCGCAAGCCTCATTTTTCAAAATGTACACAAAATTGTACAGGTGAGGATGGTGTTTGCCAATAAATTTGTTAAAGGAATTGAGGCATTCCTCAATGGCATTGTTAGTTTTGCACCACCTTCTCAATATGTTGTGTAGTAGTTCAACCATTCAATGTGAAATCTTAGCTTCCTCCTGTGTCCCAACAAGCTTAGGTGCCCGATCCATGTTTCTTCAAAATAATTTAGTAGCTGTGCCAATTTATCTTCTTTTGGATAAAAAAAACAAATTCTGTAATTGCAGTATAGAATTCATCTACTCTCTCTGGTGGTACAAAACATAGCGCAGTCAATTATCTTATTTCAAATTGAATTTTACTGCTTGACAAATATTCCTCAATGAAGAATTTTGTGCCAATATGCCTGAGAAAAGTGAAAGAAGCATCCTTGTATTTGGGTGTCTGGACATAATTTGGTTATGGTGTTAATCACTGTGAATTCAAAATCAAGTACTACTTTTCTAGGTCTTTTATTCATGTTTTTTTCTTAGATTACAGTTAAAAACTGTGTAGTTGAGGAATGTTTGTCAGGGAGTAAGGCATACACTAGTGGGATAGCTGTATTACTTTTGTTGGCATGAATAGTATAAATGTGGGTGAATGGGTGGGGGGTTGATTTAAAAGTACCATCCATCATCTAAACCGGACTATCGCTAGGATAAATAGGTTATGGTTAGTACTAAAAATGAATATCCTTTTTTTGAGGGTTTTCGTCATCATACATGAGGAAGGTCCATCTGAGAAAGTTACAGTTAGTTGAGGAGGAATGTTAATATCTGCATAGGTTTGGAGTGTTACTCTATGGGGATTACTTGTCAGTTTTTCTCTTTGGATCGTTCTTCGAAGGTTGAGTATGGGGGCATGCTACTAGCAACATGTGCAGGAATGTTTTATGCTACCTCTCTTAAGAGTGATCCACATGGTTCATTGGAGGTGTGTGCAAGAACTTTAATTTGTTGCACATTTTCACGTACTTCTTTTTCCATTGCAGAGGCAGAAGGGTTATGCTCTATTGTCCTAACAACGGTATCTTCCAGAGTAACCGCCCTGCCTGTGCAATGGGAAGAATAATATTGCACACATCTCCAATGACTCCGGGGTTCACTCAGTCTCTCTTTACAATAGAGATAGCCACCATATTTAAGAAGCTTGTTTCCTGTTTGGTATCTAACATAAGATGCTTCTCGTTGTGACACCATTGTGAGTAATTCTGTTAAAGAAAAGTGAAAAAAAAATGTTTACTTATTTGTCGTATTACATTTCTTTACGTGATCCTGTGTGTTTTGTTGCCTGTGGAGAAAACCAGATTTTCTTATTTTATTTTTTCTAGTATGTGGATAAAGGGAACAGTTAAAAAGCCTGTTGCAAATAATACATGTTAAGTTCTGTTATTTTATTTGGTTGTGTTTTCACTCTGTGGTTCGAGGACTCAAATCTTATTTTTTGATTCAGTTACCTGAGATTGATGTGCTTTGTGTTTTCTCTGATGTATGGGGTATTTGTTTCTTGTTGTTGGAACTTGCAAGATGAAGAAACCTACAGTGCTGGATATCTCAGATTTCTATATGACAGAGAGAAATGCAATGTTAATTCACAAGATTCAGAGTTGTTGCTTGATCATTTTGTTTTGATAATCATTCTTTTATTTCTATTCACTTACTCTACAGAATAGAAGCTTTGTTGTGAGACTTGATTAGATCTTTGGATCAATTTGTTTGGCATAGAAAGATCTTTAAGGGTCAGTTCAAAATAATAAGATTCAATACTTTTTCAGTACATTCTTTGTTGCTTGAAGCATCAGTCACTGTACAGCACCTACTGTGAGGTAAGTACCTGGCAGACTACGAATAGTTATTTTGCCCCCCAATCACTGTTCACAACCTGCCCTGCGGTAAGTACCTGGTGGAGCAGAAATAATAATTTTGCACCCTAGTCCCTATCCAGCACCTGCCCTGAGGAAAAGGTAAGTACCCAGTGGAATCAGAATAGTAATTTTGTCCCCCAGTCACTATCCAGTACCTGCCCTCAGGTAAGTAGCCGGTGGAGTAAGAATAGTAATTTTGCCCCCAAGTCATTGTCCAGCACCTGCCCTGAGGAATGTGAGGAATGTACACAGTGGAGTAAGAGTAGTAATTTTGATCTTGAGTCACTGTCCACAATCTGCCCTGAGTTAAGTATGTGCCGGAGTAGGAATAGTAATTTTGCACCCCAGTCACTGTCCAGCACCTGCCCTGAGGTAAGTACCCAAAGGAGTAGCATTAGTTATTGTGACCGCCAGTCACTGTTCAGCACCAGCCCTGAGGTAAGTACCTGGCAGAGTGAGAATAGTAATTTAGCCCCTCAGTCACTGTCCAGCACCTACCTCTGAGATAAGTATCCGACGGTATGAGAACAGTAATTTTACCCCCCCCCCAGTCACTGTTCAGCACCTCTTCTGAGGTAAGTATCCGGTGGCGTAAGGATAGTAATTTTGCCCCCAGTCACTGTCCAGCACCTGCCCTGAGGTAAGTATATAGTGAAGTCAGAATAGTAATTTTGACCCCAGTAACTATCCAGCACCTGCCCTGAGGGGAGTACCTGATGGAGTGAGAATAGTAATTTAGCCCCTCAGTCACTGTCCAGCACCTGCCCTGAGGTACGTACCCAGCGGAGTAAGAATAGTAATTTTGCCCCTCAGTCACTGTCCAGCACCTGTCCTGAGGTAAGTACCCGGTGGAGTGAGAATAGTAATTGTTTCCCCTAGTCACTGTCCAGCACGTGACCTGAGGTAAGTACGCAGTGGAGTAAGGGTAGCCATTTTGCCCCCTAGTCACTGTCCAGCACCTGCCACGAGGTAAGTACTCAGCAGAGTAAGAATGGTAATTTTGCCCCCAATCATTGTCCAGAACCTTCCCCTAAGTAAGTACCCAGGGGACTAGGAATAGTAATTTGGCCAACCGGCCACCTGCTCTGAGGTGAGTTCCCAGTGGACTTGTAACAGCCACTTTGCCCCAGTCACTCATCACTATTATTAAACTTATCCTCCATTTGCTGCTTTATATGGAACTGAGGTTATTTAATCTTTTTATTATTTACCTTTTTTGTTGAGATCCTCTATACTAAATATTGAGTCACCTCATAACTAATTTATTTAACTCTTAAAAAAATATATATAAATAATAGATTACGTTTTCTTTAATTAAACTTTGTTTGTGATGAAATATTCATATTTATTTACCTTTTTGTGTCACTAGATGGCACTGTTCTCTACAAAATGAATGTCTCCTCTTTCTGTTACAAAATACATCTTGTCAGAAAGGTATTCTGTGTCACTCTGACCACAAAATGGTGGACGGCGGTCTATATATGTCATTTTAGCGGTGCACCATAATTTAATTAAAATAAGTTCTGCAAACCATTTTTCATGTAACATGAATTGATGACAAAACATATATTTATTTTGCAGGTTTTAGAAAGTGATTTTTATGTACGTTTGAGCCATACAATGTCAGGCATTACAGAGAAAAAATACTTCTAGCATGTGGTAGAAATAGTCGAAGCACTAATTTTGTAACATGATTATAAAAAAAGCCTTAGTGTGAGTGTCAAGGTATTTGCTAAATATATTTAATTACTTCATTTTTTCACTAATTAACAAAATGTCAGAATTTAAAAAATATATATGTATGTCTGTGTTTTATATTTTACTTTTGTTCCCTTTTCAAGACCCATTTTTGTAATATTTCATGGTTAAGGTATGTGTGGTATTTGTTTGCGTGGTTTAGGTTAATTCAACTACAGTGCTATGTTTGCGTGGTTCAAGCTTGTGTTGCTGGGGCTTGCGTGGTTCTGGATTCGCCGTTGTTCAGTATGCGTTATAAATGCATGCGTTTTTCATGACTTTGTTGTTGTATCATACAACCGCTGTTGTGCGGCTGTGTGCCTATGGCAGTGAGGGGGTGGATGGATCGAAGCAAAATGAAAGAAAAAGGAAAGATATGAAAAAAATACAAAACGTGAATAAAAAATTAAATAAATAAATACAGAGTTTAAAAAAATAAAATGAAATAACAAATTTAATAAAAAACTTTAAAATAAAAAAGATAATTAATTGCTGATGTTTGTATGGGATTATGAGAAACCTATTGTGAGGCAAGAAGTTGAAGAGGAAAAATGCAAAAACGCATGTCATAATATAAAGCACCGTTCAACATAATCATATCCATAATATACATATACTACGATGATACACAAGCATATTATAAAACTGATATCACATGCAAGCCTATGGCAAAAGCAAACTAGCTGGGTGCACTAAATGGCTGCCGGCCGCATGGTCAAATAACAGCGAGCAAAGAGGCATGCAAGCCTATGGCAAAAGCACACTGGCTGGCCACACAAAATGGTCTCCAGCCATATGGTCAAACAACAACAGTGAGTAAGGAGGCATGGAGAAAAAAGAATATATGCAGGCCTACGGCAAAAGCACACTGGCTGACTACCCAAAATGACCACCAGCCACATGGTCAAACAACAAAAATGAGCAAGGAGGCATGGAGAACAAAGAACACGTATACACTTGTTTGCAGAAAAAAACATGAAATACAAACAATAGCCAAAATTTGTAATTTAGCCCAATGCCATCCCTGCCCTAAGTGATGTTTTAAAAAACATATACCACAGAAACAGTTCTTTCATGCACTGATGGCTAGTACTGGGCCATTGGCAGACTAGGCCATATAGTAAAATAAATGAATATTGCAAATGTAACAAACTTGGACAGAAGGTACTGAACTGTGTAAAATTTTTCCTTCACAAAAGGTGAAAAATAAAATGGCAAAAAATAACTAGGCCCCTACTGAAAATCCAGGGCACCCACCAAATGAAGTTTAAAAATGAAATAAAAGTAAAAAGACATGCTACTTCATGCCCTATCAAAGAAACAACACCCATATACAATAGTTTTTTAACTTACTTGTGCTATATCACAAAAACAAAGTTCTTAAATACAAAGGTATATATTCAGCAGACCAAGAGGGTGATCCTTCCTCATCAAAATCCAAATGAAAAGTGAACAGTAGATGGAAAAGCACTGGGAGGAGCATCCTGGATAGGAACAAAAAGTTTTTTAAAACGACTTCTCACACTTAAAAACAACTTTAACAATCCTTTGGAGTAGAAAATCCATACAAAAACATCTTTCAAGTAGATTTAGCTGCTTCTGAAGTAGAGAAGGTGCTTGAGGTGCACCTGCAATGGCTTGCACTTGTGAGCAGCACTATAATGGCACCTTTGCAGCTAGAAGGTGTGCAAGTGAGCAACAAATCTCACACATGCTCACAAGCAGCCTGAGACTATCATAGCACTCGCGAGTGAGTGCCCAAAACAATTCTCATGCACGCTAATGGAAAGAAAGAATTCCACCACACGCCAGATGGTGGAATTTGGGAACTCTGCATTACTCTGCACAGTGCGGAGTGGCCAAATTACGAAAACTCCTCTAGCAGAGAAAATTTTATCACCAGGGCTAACATTATACCCCATGGTACTTGTAATACAGTGGTATTCTGCGCTTTTGTGATGGAATACCCATTTGCCATTCACTAATGGGCTCATTACAACTTTGGCGGGTGGTGGAGGCTGCCTGACAAAGTCCCGTGTTGGGATGACCACCTATGCGGCCGTCCCTCAGCGGCCCCTATTACTAGTTTCCCACTAGGCATGGGGGCTTAAATATCATTTCAGCCTGCCGGCCCAGCGGAAAACTCACCATAGCATTGACACTCGCTCATAATTGAGCAGACGGCAATGTTGTGGTGCGTCAGATGCGACAGAACCTGTCCCGCTTTTCACTGCCCATGATTCGAGCAGTGAAAAGCGCGATGGGGCTGTCGATGGGGGCCCTGCAATTCCCATGCCATTTGCATGGGCAGTGCTGGGGCCCCCATAGAGCCCAAATGACCCTTTTCTGCCAGCCTTTGCATGGTGGTCCAACTGGAGCAGTCGGTCGAACCGTGGCAGCTTCGCCACGGTCGTAATGTGGCGATCCGACCACCACCACAAGTGTAGCACTCTTAAGACCGCCACACTCGTAATGAGGGCCTAAGTCAGCCTATTTACCTATTCCTACATATATCTGCTCCTGCATGTAAATGTTTCTATTCAAACATATGTCAGTCTCTTAGGTTACTGTCAATTCTTATAGTGATCACTCTTGTGTTTGTTCTAACATGCACCTATTGTTGTGTGTTATTGTGTATTCTTCATGTAACTCTCATGCACCTGCTGGGATGAGAGGGCACAGCACAGATCACTGACTGCCAGTAGAGTGTGAAAAGGGCACATATGATATTATTTATAAATATATATATATATATATAGCTAGATAAAAGCAACCTTGCCATACAAAACTATAACACCTCTTTAAACATCTTTATTTCTCTACTTCTCCTCTCCCCTCACCCCTAAGTACCACCAACAACTCCTCAACTTAGGTGACTGTCACAGTACCCATCCGTTAAATCAAAACTTCAAGACTTCCGTAACCTCCTACCCACAACTTTCTGTCTTCTTCAAATGTCAGCTTACCCTCACCCTTCTCTGTCCAACTGCTTTGCCTATCGCATCTGTCAATCAAACTGTATTTAACTATGAAAACTTCCTGGAACTCTGGCCCGCGCTGTACCTGCCCCAGCAGCGACAACCTTACAAATATATTGTCCCCTTTTGCACCTGTCCCATAAAGCTACCTTGGACCAAAGCACCCCCCAACTCCTTAGTACAGAGGGAAAATGGGCGAACTTCTAGTTTGCACTGCCTATACACCCAACCACAGTGTTGTTTCCAACAAACTGGTGGCTGGGTACCCTTACCTTGCTTTTAAAATGCCCTCTTAGCCCTACCCTTTCTTGCCCTTGCCTTCTCAGCCCCCTGGGCTGTTCCATCCGACCGACCTTCCCGATGGGCACACCTCCCAATGTTTTCTGCCCGCTCACCTCAAGTCCCTGTTGGGTAAGAGAGCAAACCACAGACTGCTAACAACCAGTATGGTTGAAAAGGCCAGTATAATGAAGCAGATTCACACTACTTAATAAACATATCACTCTGAAGTTGTGCCGTACAAAACTAAAATGCCACACTAAACATCATTATTCCTCTATTTCACATCCATCCCTAAGTACCACCAATAACTTCCCAACTCAGGTGGCATTCACTGTACCCATTGTTAAATCCAAAACTTTGAGTATTTCATAACCTTCTACCCACAACTCTCTGTCTTCCACAATTGTCAACTTACCCCCATCCACCCTTCGAACTGTTTTTCTTATCCCAACTGTTAATAAAACTGTTTTTAGCCATATAAAGACAAAAACATCACCGCACACTGATTGTACATCCCCGGACCCGGAGGACCCAGAGGATTAACACTGTTTCTGTTGATTCTTAGAACCAGCGATTTCTGGGTTCAGAAGCCCACCTGGGACTTCAATGGCACCAGGAGACACCCCCATGGCAGATGTTTCAGCAAACATGGTGGGCGATCATGTAGGGCCCCTGGAAATACGACGGACTCATGGCGGTCCCTTGCTAACAAATGTGGTGCTTTGACACTTATTGATACCTTGGTACCTGGTGCGAGGCAAAACCGCAGCCTGGCTGACAATATCTTGCACCTACCAGACTGGATTCATGACATGGTGGCTCGTGGTAAACTGGTCCCAGTCACCCCTGGACCTCGGGTGGAGTTTGGAGTAGCTGGCAGACCTGCAGAGAGTACACCCCAACAAGTTTACTGTTTTAGCAACAAGCTGATGTTCATTGTTGTCAGTACTAGACAAAATGTTTCATGTTGCTATGTAGGGTTTGCATTTTTGGGTGTCTTCAGTTGGTTGGGAATGCTAAAGTGGTATGGGTACAGGAAGTTGGGATATGTGTTTGTTACAACACCACACTACGGTAGCACAACATACATATGCCTCACTCCATTTCACATAATGCGTTGAGGTAAATCAGGCTCCTCTGCCTTTGACACAACATGGGCCCTGAGGTAGGTTGAGTGACATTGTTAACGTAGAATGTCCACGGATTGAATAGTCCATGCAAGACATCACAAGTGCTTGCATACCTTGATAGGCACCATGTTCAAATACCTCTGTTGCAGGAAACACATCTAATTGGTTCCACCGACCGGGCTATAGGTTCTCACTGGGCTGGCATCAAAGTGTCCTCTTCATACTCTTCATATTCCAGAGGGGTCCCAAAGGGATTCTAATCCTGATAAAAAGGGTGTTTTGTTCACTTTAATGCACTCCAAGGTAGATGACTGTGGGAGATATGTCATATTGCAGGGCACATTGTACGGCACTCAAGTCACTATAATCACGACATATGGTCCCAATATACATGACCCAGAATTGTATACGTCTATATGGCACCGACTACTGGAGCTGCCCCCAACGGCTATAATCTGGGGGGGAGACCTCAACACGTATTTAGAGGGCACATTCATCTCATCAGTTCATGGCACATGGTCCCGGCTGGACTACTAGCTAGTGTCCAGAGACGTAAGCACTTGGACCACAGAAATTCAACATCTACCAAGGACCCCCTCAGATCATTCCCTGGTACAATTAGTAATGGAATTGCCAACACACACCCACGCCCCCTTCACTTGGAGATTCTGTGCCACTGCTCTCCATGATGTAATCTTCAAAACGGGAGAAGTAGACAATACATGACTTTTTTAAGAATAACCTTGGGTCAGTTGAAAGCCTCTTCACGATCTGGGAAGCTTTTAAAGCTCATGTTCTGGGAACATGCAGGCAGGAGGCCCTACGCAACATCCATACCCAATTGCGGAACACTGAAGAAACACTTAAGGGTTTAGAGAACCAATACACAACATCCCAAGACCCTGCGATACTTGCAGCAATATGGGAGCATGTTACAGCATGCAATGAGGCGGCTGAGAGAGAGAGACGTGTTTTCTCTCCAGCCGACCTGTGGTGAGTGCTTATGGAGAAGGTGCATGCCCTGGTGGACACTTGGCACTGAGTCTGAGATCACAAAGCGCATCCACGTGTGTTACTGCAGTATCCACGCTGGATGACACCATAGTCTATGACCCCCCGCCATTTTAGCCACTTTTAAGAGTTACTACTCCAGTCTATATAGCAGCTGCTGCACTGTCACAGAAATGGGGATTGCAGAATATTTGGAGGACATAGCGCTGGTTTGGCTGTAGGATGGCCAGTGGGAATATCTGGTACAGCTGCTGACCGTGGAGGGACTGAGGAAAGCAATTCATACCTTACCAAATAGCAAGGCCTCAGGCTTAGATGGCCTAACGAGTGAATTCTACAAGGAATTCGCTGATATGTTAGCCCCACATCTACTGGCTGTCTACGAAGAAGCACACAGAATGGGGCAGTTGGCAGCCCTCCCTTAAGGAGGTCCTCATTATCACCCTGCTCAAGCCAGAGAAACCACCCAACAAATGCAAGTCTTATAGGCCCTTATCATTCACCCATCTCGATGCTAAGATACTAGCTAAATTTCTCACCACTATGGTCCTACTGGAACCAATCCAGCTTTATCCCCCACTGATCTACGGTTCACAACCAGCGTACCATTTTTGCAGTCCTTCATCACTTTGACCCAGACATGCAGACAGCTGCAGTGCTGCTCGATGCAGCCAAAGACTTTGACTCTCTTGAATGGACTTACATGTTTTCCATACTCTGTCGCATGGGGGTACCATGGTCATTCTTACAGTGGACCCGACTGCGGTATGCGGATCTGACGGCCTGGGTGACAATCAATAGTCATAGCTCCCAGCCATTAGCTATCTCTTCTACCATATTATTTGAACTGGCCTTAGAACAGCTCACATGCATAAATAGTCAACAACATGCAGCAACTGCTCTACACTTCACTAGTCATTCATTTGTCATATCCCTTTATGCAGATGACATGGTGCTACACATCTGAGAGCCCCTGAGACACCTTGTGCAGGTCATGCGCGAGTATGTATGATACAAGTGTTATTCAGGCCTGAGCATTCATTGGGCAAAATCTACTATACTACCTTTTACCCAAAGAACAGTACCACATCATTTAGATTACCCCTTGGAGTGGAGTAATGACCCAGTCAAATACATTTGAATACATAGAGACCCTGAACTTATGATCCACTATAACTTCAGCACAGCCATGGCTCGTCTAGACGAACAGATCTCCAAGGGGATATGGCTACCATTCTCGCTAGCCGACAGGGTGGCACTGATCAAAATAGTAGTACTTCCTCAATTACTCTACCTTTTCATCAATGTGCCTATTCAGTTGACACAAATTTTTTTCAATCCTTTATTTTCAAAGTTGTTAACACTGGGTTTGGCTGGAAAATAGCCAAGAATACGGTGGAAAATTCTTACCTTGCCATTTGAGTATGGAGGTTTTGATGCACCCGAATTTCAGATATATTACCTCTGTACCCTGGTGCAATACGCACACTACTGAGTATACCCCCAGGCATACATTCCAAATGTAGCGGTTGAAAAGGATGTAACACATACAGTACCCCTTGAGGCGCAACTGCCACATGGCAGGCAGCTGCAATGGACAGGCATGATAAACACCGTAGAATGTACAGCAGCAGCCTGGTGCTCGTTGGGAGCCCGCACCTGCAGGCTTCTGCTATATGCACCAGCGCTCCTGCTGCAATACCACCCACACCTGTCCATAATGCTCGAAAAACAGACACTTGACCTACTGAAAACTGAGTAAGGATCACTACTCTACCTTCTAAGCTGTATCCCCCACACTCCCAGCTTTACAATATATGCTCACTAATACTTTCCCGAACTGGTGACACACCTATATAATATATTGCTCTGAGATATACCGGAAACTGAATCGCTGGCACTACAAAAATTTAATGCTGTGTTAAATGACCATTTGAGCCCAGAAGACTGGGACTTCTGCTGTGTACTCACTGGTATACTCACACCCAACTGCAACCTTTGAATCATTCACTCCATGTATCTACAGCAAACATATTATACTCCTGTGCACCTTTGTAAATATAGGTTGAGGAATGATGATAACTGTCTACACTGTGGGCAGGAGCGGCCACATTTTTTGGATATGGCCTGGGGATGCAGGAAAATATATTGCTTTTAGGTACAAGTAACAAAAACCCTCACAGACATGTTATTGGAGGAGGTAGTATGTACGCCGAAAATGTGTCTTCTTGGATTAGTAAAAACCTTACAACCAGGCCACCGCAAACAAGCAGCAATCGCTCTACTGTTGGCAAAGAGGAGGGTGGCAGTTCACTGGGGCAGTAGGATGGTCCAGACAATGAAAACCTGGTGAAAAGACATAGGCGGTCATTCTGACCGCGCCGCCCGCCATGCGGTTACCGCCGAATGACCGCACCGCGGTCAAACACCGCGGCGGTCATTCCGACTTTCCCGCTGGGCCGTTGGCGACCGCCAAAAGGCCGCCCGCCGGCCCAGCGGGAAAGCCCCTGCAACGAGGAAGCCGGCTCGGAATGGAGCCGGCGGAGTTGCAGGGGTGCGACGGGTGCAGTGGCACCCGTTGCGATTTTCACTGTCTGCACAGCAGACAGTGAAAATCTTTGTGGGGCCCTGTTAGGGGGCCCCTGCACTGCCATGCCTCGGGATTCCGACCCCCTTCCCGCCAGCCTGTTTCTGCCAGAAACAGGCTGGCGGGAAGGGGGTCGGAATCCCCATGGCGGTGCTGCAAGCAGCGCCGCCATGGCGGATTCCTTGGGCCAGGGGAAAACCGGCGGGAAACCGCCGGTTCCCCTTTTCTGACCGTGGCTTTACCGCCGCGGTCAGAATAGCCCAGGAAGCACCGCCAGCCTGTTGGCGGTGCTTCTGCCGCCCTCCGCCATGGCGGTCATGGACCGCCAGGGTCAGAATGACCCCCATATTCTTCTGCCAAGAACATTTGGAAGTGTATACCGAAGAGCTCCCGCAGGCCTCCAGACCCAAGCCTCACAGCGTACTTATTGACTAGCCACCTCTACAGCCATAAGGAACAGAGCTGAGACTCACTAATGCAGACATGTGGAGGTATACCCAGATACATTTTGGAGGTTAATGAAGCTATGATTACTGACAGTAATATTGTGGTGTATGTTGTTGTACAATTGAGACACTTCAATAAATAAAGGCTCCAAAAAACATCCACAACATTATTGTGAAAAAATAAATAAAAACATTTCTGACTCTTCTGAAAAGATCAGTTGAAGGGCATCAATTGCCCCTCACATCACTGACTGCCCCTCGCATCACTGACTCCATTCATGGATTCCGCAATCTACCTCCACTACCCCTTTCCCTTACTCCTCCTTCCAGAGTCGGCCGCCCAATTCCACGTCTGACGGGGCATAACTCCACAACAATTTTCCTGCAAACGCTATCCCCGCCACCTTACTTGTAATAGTAACCTTGGACCAACCTCTCTCTATCATGTCCATTATGAACTGGACCACACCCTCTCTCCATCTGCACACGTCCACATGTTCTCTCCGCTGTGCCCCAGATGCCAGGAATTCCACCCATGGTAATGATTAAGCCCTCTTAGTCGACTGTGCCAATGAACCTAACACTATCTGTATCAATCTTGCTCTCCTGTTGTCCACAGTTCTGCTGACATTACTGTCTTCTCGTTGTCCATATCTGCAGCAGGCCCAAGGAATCTCCTCCACTGAGAACGAGACAAAGCATCAGCAGTGTCATAGTCAACACCTGGTAGATGCGGTGTTCTGAACACAATGCTATGCAGTAAACAACAATGAGTACGAACTCCCAACAATTTCAACACCTTAGTGTCCCTGGCAGATTGCGTGTTCACAATGTGCACAACAACCTTGTCTCCCCACAACACCAGTGCTTCCACCAATGGGAAAAGTTCTAGGAAGGTAATGCTCCTGCCTTCATTCTTCCAAGCAACTGGCCACTACTCTACACACCAATTTCGCTGCCAGTACAGACCAAACCCTAGACACACTGCCGCATCTGAGAATATCAGTGTATTTCATTCCATTTCTTCCCCAAGACCATTCAAAGAGATACCATTGATGTGCATTCGAAAATGGCGCCACATCCTTAAATCTTCTTTGACACCTGCCGCCAACCACACCCTGTGATGTGGCAACGTCAGACCTGGCAGAGCCAAGCCCAAACTCCTGCGAAAAGTTTTTTGGCCCAAACTACTTTACAGGCGAAGTTAAAGTGGCCTAGCAATACTTGTTCCTCCCGCACTTGCATCTTCTGTTTTTCTCAAGATGCGATCAATCAATGTCACCATGCCCTGTTTTTTTCTCTTCATGCAGCCTTGCCTCCATAGTTCCTGAATCAATTTCAATCCCCAAGAAGGTCAAATCGTTGTTGGTCCCACTGTTTTGTCTCCACCCAAAGGAACACGCAGGTCGCCCATGAACTCTTTAAAACTGCCCAGCAGCCCCTACAAAGAAAAAGTAGTCCAGATTATGTGTCACAGCCTTTTTTACTGTCACAAATATAAGTAGTCACTGTATGAAGGTGCTAAACTTCTAAAACACTGCTCAGGAAATAGAGCAGCTCGTTGGAAGTGGTTTATCAACAAACCACTGGCAGTCAAATGCACAAAGGTTTAAACTTTGTCTGAAGCACTGGTAGCAAGTGAAAAGCTGATTATATATTGCCCTTCACCATGTAGGCTCCACCACCCACCTCTCTCACTGAGTCAATGGCTGTGTCCACTAAAGTATAAGAAACAGACTTCAAGTCTTCTGGTATATAGTCATTAATTGACTGCCGTTCTGACCAAGACAGATGTTGGATCACTCAAAACTGGCACTTCTCCTTTTGTGTACTAGTCCTATTCGTGCCATCCTTCCTTCCCACACTTCCTTCAGCAGTTTATCCTGCACCACCCGAGGATGTTTTCTCATGAACTTTAAATTGTCTGCCCATCTTCACCTTCTTACTCTCGGTTCCCCCTACCCCAAAGACAAACCCACCTGAAAACTGATAACAATTTGCCTGCTATATCCTGCTTGTCATAACACTGTCATAACACTGAAGCCAGTATTCCAAATCTGCGTACCTTAAACCAGAGTATGAGCCCTTACCTGCAGACCCTGTTGCCCCCTATTCTCACCCCAGGGCAAAGGCTGTGACCAAGAGCCTATTGGTATTAAATCCATACTGTCTGAGGGGTCGACATGCTGTACACTTAGAGTAGTTGTACGGAAATGTACAATATGGCCTATTACAGAACTCTTGGTTATATGCCAAGAATGCACTTCCTTGACTTGGCTAACCCCTGTCTGTACCTCCCCCATCTCACCGTGGGTGGGGTGCCCATGAAATGCAAGTAGAAAACAGCCAGTCTGCTGGCTGTAAAGATCACAGACAGGCACTGGCCTGGTTGGAGCTATTGTGTGCTGCTACAGATTGTGATCTATTTCTCCCCATTTTCCTCCACATCATCTGCTACCCTGGCCCACAGCACTCTGGATACTTGTCGCAATACACACTGGCATATATTAAGAACACAGTTGTCCAATTCTCAATGCTCACTGGGACTAGAGATCTCTTTGTTAACTCATATCCTTCTTGCTTTGACCCTTCCTTAGCCCTAATATCTCTGTGTAACAATTTAAACACTTCTATGTACTGCCCCTTCCAAATCTGTTCTTTCATGGCATTCACCAAAGGTGCCCAAGCAGTTTGTCTCTACCATTTTTCTACTTGCCAGCATCTGTAAAACCTCAAATTCCTCCTGGTTGTCACTGTTACTCTTTGCCAAAGCTAGAACTGCCTTTTGTCTCTTCATTACCTCCTCCTGGTACTCCTGAGTCCTCAGCTCACCTTATTCCAATTAGTTGTCAAAATCCAAAGGCTCCCTACGATCAATAACTTGTCCTGCCAGCCACTTGTCCTTGCCATCTCCTCCCAGTCTTCATTGCTCCTCCACTAGTTGTGGAGAACACTTCTTCTGCCCACGCTAGACCTATCCCCACCTGTCGCTGAGGAGGCCCCACTAGACCTTCCTGATGCCATATCATTACTGTCCAGCACTGACATCTGGCTGGTCTCTCTGGAGCATGCCATCTCTTTGCCTCGGGTGGACAAGCCACACTGAATAGTACTTTTTATGCTGAAAGACGCAATGTGCTTGGGGTGCTAAGCTCCCTGCCAGACCAGTATTGCCATGTTGCACCCAGACCCATCTACCACTAAGCTCTCCAAGCCCACTCCACTATCCCTGTTGAAGCCTCCCTTAGAGTATAAACAAAGACGATTTATTTACGTGCACGGAGACTGATGGCTTGAGAGTGCAAGTCCAACCAGTGAGAATTGCGAAACTCCAATACAATCTTTTATGCATGAAGACCACAAACATGTGAAAATACACCATCCAATCAGAACAGCAGTAAGGTAATTTCTTCATCAAGTACATGGTGTGATGTTGATCAGGTGATGTATGGTGTTACACATATATTATGCATCTATCCAATCACAGTAGAACAACATTTCATGATGGCAGCGTGATTCAAGAGGACCACAAGCGTGACCTGCACATTTCTCCGACGTTTGGGACTTTCCAAGGAGTCACCAAATCAGTTTCTTCATAACCTTTTCTAAGACCTATGTGGACATCGAGATGTCTGTCTGTTGCTTGGCGAATGAAGCAATGCATGTTGCGTGAGGTGTCTCTTTGAAGCAAGCCTTGCATTGCAAGCTGTCTGCAAGGGTTAATTTAGTAAAGGTTATCCAACATTTTGCATATGTTTTTCAGGCCTGTTCAGCATTGAGTATCACAGCATGAGGTCAGGCCTGGAGAAATAATAAAATGGATTCTTTAGCCAGTTTCCAAATCCCTACTACCCCATGTGCTGCCTGGTTCCCACTCTGTCCTCTCGTGGCTCCATCAGCAACCCCACATGGGCCATGCCGCTTGGCCTTCTGCACCACCCTTACATCGTTTATGCAAAATACCTACATGGGGTTAACTCTGTGTATGGGTTTGAATGGGACCTCCCGTTCCAGTCTTAAAGAGCCTCAAGGCGCATCATCCCCCTATATTATTGCTGAGGAAGGCCCAGCTGCTGGGGAGGCTGTGAGGCCTCCAAGGGCCGCTCCATGTGACCTGGTCCTTAAGACCTGACCCTGCGACTCAGATGAGTCATTTGATACCATCCTCTAGCCCCACCCTACTGTGGGGAGCTGAGCATCCTCTCAGTCCCTTTTACACACCAGAGATACACTTGCTGCATACTTCCATGTCTTTGCGCAGGCCCCCTACCAGGCTCCGACTGTGGCATCAGCTTATGGTGTACGGCAGTAAACAATCAAATATCGCCACCTCGTTGATGCCTTTCACAGTGACCTACTTCGGCCTGTGTTTCAGTCCAAACTGAGTCCTTTCACCCCGCTTCCCTCAATAGGTGTAAAGACTACTGCACAACAACATTTTCCATGCCCCACCCAACCCTCCCACCCACCAGCTACACCCAAACCCACTAATGTTATCCCCTAGATTACTATCCTTCCTATCCCTACTGAGGCCCCAATTCTGAGCAGGTCAGAAAAAGGTGAGGTATTTGGTGCATCAATATGCTTCACCAAAACTCGCCTTGATTCTTGCTGCTGTCTTGTCCTGGCTGCAATATTGTAATGGCCTCTACACAATCCTCGTCAAGCTTCAACAGATGAAAAACCATGCTTCTCACGTGATAATGGGACTAAAACACACAAGATCATATTACCAGGACTTCTCCCAATGGACCTCGCTACCCATCCACAAGGGGCTTGGTAATGAATACTTACAATTCAAGAAATCCTGGAAGATACACTGTTTCATTTTGGCATGCCAACGAGCAGATGAATCACTTGAAGACTTTGCAACTCAGCTGCGCAAACTAGTCACCTACAAATTTGACAAATTCGACAATGAGGCAGCCATCAGGCTGTGCATCATAGAAGTGCATCATAGAAGGAGACCACTCAACTGGATTCCAGAAGAAAATACTGAAAGAAACATACATGGTGGACAAAATACTGACCATGGCAAGGTCAGAAGCCAAGGCCACATTGCATGCCATACAAATAAAAAATGGGAGAGTACGAACAATGGAACATGCTCACCGCATGGCCGGCAGCCACAGCAGACATGACAAACCACCACTGCCCCTGAACGAAAAGTGTCTGCATGGGCTGACACATCAGGACGGAGAGAGGGCGACCTGCCCAACCAAGAACAACCTTGAGTTTTCATGCGAAACATATGGAAGCACATAATTGCAATTCTTCCACTTACTCAGATGCCCCCAATGCACCGGACGCCAATGAACATCAGTACTTCATGACAGACTCCCCAGTCCAAAGACGAGCACCCAAACATGTCCAACTAGTTGACAAACTGCAAATAAGGAAGACAGCAACTGTAGATCTGCAGGTCGGGAGTCACATAACACGTTTTATACTTGACAATGGAGCCACATTCAACATCATGTGAGCTTTGGAGCATGAAAAAATGTAACACAAGAGTCCTCCGTTGCCTAAGACTGTAGACGTCTTTACATAGTGAATATTGGGAAATTAACAGAGAGGCTCACGTACAATGTCACATCTGTGAGAGAAGAGGTATACATGTCCAATGGAGAAACATTCCAGCACCGTGTTTGCTCAGCAATGTCACTGCGCAAGTGATGGCCTCCTAGCCATGACGTATCACATAGCTGAGCATCACAACATCCTAAGAGGCTAAGGGTCTTGGAAAGCTGAAGTACATGCAGGTCACCCTTCACATTAACAAAGCGATCAAACCAGTGGCTCAGAGTCCCTGTGCATCTCCAACCGCAGGTAGAGGAAGAACTAAATAGTGTACTCGCACAGGACATCATCAAGCATGCGGAAGGATCAGCTCAATGGGTGTCCCCCATCATGGCTGTGCCAAAGAAAAACATGCAGAAAATCCAAATGTGTGTTGACATGCGCTTAGCAAACACGGCTATCGAAAGAGAACGACACCCAGGCTCCCACCTAAATGACATGATTAGCTGCCTCACTGAGTCCTCTGTATTCTTCAAGCTTGACCTATTCAAAGGCTACCATCAACTGGAAATAGACCCGTAGTCCTGTTATATCACCACATTTTCCACCCACTTAGGACTATTTTGTTACAAACCATTAAGCTTTGGGGGTAACATCAGCAGCAGAAATATTTCAGGACATGGTGAGATGAGTTATCCGGCCCGTAAAGAAGTGATTAAACTACAGAAATTACATCATAGTATTTGGTCGCAATAATGATGAATACGACTCACCACTAGAGAAAGCAAGCAGTTGGAACCGGCTGGCCTGACAATGAACGAAGACAAATGTGTCTGGAAAAGAGAGAACTCTTCTTCTTTGGACACATCTTCTCCCAGAAAACAATGCAGCCAGACCCCAGAAAGGTAGAAAAACTCAGCAAAACACGGTCTCCAGTGGGTGTAGCAAAAGTGAGGTCATTTCAGGGTTTGGCGATCTACTGTGCTCGTTACATCAAAGACTTTGCCACGGTGAGCACCCCATTTCGTGAGCTGACCAAACAGGCAGCAATTCTGCTGGATCTCAAACTGTGGCAAGACGTTCAAGGACATTCGGAATGTTGTCACAGCCATGGACAACCTTGCATACTTTGATAATTGCATATGCAAGCAGAATCGGAAATAGAGCAAGCATACTCCCAACTAGAGAAAGAAAGCCTAGCAGTTGTCTGGGCATGCAAGCACTACCACATGTTCATCTTCCGGGCACTGGTCACAATCTACAGCAATCCCAATGCAAAAATTCCACTGTGCATTGAAAGGTGGGGAATACACCTGATGGACTACGATTTCAAAATAGTGCACAAACTAGGGAACAAGCACAACTTTGCCCTACTACATGTTGCGACATCCCGTACCCCAACATACAGAGACATCTTCCATGGCCGAGAAATACCTTAACTTTGTGCTGTAACAAAACACCTCCTCAATAACGATGGAAGAACTGGTGCAGGAGATGATGGCTGACTTCACTGTAAAAACAGTCAAAACATTTATGCAACAACAGAGGTGGAGACATGTGACCAACGGTAGCCCAGTAGGTAAAGGGGATCAGGGGCAAGTAAATACTTGCATTCAAACAGGTACAGAAGGAATTATCAGAAAGAAGAGCAAGGGATACTGCTATGAGGCACCAGGGAAGACACCTAAAAGACGGACAGTCAGCCTTGCACATAAGACTCACAGAGGCATGATGGCAACAAAATAAATGCTGTGAGAGAAAGAATGGTTCCCGTGACTTGACAATCTGGTAGAAGACATGATTACGAACTGTCATCTCTGTCAGGTAACGGGCAGGCCACCCAAGCCAGAGCAGCTACCTATGTCAGACCTTCCCATGGCTGCATGGACAACTCTGGCCACAGACTTTTATGGGCCTTTGGACATTGGTGGCTATCTGCTGGTCGTCATTGATGAATACTCTCGATTTCCCACAGTGCGCCATGTGCTATCGACATTGGCCATGTTACCAACTCTGGATGACATTTTTGCAGCTTGGGGCGCACTGCTGACACTTAAGACAGACAATAGACCCACATTCTCAGGAGAAGAGTTTCACAGATTCATGCCATATCTGGAACTACATCACAGAAAAATAACACCGCTGTGGCCACAAGCAAATGGCACAGTAGAATGGTTCATGAGCAACATAAGGAAGGCTGTTCAATTGGCAAAGCTGGTGCAGATCTCTGTGGGACAAGAACTGTGCCTAGTGCTTCAGGATTACCCCAACACCCTGCATAACTCTATGGGGAAGTGCCCATCAGAACTGGTACTGGGAGAGTGAACAGGTCCGTCTGCCTCAGCTGGAACCCAAGGCCCCATTAGATCATAGTGACATGGTTGCATGTGACCAAGAGGTCAAGAGGAAAATGGAATGGCAAGCTGATGCACAACGCCATGCTACATCGCCTGGCCTAAAACTGAGTGACCTGGTCCTTGTACGCTAACAGCAAATACATAAATCTGACAGCCCTTTCTTGCCCCAGCCTCTGAAGATAACCAACATCAAAGGGTTGATGATCACAGCAGCAGCAGGCTCTTACTCCACAACCAGGAGCAGCTCTCACTTCAGAGAGCTAAGAACGCTAGATGAGGAGGAAGGAGAGGCACAGCCAAATGATGAACGGACATCTCTGAGTGAAGACACAGTAGAGCCAATGTAGGCGGCTCTGCCCAATGGGGAGGGGGGGAGGGCCCGGGGGGGAGGGCCCTCCCCATGCCAAAGGCACAAAAGAAGAAAAGGACCATGGAAAGGAGAGCGCCCGTCCAATGAGAGTGAGCAGGAAGCCTAAATGACTGATTGAAGAACTATGAAGATTCACTTGAACAATAACTGCCGAGACAATCTCTCTCTTGCTTTCTCGTCTCTACATTTCCACACATTAGTGGCACAAGGAGAGCAAAGAACATCTCCAGCAAAGGTGACTGTGGAGAATGGATATTTTTTGTCAACAAAAGGGGGAGATGTCTGCACGAGAGCACATAGGGCACTAGAACCACTCGCATACCAGGTGTATGTGTGATCACTGGACATCACGTCTGGTCACTAGGGACCGAGGTGGGGATCCGGGGAAAAGTGGGGGCCCAGCACTACGGGCCAGCACCTTGTGGAAACAGACATGCCTGTTAGCCTGCCTGCATGTGTGGCAAAACAAAATAAAGAAAACTACACTCCTACCGGGCTTCTGTGTCATCCTATAGGTGTGGGCATTGCAACACAACAAACAGGATGTGCCTGTGACTTTGCAAAGCAAGGTCAGCTTACAGGACTAGAAGCATTAAGGCCAGTTTCCGCCTCTTTCGATCATGTCCCCTGATCATCTAAAACAAGAAATTAAAATGTTACAACAGGACAGTGCATTTATAACAACCATCCGCTGCAGCCATAGGCCTCATTTAGGGATTTCCAAGGGTGCAGATGCGACCCCTTGGTCATCCCTTACAACTCCTGGCACTGCTTTTTGGACCCAGGCCTCAGAGGTAGCAACATCAGTACCAAGAATGCAGAGGCTGCTTGCTTTTATGGTCGTTGGGGCTCTAGTCTTCTTGTTTTTTACCCTATTTGTTTACACCAATGGTGAATAATAATCTATTATTCACTATTAATGTAATGAAAAATAAAGCACTGGGAGCTGGAACAAAACTTTCACTGGCCACAGAGGTCAGTAGAAAATACTTTCAAATACCATAAGCATGCTTGAGGGTGACAGTTTGTATGAGAGAGACAGCATGTGAATGTGTGAGCATGTGTGGGTGAGTGAAATTCAGTGAGAGCCACTGATAAGTAGTGTCAGAATGAGTGAAATTGAGTGTCAGTTACTGAGTGAGTGAGAGTGAATGAAGAAGAGTAAGAGTGACAGCAAGTGAGTGAGAATAGATGAGTGAGAATGAATAAGAATTAATGTGAGGGAGTTTTACTCAGTGTAAGTGAGAATAAGTGATGGTGAGCGACAATAGAATGAGTAAATCAAAGTTAGTGAGAATAATTGAGAATGAGTGAAAGTAAGATGGACTACAAGCGTATATGTGTAAGTGAAAAAGCACTAGTGAGTGAGTGTAAGAGTGAGTGTGAATAAGCGAGAATAAGTGAGAGCAAGAGAGAACATGTTGAGTGCAAGTGAGTGCAAATGAATGAGACTGAATAAGAATCAGTGTGAGTGATCGAAGCTAAGTTTAGTGTGAGTAAGGATGTGATAGTATGTTTGTGTGTCTCCCATTGGCCCTGGCACACTGAAGGTCATTCTTAGATTACAGAAGCACCCTTGGCAAAATACTGATGCTGGAATACTGGAGGCAATTCTTAGCATGGCAGAGAGCTTTGACAAATACCAGCACGGGCATACTGGAGGTAATTCTTGGCATATGGGCACCTATGGTAAAATACTGGTATCGGCACACCAGAGGTAATTCTTGACATATGTGACACTCTGGGCAAAACGCTAGTGCTGGCACACCAAATGTAATTTTTGTCAAATAGGGGGACAACTGGGACATATGGGAGGGTGAGCAACTATGACAAAATGCTGTCTCTGACACACTAAAGGTACTTTTGGACATAAGTGCCCTCCACAGAATAACAATGGCATGAACAGCACAATTTTGACACAAGGAAAATGTTTGTATGTTTTGGCCTAAGGGGCACCTGTGGCATATCAGGTGCATCCATGACAAAATACTGGCCCTGACACAATCAATGTTTTGTTTGACATATGGGGGATTCCAAAGCATATTTTTTTTTAAAGGGGATGAACTCCTGGGAAGTTACAGTTTTCTTTGGCTTGTCAGACTATGAAAGGACTTGAATATTTAACAAGTGCCCTTTCAGAGACTGTGGCTTTAAGCAAATTTACATGAAAATTGTGCTTTCAAATGCACTATAATGGTTCAATATTGTGTAAATTTTCTCTGTGGAAAGACCCCACATAAGCTTTCCTAAGAGAGGTGTGGCTCACTTGTTTCACTCGCTTGCTACAAATTAGGGCAGCTATTATACCCCACCATATTTAAAGACCATGTTAGCACCCTCAGAAAGGTGGTATTTAAAATATCCAGTTGTCTGTTTGAGTTACTATTTTAGTCATGCAGTTAGCGTAGGACTGCAGTAATGTCAATTATCATAATATCATTGGGTTTAAAGTCATGAAACATCACTTTCTGGGATGAGTTGGGTCATAGGCAATATGATCAACCCTGCCAAGTGTCACACATCTTGAATTAGAATAACGCATTTCAGGTCATATTCTCGCATTACCGCAAAGCCTGACATTGTCACGCCAGTTATGAAATGCAGTAAAACCTTCTTGTTCCAGTTTCCCACTTTGCTAGGTTCCAGTTTCCCACTTTGCTAGGATTCCAGAAAAGGACTTCCTCTGGCCAGAAGGTCAAAGGTCTATAAATACATGGGGAGAACTGAGTTTGCGGTTATTATGCCCGACACTAGCACTGGTGTGGTCTGTGTTTTCTTGCCACGGCAAGCACCCATGCAGGCCTAGTGAGGTGCAAGAGGAAGGAGCACCGCCCAAAGGACAATCAAACAACTGTCGCTAGAGAAACCAACACCATATGCCACATGCTACTGCACCACACACACTGTCACGGAAGACTCGTCTCCTGAAGAAAAAGATGTATTTCTGGCATCCTTAACAAATGACCTGAAACAAAACAGGTGACCCCAACCAATGTGTGTTGTTGAAGTGGCCGTGTCCCCAGTAAAGGCTCTGATAGACACAGGCGCCTCAGTGAACGTAATGGGCCTACAACAATAAATGCGCCTTTGGCATTGCCCAACTCTGACACCATTGACCACCAAAATCTTTACCTATGGCAGCCACACACCCCTACAGCTGATGGGGTGAATGACAGTAAGCATCAAGTCAAACGACAGGGAAACAAAGCCACATTCCACATGGTCATCAAAGAAGCAAACTCAGCTGAAGAACTAGGCCTGATGTCTTTCGCAATGAGTGTCAGAACATTCCAGGTGGATGAGCTGTTGGGGCAGTTTTCGGAGCTGTTCACCGGCCTAGGGTGCTTTAAGACAACTCCCATCCAGCTACACATCGACAAAGCTGTGAAATCCGTGGCCCTATAGCACAGATACATCCATTTCCACCTCCACCTGTTGGTGGAGCAGGAGTTGGACAATTTTGAGAACCAAGGAGTGATAGAGAGGGATCTGGCCCCACTTCCTGGGTATCACCCATGGTAATTAGAGAAAAACCTAAGCAACTTGGGGGGATCCAGCTATGTATCGACATGCACCTCCACAACAAAGCAATCAAAAGAGAGAGACACATAACACCCACCATCGATGGCATCATCGCTGACTTGAACAGCGCTAAGTGGTTCTCGCAGCTTGACGTAAACACCGGTTACCACCAATTAACCCTCGCAAAAGAAAGCAGGTATATCACTACCTTCTCAACACAGCTAGAGCTACTGAGATACAGATGCCTGAATTTCGGCATCTCATCAGCCGCAGAGGTGTTTCAAGATGCCATTTGCAAGATCCTGTCTGGGCTACACAGAGTAATGAACGTCAGTGATGACATCCTGATCCACTCCACCACATCCAAAGAACACCATCAACATCTGAAAGCTATATTCAGGTGCCTGTTGGAGCATGGCCTCACTCAGCACAAAGAAAAATTACCTTTCTTTCAGACATCCACTGAATTTTTTGGGTATGTCTTCAGCCAGCAAGGGATCAAGGTTAACCCAAGGAAGTCTCAAGCCATCAAACAAGCCTCAGCCCCAAAAACAGTGACCGAGGTATGCAGCTTCCTGGGTATGACCACTTACTGCGGCAGGTTCATTCCCAACCTTGCTACTCTGTCTGAACCACTCTGAGCCCTCATAAAGACTGATACCCCATGGGTGTGGGGTGCTTGTGAGGAAAAAGCTTTCCAGACACTAAAGGAAGCGCTACTGTGTGAATTCACCATGGCCTACTTCGACCCTCTAAAGAAAACCAAGCTGGTGGTTGAAGTCAGCCCCATAGGCCTAGGGGAAGTCCTGACTCAGGAAGTAGAGCCGGACCACTGGACCTCGCTCACCTACGCCAGCAAAGCCTTGACCAAGACGGAACAGCATTACATGCAAATAGAAAGGGAAGCTTTAGCGATCAAATGGGCCAGTGGACACTTCCACCTGTATCTCCAAGGAAGGCCATTCAGGGTGATCACAGACCATCAACCACTAGTACCACTGTTTAAAGGGACTGCAACACACCCAACCCGGAGGATCGAAAGCTGGCCCATCCAGCTCCAACATTATGGGATGGAAGTAGCATACCAGCCCTGATTGAGAAACCCAGCCGACTTCTTATCCCGGCTGCCGCTCAAGCCACCAGGAGGATCTGCAGCAGAAACTGAAGAAACTGAGGCCCACATAAGGGTGCTTGCAAACGCTAGCTGTCTAAAAACCATCGACGCCAAAGAAATCGCTGAGGCCACCATGGAGGAAGCCGTCCTGGTGAAGGTAAAGCAAGTCCTGGATGGTGGTTCGTGGACGGGCTTTCTTAAGGAAGCCATCAGATGGGCGAGAGAGAGAGGCTCACAAGACTATGGCAAGTCCGGAATGAGCTCAGTGTAACCTGAGAGGGCCTCATCCTACGAGGGCACCGCTTAGTCATCCTGTCAAGCTTGCAGCAACGAGAAACCATGTCAGCACACAAAGGCCACAAGGCACAGTCAAAATGAAAGCACACATGAGAGAGAAAGTGTGGTTCCCACACCTAAAAGAAGCAGGGGATGACTATGTAAAACAATGCCTAGCCTCCCAGCTAACAAGAATCCAGTAAGTGCCAGCACCCATTATAACCTAGAAACAAAGCAACATGCCATTGTCCAAGGTCAGCCTCGATCTTGGAAGCTTCCCCAATGGCCGAGTTACACTAGTGCTAATGGATGGGTACTAGAAATATACTGTCGAGGTCATTGACTTTACTGCTTTTAACAACGTGACACCCATCCTCGAGAAGACCTTTGCCATGTTCGGACTACCCAAAGAAATCAAGACGAACAATGGGGCCCCGTTTCAAGGGGTGAAAATCCATGAGTTCCTGAAAAACCTGGGAATCAGACATTGTTAAATCACCTCGCAGTGACCCCAAGCCAACGACGATGTCAAGCGCTTCATGCGCACGCTCAACAAAGTCCTCTGAATAGCCTTGTGGGAAGGGGATAACCCAGAGCACTATCTCCATCAGTTCCTGAGAGAATATTGGGGAATGTCCCACTGCACCACAAAACAAGCCCTGTGGTCCCTCATGCTCTCAGGGACCAGGAGAGACACCATGCCCGCCTGTCCAAGGTGGCAACCACCCCCATACTGCCCAAATGAGACTCAAATGAGAGGGAGAGAGACAAATTGCAGGGTAAGTGGAAGGAGATGTGCGATGACCGAGCGCCTACAAATTGGAGACTGAGTGATTATAAAGGACCGCAAACCCAGCTGGAAGTTTCACACACCCTATGAACCAGGAGTGTGGGTCATCAGCAGGGTGGCTGGCACCATGATAACGGCACAGAGAGCAAATGAGGTAGTGTCCTGAAACATCTCCTGCTTCCGGACGGTGACATTCAAGGAGCTCCAACCTGCAAAACCAGACTTGATCTACCCTCACCCAGAGCCTGAATCGGACAGTCCGGAACCCCGAAACACAAGAGACAAGGTGCTAGCGAATGGACCAGGCACTCCGAGCTCCCCAGAAAAGCACCCCCCTGAGACCCAGGCAGAAGAGAAGTGGCCCCAGACCTAACAATACAATCTCAGGCCTAACCTGATGCTGAGCCAAAGACTGAAAGACTTTGGCCCATATTTATACTTTTTGACACAAAACTGCGCAAATACAGTTTTGCGTCAAGAAGTTTACCGCTGGCTTGTGCCATTCCTGAGCGCAAGCAGGGTGCCATATTTATGGAATGACGCAAGCTGGCGGTAAGGATCGGCTAACATCAAAAGAAAAGATGCTAGCTGGGGGTGGCGGTGGGGGAAATGGTGTTTGGGCACCAGAAATGGCGCAAGGCTAATTAACGTCAATATATATGGCGTTACCCAGCCTAGCACCATTACATGACGCAATAGTACCCAAAAATGACTGCTGTCTTAGTAAAGACAGGAGTCAAGCCCACCACCCCAATGGCCATGCTCAGCAATGGCCATGCCCAGGGGACCTGTGTCCCCTGGGCATGGCCATTGCCCAGTGCCATGCATGGGGTCCCATGTAAGGGGCCCCCAATGGCACAGCCAATACATTAAATTAATACTTACTTATACTTACCTATACTTACCCAGGATGGTTTTCCCATGTCCTCTGGTGACCCTCTGGTGTGGGTGGGGTCATTCCTGGGGCTTGGGGTGGGCACCTTTGGGCCCATTCCATGGTGTTTGGCCATGCAAATGGGTCCACAGGTACCTTACCGCCAGGTGTGACCCAAGCGTTAAATAATGGTGTTAAGCAGGTGTAGCACCATTATTTAAGCCTGCCTCTTACCTGTGTGCCATTTTTGCATTGGGATAATAAATATAACGCTACGGGCTTAGAGTCATTTTTTGGGCGGGAATGCCTACCTTGCATCTCATTGATGCAAGGTGGGTTCATGCATCCAAAAAATGGCGGTAACTCCAATATTTTGACGCTAGACGTGTCTAGTGTCAAAATATAAATATGGAGTTAATTTCGCACCGTAAAATAAATGATGCTAAAATGGTGCAAACGCCCCTTTGTGTGGTGTCTCAGTTATTAAGCTCAAATAAAGTTGGGAGGGGATGTAATAGCATACAGCAGTCTAGTGTCAAGCCAGGGAGTGGTCACGACTCGTTAACCCAGATGCCAGAAAAGGACTTCCTCTGGCCAGGAGGCCAGGGGTCTGTAAATAAATGGCAAGAATCGAGTTTGCAGTTCTTATGCCCCTACACTAGCACTGGTGTGCTCTGTGTTTTGTTGCAGAGGCAAGGCCAAGAGCGAGCACCAGCCTAGTGAAGGGCCTATCAGGGCATGCCATAACAATTACAGTTAAACGATGTGTGATGTAATTTCCGCTCCCCCTGGCATTTTGTTAAACCGGCATCCATGACTGCAGCATTTTAAATACATGTTACTTCCTTTAGCTGTTTTCTGTCTGCTTGCCTGTGCTGTGCTAGTGCAGGTGTATTAATAAAATTTATTAATGAGTATTCATGTATTCTGAATAATGGATTTGTGTAGAAAATATAATGTAGAAAAATAATGCACACATTTGAAAATGTGATTACGATGAGTGGCCGCCACTGATCACGAAGTGTACTTTTTAATATTATTAATATGAAATGTGGAGCATATGTTTGACTAATGCAGTAATATGTCATATTAAGGGTTATGCATTCTGTATTAGCTTTATTAATTGGAGGCCTTAACTTGGCGAAGATCTTGGCCTACTTGCCAGCCTCATGTCAAACTGTATTTTTTAACATTTAATAAATAGCTATCCTAGAGAGTTAAACTGTGAATTTGCATTTCATTGTTTAAATGTGCTCTTAGCTGAAAACTTTTCTCATGAGAGCCGACTGCTAGAAGATGCTGTTCTTGCTAAATGCAACAATATGTATGTAATGTGCATGACACTGACTTTTCCCAGGAGAACAATGAAGACACTGACTAGAGTAGAAGCTGCAACAATATTGTTACCTGACGAGCCAGATGATGATGATGAGGACATTGCAGGATAACCAATCAACGACATGTGAACCGAGTAATAGTAGAATTCATAGATTTGGAGTTTTAGTTTTATTGGACAAAGTGTGAACATACAATCCCATGACCAATAGGGATTTGGGAGATAGTTTTAGTGATTTGAACTTAATGAGACTGCACTGAGAAGAAACGAACATTCTGCATTCAGCATTTTCGCCTTAAGCATTGCCATAGGTTCCTTGCTCATTTCCTCGCTGGCCGAAAGGTCACTATTTTCTTGTGCTTCTTGACAAGAGATGTGCTTAACTTTGTTGCTTAAAGACTTTGGCCCTCATTATGTCATTGGCGTTACTTTCCACCATATTACCACCGACCGCCAGGGTCATAATGACAGCCTTTGCGTTTTCTGAACTTTGATGCTGAATCCTAATGCCTTGCTGATCGACTGATCGACTGATGTCCTCAGGACAAAGACTGACTCTGCTTGCTGATCCATACTGAGGATAGGTATTATGAATTAGAATGTTAATTGTTATGTATATTCGCTTTTTCTTTCTAGGTACCAAACGTACTATTTTGATAGAGCCATAGTTAGATGTTTTTCCAAATTTGTGTTACTAAATTGTTTTGTATGAAGCCCAACATGCTGATGCTAACCTGATGTTAGTTAAGACCCTCACTAATGAAATTCTGCTAATAGAGAATAATGCTTGATGAATTTCTCTGCTGAACTCGAATGTATGTAATCACTTTGACACAGTTGATTTTGGTATTAATTTGCACTATAACCCTAGAATGTGTTGTATTCCAAGCTTTGGTTAGATTGCGTTCTTCCACCGCTTTGGACAGCCAGTATTGTTTCTGTATGTGTTTAATTTGATTTTGAGATTAATCTACATGACTTTAGCATTGTTAATATAGGGAAATAAATATTCTAACTTTTGCTAAAGGTATGGTTATTTATAACTGAAACTTCATGGTGTGTGACAATTACTGACTCTATTGCTTATTAATGTTATTGTTTATCATTGATTATTGATGTTACTGATTGATTAGTGATTATCGATCTACATGTACTAGAGTTATGGTGGGAACATCTTAATTGCGAGTCCAGAGATTCACAGACCTTTTTGCATCCCCTTGTAAGTTTACTTATTAAGGTCAGTCGTGCTAACAGTGATGGTAGCAGAGGTAATGGTTTGTCTCCTTAAGAGCTCATCATAGACATCTGTTACAGAGTAACAGGTGGTAAGAGTGATGGTAATGAGGTTGTCTCCTTAAGAGCTCATCATAGACATCCTGTACAGAGTAACAGGTGTTAACAGTAATGGTAACAAAGGTGAAGGTTAGTCTCCTTATCATAAACGTTCAGAAATAATAACAGAAGTAGTAGCTTGACGATTTGGTCCTTTGAGAGTTCATTATTACTGAGATTTGGATTTTATTTTTCAATGATGCTCATTGGAGAGTAAATGTCCCCTTAAGTCCAGAAATGACTCTCCCAGAGTCCTGGATCCTGCTAATGATTGTTTGAGGATGTTCTCGATGTTCTACTGACAGTGTGAATGGAGTAGGTTGTGCTTGCGCAGCTTATGCAAATCGCAGGTGAATTGTGAGGTTTGTGAGGGTTTAGGGAGTTTGCATACTCCAAATGAAGTTGTAGAAGGAATGTGCGTACTTCGCATTGTGAGAGTAGGGAAGTCGTCGAACTTCACATGTGTGTGGCTCTTTGTGCTCAAAAAGTGTCCATGTTGTTGTTGATCTTCGGACCCTGCATGTTCTAAGACTCCGGAGTATTATAGAAAAGTGTATGAGACACTTGGTTTTATGTTGTAATCTGCCTTTAGTAGGTTCATCGGGCGTGGCCGACAAGTCAGAACGTGAGTGAAAGAAAATTTCAACTGAGATTTGGCATGTCCTATGTGCACCAGGACAGACCCACTGATCAGTTGAGAGTAAAATTTGCGGGTCAAATTTTGCTTGCGAATCTGAGAGACTAAGAAATAAGGAGTAGCAGTAAGGGCGGGAAGAGGCGTCAGTGAAAAATCCGTAAAGTTTCTGAAGAGATTGTGTTACCTTTCCCGTAGTAAACCAGCAGATATGGTTTTTGATTAGTGCTCGCAATTTTTGCATTAGCTTTGTGTTAATCCAAGTTTGGGAGGACAAGCTGCAAGACTTTATCAGCTGCAGTACTTGTGAGTGTGACGTCATTGGAGCCACACTTGGATAGGTCGGTTAGTGAGAAGGGTTGCGCACGGATTGGCAGCCGTCCGTGAGAGGCAACTGGTTGAGAAAGTACATGAAAGGAATTATGGGATTAAAAGTCACTTCCTGATTTGATTTTGAATAACAAAAGGTTGAAAAGGTGACATTTTTCAAAGCTTTAAAGAGTGCTTTAAGGGGAGATACATATATTACAACAAGTATAGGCAAGGCTACACCACCAGAAGGTACACCAGCTTATATTGTAATGGAAGAGAAGGGTGTCACGCCATGTCTTTGGCTGAAGCAATGGTGCAAAGTGACAGAGAAAGATGTGAACTTGGCATTTCCCACAAATGGCATGTTCAATTTGAGGGATTTGGAGCATTTAAGGATGGTGCTATATGAATCGAAGCCCCTCCGAGACCAGCACAGTTTGAGGCATTAGCGATTTGGGAGCTAGTAGCCAGACAGCAACAGAAATTCGAGAGGAGGAAGAGAAAGGCAGAAAACACATTAACAGAGGCTAGGTGGGACAGTGATCAGAGGATTTGGAGGATGGAGACTTTGAACAGAATTAAGTTGTTTGCGCCAATTACGCAGGACAATGAGAAGGAAGGAAGGAAAGCTACTAGAAAGACTAAAAGAAGTCCATCCAAAAGTAGGGAGGCTAGAAAGTCTTCAGCAGTGGAGGAAGAATTAGATGATGATGAATTTATTACACAGTTATTGAGAAATCGTCCACCACCATATACAGCACAGGAGAGTGGTCCAAGTACCAGTGCTGATCCCACAGCTCCGACACAGGTTAATGGGACAATTAGTCAGATGCAGGTTAATGCTAGCCTGACACAGAGGGCGTTGCAGAGTGGTCCTAATGTGCCTACTACTCCTGTAGTTCAAAATTAGGTGCAACCCCCACAAGTTCAGAGAATTTATCCTGATATGCTCATTATGCAAATGACTTTGAATTTATGGTGCCTACGGAATAGGTTTTCCCAAAAACGATGTTGGTTCAGTTGGAACCAATTCCACTTTTACTATCCCCAAGTGCAGCCGCAGGTAATGCCAAGGTTCACTCCAGTTACAGGGACACAGTAAAATATGTCGTCAATGATGAATCAGAACATGGGAGTTTGCACAGAAGAAACCTACTGTAGGTGAGCAGGGTGCCATGTCCCAGAATGTAATGAGGGGAGGACATAATGAAGATGCTCAGGTAGTCTCTCCTGAGGGACAGACCTTTGACGGATCAAGATCATTGTTAGAACTCAGTCCATTTGTAGCACTTCCAGATACTATGGCAGGGTCAAACGTCAGCCAGAGTTTTAAATTGTTGACACCGCAGACCCCGAATACAGTTACACAGCAGGTGCCACCAGTATAGGCCAGTAACATTTCATTGCAAGGTTTGACAGTTCAGCAGTTGACTGAAACGTTAGACAAGCTGAATACCCTGCAGAATGTTCCTAAGGGAGAGAAATGTTTGAATTATGCTAGGCTAAGCATGGAAGCGAGTGAACTCGTTGAGGGAACTATGGGTGTGAACAGGTTAGAATCCTACACAGAGGCAGAGTTGAGATATTTGTGCCCGAAGATTACGAGAGAAGTGAGCAATGTGCATCGGAAACTAGCTGACCCTGCAGAGAAGTACGGTGTGGAAAGAGAGAAAACAAGGCATTTGAAAAGGAGTTATAGATTAGATTTTGACGTTAAAGATTTTGAAGACATGAGATCTGTCGGAATGAAGGCACACCTTAAGGAATTGCTTCAAAGTGCCCAGACTTGGGGAGCATTAGACAAATGGGAAGGCAGTTGGGCAAAGAAAAGAGACAAAAAGAAAAGGGATTCTATGGAGCTGACTGCAAATGTGCAGCAGGACAAGGATCCAGTCAAAATGTTGCCAATGAGAGAGATTCCAGGAAGGAATTTTATTCATGTCCCATGGAGCAGAAGTGACATTCTGTTGTTTACAAATGATTATCCAAAATTGAGAGAGAAGCAAGTAGAGTGGTACCAGCAGACAGACAGGTTTGTGAAACTTGCAAAGTACCTGTGGGAGGACTTGAACACGTTACTAGAGATAGTGGTTCCAGCTGATCTGTGGATAGAGTGTAAGAGGAGTGTAGATTAGCCAACAAGCGAACCAGAGAGAGACAAATATACAGGTGCACGGTCTCCCGAGATAATGAAATATTACTATAAGGTGACTGAATTTTTGAAAACGAGAATTTCGCCCAAGAATTCTGATTGGCAGAGGACTGACTGGACAGCTCAGGAAGCAAAGGAGTCGATACATGCATATTATGAGAGATTGCTGCAGGCGTTCAAGCATTACAATGGTACAGAGACAATTGAGGCGAGAGACATGATTAATTTTGTGTTCAGATTTGTGGAAGGATTGAGACCTGAAATTAGCCAGATGATTAAGAGTCATTTGATTTGCTGGCAAGCAAAGCCGATTGATGAGGTGTTGCAGTATGTGAAGCACTGCAGTGATGACATTGAAATAAAGCAGAAAAGGTTGAAAGAGAAAGCGATAGTGATGCAGATTAAAGCTGCTGAAACGGAATGCAAGGGAATGTGCAACAACAGTTACCACAGCAGCAGCAGGGAAACATGATGTTTCAGCCCCAGATGAGAGGTAGAGGCCGCAGAGGTAATGTGAATCGTGGTCTAGATTTGGGTACCGTAGGGGTTCAGAATGATGTGCAGGGAATTAAGAAATTATGGGGAAGTGCTGTGTGAGGAGAGGAGGGGCAGGAGCCCTTTAAAAACATTACTGCGCTCCCGCAGTCGCGGGAAGCGCTGTGTGAGGAGAGGAGGGGCAGGAGCCCTTTAAAAACATTACCGCGCTCCCGCCGCGCGGGACGCGCGCAGGCGGCGCCCGGTCGAAGCCCGGGCCAAGGGCGGGCCCGTCCTTGCCGTCATTGCCAGGAAGAGGCAGGGCAGGGCCACCCCCCTGACATCCACCCAAAAGAAGTCTGGATCAGTTAGCCCAATGGACTGGGCTACCTAAAGGTACTGTGCCGGTGATTATTCTTTAAAATAAAAGAGGGTCTTCGGGAAGTGTGCTTTTGGTGCTGCTGTGAAGGAGCACTGATTTCTAGTTTGAAGGACGCGCCCCCCCTCACGCAAGGACTGACATAGGCGGTTTACGCGCAAGGCGTAAGTCAGGCCTATAACTCTATAACTGCAGGGGACTTGGTGTGGTTAAAGGCTGTGACTGGACATTTGAACCAACTAGGGTCTGACTAGAATCTGGTTCTATTTTTTCCCCCAGTCAGGGGATCTGAGTTTGATATATCCGTTAAAGTAATTTACAGTGCCCTATCTTGGACAAAGGGACTAGCCTGTCAAAATGGGAAAACGTAAGGGAGATAATGGGGGAAGGGAACACACCCAGGAGGCCCCCCCACCCAGGCTAATAACAAGCTACCTAACGTCTGTAATGGGTGCCATTGAGACAGAGATAGGGAGGGTAAAAGCTACCCTAGAGTCGTCTCTTGAGAAAGCAGGAAAGGTTGGGGAGGGGGGACGGAACCCGTCGGTAACACTGCTGCCGAGTAAGACCAAGAAAAGAAACCCTTGTGTAATAACAGAAATTGATTTAATCGCTTGAATTACTCCTACAACTCCAGAGAGTCCACCCTAAAAAAAAGTAGCCAAATAATCCCCCCCCAAACGGCAGTAACCCCCATACACCAAGTGGGACTTCCTGTAGATAGGGAAGGCTTTGGAGAGTCCTCATCAGGAACTAAGAAGACCAAGAGCAAATGTCCTTCTAATACCCCAAAAATAAAACAAACTATAGGGAAACAACCAAAAGACAGTAAAAATCTGGATTCAATTAAAACTTGTTTTTTGCAAATTGAAGACCAACTTAGAGACATTAAAAAGTTATGCTCATCAGTTCTGGAGAAAGTGGCCGTTCTCGAACAGAAGGTTGAATCTATAACAAATATAAAACCCGAACCACCGAAGGCAGAATCTCAGAACATTCATTCCATTCCTGAATATTTACCAGCTCCACCTACTCATCAGCATCAGAACTTTAGAATATCTCCTGCCCAGAACCCAATCCAAAAAACCCTGAATGTAGAGGCCTCACAACATTCTACAAACCCACAATATCAGTGGGGCACAAATAAACGGGAAGGCCGCCGGGGCTAGGAAACTATAAGCACTCAGGCAGCCTGCCCAAGGATACCGTTGGCATGTACCCCCTATGTTTTAATCTTGGAAAATGCCCCTATATTGGAAAGCACCCACCCCGAATCCCATATGTCTCTACTGAATAAAGTGACTCATTGGGTAGGAAAACACACGGGAGGGCGGGTTGACTTCTTTAGGGACATCTTAACTGTAAGAAGGGTACCTTGGGTTGGCTCATCCCCTAAAACATCACCTGGGGATTGTATTATAATAAATTTTAGGACCCCCAGACCGTTAATGCTCTGTATCACCATCTCTCACCTATGAGATCATCTGTAGGGCCTATAAGAGTCCAACGTTTGACTAAGTTTATCCATCCGTTATCAAACCCATGCTACCCTGATTCAACCTACTCTGGGATTCAGAATCCCAGTAACCTTGGTCTCTCTAACCCCTCTGACACTGCTTTGACATTATCTAATAGGTATGAGACCCTGACCTCACTAGAGCAGTTAGATTGACAATGACTAGCTGAGCCATCCTTGCAAGATCCTCTGGAGACAAACGTACTCTCACAGTCCCCCTTAGAATCTAAAGGAGTCCCTAATATACGTGATATACAGGGTATGACACCCCTAGGGATTATTTCATGGAATGTTGCAGGTCTAAAATAAAAAATTGGAAACCCCGATTGGATAGATTTAGTGATGGGAAATCTTATTATTTGTTGTCAGGAGACTTGGCTCACAGAATCACCACATATTAATGGCTATACCACATATTATGTCCCTGCAACCAAGGCCCATGCAGGTAGAGCTAAGGGCGGTCTGGCCATCTTTTTATCTGTGGAGGCAGGAGGGATGGAAGCACTTGTTGTAGGTATATCGCCTTTTTTTCTGGCCCTATCTCTGAAACTAGAAGAACCATTCGATATACTACTGATCAACTATTATAACAGCACCTTTGATAACTCAGACACTAGCGTGGTCAGTAGTTTGGAGACCCTAATACATAAGGTAACAGTATCCAGTAAAAAGGACACAAGAATAGTCTGGGTTGGTGATTTTAATGCCCATCTCTGCGAGCCAGAACTCCTTGACTGTTGTGGACTCCTGGACGAGAATGACGTTCCCATTCAACACTCCAAACACTCCCCGTATGGGAACGCCCTTAATTCTCTGATAACAGTAAACTCCCTTTCCTTTCCCACACCCGCTACCAGAGGGATACCAACATTTGTAAGGGGGGACAATCACACCACTATTGATTATATTATTTATTCTAGAGAATTGTCCCCTATTACAGGTCAATTCAGGGTTACCCTGACCTGTTTTAGTGATCATAATCCCTTAATGCATTATGATTAATTTAGATCTGATAAATGATTCAAGAAGAGGGAAGCGACACCCTGCCATGAAGCACTCATCCCAAAAAGGGCTTACAATCAAATGGGGGAAGATAAACAATAAAACAAAAATTAGGGATGTTTTTTTGAATAAATGGCCAGACGTTATGACATCCCTGGATGAAAATAAGGCCCCACATGAAATTATTCGTGCATTCTCCTCTCTGACAAATTACATGGCGGAGAAACTACAGCCTCAACGAGCTAATAAAGTCCATGGCCCAAGATGGTTTAACCACGCATGTACCTCATCTTTAAGCAAGCTAAAAAAAACAATCAATGCATCTCCCAAAGATCTACATGCAATTAAGATTGCCAGGAAAAACTATAAAGAAGTTCTTGCCAAAAGGAAAGTTGATCTAAGTGAATCTGCATGGGAGGAACTGATGGCTGCAAGCAAACTCAAAGATACAACTGCATTCTGGCGTGTGGTTAACTCTTCACTATTGAGCGATAACTTTGAGACGCCCATGAACACTGTAATTCCAGCCAAGACCTGGGTGGACTATTTTAAATAAACTTTCGCCATAGAGACAAATACCCAATCAGAAATGCTAAATTGTCTAAAACCTGCAGGAAAGGATCAGCTAAAATTGGCTTTTAGTAACATTATAAGTGTGGATGATGTTAAACAGGCAATCCAAGATAGTCCATCTGAGAAAGCCCCGGGTCCAGACAGAATTCCTGCTGACTTATATAAAGCACTTCCAGACTTCTGGGGCCCACTGCTAACCAATGTCATGAGATCGGCTGTGGTAGGCCCTTTAGTAGACTCTTGGAAAGAAGCGATCATCGTCCCGATTTTCAAGAAGGGAGATAGGGCAGACCCTCTGTGCTATTGCCCAATCTCTTTGCTGGACAGTTCAGTCAAAATTTTGGGCCGAGTAATTTTAAATAAGCTAGAAGAATGGGAGACTGATACTCACTCCCTCTCAGAGGTACAATTTGGCTTTCGCCCAGGGGTGGGCACAGTCGAACAAACTCTTAATTTGACACTTATAGTCCAGAAATACACTAAAGCCAAAAGGGGCTGTATACACTTAGCATTTATGGATCTCTCCTGCGCCTTTGATACAGTCAGCAGGGAGAAATTGTGGAAGGTAATGCTGGGTATGGGCGTGGATAAACACATAGTTATATTACTCAGTAAACTTCATGCCTGCACAGAGGCTCGGGTCCGTTACTCTCGGGAGGGAGGCCTGACAGAGAAATTCCCCTCACAAAAAGGGGTCAGACAGGGTTGTGTTCTTGCCCCTTTCCTCTTTCTCTTATATATAAATGGGTTGGAGAAATTTCTTTGCGATTTAGGGAAAGACTCCGCAGTTATTAATAACTCTCCAATCCCTGTACTTTTATATGCAGATGATGCAGTACTAATTTCAAGGACAGCGAACGGCCTCCAGATTTTATTGAATGCTTTTAATACCTTTATGAGGAACCTTGGTCTTAAAATTAACAGAACCAAGTCATTTGTTATGAAGTGCGGTCCTAAATTAGCAAAAACGAAAAAATTTACTTTAAATGGGCATGAGATACTTAAGGTCCCACATTTTACGTATCTGGGGGTCCCTATTGATGTAGATTTTAACTGGAAGTTTTTAGTTAATACACGCTCAATACAATTCCAAAAAAACATTGAAGCTGTTTTTAGGTTTGCAAGAAGACTTCGACATAAACCTGTTAAGGAAATGATGACTGTCTTCACTTCTAAATACCTTTCCGTCACGACATTTGGAGCTGGGGTCTAGGGGCTTGCAGAATGTACAGGGCTCCAGATTATAGAAAATAAATTTCTAAGAAGGCTACTATCAGTCCCCCAATCTACACCAATAAAGTTCTGTCACAAAGAAGTAGGTTTAAGATACATATCTAGCTATATAAAACTTCAACCTCTTATACTGTGGATAAAAATCTGGACTAAGCCTGAAACGCTTCTATGTAGAAAGGTGATACAGGACTGTCTCCTTCTGTCACGATTTCTAGATATACCCTGGCTTAGATATGTTTATCTTTCTCTCCAATCATTAGGATTAGGAGATTTTTTCCTTAAACCAGATACTTTAACAAGACAGGACATTATGAAGGTTAAAGACATATTATGGCAGAAAAATCAGGATATGGACCCAGCCTCTAGTTTAATGAGTCAACGGACAAGCTATGAGACACAACAACCTCAACCAAAGTTGTACTTGACCATTATTAATCATGAGCGACAAAGGTTTTTACTCACAAGACTACGTCTAAATACCTTACATTATCTGGTAGCATTCCCAGTTGCTGGAACCTGGTTTAAGATCCTCCCTCCCTGTTGCTGCGATGGAAAGACATCTCAAAGTACATTACACTTTATGCTTTTCTGCACTTTATATACTGTTCCAAGAAAAAGGTTTTTACGTCCGCTATTTCAGTCTAACAGTATTAGAACTAGCCAACTTGCTTACTCCCACTTACATGATTTGGGAAATATGGACATAATCCAGGCTGTGCTAAATTTTATACATGCTGCTTTTGGTGTTCGGAAAATGTATTAACAATGCTTTTAGAAAATTTTTATGACTGTGAAATTATGTATGTTCTTTATTTATTTTATGTCTTTTATGGTCTTTTTGCACCGAATAAAGTAAACTAAAGAAAGAAATTATTGCCATGTCACGTTAGCGGAGCCATCGGACATTGGAAACTGGAGTGTCCAATGATGGTGCAGGAAGGTGTTGTTCAGCAAAGTAATGACATCAATTTGTTCCAGAAGATGAGAGGGCCGAGAGTGAGAGGTCCTAATCCAAATTTTCAAAATAATGTGAATCAAGTGCAGAATATTCAACCCATGCAGCAGGTGCAAATGCCACGTGTACAAATGACACAGTTGTAGCCAATGCAACAGCAGGTTCCCATGGTACCTAGGCAGCAAATTCAAATACCTCAGCCCCAATGGAACAGCAACAGATAATGCTTTATCAACAAGTCACAGGTCAGAGGCTTTCCCAAAGTAATAACACAGTGCACCTATTCCTGTTACTCAGTGAGAATGGAACAATTGATGATTGGATGAGCGACAGTTCAGATGAGGAGCCATGTATGCTTGCAACTTCCTTAGAAGTAGATCAGAGAGGTCCCTAGGTGAGGGGAAAGGTTATGGGTCATAGAGTTTCATTCTCGGTTGGCATGGGAGCTACATGCTCCACAGTGAGAATTGCAGAAGTTCCAAACTTGCCTATTTCAGGTACAACCATTCAGATTGTAGGAGTGGCGAATCAGTATTTGACCAACCCGATTAGAGAACCAGTTCAGGTTAAAATTGGCAACTTTCAGGGCTTGCACAAATTTATAGTCTGCGATTCAAGTCTGGTATGCCTACTGGGAAGGGACTTGCTGTGTAAAACAAAATGTTCGATTACTTGGTCAAACAATGGTATTGAGATTCAGACGAATAGTGATGATGAAGTTGACCAAACCCCAGAGTTAGAAGGTGAGACTACAAATGAGGAGTACCCTCTGATTGAATTTTCCCTGATGTTCACAGTGAAGGAGCTTCAGCCTGATTTGCAGGGAAAGGTTAAAGAGAAAGGGTGGGATTTGACAGGCAAAGAAGTAGGTCTGATAAAGGGAGTTGAGCCAGTTGAAGTTACTGTAAAGCCAAATGCAGTCTTTCCTCAACTTTTGCAGTACCACATGCCGCAAGACGTCCTTATGAAGGTCGCCCAAATAATTGCGGACTTTGTAAAGCAAGGGGTTTTGAAGGAAGTATTGAGCAGCCCATGTAATTCACTGATAATGGGTTTGCAAAAGTCCTGTGGGAAAGTTCGAATTGTCCAAGATTTGAGAAAAATAAATGAGATTGTGGTCAAATGTTGCCCTGTGGTGCCAAATCCAGCCATGATACTGTTTCAGATTCCATGTGATGCTGAGTGGTTCACTGTCATTGATTTATCGCAAGCCTTCTTTTCTGTGCCTCTTCATGAGGATAGCCAATTTCTCTTTTGTTTCAAGTTTCTGGATCAAGTTTATTGTTGGTGCAGAATTCCTCAAGGGTTTTCAGAGCCACCTTTTATATTCAATCAGATCTTGAAAAATAATTTTGAGTCGATGGAATTGTCTTTTCAATCGACCTTGGTGCAGTACATCGATGACTTGCTGATTGTGTCTAAAACAAAAGTGCAAATATGATACGATTGCCTTACTTAACCATTTGGGAAAAAATGGTCACAAAGTGTCTCCACTTAAATTGCAATACTGTCAGGAAGTAGTGAAATACTTGGATCACCAGATTGAGAAAGGATTAAAGCCATATTGCAGATAAATCCCCCGACCACACAGAGAGATGTCAGGATGTTTCAAGGGATGGTAGGCTACTGTTGCCAATGGATTCCAACTTTTTCAGTCATTTCGAGACCATTGCAGAAGCTGACTCATAAGGAAGTCACTGATCCTATAGTGCTAGACCAGTCTGGAATGAAAGCGTTCACTGAATTGAGAGAGAGTCTCTGCAAGGCTCCAGCTTTAGGTATGCCTGACTACACGAAACCTTTCACATTGTTTTGTCATGAGCGTGATGCATGTTCTTTGATTGTCTTGACATAGGTCCATGGAGGTGTAAACCGCCCAGTAGCATATTTTTCAGCTGCTTTGGACCCAATTGCAGCAGCCTTACCAGGTTTTTTGCGCGCAGTTGCAGCGGTTGGGCAAAGCCTTACACAGTGTGAAGGCATTGTGATGGTACATCCCTGACTATAATGGTCCCTCACTCTACTGAGATTCTACTTACAAGGACGAAAACCCAATATTTGACTGGTGCGAGGTTCACCAGATATGAAATGAGTATTCTAGTGTCACCAAATGTGTCATTGAAGAGATGTACAGTGCTGAACCCGGCAACCTTACTCCCAAATGAGAATGTTGAAATTGAGAAATTGGAAGATGTTAAGCATGATTGTCTTGAAGTAACTGAGGTCTGCACAAAACTAAGACCTGACATTAGAGATACCCGATTGGAAGAGACTGACCAAATTATCTTTGTTGATGGTTCCTATCTGAAAGACAATGAAGGGACACTGAGAGCAGGATATTGCTGTGTGCACCATTACTTGTATTTTGGAAGCTTCCTGGCTTCGAGGATTGTATTCTTCTCAAGTAGCAGAACTGGTAGCCCTTACTAGAGCGTGCCATGTTTCTGCTCAGCTGAAAGTTACAATCTATATGGATAGCCAGTATGGATTTACAATAGTCCATGATTTTGGCCAGTTGTGGTCGTAGAGAGGTTTCATGACCTATTCTTGTTCACCAGTGAGAAATGGTGAAAGGATTAAAGAACTGTTACATGCTATTCAAATGCCTGAAAAGATTGCTGTGGTGAAATGCAGTGCACATATGAAGTCGCAGGACTTTGTATCATTGGGAAATAGCTATGCGGATCAAGTCACAAAGTTTTGTGCATTGATCTGTATATTGTTTAAAGATGTGCGGGAACTCTCATCCGAAGAAGACGAAACATGTCCAAGTTTTGCAGTGAAAGTGATTGACACCTTGGAGAAATTGAAAATGTTGCAGAATAATGCTGACCGGCAGGAAAAATGTTCATTGGACAAAATGAAATGTGTGCAAAGACAAGACGAATTGTGGATTTCAGAAGAGGGTGAATTGTTTTTGCCAAATAGTCTGCTGTCTCAAATGGCTAGGGATTATCATGGTCAAGCACATGTTGGGAGGGATGCCATTATTTGGTTATTCAAACATGATTTGTTAAACCCAAGGTTTAGACAGGTTGCTGAAGCAGTTTGCCATTGTTGTGTCATTTGTCAACAATTGAAAGTGGGGAAGGGGGGCAGTGGTTAATTTGAGCCACATTGGAAGAGCGGGAGGTCCATTCAACAGAAAGCAGATGGATTTTATTGAGATGCCTATGTGTGGAGGTTTGAGATATGTGTTGGTGATTGTTTGCATTTTTAGTCACTGGATTGAAGCTTACCCTATACGAAGAAATGACAATCTCAGAGTAGCAAAACTACTGCTTAGAGAACTGATACCGTGTTTCGTGTTTCCAATCTCTTTAGAATCAGAGAGGGGAAGCCACTTCAATAATGAAGTAATTAAATTACTGTGTGCAGCTTTTAACATTGAGCAGAAGTTGCATTGTAGTTATCGCTCTGAAGCATCAGGACTAGTGGAGCAGATGAATGGTACCTTGAAGTCAAGAGTTTCAAAGATGTCTGCATCCACAGATTGAAATGGCCCCACGCATTGCCTTTAGTTTTGATGTCAATGAGAAACACCCCGACAGGAAGACAGGATTGTCACCGCATGAGATCCTTATAGGCCGAGCCATGAGGTTGCCAGCGGTGCCTGCAAATGCACTTGTCAACATTACAGATGATATGGTGTTGGACTACTGCAAGGGTCTGGCTGATGTGGTTCGCTCTTTGTCTCTGCAGGTGGAAGCCACCACACTGCCACTGATACATGACACAGGGCACAACCTGAGAGACGGAGACTGGGTTGTGGTCCGGAAACACGTGAGGAAAACGTGGTTGAAGCCTCATTGGAAGGGACCATTCCAGGTAGTTCTGACAACTACCACAGCTGTGAAGTGCGCTGGAATTCCGAATTGAATCCATGCCAGTCACACGAATAAAGTGGCATGTCCACTGGATCATGAGGAAAAAGAGTTGTTGAGAGTAACAACATCAGTGAAACAAGTCTCAGGGCCAGAAAGAGAACAAAGAGGAACTGAGACCGGATCTGAGCCCGTTGAGGACGGTTCAGTCACTCCTGTGAGAGACGAAGGAGAAGACCTCCAGGAAGGTGACAGAGAGCCTATCTCAATTGAGGCAGCAGGACAGCCTAGTCAGAGGAGGGCTTTCCCAGAAGCAGATGATCTTGAGAGAGAAACAGAGCGATTGCCAGAGGGGAAAGGAGTTGAGGTGGATCAAAGTCACTGTGATCTGACTCCTCCTGAACCTGTTGCAGGTCCGTCAAGAGAAAACACACAGAGCAAGAAGAAGTCGTAAGTTCGACCCTGAAGACAATACTGACAAAAGGTCCACTGAATGGAGATAAGTGGCCAGAATCGCAAGGAAAGGGAAAGGAAGTGGTTATTGGGACCACAAATCGAGGAAGAAGTAAATACAACAAGCAGAGAAGATCTGAGTGGAGGAGAATTGAATAGTGATCGAAAGTTGAAGAAAAAGAGAATAGCAAGTTGAAGATACGCAGGTCCTTAATGGGCGTATGCAACTACAAGTGAGTGGCAGAAAGAATTTGTGTCTTTTTGTTCTGATAGAAACATTCCGGGACAGTATTTTGGCACTTGAAGGAAGCTGGTGAACTGAACTATTGAAACAATCTGAAAGAAACTTTTTGAGAAAGAAACTGTCGAAAGTAACCGGAAGAGACATTGATAACCTGATTTGACTTTTGAAAACTGATTTTGACAAGCTGCTTACCGATTTTGTCAAGGGATCCTGGAAGTAAAACTGAGAGCTGTAAATAGCTGCTGAAAGAAGAGTTGTTAGTTTTTTATTTTTGCTGCAGTTTTTCAAAATGTTCTTCTGCTCTCTGATTCCTTACAGATCATGAGTAACATTAGCCAGCAAGGTAGGAATGCTAGGCGCTGTAAATATATCAATATTTGTGTGGCGATTATTTGTGGGATATTGTTTGTGGTGTTGATTGTGGGTATGTCTGTCTTGATAAGAGTGAAGCCAACCATACTTCTGCTTTTGAGATGACTACTGCACTAACAGCAATAGAGAGATTTCGGTTAGATGAGAAGTATTTGCATGAAGATACTAATGCGCAATGAGAACTTTCTTCTAATGCTTTCTATCGCTCGTTGAGTGAATATGTTGAGACGATGGATGCGAGGAATTGTTATGTGTGTACGCAGATTCCTTCATCAGTTGAGGAAGGAGTTACGCACTGTAGCTTGCCTTTAACATATGGAATAAGTTGTAGTCTGCTACTAACAAGATTTTATAATCAGGACTACATCCAGTACTTTTACTCGAATCATGATGTTGTGTTTCCGTTTGTCCCTATAATTAGGTATTTTAGTAGAGTAGCTAAGCATAATGACATAGTATTAGTTAGAGGTTTCTTTGGACCTACATTGACGTTTGGCACAGCTTTTGCGCACAGGAATAATCTGACATGCTTGCTTACACCTCTAGAGAAAAGCTTTTTAGATCACACAGATGACAGGAGAAAGGCATTAAAGGAGAAGTTAGAAAAAAGCTTAGAGAAAAGGACTTATAGGAATGATTATACTTATAGTGCACTTAAAATGCAAGGGAAATTAGCTTTAGATGCGCAAAACGTAGGGAAACTTTGTATATATAGGCCTTACTCACGCACTGACACTTTATTTGTGGGAACGAGTGAATGTAAGCATGTGTTTTTGTTTCAGAGTAAATGGACGTTGATGTTGAATGGACAGGACCCAGCGATTCCCGTAATTTATTATATCTGTGGTCTTAATGCTAATTACCGTCTTTCAAGAGGATGGTATGGGACATGTTATTTGGGGATAGTTTTCCCAAAGATTTATCAAATGAATGATTTAAAGACGTTTCCGAAAGTGACTGAATTACATCTTATGAGACAGAGGAGGGAGTCTCCTTCTGGTATAGTGGGAGATATATTTGGAGCAATGATTCCTTCAGTGGGAATCATTCTGAATTCGATAAAGATTCAAAAGTTGTCTACTATTGTGGATAACATGCTGACAAATGTTTCAGGAGCCATACTCCTGATGGGTACTGAATTAGCTCCTGAAAGAGCTATGACTCTTCAGAATCATCTTACTTTAGACATTCTCTGAGCGAAGGATGGCGGAATTTGTAGAATGATTAATTCTACAAATTGTTGTTCGTATGTTCCTAATAATAGTAAATAAATTAGAGGCTTAGGGCCAGATGTAGCAAAGGGTTTTTCCCATTCTGTGTCAATGGGAAAATGTGTTCGTACATATGGCCCTTAATTACTAATATGACTAATGAAAGTGCTGATTTGAAAGCATTGAAAGAACCAGGTGTTTGGGAAAAGGTTGGCAAAGATTTTGCTTCAGTGGGAAATTGGCTCTGCAACATTTGGAATGGGATTCTATTGAAAAGATTGCAGGGAATATTAATTATTGTGGTTTGCCTAATTGGAATATGGGGAATGTGTAAATTATTAAAAAAGAATTAGATTGAAATGGTCAAAGGATAATCAGAAGAGGGAAGAAAAGAAAAGAAAAGGGAAAAATTGTAAAAGGAAAGGTCTTAACTTGGCAAAGGTCTTAGCCTTCTTGCCAGGCCTCATGACAAGATGTATTTCTTAACGTGTCATAAATGGCTGTCCTAGAGAGTTAAACTGTGAATTTCCATTGCATTGTTTATATGTGCTCTTAGCTGAAAACTTTTCTTATGAGAACCCACTGCTAGAAGATGCTGTTCTTGCTAAATGTAACAATATGTATGTAATGTGCATGAGACTGACTGTCCCAGGAGGAGAACAATGAAGACACTGACTAGAGTAGAAGATGCAACAATATTGTTACCTGACGAGCCGGATGATGAGGACATTGCAGGACATGTGAACCGAGTAATAGTAGAATTAATAGATTTTGAGTTTTAGTTTTATTGGAGAAAGTGTGAACATACAATCCCATGACCAAAAGGGATTTGGGAGCTAGTTTTAGTGATTTGAACTTAATGAGACTGCACTGAGAAGAAACGAGCATTCTGCATTTTGCATTTTCGCCTTAAGCATTTGCCATAGGTTCATTGCCCATTTTCTCGCTGGCCGAAAGGTCACTTGTTTCTTGTGCGTCTTGACAAGAGATGTGCTTAACTTTGTTGCTTAAAGACTTTGGCCCTCATTATGTCATTGGCATTAAAAACCGCCTACCGCTGCCACGATGGCTGCCAAAAGACCGTCACCACGGCTACCAGCTGTCTGCCGTATTATGACCACAGCCGGATTTCCACCAGAAGGATGGCTGAAATCGGGCTGTGGCCATGCCAACAGATGGCGGTAAGGTGGCGCTGCTGCCAACACCAGCACCACGCCAGTAGACCTCTACCATCTGTATTATGAGAAATAATACAGCCTGGCGGTGTTCTGCTGGCGGACGCTGCTGCTGGCAGCAGCGTCCCATCCCATCTCCTGCCAGAGGACCCCCTAAACACAGGTAAGTGGGTACTTCGACAGGGGAGGGGGGTGGGTGGTGTGTGTGTGTGGGGGGGTGTGAATGTTTGTGCGTCCGTATATGCAGGTGTGTGTTCCGTGTCGAATGTGTGCATGTATGGATGTGTGAGTGCGAGTATGTTGTGTTATGTGAATGCATGTCTGCGTGTATGTATGAAAGTGTGTAGCAATGTGTATGTGAATGGATGTATGCATGCGTGGATGAATGTGGGTATGGGTGTGTGTATGCATGTGTGAAGGGAGGGGTGTGAATGAAGGGGGGTTTGGAGAGGAAGGGGAGGTGGGGGAATCTGAAGAGGGGGTGGAGGTGGTGAAGACCACTATCAGTGACAGGGAAGGGATTCCCTGTCACTGGTAGTGCCTACTGCCATGGTTTTTGTGGCGGTAAGGAAGCCACAAAAATCATGGCGGTAGGCGGGGTCATTATCCTGCAGGCCATACAGTGACGGCCGCTGGGCTGGAGATTGATATCTCCAGGCGGCGGCCGTTACCACTGTGGTGGTCGGTGTGGTACCTTGGCGGTTTGGCTACAGCCAAACCGCCAATGTCATAATATGGTGGAAAGTACCGCCAGCCAGTTGGCAGTACTTTCCACCATATTACCACCGACCGCCAGGGTCATAATGACGGCCTTTGTGTTTTCAGAACTTTGATTCTGAATCCTGATGCCTTGCTGATCGACTGATATCTGAGGGCGAAGACTGACTCTGCTTGCTGATCCATACTGAGGATAGGTATTATGAATTAGAATGTTGATTGTTATGCATATTTGCTTTTTCTTTCTAGGTACCAACCGCACTGTTTTGATAGAGCCACAGTTAGATGTTTTTCCAAATTTGTGTTACTAAATTGTTTTGCATGAAGCTCAACATGCTGATGCCAATCTGATGTTAGTTAAGGATCCTCACTAATGAAATTCTGCTAATAGGGAATAATGCTTGATGAATTTCTCTGCTGAACTCGAATGTATGTAATCACTTTGATGCAGTTGATTTTGTTATTAGTTTGCACTATAACCTTAGAGTGTGTTGTAGTTCAAGCTTTGGTTAGATTGCGTTTCTTTCACTGCTTTGGACAGCCAGTATTGTTTCTGTATGTGTTTCATTTGATTTTGAGATTAATCTACCTGACTTTAGCATTGTTAATATAGGGAAATAAATATTCTAACTTTTATTAAAGGTGTGGTTATTCATGACTGAAAGGTCATGGTGCTTGACAATTACTGACTATTGCTTATTAATGTTATTGATTATCATTGATTATTGATATTAGTGATTGATTAGTGATTATCGATCTGCGTGTACTGGAGGTACAGTGGGAAAATCTTAATTGCAAGTCCAAAGGTTCATCGGCCTATCCCCTTGTAAGTTTACTTATTAAGGTCAGACGAGTTAACAGCTGCAAATCATATGGGAAGGGCCTCAGGGAGGGCAAGGAGAAGTGAGTAGGTGTACCTGCAGGATGAGACTGGGATAGACTGCCATTCACTGCTCACTATGCTTTGTGATTAAAATTCCAAGCATTTGTGTTCTCAGTGCCAAAAATGTAAATATCAATGAGATATCCTGAACTGCAGCATCACTGCCTTAACAAGTGAATTATGGACAATACCTGACACAGCTTGCATATGCGTTCGAGCAGGGTTTTCAATGGGTTGGTAAGAGAGTTCCCCAAAAACAGGCAGATTTCTATATTCATTCCACCAATAGGTCCTTTCAGTTGCACACCTGTGTTAAGTAGTACACTTTGGATTTAAACGTGGTTTGCTGCAAAAGCGCATTAATAAAAACATTCCTTTTGGAACAGCTGAAAAGGAAGGACCATGTTTACCCAGCAATGTATGGTGTGACACTCTATTTTGTAGATTTCCGTCTTGCTAGCTGTTCCATAGCTGACGAAACAGTGTTTCTGATGCACGTCAAAAACTGAATAAAGTTTGCTATCAGTGTGGAATTTTTCAGAAGGTTACTACTGTCATGTTTCATGACAGAAACGGTGTAGGGGATGTTTGTTTAAAAGAAGCCCTACACCATTCCTCTTATGTAACTTAAGAATGGAAATGTTTAGAAAAGTTGCAGTGATAGGAATCTGTACACACTGTTGATGTGCATAACAAATAGGTTTATTAAGTGTGGAAACGCGTGAATGGTAGTTTAGTGAGTTACATGCTCGCTCTGGCACCAGTGTGAGGCCTCCAAGTTATATTTTGCAATCTCAGTCTAGCAACCCAGCTTTCCATCTTTTGTACAGTTGGTAAACTGAATGTTTGCAGATTGGCTAACCATGCCACCCTCTATGTACTGTGCTTAGACATGGCACAATTTCAGTACTCTGCGATATACAAAATAAGAATTGTATTGTTAGAATTGGAGTGTCATGAAGCTTTGTAAACACATGTGTGAGGGTGATGTGCCCCTGTGCCACACTTTTATAATGTTGTCCCTAGCATAATGTTGATTATTCCTGACATATTTCAGGCATTAATGGCAGACAAATGTAGTGTCTTCCCGAGCCCGGAAGCATGCAAATGAATAAGACACACACAGAGCTCTGTAACAGGCATCTTTATTCCTCAACATGCTTTTGTGCTCTTCACACATTGCGTCATAAATTTCATCATAACCACACCATAACATCTCCCATCAGATTACGTAATTCCGGTCTAAAGTTCACCCAGGGCCACGAGGGTCCTAGCGTGCATGATATCAAAGACAATTCACCTCCGCTACAAACATGAGCATCATATTTGCACAATGATTCGCTGAGGTGCTCGCACTGATCTGCCAGATTTGGTGGTATAAGGTAGCTGAGATTCACTGTCATTATGCATCAATGACATAGGCCTTCATTCAGACGGGAACCGCCAAGTGGCCGCCATGCGGCCACTTTACCGCGGCCCACATTCCGACATTCCCGCTGGGCCGGCGGGCGCTAACCATGTTAGCGCCCGCCGGCCCAGCGGGAATGAGGCCGCAACACAGGAGCCGGCTCCTAATGGAGCCGGCGGTGTTGCGGCTGTGCGACGGGTGCAGTTGCACCCATCGCGCTTTTCACTGTCTGCCATGCAGACAGTGAAAAGCAGGCCGGGGCCCTGTTAGGGGGCCCCTGCACACCCGTTACCGCCAGCCTCTTCCTGGCGGTGTACACCACCAGAAACAGGCTGGCGGTAAGGGGGTCATAATCCCCAGGGCAGCGCTGCTTGCAGCGCTGCCCTGGCGCATTATCACCGCCGGGGGGAAATCAGCGGGACACCGCCGTCCCCGGTGGTGCGACCGCGGCTTTACCGCCGCGGTCGGAATGGGGTTTGAAGCACCGCCAGCCTGTTGGCGGTGCTTCTGGCATTCTGGCCCTGGCGGTCGAAGAACCCCCATAGTCTCAGATGAGTGATCTGGACATCCAGGCGGTGTCGCCTTGCTTGTGATCTCAGAAACTGACAAACACTTTGGTAAGTTCTTAAAGTGTGACAAGTCTTGTGTGATGGATTTTCCGAGCTGGGTTGTTGATGACACCAAATGAAAACACAAGTATTTATCCATGACTACCATGAGGTGATGTCCATTTTCTAGAGGCCCAAAAAATCAGCTGCAACTCTCTCTCAGGCATGTGCAGGAAGGTCAGATATTGTCAATGAATACTGCTTCACCTCGGGGATAAAAAGTTACAAAGATGGCATGCTTTTAGCTCTCTCAATTAGTTTATCCCGCTGACGGAACCACACTCATTCTCTTAGGGCTCTTTTGGTGGCCACAATGCCACAAAGTCCTTCATGGGCAACCTCAGTGACTTACTTTCTCAGGCTCTCAGGAATTACAATTCTCAATACGGTTCATGCCTAAGAAGGATCTAGCATGGTTAAATCTTATTGGGTGCAGGCAGATTACAGTGCTTGCACCTTTTCCAGGTCAGGAATCATTCCTCCATCCGATAATATGTGCCCAAAGAATTTAAGTTTGGTTTTGTGAAACTTGCAGTGTGGTGCATTTAGAGTGAGACCTGCATCAGCAAGTCATTGACACATTTGCATAACAGCCTTGTCATGCTCCTTTTGTGATGCCCCAAATACCATTATGTCATCACTGCAATTGAAAGTCTGTGCATGGATGATGTAGTTGAGAGATATCAGTCCAATGTCAGCAGTGGCAAAGCTAGCATGCACTAGATGAAGTTCCCTGATATGAACTGGCGCTTGCACTAATGTCATTTTGTGTCAGAAGGTTGCTGTAAATGACCCTTGACTCAATAACCTTTGAGAAGCAGCCTATGTGTATACCTTTGTGTTTGAAGGGGTAAGGTGTGGCACAGGATACAGGCTGTTGAAATTCTCTACTAACATGATGTTAATCGATGCATCACTGCCTATAAAGAAGGTTATGGGGCAACTGTTCACTTTAATGTAATTTTAGGACAGTGTCCAAATCAATTTTGTTGCTTCATTTGGTGATACTTTTTTGACTTTTCACCGTCTTTGCAAGCAGCTACTCCTACATGTGCATGTTGCTGTATAGTCTATATCATCAACACACATCTGTCTTCTTTGCTAGAGCTTGAGAATAACGTTGAGGAACGTTTATATGTTGAATCTGACAATGATTGACCTGGCTTTGTTTCTACTTGTGGTTACTGATGTTGTCTTTTGGCCTTGTGGGAGTGGCAAGAATGTCCCTGTAACCTTCTGGCATCCATTTTCTCTTCTCACTGTGACATATTTGGTTTCTTTTCTGCTTTGCAAACCGTTATGATTTGTTTTTCTTTACCACAGGCTTTGCACGTCTGTCCTATGGCTGCACATATAGCTTCATGGGGAAATAAAAACACCCATTGGAAGCATGTTTTTTTCTTGTTCAGACATCAACTTGTCTGCATCTATTTTGTGCTTTTGCTTGCTTTTGATGATCAACACTGATTCATTACGCACTGTTCCTGCTTCCGTATCAGCAGCTTGTCAATCTGCTTGTTCTTCTTCCCTTGCAGCCGTTAGCATTTTCTTTAAACTGAATGTCTCTCTCAACTCATGTCTTCTGAAGAAATCTGAAAGGCAGTCATTGATAACTCTTAGGTGCATGGTTTCTTCATCATTAACCCCTTAGCTGCCGAGCCTTTTTCCCCCAGTGCTGAGCCCTTTTTTGGCTATTTGGGGTAGTTCGCGCTTAGGCCCCTATAAATGTTTGTGCACATAAACTATCCACGCCAGATTTGCATCCTTTTTTTCCAACATTCTGGGGATTGTAAAGGTACCCAGAGTTTGTGGGTTCCCCTTGAGGAGACCAAAAAATTAGCCAAAACACATCTAAAATTTGTTTTTGGGGGGGGGGGAATGAGAAAAGTGCTGCAGAAGTAAGCATCTGTTTTTTTTCCCTTCCAAATGGAATCAACAAAGGGCTTGAAGTGCTAAAATTACCATCTTCCCAGATTTCAGGAACAGTCAGACTTGAATCAGAAATCCACATTTTTAGCACTGTTTTGGCATTTTACTGGGACATACCCCATTTTTACTTTTTTTGTGTGCTTTCAGCCTCTTTCCAGTTAGTGACAGAAATGGGTGTGAAACGAATGGTGGATCCCAGACAGCTAAACATTTCTAAAAAGTAGGCAAACTTCTGAAATCAGCAAAGGGTCATTTGTGTAGATCCTTTAAGATTTTCCAACAGAAAGTAACAGGTGAAATAAAAAAATATTAAAATTGAGTTGAAATAAAACAGCCCTTTCTGACTAAGTTTTCTTCGGTACCTTTCTCCAACTATGATAGATTTTTTAAAGTAATATATCGTTAGATTTGCTGGACCCTCCTGGTTGCGGGGATATATAGATCTTGTAGGTTCATCAAGAACCCAAGCTACTCAGAGCCAATACAAGTAGCTGCACCTTGCAATAGGTTTCCATTGTATTCCGGGTATACAGCAAGCAATTCATGTGGTAAAATATAAAGAGTGAAAACTAGGTATCAAGGAAACTTATGTATTTCTGAAATGGGCACGAGATAAGGAGTTTAGAAAAAATGGTTATTTGCACATTTATGAATTCAGGAGTCACCATACTAGCAGGGCATTTCTGAAAATGACTTCTTTCTTACACACTGTATTACATTTGGAAGGCAAACATGTAGAGAAAGATAACTGGCAATAACACTTGTTTTTCTATTCTGTGTTCCCCCAAGTCTCCCAATACAAATGGTACTTAACTTGTGTGGATAGGCCTAGTGCTTGCAACAGGAAACATCCCAAAATGTAACATGGACACATCAAATTTTTCCATTGAAAACTCACTTGTTTTCACCTGCCTGGCTGTGGATTTTGGCCTCTAGCTCAGCCGGCACTTAGGGAAACCTACCAAACCTGTGCATTTTTAAAAACTAGACTCCAAGGGGAATCCAGGATGGGGTGACTTGTGGGGCTCTCACTGGGTTCTGTCTCCCAGAATCCTTTCCAAACCTGAAAATCTGGCTAAAAAAGCACTTTTCCCTCATATTGTGGTGCTGCAAATTTCAGGGATCTGAGGGGAGCCACAAACGTCCTTCCACACAGCATTCCCCTAAGTCTCCTGATAAAAATGGTACCTCACTTGTGTGGGTAGGCCTAGTGCCCGCGTCAGGAAATGCCCCAAATCACAATGTGGACACATCAAATTTTTTCAATGAAAACAGATGTTTTTTTTGCAAAGTGCCTCTCTGTGGATTTTGGCCTCTAGCTCAGCTGGCACCCAGAGAAATGTAACAAACCTGTGCATTTGTTTTAAACTAGACACCTAGGGGAATCCAGGATGGGGTGACTTGTGGGGCTCTCACTGGGTTCTGTCTCCCAGAATCCTTTGCAAACCTGAAAAATTGGCTAAAAAGCCTTTTTTCCTCACGTTTCAGTGCAGCAAAGTTCAGGGATCTGAGGGGAACCACAAACTTTCTTCCACCCATCATTCCCCCAAGTCTCCTGATAAAAATGTTACCTCACTTGTGTGGGTAGGCCCCAAAACACAACATGGACACATCACATTTTTCCAATGAAAATGGATGTGTTTTTTATAAAGTGACTAGCTGTTGATTTTGGCCTCTAGCTCAGCCAGCATCTAGGGAAACTTACCAAACCTGTGTATTTTTTAAACTAGAAACCTAGGAGAATCCAGGATGGGATGACTTGTGGAGCTGTCACTGGGTTCTGTCTCCCAGAATCCTTTGCAAACCTGAAAATTTGGCCAAAAACACTTTGGCCCTCATTATGACCTCGGCGGGCGGCTCCAGCGGCCCTCCAAGATCTGACCGCCGGGCGGCCGCCAATGCAGCCACACTCCCGCCGCTGTCATTATGAGATTCCCGCTGGGCCGGCGGGCGGAAACCTGGTTTACGCCCGCCAGCCCAGCGGGGAGCTCGGCCGCAACACAGGAGCCGGCTCCAAATGGAGCTGGCGGTGTTGCGGCCGTGCGACGGGTTCCATTGCACCCGTTGCGCTTTTCACTGTCTGCATAGCAGACAGTGAAAAGCTGCATGGGGCCCTGTCAGGGGGCCCCTGCACTGCCCACGCCAATGGCATGGCCAGTGCAGGGGCCCCCAGGGGCCCACGACTCCCGGTACCGCCAGACTTTTCCTGGCGGTTCAAACCGGCAGGAAAAGGCTGGCGGTCTGGGACTCGTAATCCCCTGGGCAACGCTGCTTATCACCGCCGGGGCAAATGTGGCGGGAAACCGCCGGCCCCTGGCGGTGCGACCGCGGTGCTTCCGCCGCGGCCAAAATAGCCAAGATAGCACCGCCAGGCTGTTGGCGGTGCAATCGCCAGGGGTTGTAATGACCCCCTTTATCCTCACATTTCAGTGCTGGAAAGTTTTGGGATCTGAGGGGTGCCACAAACTTCCTTCCACCCAGCATTCCCCCAAGTCTCCAGATAAAAATGGTACCTCACTTTTATGGGTAGGCCTAGTGACCGCGAGCAGAAATGCCCCAAATCACAACGTGGACACATCACATTTTTCCAATGAAAACGGATATGTTTTTTGGAAAGTGACTAGCTGTGGATTTTGGCATCTAGCTCAGCCGGCACCTAGAGAAACCTACCAAACCTCTTTCCACCCAGCATTCCACCAAGTCTCCCTATTAAAATGGTACCTCACTTGTGTGGATAGGCCTAGTGCCCACAACAGGAATGAATCACACACGGGTCAATGGTAGTCCTTGAATGAGGGCTACTGTTGACCCTTGAGTGATCCATTCCTGACGCAGGCACTAGGCACTGGCACACAAGTGGGGTTGTGTTTTTATCAGGACAAGTAGGGAAACACTGACTGGTAGGAACTTAGTGGATCCCTGCACATTCTTGTAGTTTACGTGACGACAAAGCAAGGAAAAATAGTGTTTTTAATCAATGTTTCACATTTGCAGGGTATTCCGGCTAAGAAAACTTTGTAGAACCCAAACATGCCACACTTCTGTGGACTGCTCCAGGTGTCTAGTTTTCAGAAATGTCTGGGTTTGGTAGGTTTCACTATATGGCCGCCAGGCCCAGGAACAAATACACAGGTGACTGTTTCACAAAACAAAGCTGTTTTGTGGTAGGTAATTTTGATGTCTCCACAATCCATTTTGGGCACTTCCCTGTTGTGGACACTTGCCCACCCACCCAAGTGAGGCAACGTTTTCTCTGGAGACTTAGTGAATGCTGGGTGGTAGAAAATATTTGGCTGTTTGCAGATTCCAGAACTTCCTCTCACTGAAATGCAAGGCAAATGTGTTTTTTAAGCAAAGTTTGTGATTTCAAGGGGATTCTGGGCATAGGAAAAGTGAGAGCAACGTAAATCATGCATCTTGGACTCCCCTGGTACTAGTATGCTAAAGTTATTCCACCACTCACACTGGTTGGTCTTAGCGCCTCCAGAAATTATGTATTCAAAGCATGAATACTTATCAAAGTATCTGAATATTGAAACCAAGCCTTCTGAAGGTGAGCCATAAAGCCACTTCAAGGCACCAACCTCTGTATGGTCCATTCACACGCCATTCATGCTCAACATACACTTTCATACCGCCGGCCACACGTCCAATCCAGCCAATCACTGCACTCACATCAACTTACCCCTGCCAGACAAGGGCCCATCACATTAATATGCCACAGGATGGAATAAGTTTGACTACATTTTACAACCTGTCAAGTAACCGCCTCCTTCTTCCTGAACATTACGGAAGGCATGTGTAAGGAACCTTTATTAATGAATCCCATAACAGCCATGTGAGGCTCAGGAAGACATGTTTTTCATGTGCCTTTAGCGCACTCACTGTGCGAAATCCAACTCCTTCCAGTTTGTGGATGCAAGTTGGGGGTGTCCGAGTATGCCTTGGGAGGCCTATTCCTCGAACTGAGTGAGCATATCTACCTTTGAAACTAAGGCGGGCATGCTGGGGAATTTTCACGATGCTCCCTAAAGAGAAGGTCGTACACTATGAAAAAGGATAGTGTTTGGCACATAGGGTAGTTCATGAGAACATAGCATATGTCCCAGCCACCATTATGTGCAGTGCTGTGACTGTAATGCACTTATCATATATCAAATTGAACATCTACTAAGTTCTGATGGAGGATGAACATGGCAAGGAGGTCAAACACAGACCCATACATGTCGTTGTCCTTCAGTGCTGGGGTGGTACCAATGGGTTTGAATCCATAGAAATAGATGATGTGCATCTGTACTACCTTTACTATCTGCCTTCTACCTTTGCAATTTCCCTGTGAAAGCACACCTACCATATGCTTTCGTTAACCGTTCATGTCTCTGTTCTCATCAGAGTCCCAGCTAATCCTGTATAATTGCCAAGCAAACCTATACTAATGCCTTCCACCATTCGCTACTTGAAGCTCAAGAAAACATGTCTTTAAAGCGCCATCAGCGCACTTACTGAGCTAAATCCAACTCCTTCCAGTTTGTGGATGCAAGTTGGGGGTGTCTGAGTATGCCTTGGGAGGCCTATTCCTCGAAATGAGCCAGCATATCTACAGTTGAAACTAAGGCAGACATGCTCGTGAATACATCCTAATGTCTCTAAAGTAAAAAGTCAAACAAATATCCTGTGGGACTCGTTCACCAACACTTTTACTTTTGCTTTGAAAGTGAAGCTGCAAATTGAGTTTGCACACTTTTAAACAAGTAGAAATGTTGGTGAATATGTCCGACAGGACATTTGCTTGACTTATTACACTTACTCTGCTTCTCGTTGGCAATCATGGTAGTCCTTGTGTGACATACATAGGTTCCATAAGAAGCACTAAAATATTCAGTCATGCCTTTAACATTTTGCCACACATGGTACTCCGTGACAATGTGGCATATGTTCTGTCCACTAATAAGTGCAGTGTGGGGACTATAATGGATGTTAATCGAAAGAACACCTACCACATTCTGACGGTGGATAGAGGTGTTGAGCAGGCCATAAGGAAGTCCATGAATTCCTGAAGTAGCTGAAGTAAAATTCTGTGGCTGCTTGCCTAACAAAGCAGTGACCCATGGACGTTTGGTATCCATGCACAGCCACTGAAACGTTTACCCAACAGCAGCTCCACCTCAGTCTATTTCCCAGAACTTTGCTTTAGTATGATACAACGTAAAGCAAGTAGGGACACAGAGGCCTCACTAAGATGGTCACAGGGGACAGTAATACAGACTCTCCTGCCGCTATCCATGCTTTGAGCACACTTTACAGCAACTACATGGACTATCCTTTTTGGGTGTTTTAGGAATGCAGTCACCAAAGGGTTGCTCCTCCAGCCTTGTCAGATCCTCCAGAACATAAGAGGTGGAGGCTGCTGCTTCTGTAATGGCAGTGAGGCTTTCAATTGCAAACAAGTTGAAGTCAAGGAAAGTTGTGAGTCTTCCTGTGGTCGTCTGACGATAAACAACATACGTATGTTGACATCTGGATCAGGTGGGTAGACAGTTTCTTGTACCGAGTGCAAGTTTTACAACACGCATTGTATGGTTGAAGTACCTTGTCGTGCTTGTCCACTGCGCCCACGTACTTATTGTAGTCAAGTACGCAGGTGGGCTTGTGGACTTCAGCCATCTGACCCCAAACCGTGATGGGGGATGTGCTCTCATCATGAATTGTAGTGAGTACGTATACATCACGCTTATCCGAGAACTTGTCTGTGAGCAGTTCGTTGGAATGCCACGCAGTACTCTGAGATTTCTGGAGCTTCGGTCAAACAAGCTCCTGTGAAAATCCTTTGCGGTTGCAATAAATTGTACCACAGGCCACAGTGCCATCTTTGTAGAGCTCACTGAACAGCTCTACTCCTCTATAGAAACTGTCCACATAAAGGTTATAACCTTTGTGAAGGAGTGGCTGGACTAATTCCCATACAATCCTACCTGTGACCTCTAACGTGGGAGGGCAACCTACAGGGTTTATTTAGGGTGAGGTCTTTCCCTGTATACATTTTCAAGCTGTACACATAGCCAGTAGAGCTCACACACAGCATGTACAGCTTGATGCCATAGTGAGCTCTTTTTCTCGCAATGTACTGTTCAAACAACAGCCGCCGTTTGTACAGGATCAAGGACTCAGCGACTGCTATATTCTTTTAAGGAGTATAGATCTCTGGAAACCTGGAAGACAAATGTTCCATGACAGGCCGAATTTTGAACAACCTGTCATGGTTTGGATGGTTCCGGGGCAATGCAGCAGAATTGTCATTGAAATGCAGAATGCTCTGCAATAGCAAATAACGATCTATGCACATGTTCGGTGAGAAGATGGGGGTTATCCCAACCGTGTGAGACATCCAGTAGGACTGCAAGGTGGGTTTCTGCACTAAGGCCATTTTGAGCATAAGGCGCAAAAATATCTTCAACTCCGCTAGCGAAGTGGGAGTACACTGGTGTGCCCTAAAACGGGGCCCTGGAGTGCCTCCATGCTCCCTCAGAAAATGTTCTGCATGCAAATTTGTTTGGTGCATAATTTGCTGAAGGAAGGCAACATCCAAAAACAGATGGACATAGTCGACAGGCAAAACGTTGGCTGTATCGACCTTACATTGAGCGTCACCAGTAAAAGGTGGAATTTGGCGCTGAACTAAATCAGGGGGCTGCCAAGAGGGCACTCTCTCTGTGCTTGCCGCTGTACACACCTGTCTCTGGGTTGGGCTAACCCGCTCTTGTCCCGCTATACAGAATGTGCTTGCGAAGGGACAGCACGACTGTCCTCATTGTCTCCTCAGAATCACTGGAAGATGTGTCGTCGGATGGGACTATGCAGACTGAAAAATCACTCCCAGATACTGCCCCAATGTCCTCTCCCTCAGATGCTCTCACAGTATCTGCTGTCTCAGTCTCTGTTCCTGCCTCAGAGATGTCCATCATAATCCGAGTTAAAGCTTCAGCAGCAGTAATCCAACAAGACGCCATATCTGCTACTGGCTAAACTGTCTCTCTAAAGCACTAGCCTACGTAGAAGGCAAATAGGGTCTCAAAATATCTCCTGGGTGTGTGTGTGTCATGTGTGGAACAGTAAATGTCAAGTCACCTTACCTTTGCTTCTCTGAATCAGCAGAGTCTCTGAAGACACTGAAAAAAACAAAAAAGACACACTTACTTCACCTTGCAACATACCCATCATCACAGCCTTCAGCGCTGGTGGCACCCAGTGCAACAGTCATTTTTGGTGCTCCTCCTCCCATGACCTCCTCCTCTAATTCCCTCAGTACCACTCAGCAAAAGTGCCCCTCATCTCTCCATAGCCCCCCCTCGCACATAAATTTAATTTATTTTAAAGCACAGGTAACGCTTGGCTTTACTAATCCACTCAGCTAAACACATATCTATCCTTAGCAGCAAGCATATAAACCACCTGCGCTACGTTATGGCATCAAAACTGCCACTAGACAGAAGACAGATCTATTTCTATATAGAGAGAATCTATCGCTAAAATATATATGTGTGGTTTTGGAAAACAACATGTAAAAAAGTTAAATATATGCAAAAAAGAAAAGAGAACTCTGGGTAGTTCCCAAGTTTAGGTGGAGAGTAGCTCCAGTAAGTAGCACCTTGCAACACCAGCGACACTCTAGATTTGCTCACCCCAAATGTCTGTTAATCTAGCAAAGTTTTTAAGCATAGGATCAGCACAGTGCTATTCACGCCGAGCTAGATAAGGACAAAGGCCCTCATTACAACCCTGGCGGTCGGTGTTAAAGTGACGGTAATACCGCAAACAGGCCGGCAGAAAAAAAATTGGATTACGACCGTAGTAGAAACCGCCAAAAAGACAGCCACTTTAACACTCCGACCGCCACGGCGGTAGAAAAAAACACTGTGGTGGTAACTGCCAACAGACAGGCGGAAGACAAAGTACCGCCCACTGTATTACAAGAGGCCTATCTGCCACCTTCTCCGGAGCGGAACCAACGCTATCAAAAGCACGGTGGAAACAGTACACAGAAGGGAAAACACTCACCTCTCGACACCCAACGAGGAACCAGGACACCATGGAGCCCGTACTTCAGGAGTTACCTATGTTGGTTTACCTCCTCTTCTACCAGGAGTACGAACGGCGGTGGCGGCGACTACGGTGAGTACTGCACCTACAACACAGGGGAGGGGGGGAGGAAAGAGAGTGACACACACACGCAACACGCAACACCCCCACCCTCACACACAACAACATACACACAAATACATGCAGCAACATTACATATACCCCCCTCCCCCTGGAAGAACATAAGGACAAAAGGAAATGATTGTAACGATTGTAATCATTAAAAATCCGTTAGTCAAAACTCAAAATTCAGTATATACAAATATGGACACCAACTACACAAGTCCGGATAGTGTACCAATAATTGTCCGTTGACCATTGGGCCCAAAATGCATTGGCGAAGCCCACACGTGATACCTGACTCGAAACGGAGAGAACACTGTTGCGGCATCAGATCGAAAATACACAGACACCTCAGGGGGAGGGGCGAGCCTCAGCCTGATGAATGCACGACACCACTGCTGCATGAAGGGGCTCCATGCCCATTGCTGTATCCTGGGGAGTGCAAAGCCACAGTCTCTCAAGTCTCTCCAGTGGGTGGTTTGCCCACTGCTTTATCCTGGGGAGTGCAAAGCCACAGTCTCACAAGTCTCTCCAGTGGGTGGTTTGCCCACTGCTTTATCCTGGGGAGTGCAAAGCCACAGTCTCTCAAGTGGATATCAGTCTCCACTGGTTCTAGAGGGGGCCTGGTGCCCAGAGTACTTCATCCTGCCAAGGACTGAGGTAGGGGATGCTTTTCTCCACTGGCTCTGGGGGAGAGGAGCATGGTGCCCAGAGTGCTTCACCCTGCCAAGGACTGAGGTTGTGGATGCTTTTCTCCACTGGTTCTGGAGGGGGCATTGTGCCCACAGTGCTTCATCCTGCCAAGGACTGAGGTAGTGGATGCTTTTCTCCACTGGTTCTGGAGGGGGCATGGTGCTCAGAGTGCTCCACGTGCAGTGTGGCCGGTACAATTCCATCACCTGGGTGTGCGTGCCGCGAGATTGGCGAGGTACAGGTAGCATGATACGCCATGGAGGCAGCGACATACCCCACACGCGGTTTCGCCTTCCACCTGCAGGTGCAAACAGTGATGGAAGTCATGCCTCATGGAAGCTGCCCAGGGTCCAGGAACTCTCCTTCAGCCTCAGACGACTGACCACTGGGGATGGTAGCCATGTCAGCGGTGGTGCCAGTGTCCGAGGACACCGCGGGGCCGGTGCTTGCGGCAGTGTCTGTGGCGGCAGTGCTGGCGGCGGTGCATGGGTCAGCACCTGCTGAGGGACACAGCAGGACGTCTCCTGTAGCCTCGGATGGGTGCCCACTGGGGAAGAGGCTGGGGACTGTCGCTGAGGCTGTAGACATGCCGGGGGCGATGCAGGTGGTGGTGCAGGTGGCGGAGTCTGTGGCGGCGGTGCTGGCAGCCATGTCTGTGGCAGCGGTGCTGGCGGTGGTGCATGGGTCAGCACCTGCTGAGGGACAAAGCAGAACATCTCCTCCAGCCTCGGACGGCTGACCACTGGCGAAGAGGCTCGGGACTGTTGTTGAGGCTGTAGATGTGCCAGCGGCGGTGCAGGTGGCGGTGCAGGTGGCGGGGCAGCTAGTGGTGTTCGCCACCATACAGGTTGGCGTGGTCGTGGACAGAAAGTGTGACACTGGACCCTCACTCGGTGTCACCATGCCCTCTCCTGACCTGCTCTTCAGCTTTTGGCCCTTCCCCAGCTTTGATGATGCCACAGTTGTCTTGCCACTATCCCCTTTTGTTTTTGCTGAGCCCTTGGTGGCTGGTAGTTTTGGCTTCTCCCTCCGGGATGTGGGCACCTTCTTCACCTTGGCAGGTGGCGGAATGTCCTTTCCCTTGCTACATGGCACACTGGCAGCCCTGATGGGTGGCGCACTCAATGACCCCGCAGTTGCTGGCACCACTATGCTTGGGAATATGGTGGCTGAGGTGCTGGGCTGGGACCTGGAAAGCCTGGCCCTAGGGGAAGGACGGGGGGAGGTGTAGGGAAGAGGTCAGTGTTAGCCAGGAAGAATTTTTTAGACACACTGGGATGGGAAGATGGAGGGGGTTTGGGAGTGGAGGTAGAGGTAGTGGTTGTAGGAGGTGTACGTCTGCTGAATTTGGGTGAAGGTGCATGAGCTGGAGGCTGTTGTGAGGTGGATGGCTGTTGGGTGGGTGTGTGCCTGCGTTTGTGTACTTTGGGAGGAGGGATCACTGACACACTGGGAGAGGACACTGGGGATGTGTGAATGGTAGTGGGGGTGGTGAGTGCACGTGAGCGGTGTGTGGTGATGGGCGTGCTGGTGATGGAGGTAGTGGCTGAGGATGTAGTGCATGCAGGTGTGAGTGGAGACGAGACAGGGAGGGAGGAGGAGGACGTGGAGGAGGGGGACACAGTGGAGGCTGTGGATGTTGGTGTGTCTGCATGGGGATGGTGCTTGTGTGAGTGCCTGTGGCATGTGTGGTGCTTATGTTTGCCATGTCCACTCTTGTGTATTGATGAGTGTGCATGCTGGTTTGATGGTGTGCTTGGGATTGGCTGAGGTACAGGGGATTGGGTCTGGGTGGAGGACGTTGGAGAGGGGAGGCTGGACACAGGGACAATGGCTGCCATCAGTGCTCAGGCCAGAGCCTGAAATGCTCTCGGCTGGGCTGCCTGCCCAGAATGAAGGCCCTCCAGGTATGCATTTGTTTGTTGCAAATGCCTCTCTACACCCAGTATGTCATTCACAATGGTAGATTGCCCAACAGTGAGGGATCTCAGGAGATCAATAGCATTCTCATTGAGGGCAGCAGGGCTGACTGGGGCAGGGCCTGAGGTACCTGGGGCGAAGGAGATGCCCACCCTCCTGAGTGAGCGGGCACGGGACACACGCTGAGGGGCTGCTGGGAGGGCGGTGCTGGTAGGGGGGGTGGCAGCTGTACCTGTAGATTCAGTGGGCACAGAGGTGCCCGCCACCGCAAGGGAGCTCCCATCAGAGGAGGAGTCGCTGTCACTGCTGTCTGCTCCTGTCCCCGCCGTGGAGCTCCCCTCACCCTCGTCCCACTGGTGGCTTCAGACTCTGTTGCTTCACCCTCCAGGGCCAAGTGGGTTGCATCTCCGTCCTGCTCCGGTGCCAATGCTCCTCTGCCTGATGATGCTATTGCACACAAGATCAGGGAGACCACAAAAAATGGGGGGGGGGGGGAGACAGAAGAAAGACATGTTCAGTGCATTCAACATCACTACTGCTGGCAGACACAACACACAGAGAGCAGCCCTCTGCACTACGCCATGCACTGACAGTTCCTAGAAATTTCAGCTGACCATGGGGTACGATGCCTAAGACCAATTGCTTTACACCTGGAAGTCACAAGAGCCTGACTAGGTGTAGATGGCTCTTACCACTCGTGGGTTGGGGTGCCACATAGCCTGCCTCACAAGGGACCTTGCCTACCAACTTCGCCCTGGCCTACGGGAACCCACTGCCCACCTCCCCCACCCAGACACCTCATAATGCGCGCAGAGTCAGCTGAATGAGAGTGTACTCACCCCCTTGTGGCTGCTGTGATGCCCTCAAGCACCCATCCAACTCCGGATACGCCACCACCAGGATCCGGAACATCAGGGGGGTCATGGTGCGACGGGCACGCCTCCCACGTTGGGAGGCCATACCCAGCTGGGCCTCTGCCGTCTTCTAGCTCCAGTGGGGCAGGTCCTCCCATCTTTTACGGCAGTGGGTGCTCCATCTGTGGTAGAACCCCAGGGTCCGGATGTCCTTGCCGATGGCACGCCAAATACCCTTCTTCTGGTGGGCGCTGACCTAGAGGAATGGTACAGGGGGAAAGGAAATTACTTACTCGTCTGGACCGTCATACTCATTGCCCACCTGTTCCCACCCATGCCTTGACGCACATACAATCCCCATCCGCACATGCAGGCCTCAGCCCCCCCATGTATCTTCCATCCACACCACTCAAAACAGGCATTGCCCATGCAGCATGCTCACAGTGTACTCACCTGATTGTCTGGGGGACCGTACAGTTGCGTGTACTGGGGGAGGACCCCATCCACTAGTTTCTCCAACTCCTCCAAAGTGAAGGCAGAGGCCCTTTCCCCAGACACTGTAGCCATCGTCGCTTCCAGACACAGGTCACAGCAGCACTTGCAGTGTAGGTCCTCTCCTGTTGAAGGTCAGGTATTAAGTGAGTGAACAGACAGAAAATGGCACTCATGTACGCAGTGGTGCATACCATCACTGCTGGCGTACATTGTCATTGGCTCCTGGGACCCAAAGGGCCCAATGTTAACCAAGGCAGAATTGCGCTGCGGTCTTCGACCGCCCACCGCGACGGTGTACAACGCCAGCAAAGTTACCTCATATCCCCTTGTCCCACCTTACAGGTCAGGCAGCTGCCATTTCAGGAGGCCACATGGGATGGATGTTAACTACGTCACACCTATCTAGGCCGGGAATATAGACAGATACCGGCACATTGTGGCTTAATAACGTTTCTGCAAATAACACATTGTGATACCTCAGTGTTGGATGGCTCTCTGCTCACTGTGCCCCTCAATAGGGCACGTCCGTTGGGGCAGGTGATGAGATGGCAGGATCCTCCGGTGTACAGAGCCCTGGTGGACCTGTCGACAATGGAAGAGAGACACATCCTAGTCACATACAGACTTGATCGTGCAACAATCCAGAAACTGTGTGCCCAGTTGGAGCCAGACCTGATGTCAGCTATCCGCCATCCCACAGGAATCCCTCCTCTAGTGCAGGTCCTGTCTGTACTCCATTTCCTGGCCAGTGGGTCCATGGCATCAGGGATGTCCAAGCCAATGTTCTCTAACGTGTTGTCCAGAGTGTTGTCTGCCCTGCTGAAACACATGCGCAGCAACATCGTGTTCCTTCAGGTGGAGGATTTGCCCACAGTGAAAGGTGATTTCTATGCAATGGGACATATCCCCAACATCCTTGGTGCCATTGATGGGACACATGTGGCATGTGTACCCCCCGCAGGAATGAACAGGTGTATAGAAACCGGAAGAGCTACCATTCGATGAATGTGCAGATGGTGTGTTTGGCAGACCAGTACATCTCCCATGTGAATGCCAAGTGTCCTGGCTCTGTGCATGACGCTTACATTTTGAGAAATAGCAGCATCCCCTGTGTGATGGGGCAACTCCAAAGGCACTGTGTGTGGTTAATAGGTGAAGCCAAGGTCCCAATACAGTTGACATAGGTGTCTGGGTATGGGGCTGTCCCTAAGGGTTAGTGTGTGTCTAACAGTTGTCCCTCATGGCTACTGACCCCAGTGAGGAATCCCAGGACAAGGGCAGAGGAACGCTACAATGAGGCACATGGGCGAACTAGGAGGTGATCGAACGCACCTTTGGCCTCCTGAAGGCCAGATTCCGGTGCCTCCATATGACAGGTGGTACCCTATACTACTCACCGAAGAAGGTGTGCCAGATAATCGTGGCCTGCTGTATGCTGCACAATCTGGCTTTGCGACGCCAGGTGCCTTTTCTGCAGGAGGATGGGCCAGATGGTGGTCTTGTGGCTGCTGTGGAGCCTGTGGACAGTGAAGAAGACGCAGAAGAAGAGGATATTGACAACCGAAACAACATCATCATGCAATACTTCTAGTGAGACACAGGTAAGAAGTTGTCACTGCTTCCCACATCTCATACTATTGTTTGAGCTAATATAAGTCTCTCATTTTCATTCAGTGTATGGACCCTGACTTGTCACTTTGACTTTCCACTTCACAGATCTGGGTCCCACTTTGTGCCCTCTGCTATGTTTACTGCTGGCCTACAGCTGTGTTACATTGGTATGTGAACAAGTACATTGACATTGCTATATTCCATAGTTATTGCAATTACACATTTGTGAAAGCACAGCCTGACTCCAGATTGTTTTGTGATTGAAGTGTGTTTATTCCTGTGCAATTAAGTGGAGGGGGTTGTAAAATGGGCTGGGTGATGGTGGAGGAATGTCCATGGCAGAGTCCAGTCTATTTGTTTCACAGGTGCAGTTTCCAAAGGGCATAGGAAGTGGAACAATGGCAGTTTAAGGATGGACAGGGTGACATAGTGGGACAGAAGGGTGACATTCAGGGGGGTCTCATTTCCTGGCGGGGGTCTTGGCAATGTTCTCGGTCTTGTTCCTGGATCTCAGGGACCGTTTGCAGGGTGGTTCTCCATCTGCAGGGGGTGGGGTGCTGGTGTCATGTTGTTCCTGTGGCAGTGCCTCCTGTCTACTAGCGCCGGCGGAGGTGGAGGGCTGTTCATCGTCCAGGCTAGTGTCAGGGGCCCCTTGTTGTGCCACTGTGTCCCTCCTGGTGTTGAGAAGGTCTGCCAGCACCCCTGCAGTTGTAACCAGGGTAGTGTTAATGGACTACAAGTCCTCCCTGATCCCAAGGTAGTGTTCCTACTGCAGCCACTGGGTCTCCTGAAACTTGGCCAGTACCATTGCCATGGTCTCCTGGGAATGATGGTAAGCTCCCATGATGTTGGAGAGTGCCTCGTGGAGTGTTGGTTCCCTGGGCCTGTCCTCCCGCTGCCGCACAGCAGTCCTCCCAGTTTCCCTGTTATCCTGTGCCTATGTCCCCTGAACCGTGTGCCCACTGCCACTGCCCCCAGGTCCCTGATCATACTGTAGTGGTGGACACACTGCTGATTGACGTGTCCTGGGGACAGAGGGATGGCCCCCGCTGGGTGGGTGCTGTGCTGGTGTTTCCTGAGGGGGGAGTCTCTGTGGTGGCTTGTGACAGTGGCAGGGGAACCGACTGTCCTGAGGTCCCAGATGGGCCGGGCTGGTCATCTTGATCCAGGCGTGCAGAGCTGCTGTCATCACTATGGGCCTCTTCTGTGGGGGGACTGGATATGTCTGGCATCTCCTGTCCGGTGATGTTGGGTAGGGGTCCTGTTGGGGTGTAAATGCATAGTTATTGTATCTGTGTGTGCCATCATGTCCAATGGGGGAGTGACCGTCTACTCCTGTGCTTGCATTATTGGCTTGGTCCTTGTGTGATTGGTGATTTTGGGGCATGAGTGAGTCTCTGTACTGGACATGCTTTGTTGATGGGTGTCCATGCATTGGTGTTACATGCAGGGCTTGGTTTTGGGATGTGTGGGTTGTGTTGGTGTGCTATCTGTGGGTTGTTGGGGTGATGGGTGTGAGGGTAAGGGTGGGAGTATGTGATGGCATGCAGGTGGGGTGGGGGGATAAGGTAGTAAAGATTTGCCTTACCAGAGTCCAGTCCTCCTGCTACTCCTGCGAGGCCCTCAGGATGCATAATTGCCAAGACCTGCTCCTCCCATGTTGTTAGTTGTGGGGGAGGAGGTGGGGGTCCACCGCCAGTCCTCTGTACAGCAATCTGGTGTCTAGACACCATGGAACACACCTTCCCCCGTAGGTCGTTCCACCTCTTCCTGATGTCATCCCGTGTTCTTGGATGCTGTCCCACTGCGTTATCCCTGTCGACAATTCTCCGCCATAGCTCCATCTTCCTTGCAATGGATGTCTGCTACACCTGTGATCCAAACAGCTGTGGCTCTTCCCGGACAATTTCCTCCACCATGACCTTGAGCTCCTGCTCAGAGAACCTGGGGTGTCTTTGGGGTGCCATGATGTGGTTTGGGTGATGTGTGAGGTGGTGTCTGTTGTGATGCGTGAGGGGATGTGTTGGTGTGTGTTGTTTGAGGTGCGTGGATGTTGTGTAAGTGATGGTGTTGTGTGTCTGTGCATGCTGGTGTTGTTTAAGTAGTGTCTCTCTCTGGCCTGCTATCAAATTTCTGGTAGTAAGGGTTTGTGGGTGATGTGGGTGTGTGTTTTATATTGGATTGGGTGTGTGGCTGTGGTGTGTGTATGTGTATCAGGTGTGTGTATTTTGAATTGTCCAATTTGGTTGTGTTTTGTAAATGTGTGTGTATTTTGAGCACAGTGGTGTGTACCGCCAATGGTTTACCGCGGTTGAAAGACCGCTGTGTTGGTTCGTGGGTCGTGATAGTGTGGGCATATTCTTGTTGGACTGACGGTGTCGGTTTTGTTATCACCAGTTTATCACTGACCTTTGGTGTGGCGGACTTGTGTGGGTGTCTGTATTGTGGCGGATTCCGGGCTGTGGGTCGTAATACCTGTAGCGGAATTCCGCGGCCGCAGCGGTATGTTGGCGGTCTTCTGCACGCCCGTAAGCGGGATTTACCGGCAGGGTTGTAATGAGGGCCAAAGTCTTTTGCCATTTGTCCAGCAAAGTCTTTAAGCATAGGTTTGACACAGTGTCAACCTTACTGAGCTGTAAAATGACAAAAACCATTTACCACTCCAGGCACAGTATTACAGCTTTGGACTGGTAAAATACCATCCAAGCAAACCTGCAATGAGTAAAAGCAACCCCTAACACATGTTTCCCTCTAATTAGAGCTCTTCAGAGAGGTTTAGCGTTGTTCAGAGACAAGGGATCACCCAGTATAAGTTAAAAAAAGTCCCTTTTAGGGTTAGCGTGACGCATAAATTATGCACACAAAAAAAGAGAACTCTGTGTAGTTCCCAAGTTTAGGGGGAGAGCAGCTCCAGTAAGGAGCACCCTGCAACACCAGCGACACTATAAATTTGCTCACCTCAAATGTCTGTTTATCTAGCAAAGTTTTTAAGCATAGAATCAGCACAGTGCTATCCACGCCGAGCTAGATAAGGACAAAGGCCTTCATTATGACATTGGCGGTGCATCCCACTTACGGCCACGCTGACTGCCGCCAACTTACTGGCGGCGGATATCCATTCACCATATTTTGATACACACACACCAATCCAACAGTATTCAGCCACAGACACAAATCCTTCACACCAAAGAACAGTGATAAACTGGTGGTATCCAAACCCACACCGTTATGCCAACAGAACAACGCCCACCACATTATGACGCACAAATCACCACGGCGGACATACAACGTCGGTAAACCATTGGTGGTACATACTGCCGTGCTCAAAATGGACACCCACAGACAAAACAATACCACATTGGACAATTCAAACAACACATACCTGATACCCATACACACACCACACCCACACACCCACATCACTATAAAACACACACCCACATTACCCATAACCCTTTACCATTCCAAACCATTGACAGCAGAGAGACATCAAGATCACAGACACAATCATAGCCACACACTATACAAACCTATACACCAAACACACACCGCACATCACACACCCCAACACATTACCCAACACACCCTCACCTACACACCTCACACAACACCCATGGCACCACAAAGCACCCCCGTTTCACAGAGGAGGAGCTAAGGGTCATGGTGGAGGAAATCATCAGGGTAGAGCCACGGCTATTTGGAGCACAGGTGCAGCAGATATCGATAGCTAGGAAGATGGAGCTATGGCGGAGAATCATGGAAAGGGTCAACGCCGTGGGACAGCACCCAAGAACTAGGGATGACATCAGAAAGAGGTGGAATGACCTACGGGGGACGGTACGTTCCATTGCAGCAAGACACCAGCTAGCTGGACAGAGGACTGGCGGTGCACCCCCACCTCCTCCCCCACAACTAACAGCGTGGGAGGAGCAAGTCTTGGCAACCCTGTATCCTAAGGGCCTGGACAGAGTAGGAGGACTGGACTCCGGTAAGTCAACTCTCTACTACTATCACCCCCTACCTGCATGCCATCACATACATAAAAAACACCCTCACCCTCACTCCCATTACTCGACCACTTCCCACACACCCCATCATCACATCTCACTCATCCCAATGCCAAGCCTGCATGCTCTACCAATACATGGACACCCCTCACAGCCCTGCATGGACACTCATCACTAAAGCATGGACACCATGGAGAACTAATCATCCCACCATACACCAATGTACACAAGTGAAAGCTGCCAGGGCAAATACAACCAAAGAGGGCAAGCCACGGATGCACAATATGTCAGACACAGAAACCATAACACATCATTTACATCCCCACAGGTCCCCTAGCCAATGTCAGCGGAGAAGAGGTGCCAGCAATATCCAGTCCCCCAACTGAAGAGGCCCACAGTGATGACAGCAACTCTGGTCTTCAGGACCGGGATGACCTACCTGGCCCATCAGGGACCTCTGGATAGCCAGTTACCCATGTCCAGTCACACACCACCACAGAGCCACCCCCATCAGGAAACACCACCACAGCACCCACCCAGCATACCCACACCTCTGTCCCCAGGACACGTCAATCAGCAGTGTGTCCACCTCTACAGGGACCCCAGGCCACACCTCATAACCAAGACAACCAGGGACCTGGGGTCAGTGGCAGTGGGCACAAAGTTCTGGGGACTGAGGCACAGGCCAACAGGGAAACTGGGAGGAGTGGTGTGAGCCAGGGGGAGGGCAGGCCCAGAGAACTGACTCTCTAGGAGGCACTTGCAGAGATCCTGGGAGCCTATCAACATTCCCAGGACACGATGGGCCAGATCCTGGGCAATGTGCAGGAGAACAGGCGGCTGCAGGAGGGACAGTACCAGGGGATCAGGGAGGACTTGCAGGCCACCAACAACATCCTGCTCTCCATAGCAGAGGTGCTGGCAGACATGGCCAACATTATGAGGAGGCAGTCACACAACAGCAGGCCCCTGCCACTAGCCATCCATCCGAACAGCCTTCCACTTCCGTTACCACTAGTGGACAGGAGGCCCCACCACAGGACTCACAGGCCACCAGCACCCCTCCCCCTGCAGAAGGAGAACCACCCCACAAACGTTCCCTGTGATCCAGACAGAAGCCAGAGACACCTGCCAAGACCCCCACCAGGAAATGAGACTCTCCTGATTGTCACCCTTGTGTCCCACTCAGTCACCCTGTCCACCTTGAAGTGCCATTACTTCTCTTCCTATGTCTCCTTGGACAATGCACCTGTGCTACTAACCGACTGGAACAATACTCTGGACTTTCCTCCATCTTCACCCCATTCCATTGCACTTGCCCCTCTATATTTTAACACTTCAATAAACACCCTTGGAAAAAAAGAAGTTTGGAGTATGTCATGTATATCAATTATGTATTCATTGAAACAGGTACAAACATTGCAATTCAACTGTACAGAAAATGAGCACAGATTAATGACCTGTAGCTGGCTGCAGTGATCACACCAGGAGTATATGTGAGGTCACCAACATCTGCAAAATGAATTGCCAGAGGGAACAGTAAGTGGGCATAGAGGTGGGAAATATCAGCATGCCATTGCCACAGAAATTCAAACAAATGTAATTGAAATGTGAAGTAACACTGTCCTACCTGTGTGTCATTGGAAGAATTGTCTGATCACTGATGTTCTGTTGTCCGCATCCTCATCCTCTTCCTCCTCATCCTCACTGTCCACAGGGTCCACTGCTGACACACGGGCATCTCCAGCCTCCTCCTCCTGCAGGAATGGTACATGATGTCTGACCGCTAGGTTATGCAACATGCAGCATACCATCACAATCTAGCAGACCGTCTTGGGTGAGTAGCACAGGGATCCACCTGTCAGATGGAGGCACCGGAACCTGGCCTTCAGGAGGCCAAAGGTCTTTTCAATTAACCTTCTGGTTCGCCCATGGGCCTCATTATAACGTTCTTCTGCCCTTGTCCTGGCATTCCTCACAGGGGTCAGCAGCCATGAGAGTTGGGGTAACCAGAGTCACCTGAAATATTGAAGGACGACATTTAGCCACACACTATCCCATACAGCCCACACCATACCCATGCACCAACATTTACTTGGTGGGAACTAGGGCTCACCTATTAGCCACACCCTGTGCCGCTCTAGTTGGGCCATCACATTTGGGATGCTGCTATTCCTCAGGACAAAGGCATCATGCACCGATCTAGGATACTTAGCATTGACGTGGGAGATGTACTGGTCCACCGAGCACACCATCTGTACATTCATAGAGTGGGAACTCTTCCGATTTCTGAACACCTGTTCATTCTGGCTGGGGGGGGAACAAATACAATATGTGTTCCATCAATCGCCCCAATTATGTTGGGGATATGTCCCATTGCATAGAACTCGGCCTTCACTGTGGCCAAATCTTCAACCTGGGGAAAACAAGGTAGCTGCACATGTGTTTAATCAGGGCAGACAACACTCTTGTCAGCGCTATTGAGAACATTGGCTGTGACATTCCTGCTGCCATGCCCACCCTCACTTGGAAAAAACCAGTTGCCAGGTGATGGAGCGCTGATATAACTTGCACAAGAGGGGGGATCCCAGTGGGGTGACTCCCTCCTCCTGAAATGGCACTGCCTGTCCTGTGTGGAGGGACAGGTGGAATTGAGGTAATTCCGCTGACATTGGGCACCGTTGCGGGAGGCGGTCGGGAACCGCTGTGCAACTCCTCATTGGTTATAATTGGGCCCTATGGGTTATGGGTTACAGTGGCCAATAGTGATCTATGCCGACGGTGACGGTATGCACCGCCACGGTCGTGTCCGCCATTTTCTATCTGGGAAAACCTTGCTACCTAGCTCATAGGCATCCACAACTGGTCAGGGCTGGGTGGGTCCCAGGTGTGCTGCATTTGGTGGTGTGTGTCCCTCCCCATGCCTTGGCTGCTAACTATTTCTCTGGTAGTGCTATGGCATATTGCGTAGGCCTGTTCCCTGTGTGTGAGGGTGCTGTGTACGCCAACGGTGGTGTTGGTGCAGCCATTGACCAAGTGTATCCTTTGTCTCTCCCCCCCTTTTTGTTTTGTCATTCTATCCTTATGTGCATTAGCATCATCAGGCAGAGAAGCAGAGGCACCAGCGACGGAGGGAGCTGCATCCCATAGGACCCAGGAGGCAGAGTCCGCCTACGCTGAGGGCACCAGTGGGATGGAGGGCGAGGGGAGCACCACAGCAGAGCCTGGAGGGAACAGTTTTGACACAGATACCTCCTCCGATGGAAGCTCCCTGGTGGTGGCAGACACTTCTGTGACCACCCCAGCTACAGGTACATCCGCCACCCCTCTGTACCAGCACCGCCCTCCCAGCAGCCCCTCATCGAGTTTCCTGTGCCCACTCAACCAGGAGGGTGGGCATCTCCTTCGCCCCAGGCACCTCAGGCCCTGCCCCAGTTAGCCCTGCTGCCCTGAGTGAGGAGGCTATTGACCTCCTCAGATCCATCTCTGTAGAGCAGTCAACCATTGTGAATGCCATCCAGGGGCTGGCAGCCCGGATGCAACAATCTAATGGATTCCTGGAGGGCATTCACACTGGATTGACGGCCCAACAGAGATCTATCCAGGCTCTGACCACCTCTCTGATGGCAGCTATTGTCCCTGTTTCAGCCATTGTCCCTGTTTCTACCCTACCCCCTCTAACTTCCACTGCCCAGTCCCATTCTCTTCAACCCCAACCCATCCCAAGCACACAGGCAGACGAGCATGCACACAAGACAACAAACAAGAGTGTCACAGGCAAATACAAGCACCACACTTCATCCCACAGGCACTCACACAAACGCCATCCAGTTGCAGACACACCATTATCCACTATTTTCACTGTCTCCCCCTCCTACTCCTCCACCACCTCCCACTCAGTTCTTTCAACACTCACACCTGCATGCACTACATCATCATCCACTACCAGCATCACTGCACCAAGCAGAACACACACATCACTGGCAGACACCTCCACAACGGCCATGCACATGTCCCCTGTGTCCGCTCCCACTGTGTCTGTCTCCCCTCCTAAAGTACACAAACCCAAGCACTCAGATACCCAACAGCCATCCACCTCACAACAGCATACAGCTCATGCACCTGCACCCAAAAGCAGAAGACAGACACCTCCAACAACCACTCCCTCTTCCCGCCCCAATGTCCCTAAAAAACTGTTCCTATCCACCATTGACCTCTTCCCTACCACTCCCCCCTGTCCTGCACGTATGGGCAGGGTAGGAAGAACCCAGCCAAGCACCTCACCCACACAGGCCCAGTTGTCACCACACCCACTCGTGGTGGAAAAGGATCCAGCCCACATGTCCTGAAGGTGAAGGAGCCTGCGCCAGGCAGCCTCAAGGAAAAGGAGCCTTTCCCAGCTGCCAGAAAGACCAAATAGCCTGCCCCAGCAGGCAAGAAGGGAAAGGAGCTTGCCCCAGCTGCCAGGAAGACCAAGGAGCCTGCTCTAGCAGGCAAGAAGAGAAAGGAGCCTGCTCCAGCTGCCAGGAAGACCAAGGAGCCTGCACCAGAAGGCAGGAAGACCAAGGGCCTGGGGCAGAAAGTGTGATCACCACCAACCATGGTTGTGCAGCCATCCGAGGTTGCAGGGGATGGGCAGGAGCCTCCCCCCACCAGCAGCAGCACCACCACCACTGTGCAGCCATCCGAGGTTGTAGGGAATGGGCAGGAGCCACCCTCCACCAGCAGCACCACCACCACTGTGCAGCCGTCCGAGGTAGCAGGGGATGGGCAGGTGCCGCCCCCCACCAGCAGCACCACCACAACTGTGCAGCCGTCACTGCCGGCAGACGGTATGTAATCCTGCCTCAATGGGCTGCTGTACAGCCTGCCCCCTGCAAAGCCAGTTGGTATGACACTCACCTGAGAGACTGTGACCTTGCACTCCCCAGGATCAAGCATAGGGCACGATGCCCCCTCCAGAACCAGTGGGTAAGACACCCACATGCCCAACACTCCCCAGGATCAAGCACAGGCCACAGTGCCCCCTCCAGAACCAGTGGGCAAGACACCCACTCGAGAGACTGTGCCCCATCACTCCCCAGGACCAAGATCACAGGGCAGGTTTCCTCCTCCAGAACCAGTGGGTAAGACATCCACATGCCCAACACTCCCCAGGATCAAGCACAGGGCACGATGCCCCCTCCAGAGCCAGTGGGCAAGACAACCACTCAAGAGACTGTGACCCATTATTCCCTGGACCAAGAGTACAAGGCACGTTGCCCCCTCCAGAACCAGTGGTTGAGACACCTACCTGAGAGACTGTGACCTTGTACTCCACAGGACCAAGCACAGGGCATGTTGCCCCCTCCAGAACCAGTGGTCTTGTAACATCTCCCGGCTGAGGTGCCCCCTCATCCCCCGTCCCCCTGAGGTGCCTGCCTATTTACCAACTGCTGCCCCTGCAGTGTTCTCTCCGTGTTGAAGCAGGTGACATGTGTGGCCTTGGACTTTGGCCTGTGGCCATGTGGACTACGCAAATAGTGGACTGGGCTGTGTTCCTTTTTCTGTACATATGTATATATCTATTATCTTGCCCAACTTATTTTTAATGCGTGTTAATCTCATTACATTCACTTTTGCGAAATCGTTTTGTCCTTGCATTATTCATCCGAGATACGGGGTAAAATTGTTTTTGTAATGCCGCTGGTTGTGTGTATGGTGTTGGGGGGGGTTGTGCATGTGTGTGTCACTCTCTTTCCCCGCCCCTCACTCGTGTGCTAGGCGGCTGTACTCACCGGCGTCGTCTTCGTCGGCATTGATGTTTGTGGTGGAGCAAAACGTAGAAGATGATGGGGAAGACATGCAGTTCAGGTTCCATGGCGGAGTGGTTGTTCCCTGTGTCTCCAATGGTGAGTCCTTTCCCTTCTGAACTCAGTTTCGGTTAGGCTTTTGATGTTGTTGGTACCGCCCCGTAAAAGGTGACAGTTTCCTGGGTCATAATATGGTGGGCGGAACATTGACTTCCACCTGGCGGTAGGCAACTAGCGCCATGGTGGTGGCTGTTGTTTCCGCCCTGGCGGTCAGTGTGGTAAATTGGCTGTCTTTCAGAGATCTTTCTGCCATGGTCATAATTTGGCGGTAGTTACCACCAGCCAGTTGGTGGTATTACCACCACTTTAACACCAACCGCCAGGGTCGTAATGAGAGCCAAAGTCTTTTGCCATTTGTACAGCAAAGTCTGTAAGTATAGGTTTGACACAGTCTCAACCTTGCCGAGCTGTAAAATGCCAAAAGCCATTTACCACTTCAGGCACAGTATTACAGCTTTGGACTGGTAAAATACCATCCAAGCCAACCTGGAATCAGTGAAAACAACCCCTGATACGTGTTTCACTCTGATTAGAGCTCTTTAGAGAGGTTTAGCTTTGTCCAGACACAAGGGAGCACCCAGTATAATTCAAAACAAATCCCTTTCAGGGTTAGAGTGATGCATAAATTATGCAAAAAAGAAAAGAGAACTCTGGCTAGTTCTCAAGTTTAGGTGGAGAGCAGCTCCAGTAAAGAGCACCCTGCAACACTCTAGATTTGCTCACCTCAAATGTCTGTTTATCTAGCAAAGTTTTTAAGCATAGGATCAACACAGTGCTAGCCACGCCAAATTAGATAAGGACAAAGGGCCACATGCACAAAGATCCGGTATTGCGACTCGCAAACTGCAAGTCTTAACAACTCGCAATTTGCGAGTTGCAAAACCAGATGTACAACAGTGTACTATACACTGTTTGTAATTCCCAATGGGGTTGCAAATGACCTACCTCATGAATATTCATGAGGTAGGTCGCAATTTGCGACCCCATCGGGAATCGTCGGCTTCTCAGGGATGGTTGCCTGCTGGAGACAGCAGACCACTATGTCTGTGACTGCTTTTAAATAAAGCAGTTTTTTAAAAATGCAGCCCGTTTTCCTTAATGGGGACGCGCTTAAGACTTGAGAGGGACTACATATCCCAAGCTGCTTTGAGGCCCCAGCAGGTGGCTATTTTCACCTGCACCGCACCCACTTGACACCAATGAGCGCTATAAAGCGCGTGGGGGCACCTCGCTGCGCGGGCGCGCTAAAGACTTGAGAGGGACTACATATCCCAAGCTGCTTTGAGGCCCCAGGAGGTGGCCATTTTCACCTGCACCTGCACCCACTTGACACCAATGAGCGCTATAAAGCGCGTGGGGGCACCTCGCTGCGCGGGACGCGCTAAAGACTTGAGAGGGACTTCATATCCCAAGCTGCTTTGAGGCCCCAGGAGGCGGCCATTTTCACCTGCACCAACTTGACACCAACGAGCGCTATAAAGCGCGTGGGGGCACCTCGCTGCGTGGGACGCGCTAAAGACTTGAGAGGGACTACATATCCCAAGCTGCTTTGAGGCTCAGGAGGTGGCCATTTTCACCTGCACCTGCACCCACTTGACACCAACGAGCGCTATAAAGCGCGTGGGGGCACCTCGCTGCGCGGGATGCGCTAAAGACTTGAGAGGGACTACATATCCCAAGCTGCTTTGAGGCCCCAGGAGGCGGCCATTTTCACCTGCACCCACTTGACACCAACGAGTGCTATAAAGCGCGTGGGGGCACCTCGCTGCGCGGGACGTGCCCGGGCCAAGGGCGGGCCCGTCCACGCCCATCGGAGCCCGTAAGTGGCTGGGCTGGGCCACCCCCCTAACATTGACCATTCAAGTAGGCATCATTGATCTTAGCTCTATGCGCTATTGCCAATACTGTGCCATCCCGTAGGTTGCATCATTATATTGATACTCTATAGAACATTTTATCACCAATAACCGTCCCAGATGGGTAAAAGGAAAGCAATAGAGGCTGGGGCAGGGGCAGTGCTAAAAGCTAAGTGAAAAAGACACAAGCATGCAGCTAGTAACTGCGTTATGGACAGAATTGACTCTCTTTTGGGTGAATGCGAGGGAATTTTAACTTCTCCTCAGGGAAATAATTCTAACGGCACTGGGGGGGAGCACTCCCCAACCAAAAGGAGGGCTGGCCCAAAGAAAATTACTGAGATTTTTGTGGAACGTGGGCAACAGGACACAGCCACTACAGGGCAGGGAGAGGGCAGGAATGTTATCACCCACACTGCTCCATCTCTAGTGAAGGAGCTACCACTGGGCTTTAACGATTTCATCCAGTGCAGCAACCGCTTTAATCCGTTAATTAACGCCCCAGAACCACATGATGACATCGACCCAGGTATCAGGGTGGATGGGCTAGCAGCCGCAAGCACACACTCAACTCACATAAACCCACAACACATTCAATGCATACAAGACTTAAAAAAGGAAGTACTAGAACTTAAGCTCATGGTTAACTCCTTAATTGCAATAGTAAAACAGTTAACTCTTGCAGATGACACGGCCACCATGAACCTTACCCAAAGCCCAACCCTACCAGGCACCACGACGAATCTGCCCATTCTTTCAGCACCCAGTTGTGACGGCCTCCTCCCAGTCGGTGCTAAGACCAAGAACTTACTCCAGCCTCCTTTGCACAACAGTTTAGGCGCAGGAAATACACTAGACGACCATCACAAAATCTCCAAACTCATGAGCAATACTGCCCCAAAATACTCTGTACAGCCTGCCATTGATTGGTCTCAATCAGGAAACGTAGTTCTAATGGTCAACGTTACCAAGTTAAACACATCGACACATAAGGAAGGGGCAGACTCTATTAAAAACAAGGCAATCCACTGGATTCGTCATGTAAGAGGCTGACCCGGGAACACATTTTGACATTTTAAAACTGACACTCAAGTACGGGACCATGGTGGACAATTTGGTGGCCCTAGATGCAAGAACAAGCCCACCAGCACATTCGCGCATCCAGTTCAAATACCCTAGGCCACCTACGCACTACGGGGATTGCCAGAGCTACTGCCCAGCAAAACATTTATCTACCCTTGGCGAGAATGATTGACTTAAAGCTTCATCTAAAATCTATGCTGAAAAACCACGCAACCAACTAATATCAATCACCCCTGGCCTGCTGCAATCCCTAACACTGCCAGTGCAAGTATTCTCTCTCCCACTCATGACATATTTCCCAAGACATTTGACAGTTTACTGTGCAAATATGACAATACTGCATCTTTCATCTTGCAGGAATATTGCCCACCAAATCAAGAACCGATAGCTAAGCCTGCAAGCACTTCCCTTACCAGGGCCAGGTCAGCTCCATTAGAGGAACATCACCACTCACCCCAGGTCTCACTGACCAACATTGGTATTGATCCATTTCTTCCCACGCAACCACACCTGCCAAATCAACCTCTGGCAGCTAATTATGTAAATACCAGGCAATTAGACAGGATAGCTCAACCACTCTCTGGGGTACGACTTGTCACATGGAACGTGGCAGGTTTGAAATCTATTCTCCCTCTTCCATCCTTTACTTCTTTTATTGATGAACATGACATATGTCTTCTTCAAGAGACATGGGGGGTTATTACAACTTTGGAGGAGGTGTTAATCCGTCCCAAAAGTGACGGTAAAGTGACAGATATACCACCAGCCGTATTACGAGTCCATTATATCCTATGGAACTCGTAATACGGCTGGTGGTATATCCGTCACTTTACCGTCACTTTTGGGACGGATTAACACCTCCTCCAAAGTTGCAATAACCCCCATGGTCAACAGATCCACTTTTTCGAACAGGCTATTCAAATTTCTACATCCCTGCCGTGCCCAGTACTAGAGGCAGGCCTTCTGGGGGTTTGACCATCTGGATCAGAACATCACTTAACTGTCATATATTACAGCTACCCACCGATTCTCCCGACCTGTTAGGTCTTCGTCTATCATTCAGGCCTGACACTGTTGTGAACATTTTCAATATCTACACCCGAGGGGTCAGGGGGGGTCAAGTCTCAAAACCTTCTGTGTCCTGGCAGCCCTTTTGCAAAACTGTCCCCGCCATCATAAAACCATTGTGGCAGGTGACCTCAATGTCACATTCGAACCTCTAGACTGGGATGATCTCAGGTCCACAGACGAGGAGGATCGAGCTTGGTCTATCCCCGCCCTGTCCATTCCACCCATCAAGAGATGGACGCAGGTCGCTGTCCAAGTTAAGTCACTGACCATGGAATTTGGGCTCAGGGCGTTAAATGGCAGAACCAAATCAGACGCCAAAGGCCATCACACATTCAACAAAATCAACCACACCAGCAGAATAGACTACTGTCTATTCGACATAAGTTTATGGCCCCTAGTCATCAACATGACGATCGTTGAAAGAACTGAAGGTGATCATAATCCTCTCTCTGTTCACACGTTAGCTTTGGGCAACCTGTCACCCACAATTAACTCCTCAGTAGAAGCACCAGAGGGCAATAGCCTGGGTAATGACAAAGGACACCTAAAGTGGGACAAGGTTGCGGCTCGGCCCGCACTCATCAACGCAGCCAATAACGCCCTAAAGACTACATGAATTAACCTAGAGGTGGGTCCCGCAATCCCCTATAAGGAAATAAGCTTAATCCACACCTCATGCTTCAGGGATATCGCAGCCCACTTCTCAATATCCACAGCCCATGATGGCAAGAGACCCAAAGGTAGGCACCGCTGGCTCGATAAAATGTGCCGGTCCCTAAACAAGCGCTTTATCCAAGCTATTAAATCCAAGGATGCCACCGCCATCTGCCTAGCTAGAAAGTCCTACAAGTCAGCCATACGCAAAGCCAAGCGTGACCAAGATGATAAGTGGTGGACAGCACTTAGTGACGCTGTGCGCGAGAGGAACTGTAGTCTGTTCTGGTCCCTGGCAGCGCGAGGCCCAGAAAGCAGTGGATTGAACATTACAACCAACATCGCCCCGAAAGACTGGGTAGATCATCTTAGTAGGCTGTACTCCCATGACCATGATAGCCCCACTCCTGTTTGCATGGACCCCTGCCTAAACACTTCTTTAGCACCCACCACTGAAGTACCCCAGCTGTTCTCTCAAAGTGACATAACTTATTCCCTAGGCACCATAAAACGCGGCAGGGCCCCTGGCTCGGATGGTGTCCCAGCAGACCTGTTCTCAACCGACATAACATTCTGGTCAAGATACCTCACCATCATAGCGAACGCAATAGCATCTGGGGCGCCTATCCCTGAGTCCTGGAAAGGGGCTATTGTTATTCTAATCTTTAAAAAGGGCGACAGATCACTCCCCTGCAACTATAGACCAATTAGTCTAATTGACTGTGTGCAAAAAATCTTCTGCCACTGCCTCTTGGGAAAGATCGAAGCCTGGATGACTGAACATGATATCCTTAGTCATCTCCAAGCCGGTTTCCGGAAGAAAATATCTACCACTGATCAAGCCCTCAGGTTCCTATTTTTATACTGGAAAACAGTGCTCATTGGTAAAGGGAGCCTTTATGTAGCTTTTTTGGATCTAAAGTCTGCTTTTGACCTAGTACCTCGCAACAAACTATGGGACACTCTCTCCCGAATGGGAATCCCGGACCATATCCTAGCAATATTGATACGGCTCCACGAGGACAACTACGCACGAGTTAGGTGGGACAACAAGGGGCAACTAACTGATAGAATCCATGTATCAAGGGGTGTGCGGCAAGGGTGTGTCCTTGCCCCGACCCTCTTCTCTCTGTATATCAATGAAATCGTCCCTTCCCTGCCTAGAGTGGAGGCTGACGCACCATCACTTGGCACACAAAAAAACCCTGTCTTGCTCTTTGCAGATGATACTCTCCTGATATTCAAGACTCCTAGTGGACTAAGGAAACTCCTCATGTGCTTTGAGAAATTCTGCTCAACACGGGGACTTGAAATCAATGCCTCTAAAACAAAACTAATGACCCTTAATCCCCATAGATCTTTTAGAGGGAAGTTTACACTAGAGGGCACCACACTTGAGAAGGTGGGCATTTTCAGCTACCTGGGTATAACATTGACTGACAACATGTCTTGGAAACCATACATAGGAAAGCAAGACTTAAAACTAAAGCAAACAACAGGGGTACTATCAAAAAACTTTCACCTCTCACACACAAAAACAATTCGCCCAGCAATACAGATATACTAAGCAGAGGCTGTGACCTCAGCACTTTACGGGGATGAACTATGGGGTTATGCTAAAATCCAAGACATAACCATCGCTGAGAACAACTTCCTGAGAAACCTTGTGTCCCTTCCGCCAAGCACTCCACTGTTCCCCCTTTTTAAAGATCTTGGCATAAAACGCATCGGTCATAAAGCCCGCCTACGCCCTCTGCTGTATTGGCGGCATCCTTGGACTACCCCAGAGCTTGAAACCTTTACTGAAGCCCTGCAGGTTATTTTACAAGCTGATCATCTTCACAAAATCCCCTGGCTACGATACATCAGGGGGTCACTTTACTCACTCGGGCTCAGTGAACTCTGGAATTCACAAACCACTTCTGTCTTTCCCTCAAAAAGCGAACTAAAGAAACTATGGCCCTCATTCCGACCCTGGCGGTTTCAAACCGCCAGGGTGGAGGACCGCGGGAGCACCGCCGACAGGCCGGCGGTGCTCCAATGGGCATTCCGACCGCGGCGGTAAAGCCGCGGTCGGACCGGCAACACTGGCGGTCTCCCGCCAGTGTACCGCCGCCCATTGGAATCCTCCAAGGCGGCGCAGCTAGCTGCGCCGCCGAGGGGATTCCGACCCCCCCTACCGCCATCCAGTTCCCGGCGGTTCTCCCGCCGGGAACCGGATGGCGGTAGGGGGGGGTCGCGGGCATGGGCACTGCAGGGGCCCCCGTAAGAGGGCCCCTAAATGTATTTCACTGTCTGCTTCGCAGACAGTGAAATACGCGACGGGTGCAACTGCACCCGTCGCACAGCTTCCACTCCGCCAGCTCGATTCCGAGCCGGCTTCATCGTGGAAGCCTCTTTCCCGCTGGGCTGGCGGGCGGCCTGAAGGCGGCCGCCCGCCAGCCCAGCGGGAAAGTCAGAATCACCGCCGCGGTCTTTCGACCGCGGAACGGTATTCTGGCGGCCCCCGACAGGCCGGCGGCGACTGCCGCCGGCCAATGTCGGAATGAGGGCCTATATTGGCAAATGGCAGATCAAGAAGATATAGGGGCCGCACTTCACAGGACATTATCTTGTGACTTTGTTAACTTAAAAGAGCCATGCAAGTATGACGCTTTTTGGGACTTGGGGCCAGATGTAGGTACAAAAAAATTAGTGACTCGCACTTTGCGAGTATGTGCGACTCGCAAATTGCGTGTCGCTAATAGGAATGCAGGTACAATGTCCGTGTACAATTTGCGACTCGCACCCGGAGTCGCAACGCAGATAGCGAGTCCGCTGTCTGCGAGGTCGCTGTTTACGACCGCGCAAAAAACAAACTCGCAGTTGGCGAGTGGGTGTCGCAAATTGCGAGTACCATGTAAATTGATTGCAGGTGCTGCAGAACACTCCAGAAACCACATTTCAGAACACTCTGGAAACACTTCCTGGCACATGATGATGACATCACAGCCAGGAAGTTTTCTAATACACCTGGGAGGAGGGAGGACCACACCCATTTTAAACTGCTGCACAGCCAACAGGAGGAACAGCAGCTACAATGGCTGAAACACCAAGAAAAAGAAAACTCAAATTTCCTGAGAAGGAGCTGGAGTTGCTGACAGAAGAATGCTGTCAGCACTATGATGATCTCTTTGGAAAGGCAGCCCTCAATGTGCCAGAAGCAACCAAAAAACAACTCTGGCTGGAGATCCCAGAAAAAGTGAACTCCCTGGGGGTGAGCCACAGGAGTGTGGAAGAGATCAAAAAACAGTGGTATGACCTCCGCTCCCGGACCAAGGAGAGGGTGGCAGAAAAGCTCCAGGAGATGAGAGGCACAGGAGGGGGACCATCATCCGTACCACCACCCACACCCCTGGAAGAAAGGGTGGAGGAGACCCTGGAGCAGGAGGCAGGGACAGGAATAGGAGATCTGGACACCTCTGAGCCCACTACATCAACCGGTGAGTACCATGTGATATGCCTGTACCCCCATCAATGCCATACCCCCACCCACCATGTACACAGGGGCATGCACAACCAAGATAGCTCCATTACAGGGTAGCAAACACCAGAATGATGCATTATGGGAAATGTAGTCAAGTAGGCAGTTCATAGGCAAATGTTTATTAGGAAGTGTGCAACAGATAGTAGACACTGACAGTCTGTTCCCCATGTCCCACAGGTCTCCCACAAGACACCACCAAAAGCCACAGCAGCCAGCTCCATGAGGACAGCACAGGAGCTGCCACCACTCCCACCTGCACGACCAACACCATCCCTGTGATGTCAACACCTGCTGCAACAGTGGTTCAGGAGGCTGCGCCAGCAACAGGCAGGAGTGCCACAGTAGAGCACACAGGGCATCCACCGCTGCGCAGGCGACGCAGGTTCAGGAGAGCAGGGCTGCAGGCTGAGTCCGGCCGTCCATCTACCACCAACACCGAGGCACAGCTGCTCCGTGGTCAGCGCCTGCAGAACAATATGTTAGGGCGTATTAGTGGGGTGCTGCACCGCTTTGTGAGGAGCAATGAGGCCAGCATGCAGCAGCTCCATTCCCAATTGGACGTGATTGGCTCAAACACTGGGGACCTAGCCCTGTCCATGAGGGAACTGGTGGCAGGACTACTGTCACAGGGCGAGGGTGGGCGGCGCAGGGACCGTCAGCTGCTACAGAGGCTTGACAGGATGGCCACATCAATTGGCAGACTAGCAGTTAACACCACTGGCCTGTCGAGAAGGACTGTTGGCCTCTAAGTAGAAATGGGCCACTTTGCAGGGGATGTGGCTAGAGGCCTGGGCCGGATCACACATGTGATCGATTTAATGGAGGCACGGCATCTGTCCAGGGGCGCAGGGGACACACCCCAGGACAGCGAAGAGGGCTCTACAGTGAGCAGTGTCTCTGCCACTGACACTAGGGTGCTCCGGAGTGGGAGTACCAGGCAGAGTACTGCAGAACAACCTGGGACCAGCCTGGCTGGCAGAGGCCGCCGTAGGACATAGACTGGACCCTGTCCCTGATATAGGGGCACATGACACAAATGTGCCCCATGCATGGTTTGCTTTTTGATGTTCATGAACAGTTAGTAATTGTAAATAGTTGAATTTCTGCACATATTAAATAGTTTTTTTTGTTCCACTTAACAAATGGAATGTTTGGTCAATAGGTGAGTATGGTTGAAGTTGACATGTACCTTCCAAAGTATTGGGTTGCGATGTGTTCCCGTCTCAGTCTGCCTTGATTTGCTATACTCCGATCCCCTTGATGGCGATGTGGTTGCTCCTGCTCATCATCCTCTGAATCAGGGTCTGCAGGGGTGAGAGGTAGCCCACGTCGGGTGGCAATATTGTGCAGGATGGCGCATGCGACAACAATTTTGAATGCTGTAATGGGGGTATACTGGAGGGCACCTCCACTGCGGTGGAGGCCTCTGAACCTTGCTTTCAGCAATCCGAAGGTGCGTTCTATTATGTTCCTGGTCCTCTTATGTGCACTGTTGTATCGCCTCTCGGAATCATTGCTGGGTGTTAAGTACGGAGTCATAATCCATGGCCGTAGAGCATATGCACTGTCACCTGTTGGGCACAAACATTACACTGTTAGAAAGTCCTGGTTGGTGTGCACAGTGACCTGTGTGTATGTCTACGAGGTGTATGCAGCTCTACCTAGGAGGTATCCGTCTCCAAACTCCCCACGTTCCAGGCGTTGGTGTATCCCACTGTGCCTAAAAATTTAGGAGTCATGGGTACTGCCTGGAAATTTCGCTACAATGTCGGTGATGACATAGTGGGCGTCACAAACAACCTGAATATTGAGTGAGTGGGTACACTTTCTGTTGCAGAACAGATGTTCCAGGTTTGCAGGGGGGCATATTTGAATATGTGTCCCATCTACACACCCTATGACATGGGGAAAGTTGGCAATCCGGTAAAATTGCAGCTTGGTGCTGTTAATTTCTGCCTCATTCCTGGGTAGGTATATGAAGTGAGACGTGTGTGAGTATGGCATCTAGGAATGCCCTGAGGAACCTTGACAGTGCACTTTGAGATACCCCACCTGCCACAGCAATGACCCCCTGATAGCCCCCTGAGGCCAAGAGGTGCAGTGAGCATAGCACTTGCACATGCGTAGGGATGGCGCAGCCGCGCAGCGTCTGGCGTTCTAGCTGTGGTTTTAGTAATTAATTAATTCTAGTATGGCTGCGCTGCTAAGGCGGTATTTGTCGTATATCTCTTCCTCAGTTTGCTGGAAGAGTGTCTGCCTTGTTCTGTAAATCTTCTCCTGTCTCTGGCTCCTCCTCCTCCTCTGCTGGGCTGCGTGGACTCTCCTCCTCACTGCTATCAGGTATATCTCTGCCATCTTGAGTAACCCAGATGCCTTCTGGGTCTCCCTTTATACTTTGGTAATGGTTACCACCTGCTCTGAGTTGGTGGTAAATGGGACATGCAAACTGGGCTTTTTGCGACGAGTCGCAATTTGCGAGTTGCAATTGCATATGGTTTGTGACACGCAAATTGCGACTTCCTATTTGCGGGTCGCAAAATGGGGTTGCAATCTTTGCAAGTCGCTAACGGCTCACATCGCTTTTTGCGAGTCGGAAATTGGAGTTTTGCATCCCATTTCCGATTTTGCACAGTCGCAAATAGCGATTCGGGCCATTTGCGACTCGCAAAACTTTGCTACATCTGGCCCTTAATCACGGTCCCAAGGGAAAGGAAACTGTACTTTCAGCTCCGAATTGGAACGCTACCAGTAAGACTTTTCACCAGCCGCTGGTCACACAAACAATCAACCGCCTGTCCAGTCTGCAAAGCCCCCGTTGAGAATCTCCCTCACGTCCTTTTTGCCTGCCCCTCGTACACCGCCTCATGTAGGAAATGGCTGGCCCCGGCATGCAGACTGCTGGGAGTCCGCAGCTCTGAAATAGCTCTGCAAATCCTCATATCAGACACTAGGCCAACGCTAGTGATCGCCGTTGCCAAGTTCCTCGGAGCTAGCTGGTTTGTCAGAGGGAAATTCCTATCTGTTTAATGATTCCAACAAGACTGTCCCATCGCACTGTGTGAGTGTATTTTATCTTTATTCCATTTTTATCATTATATGTATTGTTATATTTATTATCTTGTGTATTTATTTGTAGTTATTGCTGCTTTGCGCTTTTATGGCTCTTGTAGCCGAAATAAAGTTTCTTTGACTTGACTTGACTAATGGAAAACGATATGCATTTCAAAAAAAAAAAATTTAAGTTTTCTTTTAATTTTTTCTGAGCAGACAGTGGTCCAAGGGACCACTGCCTGCTCTGAAAAATATTTTTGCTGCCGCTCACAAAGGAGAAGGTGTCCCATG